>NC_138776.1:11776787-12496787 GCF_965119305.1 Pelophylax lessonae | reverse complement strand
CTAGAGGCAAGCCTCCCACCAACGGAATATGGCCCATGGAGAGAGCAGATCATCCTCTAATGATGGTCAACTACGTAATGAACGCTGAGAGCGAGGCTTTGATTAATTTCCAGAATAAGGGCAATAAAGCTTCCCTTCTGGAGTGGAGGTAAAGGTGTAATATGAATCCTGTACAGGTTAATGGTCAGAGGGAATATGGTGGCCCTCCTGCAGACTGGGTTGGAGAAGCCCTCCACTTACATAGTTACATAGTTACATAGTAGTTGAGGTTGAATAAAGATAATAATCCATCCAGTTCAACCTGTGTAGGTGTGTGTGGACGTATTTATTCCCCATACCCCTGAATGTTTTGATCTTGGAGATGTATGTCCAAGAGTCTTTTAAAAGTAGCCATACTCCCCGCAGTTACCACCATTTGTGGAAGCGAGTTCCACAATCTTATTGCCCTTACTGTTTATATAACCCCTTGCGTAGCCTGAGGTTAAATCCCTTCTCCTCTAATCACATTGAATGGCCTCTTGCACTCCTTGTGACTGAATCGTTTTTTTCTATGCTGAGATCACCGTTGAGGTATTTGTAAATCACTATCATGTCCCCTCTCAGGCGTTTCTTCTCCAGGGAGCATAAATCGAGCGCTTGTAAACGCTCCTCATAATTTAAATAAAATGGAAGGTGATGGCGCTGCTTATTTAATAAGGTGCAAATAAATATAAGATGCTAAAGTATAAATATGATTGAGGAATAAGTTAATAGATAAAAGATGCGGAGGTGAAAAACCAAGTAAAAAGATCAAACGTATAGTGTTAAAGGGATATAAATTAATCTAAAAATAAATTTAAATATATAAAAATATTCCAAAGGTATATGAGAGAAACAACCACCAGAGGGCGTAATAAATGGCAAAGTGTGACAATAAATGTGCTTGTGTATATGCCAAAATAAAATAAACAATGTGAATATATGACAATGCTAAATAAATAAATAAAATATATACAAGGTGTATATTCCACAAGTGATAATATAAATAATAGTGAATAGGTAAGTAAATAAATAGGTGATAAATGTGCGGGAAACTATTAAGCACGGGATGGGTGTGCAAAACAACAGCTAATATACAGTGCAACAAAAGTGATATCAATAAATATATCAAGGTGAGTCAAAGATAAATGTGCCAAAAAATAATTTTTTATATATAAATATGCAGGTGAATGTAAAAGTGCGGGAAGTCTATTTGTGCAACGTGCAAAAAAATCCAAAAAATTAGTCCATAAAATAATGGTGATAGCAAAAAATATATAGGTGTACAGGATATCTTACGGTGACCCCCAAGGTGGGTGACTGGTGAGTGGCTAAGTGGCCCCTGGTAAAAAGACCTACTCACCAGATGTACCCACCCCACACAGGGGTATAGAGCGGGTACTGAAGAGGTATCTTATGAGCCTGGATCTGTGTAGTAGTTCCCTTCCTAGGGTAGATGTGTTATGGAGTCCGGAGTGTCCTGAGTGGGGTCCGGTGGTGAATTGTGGTATCCAAAATCTCGTGGGTAAATCAAGTGTGGCCACTCAAGGGTATATGGGTGGAGGAAAAAAAGGAGCTCGATAGTGTATTATCGTTATGCTAGAAAGTTTATTGTAAATTACAGCAGCAAAATGGGTACTCACATATACAATGTGGGAAAACAGCGAGGTATCAGCGTCCCGGAACGCAATGCGTTCCAACCAGAGACCGGAACCGGAAGTGACGTGACGGCGCTGTACGCGTTTCGTCATGTGACGTCTTCTGCAGCCTATATCATATTTATACTTTAGCATCTTATATTTATTTGCACCTTATTAAATAAGCAGCGCCATCACCTTCCATTTTATTTATCTCTTTATAGCCTTTGGCTATAGTTTAAGGGAGGCTGCAGCTTATTTGTGCATATATTGTTACAATCCCTTGATATCCTTAGCGCGGATTTATTTATCCACGCTCCTCATAATTTAGGTCCTCCAATCCCCTAATTAGCTTAGTTGCCCTTCTTTGGACTCTTTCCAGTTCCAGCACATCCTTTCTGAGGATTGGCGACCAGAACTGGACAGAATACTCCAGGTGTGGCCGGACTAGAGTTTTATAAAGTGGTAGGATTAAAGTGGTAGGACTTGGGACAGTAATATTTATTAACAATATCTCTCAATAAATCTATAAAGATTATTTAATTCCACTGTACCAGATTGCTATCATCTATCAGACATTGTTTGTCTTCTGTTGACTTGTCTAGTGGACCGATTACACAAGTTTGTGGCTTTGCCATTGTGTGCCTCCTAGGTGTGCATCCCTATTGTTAATTGAGTCACTTATTGTTTCTGTCTGTCTGATCTTCTCTTGAAGATGTAAATATTATTGTGACCACTTTACCTTGTTAATAAACCATTGTGGAATGTTATATGTTTATGCTTATAATCAGGGCTTTTTTCAACGGGGAATGCAGTTCCGACACCTCTGGCACTGAATGTATGTAATAGCTGGTAGGTGCTGGAGGGTCTATTGATGGCTGCTGGGGGATTTGTTATCTCTGGATGGGATCTATTGTTGCAGGAGGACTATTGCTGCTGGTGGGGGATCTATTGTTCCTGGGAGGGACCTACTATTGAGGGAGGAGTCTATCGAAGCTGGCTGTTGGAAGATCTATTGTTGCTAGGGTGGGTCAATCTTGCTAGAGGGATGTAATGTTTTTTGGAGGGAGGTCTACTGTTCCTGGGGGATCTATTGTTGCTGGGGGGTTTATTGTTTGTAGGTTGTCTATTGCTGCTGGCTGCAGGGAATCTATTTTACTGCTTTCCTTGTAATCATTAACAAAGTCCATACAAATTGCGTAGCAACACAACATGATACTTGCTTCTGTGTTTTACAAAAGGGGTTATACTGGGAGGTGGGTAGGGGGTGGAATCAAGGGACCGTGCTTGAAGGTGGGTAGGGGGCAAAGCAAGGCTGTGACTCAAAAGGGGGGGGGGGGAGTACCTGCACCTATTCTCTGAGAAAAAAAGCCCTGCTTACAATAATGTGCAATATACTTTGTATTCGGGTTGTAGGCGCCAGACTGTCTGGGTGGCTAGTTCCTAATTAGTTCATGTTAATTAGATCACTGTCAGCTATTAGCTGCTAGATGTGGATTAGCAGTATGTGTATGTTGGCTATTTCTTACCTATGTTAATTATATTCCTGTTTACAGTTTGTATTGTTAGGGTAATGTGATCTGGCCTACCTGAAATTGTGTGATCTAAATTCTGTGTGAGTTTTTCAAAACAGTGAGTTCCAGTTTGTATCTAAGCTAGTGCAGTCTAGTTGTGGATGCAATATTTAGCTTTAATATTTGTTTCCTGTGTCCAGACTGAGAGAAGCTACTGTATATACTGTATCTACCACACTATAGCCTATACAGAAACACAAGACAAGGTTTAATCCTTTAATACAGGCATGTCCAACCTGCGGCCCGAGGGCCGCATGCGGCCCGGAACCACAGGCAATGCGGCCCACTGACCCCTGACAATTCTTTTTTTTTTTGCTGGGGAGGAAGGAAGTCAAGTCGGGGGCACGGCCACAGTGGCTTCCAACTAACTGTAGGCAGAGGCTGCCTCGGAGGGGAGGGGGGGAAGCGCTGCCGGATTACAAGCAGATCGGGGATCTCCTGCTTATCCAGCCTTCGCTGTCGTAGGAAGCCCCGCTTTCTGGACCGGCTCCTATGATAGACAGCACATTGGTGACTTCTATCATAGGAGCTGGTCCAGGAGACAGGACTTTGTATGACAGCGGTCGCCGGGTAAGCGGGAGATCCCTGCTCTGTGTAATCCAGCGGCTCTCCTCTCTCTTCATTGCAGACTGCATTTGATGGGCACGCACGTGTGAGGCTGCATTGGATGGGCATGCACTGGTGAGGCTGCATTGGATGGGCACTGATCATGCTGCATTGGATGGACACTGATCAGGCTGCATTGGATAGGCATGTACTTGTGAGGCTGCATTGGATGGGCACTGATCAGGCTGCATTAGATGGGCATGCACTGGTGAAGCTGCATTGGATGGGCATGCACTAGTGAGGCTGCATTGGATAGGCATGCACTGGTGAAGCTGCATTGGATGGGCACTGGTGAGGCTGCATTGGATGGGCACTGATCAGGCTTCATTGGATGGGGTTGCATTGATGGGCACTGATCACTGATATGAAATGCAGTCCGCCTGTGACAGGAGCCATACAGGAAGCAGCGGCTCTGCTCTCTACTGCGGCCGCTGCTTTCTCCACCAGTACCCAAAGTCATGACCAGCAGTACCCACACAACCAGCATTACCCGCCAGCAGTAATCGCCAGCAGTAACCGCACCAGCAGTAACCGCTAGCAGTCTGCAAAATAAGTAGAAAAGGTATGTGCATTAGCGTGTGTAAATTGTTGCAATATGTTTTTTAATAACCAGTTGTGTTTTGTCATAATATGTCATTTCCTTGTTTATACATGTATGAATAAGGACATTACATTTTCTGGCTACCTAAGTCATATGTGCTAGAGGTGCAACTACCCCCCAGCACATAACTGTAGACACTGATCTGTAGACGCTGATCACTTCAAATCACTGAAGTGGTCATGGTGGTTAGAGTGTTTCTTTAAAATCTCTCAGGAGACGTAAACCTCTGTATACTGATTGCATTTCATTTGGTCATCCTCTAGTTGTGTTAAATTAGTGCAGGGGAAAGGGGGGGGGGGGCGTGGCGCGGCGTGGCGCTGGAAGGGCGCGGCAGCGTTTTATTGCTTATATACCTTAACTGAAGTATAATTTTATATGCGGCCCGAGAAAATTTCTCTACACTCAATGTGGCCCAGGGAAGCCGAAAAGGTTGGACACCCATGCTTTAATGGGTTTATTAAAATATCTTTAAAAAATATCTAGGACTAGCATAAGTATTTTAATCCATATCGAGATCATACCCATGTAGTCTCATCCCCATGAAGATGAGGAGGTTCCCTGCTCTGAGATGCTCAAACTCTATTGGTTTGCCCAATGCCTATTGTCAATGCCAATGACTTCATCATCAGTGCTGTGCTGCCCCGGGGGGACTCTGTGGGGATGGTGACTCTGATGTGATGTGATGTGGGAATTTAAAGTAACTGGAAGCTCGTATGTATAGTGGGAACTCTGATGTAATGGGGTAGACACTGATGTGATGGGAGAGAGCTCTGATATGATGGGGGGACCTCTGATATGATGGAGGGCTTCTGATGTGATGTGTGGACCTCTAAAGTGATGGGGGGACCTCTGGTGTGTCTTTTATAATGATCTGATGTGATTGTGAAAATGTGATGTGATGAGAAGAGCTCTGATGTGATGGGGAACTCTGATGTGATGAGGGGACCTTTGATGTGATGTGATAGGGGACCCCTGATCTGGTGTGATGTGATGGGGGCTTCTGATGTGATGGAGGGACCTCTGATGTGATGGGCGGGGACCTCTGATGTTATGGGGGGACCTCTAATACGAGGGGGGGCGGCTGATGTGATGGGGAGTACCTCTAATGTGATAAAGGGAATTCTGATGTGATTAGGAAAGCTCTGATGTGATCGAGGGACCTCTGATATGATGGTGGGCTTCTGATGTGATGGGGGATCTCTGCTGTGATGAGGGGGACCTCTGATGTAATGAGGGGACCTCTGGTGTGATGGTGGGACTCTTATATGATGAGGGGACCTTTGATGTGATTGTAGGACTGTGATGAGGAGAGCTCTGATGTGATGGGGGACCTCTGGTGTGATGTGATGGGGGACTCTTGATATGATCTGATGGGGATCTCTGATGTGATGTGATGGGGACCCCTGATATGATGTGATTGGGACCTCTGATGTGATGGGGGACCTCTGGTGTGATGTGATGGGGGACCTTTGGTGTGATGTGATGGGGACCCCTGATATGATGTGATTGGGACCTCTGATGTGATGGGGGACCTCTGGTGTGATGTGATGGGGGACCTTTGGTGTGATGTGATGGGGACCCCTGATATGATGTGATTGGGACCTCTGATGTGATGGGGGACCTCTGGTGTGATGTGATGGGGGACCTTTGGTGTGATGTGATGGGGACCCCTGATATGATGTGATTGGGACCTCTGATGTGATGGGGGACCTCTGGTGTGATGTGATGGGGGACCTCTGGTGTGATGCGGGACCTTTGATGTGATGGGGGAATCTGATATGATCGTGGGACCATGATGTGATGGGGGCACCACTGATGTGATGGGGAGGACCTCTAATGTGATAAAGGGAATTCTGATGTGATTAGGAAAGCTCTGATGTGATCGAGGGACCTCTGATATGATGGTGGGCTTCTGATTTGATGGGGGATCTCTGCTGTGATGAGGGGGACCTCTGATGTAATGAGCGGACCTCTGGTGTGATGGTGGGACTCTTATATGATGAGGGGACCTTTGATGTGATTGTAGGACTGTGATGAGGAGAGCTCTGATGTGATGCGGGGACCTTTGATGTGATGGGGGAATCTGATATGATCGTGGGACCATGATGTGATGGGGGCACCTCTGATGTGAAGGGGGGGAGCTTCTAAAGTTAATTTTATCAAGGCTCATGTTTCCCATTGACACGTAAATATATATATATATATATTTTTACATTTTAAACTGGTATGCCTTCAGTTTTTCCATACTTTTAAAGGGTGCCGTGACTGATAAATGGTGGCTGAACTGTAAAGTAGTCTAGCAAGCATGTGTACATCATTAGACGGGCTGGACAGAAATACAAATCCTTTGGCAAGCAAAACAGTTGAAATAAATGTATTTCTCTTCCGCATTTAGCTCTTTCCCTGGAGTTCAGATTTAATGATTGCTGTACCTTCTCTAAGCAGCATCAAAGCCTCGTCCTCCCTGTTGCTGGATTTACAAAAAAAAATCTAGTGGTATTCAGAGAAAAATGTAAACAGCTGTATGTATTTTTCTACTTTAGCATCCTCTTTGCCTGCTCTGAGCAGAAGCGTAAGTGCCTTAATAAATATATCCCAGCTCACGTAACTGTCCATCCCTCTGGGAATAACGTGGTTAATTACAGTCAGTAGCTACATCAAGCATCTTGTTGGAGATATAAGAGTGATCTCTTCAGATGGACGCATTTAGCATCTTGTTGGAAAGCAAAGAACTTGAACATGAATGCGGAAGGTTAATTAACAGCCATAATCACATTACTTACCGAAGGAAGGAACCAACCTGTAAACACTTGAATTGAGGGGATCAAAAGTCTGTCTGCCCATTAAAATAAAGTTTTTGTCCGCTGTATGGTGGGGCCCAAGCTGGACCGTTCTACATGGGACCATAGGCAGGAGCATACCTCCTAAGCACTGTGACCTTGTTACCCTTCAAGACTTTGACAGTACTATTTTCCTTCATTCTTCTTCATCAGGGTCTCCGAACTTTCTAAACAAAGGGCCAGCTTATTGTCCTTCAGACTTTAAGGGGGCTGGACTGCGGCCATTGGGAGTAGAAAATGTCAGCATCAGTTGGAGTAAACAATGCTCCATCTTTGGTGTCAGTGGTAGGAATTGTGCCCCATTGTTTGTGTCATTGGTAGGAATTTTGCCTTATCATTGGTGTCATTGGGCTCCATAGTTGGTGTCAGTGGGAGGAACTGTGCCCTATCGTTGGTGTCATTGATAGAAATTTGGCCCTATCATTGAAAGATATGAGATTTAATTTACCTCAGACAATATTTGGGTTAAAAAATGAGAATTCTTCGACTATGAATGAAAGCTTTAAAACAGCAATTATTTTATAGGTATATAGTTTGAAAGCCTAAATTAATTTACAACAATCTATCTATGGTACATACAAACAAATGGAAAATATTCCTAGTTTAAATGAACAAATATAGAGTATGATACTCATATACGAACACAGACACAAAGAGGACAAGCCATGTATACCTTAAACGTTCATAGTTACCATTTCCTTGAGTGTTTCATCCTGGTCTGCCTTGCAAGAGGGCACCCCTCTCCCCTAGCCTACACTAATATAGAACCATATCGCATAGACTTGTATAGGGCTATTCTGATTGGGTCAGCTATCCCGCCCTGTTCCTCCCTCTGGGCGTATCTCCTTCAGGATTGGACAACTTCCCCCTCCCCTAGCTTAGCATAATTCAGCCCCTTGCTAACCACTCCTCTCTGTTGGAGGGAAAATGTTGAAAATACCTGTTGATTTACTCTGCAATTGAAATTTAAGATACGCAAGGTTCATTTCCGGGGCACATTGTCCAACCCTCAACAGAGGGTTCATCTTCATTGCATATCTTAATGAGAGTTCTTTGATATGGAGACTGAAATAAGGGTGGACGTGACCGTGACGTGATCTATTCAGCTAGTTTCATTGGCCCCAGGAAGTCTGGCTCCCAGAAACTTAAGTACAGATGATACTATTTAGCATATCAACAGACTACCTCCCAGCGAACAGACTTGTTGAATGGGATACATTTTATGTGTTTAAATGTGAATAGACGGCTGGCCTTTCAAATGGACTTGTTAATCAAGTTACTATTGCCTGCAGACTGAAGTCACCCAACTTCATATAATTGATAATCATATATCAACTAAATGTAAAATCAAAACTCAATATCTCGTACATATATATATTTGCATTAATATTTACAATTACTGATGGAGATTTATACATAACTCCTCATCATCACAACACGGTAAGGGAGATTACACATAAACTCATAAGGCAACAAATATCCCTGTCTGTTTTTTTGGGCTTTTTGGCCTCCCAATGTGACCTAGAGGCTGCTAAACAAACAGAGTTTTGCCTTCAACAGTGGCAATACAGTATAACGCAAAAAAACATTTTTTCTTCATTCTTTCACTGGCTCAGAAAGCAGTCTAGGGGTTCTTTTACCAGTTTTTATTGGAACATAGAGTTTGGATGGGGGATGGGGAACATGGGATACCCCTGGTGAACTGTAATTTGAAAAAACTTGAAGACTTCTTAATTTCTGGCTGTGCTTTGCACTCTGTAGGCCTGGCTGCTCCCCACACACTGCTCACTACCCTTGATTGTCCCAAATGATTCCCAATACTGATAGTGATCTGTACTCCCTCAGAAGGTTTTAAAGCTACACACTGTCACTTCTTCCCAGCATAGGGGGGTCGTATACTCACTTATCCACAGGATCATCGGTTGCTCCCCACCAACTTCCTCTTGGCTCTCTCCAGTGAGCCTCCTCCTGACCCAGCTTAATCCCTGCACAAAGGATCTTCGGTAGGCCCCCCAGCTATGCCTAGCTGGGATCCCAATGTCTTCACTCTGGCTTCTATAACTCTCTTGCCCTAGGGGCAGAGCCCCTTCACAGGGATCTTTTACTATAGGACTGGACCCAGGAACACTGCCTCTGCTACACAAGCCTCAGACTACTTAAAGGCTCTACAGAAGTAAAGTGCTGCGCCAAAAGAGATAAACATATACTTTAAAAATATTCAACAATAAAGTGTTACTAAAAATAAATAATAAAATATAAAGTGAGGTCAATATATCATATGTGCCTCTTGACGGAATCCATCAGTAAAACATCCCACTGTGCAGTGCAAACAGGCAAACAAAAGTGCTGGTGCAAACGGGCAATAAAGTGCTGGTGCTCATGTGCAAACAGGCCGCTCATCTCATGTTCTGACCCCAGTGTTACCAGTGGGCCAGAAAATCAGTTACAAATAATCCAAAGCAAAGGGGAAGAGAACCGCTCAGGTGAGGGGGTAGTCCCAAATGCATTCAAACCAGGTGCCGGCACGGATCCGCAATCCTGACAGCAGCAAATGGAAGAGCACAAAAGTGTTACCAGTGGGCCAGAAAATCAGTTACAAATAATCCAAAGCAAAGGGGAAGAGAACCGCTCAGGTGAGGGGGTAGTCCCAAATGCATTCAAACCAGGTGCCGGCACGGATCCGCAATCCTGACAGCAGCAAATGGAAGAGCACAAAAAGCCGCACAACCGGTTGAAGATGCAAAAGATAAAATCCAATTTTATTGCAAACAAAAAGGTAAAATCATCCAAGATGAGACCACAACAGTCGGAGACATGGGGGAAAAAGAAAGCACGGCGGTTGACGCGTTTCACGGAGTCTTCCGCTTAGTCGTAACCATGCTAGTACAATACAAGACACTGCTATAAGTAGAGGAAAAAACATTTCAATTGGCATGTACCTCCCAGATTGTGCTTGATTGAGCCCACACAGCTGCAGATAATAAATCCCAATTAAGGGCACACAAACAGCCAGCAGGAATTGTATGTTTGTTTTTGTTTCACCTTTGTCCAAACGCATAGCAAAAGATCCTATATATGCATATGCGAAAAAAAAACATATGTAAATTGTGAAACTGAAGAAAATATAAATAAACAGATAAATAGTAAAAACCAAAAACAAAAAGGAAAGAAAGAAAACGAAAAAGAAAAAAAAAAAAGAGAGAAAAAAAGAAAAAGAAAAGAGAAAAGTGGAAGAGAAAACTAAAAAACAAAACGCCGCAGTACAGAGTGACATGAAACTGGAAGCATGTAAAGACATTTATATAAAAGTAGGACAAAAGTATGGAAAATAATAATGTATGATATATGGAAAGAAAAAGGACATGCATATGCATATATATGTGGTACACATAGATAAAAAAAAAAAACATATGAATAGATATACATGCGACCACATATACATATGCCGCGTCCATATTCCATAAAAATAAAAATAAAAATATGCATAGATATATGCATATTTTTCAATGTAATTTTGCCCCATCCATTGAGTAGTATATCTGCAACTGTGTTCACATACATAGGGCAATTCACCCAATAAAACGAGTATACAGATAACTGGTCAAGTATGTAAGAGCACCAAACATTTCTGTGAAAACGAGCAGATGGATAAACACAGAGATCATATTTAACTCTATCCGCATGGTAACAAATACATATGCATACAAAAATATATATAACCCCTCCTGAACTGCCGCTTAGCACAAAGGAAACACAAATCGGTGCACTTACATAAGCCTATACTGAAGATATTAGTAAATACGTCTAAGATTTATCTCATATAGGTCTATAGGAAAAACACAGAGTTGAAAGATCCAATGGGGATGACAAGCATGGGAAAATAATATATAATAATAGATAAAAACTGTATATACATATAATATCCATATCTTCAAATATCCATGCATACATATATATACATATATATCATCTCAATGTAACCATGGCCAAAAACTAATGAGCACAGATACTTGTCCACTCCAAACCATATTGAGCACAGTATATAATGTGCACATGTATGTACTACCATGTATAAGGCACATTAGTAAAAATAAAATGAAAGAAAAATCCATAGTATAACACATATACATATGGCCATGGAAACAAAGAGAACAATTATACAATGCACATACATGTAATGGATCAAATGCATTCCGGAAGCAGAAGCAGAAAAAGAAAAAGAAAAAGAAAAATGAAGAGGAACAGAAGAAAAAGAAGAAAACCGAAGAAAGAGAGAAGAGACACTGAGACACAGACCGACCGATCAGAAAAAACTGTATTCCATACATTCATGCATGTTGAAAAATGCACTCTATGTGTGTGCAGTAAAATGTATGTACCCCAAAAATATATTTAAGTAATTACTGTGAGTAAAAGTGGGTGACATCCCATTCAAAATTCAAACCGCCAGGTAAGCGGGTCTGGAGTCTATGAATCCAGAAAACTTCCCGCTTACATAGGAGGCGGAACACATCACCCCCTCTTACCGGAGCAACCACACGTTCGATCACTTGGACCGATATCAAGGACAGATCCCCGTCATGTTTTAAGTTGAAATGTCGGGCCACATTTGTCGATTTATCCAATCTAACATCGCTAAGATGTTCCCTAAATCTGTCCTTGAGTTTTCGTGTGGTGCGACCCAGATATTGAACAGAACACTCTCTGCAGGTAATGAGATAAATGAGATATGTTGTATTACAATTGAAAAATCTATTAATTGTATACACTTTATTATCAACAGAGGATTGAAAGTTATCACCCCCTAGAATATGGGGGCATGTAATACAGTCTCTGGAACCACATCTGAAATTACCTTTCAGGTGCAGCCACGTCTCTGATGTATTTTTAGTAGTGCTGAACAGACTTGGGGATAGTTGGTTTCCCAGTGTTTTAGCCCTTTTGGCGACAATATTTACTCCTCCCTCCAGAATTTTAGCGCAGTCCTTGTCACCATACAGAATGGGAATATGTTTATTAATGATTTGTTTAATCTTATTGAATTCCGAACTGTATGGGATAGTAAGATTGATAGAATCATTATTGCTAGAAACTCTGGATTTATTAGGAGGCTTTTTTGGTGCAAGAAGGCTATTTCTGTCTCTATTAAGGGCAATGGAGTATGCCCTATCAAGAGTCCATCTTGGATAACCCCTGGCCAAAAAACGTTTATATAAAAGTACTGACTCCTTATTGAAAACGTCCAGATCACTACATATCCTTCTAATACGAAGGAATTGACCTACCGGAATACCCTTTCGAGTGTGGAAAGGATGACTGGAATCAGCATGTAACAAATTGTTTCCAGCTCAGGGTTTTCTAAATAGGCTAGTGACCACCTGATTCTACCGGTGTTCCAAGGTGACATCCAGAAAATCAATTCTATCCACATTGAATTGGCCCGTAAATGCCAGATTATAATCGTTCCGGTTTAGATATTCCAGAAACAAATCAAAAGGTAGACCTTGTCTAGTGATAAAGATCAAATCGTCTATGTAACGATAGAATATGACAATGTGGTTCCTATAGGGGTTACTATCTCCAAAAATGTGGGTCCTCTCCCACCAACCCATATATAAGTTGGCCAGGGAGGGTGAAAAAATAGCCCCCATGGCTGCCCCACACTTCTGGAGATAGTAAACCCCATCAAACATGAAATATTTGTGCCCAAGAAGATATTCTAAAACCTCCAAAATATATGACTTGGCCACCTCAGTTAGATCAGTATAGTGGGTAAGTGAAAAATGCACAGCTGCCAGAACTAAATTGTGGGGGATAGAGGAATAGAGACTCACTACATCACAGGTCATCCACTGGTAATCTGGCTGCCAACAAATCTCACTAGTGATATGTAGAAGATGCATGGTATCCTTTAGGTAACTAGGTAAAGTGTGCACAATGGGTTGGAGCTGGCCATCCAGCCACTCTCCCAGTCGTTCATTGAGAGACCCAATGCCTGCGACAATGGGTCTCCCCCGAACCGGGCGAACCCCCTTGTGCACCTTTGGGAGGTGATGAAAGATAGGGGTAATGGGGAAATCCGGCAGCAATTTTTCAGACTCCTTGGGGGTAAGAATACCCAGAGAAGCACCTCTATCAATGAGTTTTTGCAAAATACCTCTGAACTTATTTAAGGGACCACAGCCCAACCTTGTATATGTGTCTGTATCGGACAGTTGTCTGAGTGCCTCCATTTTATATTCACCTTTATCTAATATGACTACCGATCCCCCTTTATCCGCATTTCTAATAACAATAGAATCATCCTCTATCAAAGTTGTCAAAGCCTTCCTTTCCTGAACATTCAAATTGTCATTTCTCACCTGTACCTTATTAGGAACCATACGTTTCAGTTCAAAAATGTCCTCTTCAATTTGTTTCTGGAAGGTATCCATCTGGGGAGCCCGTGACGGAACAGGATAAAAATATGAAGGTACTTTAAGTGAAACTTTGTTGACACAATCCTCCCTCTCCTGCACAACATCTCGATTTTCCATCATTAAGTCCTCCAAGTCGATAATTGCACAATGTTCTCTAAAGGATCTAGGAGATTCTGGGCCATTATCCTCTAATATACATGTCTTTTGGTTCATAGCTGCAGCAGCTTTAGAAATACATGGGTATGCTCCCCCAAATTTTTTGCCTGTTTATTATGTATTCGGTTTGACCAGACTATCGAAGTTGAGCAACCCTCCCCACCCCCCCACACACACCTGTACTCAATCAGTGTCCACCATCAAGTGGATATAGGAGGAGTCCCCTGTAGTGCATTTGCACATCCTTCCCAGCAAGGAGTATTATCTCCAAGGGTTAGGCTGGATTCATCTATTTTTCATGGATAGTGTAGGACCCACTGATAATGGGGTACTTTGACGCAGTAGTGGGCTTGAGCACGATATGGCCATATGGTGGGACCAAACCCCCATTTTTATTTATGGATTGTCTTCAGATTTGGTAGTTATTTCTTTTGCATTTGAGCGCTATTCTTTTTTAATATCCTCTAGTGTTGTCATAGGTTGATCCAAACTCACACCATTGTCCACATCTTGTGAAGTCATATCCTCAGTCAGAAAGTGCTTGCGTAGGGTCAAATTCCGAACAAATTTATTTATATCCAAAATCGTGGAAAACGGATCGAAATGTGTATGTGGGCAAAAGTTCAAACCTTGTGATAAAAGGCTCAATTCTCCCGCAGTTAGCATCTTTCGTGATAGATTAATAACATTAATATTACTTTCCACATCCTCATGCT
Source organism: Pelophylax lessonae (assembly GCF_965119305.1). Lineage (NCBI taxonomy): Eukaryota > Metazoa > Chordata > Amphibia > Anura > Ranidae > Pelophylax > Pelophylax lessonae. The sequence continues at coordinate 12,482,220 of NC_138776.1, read as the reverse complement.
TTATTTCCTCTGAGCACGCAGAGAATAGTGGTGATCCCGTTGACCTCCGGTGCTTCTTTCCTCCCCTCCTTGTTTTCTTTGTTGTTTTTTCTTTTTTTGGAGCTTTTTCTCCTTTCTTTGACCATTTTTTGAAAAAGGGGTACTATGCAGTGTACCTCCTGGTCTAGAGGGTTGAGTGTGATCCGGAGAGCTATCCGAGCCTGGTGTACCATAGGAGCTCTCTATAACGCTTGTTTCTGGATCGGAGAAGCTCACCCTTTTCTTATGCTGGTAGCGATTCCATCGCTGCGATTTTTTCCATACATATACATTGTCCATCTCGTAATCCACTTTGTCACGTTGAAACTTCTCCTTTTTGCCATTCATAATCTCCTTTTCAAACTTATCAGTTCTAGTACTAAGATTCTGATCAAACTATTTTTACTAATGTGCCTTATACATGGTAGTACATACATGTGCACATTATATACAGTGCTCAATATGGTTTGGAGTGGACAAGTATCTGTGCTCATTAGTTTTTGGCCATGGTTCCATTGAGATGATATGATATATATGTATATATATGTATGCATGGATATTTGAAGATATGGATATTATATGTATATACAGTTTTTATCTATTATTATATATTATTTTCCCATGCTTGTCATCCCCATTGGATCTTTCAACTCTGTGCTTTTCCTATAGACCTATATGAGATAAATCTTAGACGTATTTACTAATATCTTCAGTATAGGCTTATGTAAGTGCCCCGATTTGTGTTTCCTTTGTGCTAAGCGGCAGTTCAGGAGGGGTTATATATATTTTTGTATGCATATGTATTTGTTACCAATGCGGATAGAGTTAAATATGATCTCTGTGTTTATCCATCTGCTCGTTTTCACAGAAATGTTTGGTGCTCTTACATACTTGACCAGTTATCTGTATACTCGTTTTATTGGGTGAATTGCCCTATGTATGTGAACACAGTTGCAGATATACTACTCAATGGATGGGGCAAAATTACATTGAAAAATATGCATATATCTATTCATATTTTTATTTTTATTTTTATGGAATATGGATGCGGCATATGTATATGTGGTCGCATGTATATCTATTCATATTCATCTATTCGTTTTTTTTTTTTATCTATGTGTACCACATATATATGCATATGCATGTTCTTTTTCTTTCCATATATCATACATTATTATTTTCCATACTTTTGTCCTACTTTTATATAAATGTCTTTACATGCTTCCAGTTTCATGTCACTCTGTACTGCGGCGTTTTGTTTTTTAGTTTTCTCTTCCACTTTTCTCTTTTCTTTTCTTTTTCTTTTTTTCTCTCTTTTTTTTTTTTTCTTTTTCGTTTTCTTTCTTTCCTTTTTGTTTTTGGTTTTTACTATTTATCTGTTTATTTATATTTTCTTCAGTTTCACAATTTACATATGTTTTTTTTTTCGCATATGCATATATAGGATCTTTTGCTATGCGTTTGGACAAAGGTGAAACAAAAACAAACATACAATTCCTGCTGGGCTGTTTGTGTGCCCTTAATTGGGATTTATTATCTGCAGCTGTGTGGGCTCAATCAAGCACAATCTGGGAGGTACATGCCAATTGAAATGTTTTTTCCTCTACTTATAGCAGTGTCTTGTATTGTACTAGCATGGTTACGACTAAGCGGAAGACTCCGTGAAACGCGTCAACCGCCGTGCTTTCTTTTTCCCCCATGTCTCCGACTGTTGTGGTCTCATCTTGGATGATTTTACCTTTTTGTTTGCAATAAAATTGGATTTTATCTTTTGCATCTTCAACCGGTTTTGCGGCTTTTTGTGCTCTTCCATTTGCAGAAAATCAGTTCCCCTCTAGGGATAAATAAATCCAGGATGCTGCTGGCTCCTCTCCACCTTATTCTCCCTCCAGCTCGCTCAAAAGAGCCTAGATGATACACCACAGAATATGGGAACAAAAAAGATAACAACATCTAGTGCTCTCTGTCAAATGTTTTATTGTGTAAATATAGATTAGGATAAAAAACTCCCAAATTTAGCAATTGAGCAGCGTGGGCTGATCTGGCTTAAACATGTATTTCCTTCCTTGAAATGGCTGCGATATGAAGCCAGTTAGTAGGCTCCATCCCCAATACGAGTTACGTCTGGGTGTAGACTTTGTCAGTAGTAGTAGTAGTAGACACTCCGGGTTATGTAATAGTTTACATTTTAGCAATTATATTGTTAATTTTTTTACATACTGTAGAATCTCTGTTACAACTTCATTCTTAAGTGACCATTTGTCAGGAAATGTGTAACGTGTGTTTAATAATATATTGTTGCAAAAAGTGTAACCCTGGCACTGGGGGCCCCTTTATGGCTCAGAAGTTGCTGAGCCCAAGCAAGGTGGCCATGATGCAGGTTGCTTCTCCTCTCCACCGCTTGATTGGACAGCACAGCAAAGAGGATGAGAAGAGAAGTGATTAGCTGCAATGGCAGCCTGAAATGTAGCGCTGCCCACCAAACATGGGAAGGAGGGGGGAAGGGTGCAATCCAGGAAGGGGACAGGAAGATAGTCTGCCAATAATGGAGAAGGGCTCACAAACCCACCATGGAGATCCATTCCAGGGAGGTCCATGAGGCCACCAAAGGGGATCAGCAAGACCAAAAAGAGGAGCAGCTGTGTGGGGAGACACATGCTGCTGGCTGGAGCAAAGTTTGCTGAGCTACTGTAATCAACAAAGGGGTACTTCTTATCTTTTAACAGCCAGACCCGAAGAAGTCAACCATCCAGGCAGTTGCAGTCACCAGAACCTGTGCTCAGTGCCATAGTGGAAGGATCCCTGGCTGCATCCTATCTTTGATGTCCTACAGCTAAACTGACACACAGTATGGGGTTTCTTGTCTTTAGTGCTTCCCTCAGCTGACCTCCTTGGATGCTGAACAATGACCCTTCTATTGAGTCAGAAAGATGCATTCTCCAGCTTGGAATGGTTTTGCCTGACTCCAAATCAGCTCATTGGAGGAGTCTTTCATCACACTAACCCTTATCCCAAAGGATGGATTGCATCTGGGAGGCCATACTACCGGTGATAGAGTGGTAATCAGCCTTTGGCCACCTTTTTTTTCTTCTGAAATTTGCCTACACTTGTTTGGTGCACTATTACCTCTATTAGAACTTTCCCAAAGGCGACCAACCAATTTTGTTCTCTGTAAGTGAAAATTTTCTTAATGGAATAATTTTGACTAGAATACCCAGTAGTCAAAGAAAACCCAAACTTTTTGTCAACCGGATTTGCACTGATCGCTGACCTCCTGCATAGCATGGCCCCCCTATCCATATTACCTACTTGTGTGATGGTACTATCAATGTCCTCTCCCGTATAACATCCCCCACCCCCCCTAGAAACCTAGTTTTCAAGACATTGGCCTGTAGAGTTACGCCTAATACATTGAAATTGGCCTTTGGGGACTGCATTCAACCAAGACCTATAATGGCTACAAGTCAAAGGGATATATGCATTGAGGTTTGTCTCCTTAAAGTATGTGGAGGTAATAAGTTGTCCCTCATTTACCTGGATATTCAAATCCAGGAAATGCATCTGGGAATCACTCACCTCATACTGTAAGCAGATGCCTCTATCATTCAGATTGAGGTCTCGAAAAACAAATTGAGAGCGGTCTGGTTGCCCTCCCAAAGAAGGAAGACATCATCAATGTACCTTTTCCAGAGTCGTAATTGTTGAGGGGGGTGGCCCCAAATCATATTATTTTCCCATTGTGCCATGAATAAATTGGCCAAACTCAGGGCAAACTTTTCACCCATGGCAACACCACGATTTTGTAAATAAAAATTCCCCCCAAACCAAAAATATTTATGACTGGTAGCAAAAACAAGTAATTTCAACAAAAAATCCATGTGTATTTCTGGTAGAGAACCGTCCTGTTCTACATAATACTGAACAGCCTCCAACCCATGTTGATGGGAGATACAGTAATGGTATATAAAGAGGCCACGTCAGCCGTGGCCAAAATATAACCCTCTCCCAATTGTGTAGCTTGTAATAAGTTAATAACCTGAGTGGTATCTCTGAGATAGGATGGAGTCTTCACTACTAGTGGCTGCAAGAACTCATCAACATATACCTATTCTGGCAGTCACTGAATCGATACCACTAATTATCGGGCGACCTGGGAGTTTAGAGAGGTTTTAATGGGCACATATTTTGTTGCCCTAGACAAGGTTGTGCCCCATTGGAGAGGTACCAACATGATAAGAGCTATAGCCCAATTAGAAACTCATTGGATTTTTTATATGAAATCCTATGTCCCTCTTGGTTTGAACGTTGACTGGGATATCAATTGTTTTATTAATAATGCTTGAGCAGAATTTTTTATTCATCTGTATGCTTTTATTTGTCTGCGGTTTTCCTGTGTTTTTTGGTTCCTCTCTGCGTTTTTTTAAATTATTCCGATTGGACATGTCATTTTATGCTTATCCTCTAGATGGCAACATCTCTTCCTCCTTTGCTTCTGTTCCTGTGTGGTGTTTTGTTTGTTTCCCCTAATGCTCTACTATATGGAGTGGTCGCGGCCTGTAGTAAAAATGTCGACGCTGCCTTATAAATAGCTGACAGAAGTGGGGATGCGCCGTCTAGATCTATCCCAAGATGACGTTATCTATGACAAAACGCGCAGGGTGCAGCCTACGACGGTGATGTCACCATGCAACTAATCTCTGATTGGTCAGCTCTGTTCTTTGAGCCTGGAGCTTGGAAGGAAGCCCGCAGGAACGCCCCAGACTTTTGATGTTTTTTTATACAGATTCATTATAGACATTATAGTCATTATAGACATACACATTTGAATATTGGATTGAGTAAGTGCAACATCAATAAAGCGTTATTGGTTACTACACTATGTTAGTGCTTTCTGATTTTCTGTTTTTGAGCTTGAATCAAGCCCTTTAAGTGGTTCCAGGTTGCATGGTTTGAGGGAGACCCGCATCCCTGTGCCTGATGGGACCACCTATATTCTAGTGGTCAACACATTCTGGTAAGCAGATTTTGATATCCACTTTGGGTGTGAAGTAGGAACATCTTGGTTATCTTCATCTATGATACCTATCACCCTTTCCATTGGTGGCGTTCCTCCTGCTCACATGGATCATTGATTCAGAACTTTGTAATATCTTTACCCTATGGACTTTGTTTTTCTTTTATTCATATATTTCTGTATTATCAATTGTTTTCAAATACTGTATTTCTAGCACTGCACTTTTATCTTTTCTTTATTATTTGGAGTATGTATCTTTGCTCTGAGTGCGGACAGCTTTTTCTATACTCTAGCGCAGTGTTTCTCGTGTGTTTTGATTGTACTGTTTTGATACTGTACATTGCTGCTGAGTGCCATTACGGATATCTTTGTAGATCCAAACATAACATCAATATTGAGGGGGTGTTTGATGGTAAAGTAGCTCAGTCTGATGAGATAGGTGGACTGTTTCTTAGACTGAAGAACCTTTTTAGTATCAGAATTACATACCAGTTGGGATATAGCATATCTAGAACAATATGTTTCACAGAAAATGGTACCTCGTAACCTCAGATAGGTAGTGAACCCCCAAAAGGGACGAAATAGACCCGAGGGATGGTACACTTATTTTAACGAGGCAGGTATCAAATTCCTTCAGTTCCTACTGGGTAGGAAGAACTGAAGAACCTTTTAGTATCAGAATTACATACCAGTTGGGATATAGCATATCTAGAACAATATGTTTCACAGAAAATGGTACCTTGTAGCCTCAGATAGGAAGTGAACCCCCAAAAGGGCGAAATAGACCTGGAGGTTATTTTAACGAGGCAGGTATATAATTCCTTCAGTTCCTACTGGGTAGGAAGAAAATTAGAACCCTCAATGAGGGGATTGTCCTGATCAAGGATAAAACAAGTCCCCTTAAGGAACATGAGACTTATAAATGTAAACCGGACCAATTAAGACAGTTCTTAGAAAAGGAAGATAATGATCAAAAACTAAAGAAGAAAAAAAAGTTCATACAATATATTCCAGACTATTCTAATAATATAGTTTTTAAATAGCAATTAAAAATGGAGGATGCAGAGGGGGCGTGGCTTAGCAGTGGATGTAGTCGGACGCGAGACTCCCTTGCCCTGCCGTGTATCCGCAACAATTATCCTGAGGGATCGAGATACACTAGCCGAATCACGGTCAAATTTTTGTCTGGGTGCCTACCGGACCTTCGGGCTCCACGTGCATATCTTCATCTCCCCTCACGGTGATGTCCAAGTGTGATACAACCTCCTTCTCAGCCCCAAGCCATGCAGGCCAAGATGTCGGACTACCACAACGGATGGAGAAAGAGAAGTACAAGGAGGCGGACCAGAAATTGCTTGCAAAAACACCAGCTCCTGGTGCCACCGCTCAGCCTCCCAACATGCCAGAGGAACACTCTGGTGTCAAGGTCTTACCTTGCCCTCCTGTTGGCAGCTATCTTGGACATGTGCAGACTGATGTCTCTTATAAACTCTGTTTGCATCATCACTTGTCTGCTGCCTGGGCGTCACTCAGTGATGATGTTGCACACCTGACTATATATATATATATATATATATCACCTGATGGCTTTCAGACCTTGTCCTTGCGTTTGTGCTCCAAGTGATGCACCTAGCAGTCCTTTGGTCTCTGTGGTTTCTCAATGCATGACTTGGGTTGGCTGATGACCTTCCTAGCTCTGGATTCTGCATCGGCAGATGACCCAGCTTCGGCAGGCTACCCGCTTCTGGACTATCTCGGAGTAGATGACTACCCGCTTCTGAACTTGACCCCGGCTGTTCTTGATTTTGCTCCTCTCTCTTGCTGTGTGATTATTATTGTTGCATAAATAAATCGTTTTATTTTACTTGCATCTTCGTGTGGTCTGGTTTCCTTGCACCCTGACATCTGGTGGCCTTCAATTCGAAGTGGATGACACAGTACCATTGGAGGACCCTGCGGCCTTGCCATCTGTGTGGGACACAGTGAGTACTTCTCCTCCTGCCCTCACTACACATGCTGCACAGACATAAGAGGTAGTAGGCCCCGAGCCCACCCTGAGAGACATTGTTACTGCAGTCACCTTATGCAACTCCTCCATCTCAGCTCTTACATCGGAGATGTCTTTTATGAGACAGGACATACAAAAGCTGAGGGACCTCACTACAGCATCAGAGGGGTGCCTGGGCACTCTGGAGGACGAATGGGCACCCATGCAGAGGGATGCACACTATCAACAAATGCTGTTGGCTAAACATTCTGCCCGGCTGGATGATTTAGAAAACAGGTTACGCAGAAACAACGTAAGGGCCATTGGTATCCCTGAAAAAGCTGAAGGGAAAAACCCAGTGCATTTCATAGAACAAAGGCTGCTGACCATGTTTGGAAAGGACTCCTTCTCACCATTGTTTTCAGTAGAAGTCCCTTCCAGGCCACTGCCTCCAGGGAACCCCTCAGAGGCCATTTCTTTTCAAATTTCTAAATTATAAAGATCGCGATGCTATCCTCTCCAAGGCAAGGATGTTGGGGGAGACCTTGGTGATTGATAACTCCAGGATATTGCTTTTCCCGGACTTTTCGGCAGAGGTGCAAAAACGAAGGTCCCAATTCAACGTCTTCGTTCCCTGGAACTACAATATGCCATGCTGTACCCAGCAAGATTACATGTTGTAGCCAAGAATACAGTCCATTTCTTTGAAAAGCCTTCAATGGCCTGCAATGGCTAGACCAGGGTTTCTCAACCAGTGTGCCGCAGCACACTGGTGTGCCGTGAAGAGTCCCCAGGTGTGCCATGGCAAAATTACCCCCCACTTAGCAGCCATCTGATCATGAAACATTGTTAGTCACTCAGGAGTGACAGAGGTGCCGGTCCGCTCTGTCTAAGTTCACATCCCGCTACCACAGGCGCTCGGGAAGCTTTGCTGGTTTCCCGACCGCGTCTTGCCAACCGATGACGTTATCGGTTGCTATGGTGGGCGGGTAGGGCATATGAAGGGCTTGCTGGGATGTGCGAGCCACAGATCCCAGAAGATGCTGGCTGGCGCGCTTTTGCCCGAGGAAGTTTGTGATGAGAGGAGAAATAACGGAGGAGGCTCCTCTGAGCTCCGTGAGGTACATAAATTATACATGTCATTTATAACACCCCCCCCTATCCAGGTGTACAGGGGACCCGTACAGGCCCCCTGGAGCATGGGGCCTGGTTGCAATTGCAACCCCTGTAGTTACGCCCCCGGCTTGAGTTGATGAAGTGTCCATCCACCTATTGAAATGAGTCTGTGTCAGCTGTATGGTCGGGTCCAAGATGGATCACAGACAGGAAGATATTTCCTTAGCACTGTGACCTATTTTAATCATCTGAATTGAGAACTTGCCGGCGGAGACATAGGAGAACATGCCGGGGAGACAAAGGAGAACATTCTGGGGGGACATAGAAGAACATGCCGGGGAGACATAGTAGGACATGCCGGGGAGACATAGGAGAACATGCCGAGGAGAACATGCCGGGGAGACATAGGAGAACATGCCGGGGAGACATAAGAGAACATGCCGGGGAGACATAAGAGAACATGCCGGGGAGACATAAGAGAACATGCCGGGGAGACATAGGAGAACATGCTGGGGGGACATAGGAGAACATGCCGGGGAGACATAGGAGAACATGCTGGGGAGACATAGGCGAACATGCCGGGGAGACATAGGTGAACATGCCGGGGAGACATAGGCGAACATGCCGGGGAGACATAGGAGAACATGCCGGGGAGACATAGGAGAACATGCCGGGGAGACATAGGAGAACATGCTGGGGAGACATAGGAGAACATGTTGAAGAGACATAGGAGAACATGCCGGGGAGACATAGGAGAACATGCCGGGGAGACATAGGTGAACATGCCGGGGAGACATAGGCGAACATGCCGGGGGAGACATAGGAGAACATGCTGGGGAGACATAGGAGAACATGCTGAAGAGACATAGGAGAACATGCTGGGGAGACATAGGAGAACATGCCGGAGAGACATAGGAGAACATGCCGGGAAGACATAGGAGAACATGCTGGGGAGACATAGGAGAACATTACTGGCCGTGGTAGCCCTAATCAGGTCCAAAGGGGTTCAGCTAAATCACTACCTGGACGATTTGCTTCTGCTATCCCGGGACCGGGAATAGAACCTGCGGCACAGATCTCAAGTCATCTCCAGTCTTCTCGAGTTTGGATGGCTTCTGAACATGAAGAAAAGTCATCTGGATCCAACAAAATCTCTGATCTTTCTGGGGGCCCATTTCAACACACCCAGAGGCACCATCTCCTTGCCCTTGGAACAAATCCTGGTAATCCGGGACAGGATGCGTCTGGCATTATCATCCCCTCATCTCCGAGCCTCACAATGCTTAAGGATCATCGGAACCATGGTGGCCATAGTCCCCATGGTAAAGTGGACGCAGTGGAGAATATGGCCCTTTCAGATGAGCTTCCTCCAACAATAGAGTCCGGGGAGTCAGGATCATCCTATGCGGATAACTTCCTATAAGCGAGGGAGCCTCTCTTGGTGGCTGCAGTGGAAGAATCTCCTGAATTGCCACTCTATCGCCCCTGTCTCTTGGACTGTCATTACAACGGATGCCAGCAGTTTGGGCTGGGGCGCTCACTGTCTGTCAGAGGTGACCCAGGGCAGTTTGGACTTCGCTGTTCGCAGGGTGGTCTCGAATGTCCTGGAGCTTCGGGCAGCGTTCTGCGCCCTTCAGGTCTTTCACCACCTGGCGACCGGAGCCTCAGTCCTCCTAAGACTGGACAATACGACGGCTGTCGCATACATAAGGAGACAGGGGGACACGCGGTCCCTCTCTGTTGAAGGAAGTGAAACCAATCATGTCATGGGCTCAAAGGAATCTATCTGACCTATCAGCTGTCTACCTTCCCGGAGACCAGAACGTCCATGCGGACTTCCTCTCAAGGGTTCGCCTGGACAACGAGTGGTCCCTCCATCCCGAAGTTTTCAAGTGGGTCATATCTCTAGGGATCTTTCCAGAAGTGGACCTGTTTGCCTCCCCGTGCAACTTCAAACTGAAAAGGTACTACACGAGGTGGCGCTGTTCCCAGGCCTGCGGAGTGGATGCCCTGACGGACCGGTGGAGATTCCACAAAGCATATGCTTTTCCCCAGTTCCGGTCATCTTCAGGTTTCTGCAGAGACTCAGGATGGAGAAAGTGGAAATTTTGGCGGTGATTCCATTCTGGCCGAAGAGGCCGTGGTTTCCCCTATTGCTGCAGCTGAGTTTTCGGGACCCGGTTCCCCTGCCCTCCAGACCGGACCTCCTGTCTCAGGGATCTGTGTTACATTCTTGTCCGGCACAGCTGCATCTGATGGCTTGGTCCTTGAGAGGGGAAGATTGGAGGCCCTAGGTTGTTCAAGCGGGGCTATCTCTACATTACTAAACTCTAGGAGGCCTGGCACCCACAAAATCTATGAGAGAATTTAGTCCAAATTTAGGGATTATATGGCCAATGTTGCCGGCTCCTTCACCAACCCAAAAATTCAAGATGTCCTTGGATTCCTCCAGTCAGGTCTAGAATTACCCCTGGCGGTCAGCTCCCTTTGTATCCAGGTCTCGGCCATCTCTGCTTTCACCTGGACTTCTTGGGCCAAACATCCCTTTGTACACCAATTCTTCAAAGGGGCTACTAGACTTAGACATCCTGGAAAACCCAGGTTTCCCAAGTGGGACCTCCCGTTGGTTCTAGACTTTCTTTCACTGACCAAACTAGAGCATGTAGATCCGATTCTTTATCAAAAACCTCTCTCAAAACGGCTTTCTTGGTGGCCATCACATCGGCAAAAAGGGTCTCCGAAATCAGTGCTTTAGGATGCAAGGAGCCATTTTTAACGTTCTTCCCTGACCGAGTAGTACTGGTTCCTATGTTGGGTTCGAACCCTAAGGTGTCCCCAATTTTCCATGTCATCCAGGAAATTGTCCTGCCAACATTCAGATCTCCTGGCAACCTTAGTGCTCATCCCCTGGACGTGGGTGAAGTCTTGCAATTTTTTTTGAAAGTCACGGCTCCTTTCCATCGGTCCGACCATCAATTCATTCTCTTCTATGGGAAAAACCAAGGCCGGCGTGCCTCTTCAACATCCATTGAATAGTTCAGACCATCCAGTGGGCCTATAGAGCCAAGGCCTTGGCACTTCCGGAGGCGGTGACTGCTCATTCCACCAGAGGGATCTCTACATCATGGGCGGCCTCTTGGCATGTCGCGCTTGAAGTGATCTGTAAAGCGGCCTTGTGGTCCTCGATGAATACCTTTATGACACATTACTGTGTCGAACCAGCCTCTTTGTCCTCTGGTAATTTTGGTTTGCAAATTTTGTTGGTTGATGTTGCAAATTAAACCTTTTTTTCTGTTTGAACAGCAGTTGCCCACCCAGGTGTGTATGGCTAATTATTTCCCGTACGTATGCTGCCATGGAGTCTGTCAGGAAAACTGAAAATTTCCTATCAAATACTTACCATAATTTTTGTTTCCTGATGGACTCCATGGCAGCAGGAGTTCCCTCCCATCTGCTGGAGTAGGCTAGTCATGGAACATGGCTCCTGGCAAGAAGAAAACATTTATGGGAGTGGGGTCCTATGGGGTAGGAAAGGAGGAGGAGCTACCTGTACGTATGCTGCCATGGAATCGTAAATCTTATAATTTGAATTCTAATATTTGAATTTAATTCTAATATTTGAAAAGGTAACAAATGGTATCAAATTCAAAGTGTAGCTTTCCCACCCAATACCATCAGCTGTCCGAGATGGCTTCTGCTGCCGTTCTCATGATGTAATGTAGGAGGAAATGAGCTCTATTCATATGGAAATACCGATAGGCAGGGATCTGAGTCTGGTTCAGTTCTACAGGAGCCGATAATTACACAGATTTATTTATTTATATATGTATGTAATATATATCTTTATATACTCACTTTAAGACCAGGACTTTTCTGGCACTTTTTGTTTCCATGTAACAATCCATTTATTTTGCTAGAAAATTACTTAAAACCTTATATATGTATTTTTTTTAATCACTTGCCGACCGCCCGCCGCAGTTTTACTGAGGCAAGCTGACTCGGCTGCCCGAGTCGACGTAGTACTACGTCGGTCGCAAGCGTGGTGCTGGGCAGCAGGGATGCCAATGTACGGGGCTGGCGGCACCGATTGCCGCTGGACACCCGCAATCGCTCCCCGCTGAGAGAAAACAATGGTCAGCTGTTGTAAACACAGCTGACTGTTCTTCTCCCTGGAATGATCAAAGAGCACCTGTGATCCTTCTATATAGGATCACAGGTCTCTATGGTCATTTCACAAGCCACGCGCCCATACAGTTAGCAAACTCCCCAAGGCTTATATTTAACCCTTTGATCACCCACTAGGTTAACCCCTTCCCTGCCAGTGTCATTAGTACAGTGAATATTTTTAGCACTGATTACTGTAGTAATGTCACTGGTCCCTCCAAAAGTGTCAAAAATGTCAGTTAGGGGTCCGATCTGTCCGCCGCAATGTCGCAGTCCCGCTAAAAATGGCTGATCGCCGCCATTACTAGTAAAAATGAATTAATAATGACATGAATCTTTCCCCTAGTTTGTAGACGCAATAACTTTTGCACAAATCAATCAAAAAAACGCTTATTGCGACTTTTCTTTTTTTTTAACGGACAATTGCGCGGTCGTGCGATGCTGTACCCAAATAATATTGATGTCCTTTTTTCCCACAAATAGAGCTTTCTTTTGGTGGTATTTGATCACCTGTGCGATTTTTATTTTTTGCGTTATAAACAGAAAAAGAGTGACAATATTTTTCACATTCTGCTATATGACATTCCCAAAAATAAAAATTTTAAAATAAAAATTTTCATCGTTTTAGGCCAATTTGTATCCTGCTACATATTTTTGGTAAAAAAAAAAAATCGCAATAAGCGAATTTTGACTGGTTTGCGCAAAAGTTATTGCATCTACTAACGAAGGGAAAGATTTATGTCATTTTTATAGTTTTTTTTTTTTTTTTTACTAGTAATGGCGGCGATCTGCGATTTTTAGCGGGACTGCGACATTGCGGCGGACAGATCGGACCCCTAACTGACATTTTTGACACTTTTGGGGGGACCAGTGACATTACTACAGTAACTACAGTAACTATCAGTGCTAAAAATATGCACTGTCACTGTAATAATGACACTGGCAGGGAAGGGGTTAACAGTATAGGTGATCAAGGGGTTGAATGTGTACCTAGGGGAGTGATTCTAACTGTGGGGGGGCGTGGCTTCTGAGATGACCACAGAGACATGTAATCCTACATAGAAGGATCACAGGCACTCTATGATCATTTCAGGGAGAAGAACGGTTTGCTGTGTTTACAACAGCCGACCAACCTTCTCTCTCAGCGGGGAGCAATCACGGGTGCCAGGTGGCAATCGGAGCTCCATTTAGACGATGGAAGCTGGTTGGTTGATCGGGACTCCCAGCAGGACTGAAGATCCCAGTAAAGCCGCAGAAGGCGGTGGGAGGGAGGGGACTTCCCCTCACGTTTTTTGTAGAAGCAATCCAGAGGCTAGTCAACCGCTAGAATTGCTTTTACAAGGAACCCGAAGGTCCGCTCTAAAAAAAAAAAAAAAAAAAAGAAATTGTACTGGGGTGATGCCTGCAGTTTCTCCTGGTGGGGCGATCTTGAGGACCATGAACTGGTACTAACATGCAGCAAAACCCATCCCCACCCCCAGGAGCTACTGGAATACTGGTTAGTAGTTTTAAATAGATTCGCTGGAGATATGAGGATAACTTTAGATGCACCATATCCCAAATGTGTAAATAATTTTCTAGGGAAGCACACAACAAGATCTTTTTTTAGGTGCTCATGAATAAGAAATTAAACATTGTATCTAAAAATAGCTTTTTATTTAATGTATTCAAAATGAAAAGGCAAATGTTAATAAAACCAACATGATAAGTTCATACTGTCATTGTACAAAGGTTTCTGCTCAACATGTTTCACCAGAACTGTGTCTTCTTCAGGAGATTTATAGAGACTTGTACATAGCAGCACTGTAAGTGAATAAGAAACGTTATAAGTTCAAAATAAAATAAATGTGTTAAACTCTCACGTCACCATGATAAATCAAAGTGGTGAGTATACAGAATCTCACAAAAGTAAGTACACCCCTCACATTTTTGTAAATATTTTATTCTATCTTTTCATGTGACAACACTGAAGAAATGACACTTTGCTACAATGTAAAGTAGTGAGTGTACAGCTTGTATAACAGTGTAAATTTGCTGTCCCCTCAAAATAACTCAACACACAGCCATTAATGTCTAAACCGCTGGCAACAAAAGTGAGTACACCCCTAAGTGCCAATGCCAAATTGGGCCCAATTAGCTATTTACCCTCCTCGGTGTCATGTGACTCGTTAGTGTTACAAAGTCTCAGGTGTGAATGGGGAGCAGGTGTGTTAAATTTGGTGTTATCGCTCTCACTCTTTCATACTGGTCACTGGAAGTTCAACATGGCACCTCATGGCAAAGAACTCTCTGAGGATCTGAAAAAAAGAATTGTGGCTCTACATAAAGATGGCCTAGGCTATAAGAAGATTGCCAAGACCCTGAAACTGAGCTGCAGCACGGTCGCCAAGACCATACAGCGGTTTAACATATACCATGAACAAGGTGTGTGTATATGGGAACGTTTGACCATTCTTCCAGAAATGCATTTGTGAGGTCAGGCACTGATGTTGGATGAGAAGGGCTTGCAGTCTCTGCTCCAATTCATCCCAAAGGTGTTCTGTCAGGTTGAGGTCAGGACTCTGTGCAGGCCAGTCAAGTTCCTCCACCCCAAACTTGCTTATCCTTGTCTTTATGGACCTTGCTTTGTGCACTGGTCCAAATAATTTGGTTGAGGAGGGATTATGGTGTGGGGTTGTTTTTCAGGGGTTGGGCTTGGCCCCTTAGTTCCAGTGAAGGTAACGTTTAAGGTGTCAGCATATCAAGACATTTTGGACAATTTCATGCTCCCAACTTTGTAGGAAGAGTTTGGGGATGGCCCCTTCCTGTTCCAACATAACTGCGCACCAGTGCACAAAGCAAGGTCCATAAAGACATGGATTGCTTTGTGCACTGGTGTGCAGTCATGTTGGAACAGGAAGGGGGATTTCCCCAAACTGTTCCCACAAAGTTGGGAGCATGAAAATGTCCAAAATGTCCAAAATGTCTGACGCCTTAAGAGTTACATAGTTACATAGTAGTTGAGGTTGAATAAAGACGATAGTCCATCCAGTTCAACCTGTGTAGGTGTGTGTGGCCATATTTATTTCTCATACCCCTGAATGTTTTGATCCTTGAGATGTACGTCCAAGAGTCTTTTAAACGTAGCCTTACTCCCCGCAGATACCACCATTTGTGGCAGAGAATTCCACAGTCTTGTAGCCCTTACTGTAAAGAACCCCCTGCGTAGCCTGAGGTTAAAACGTTTCTCTTCTAATCGCATTGTATGTCCTCGAGTCCTCATGCATTCCTTGTGACTGAATCGTTTTTTTTCTATGTAGAGATCACCGTTGAGGTATTTGTAAATTGCTATCATGTCCCCTCTCAGGCGTCTCTTCTCCAGGGAGAATAAATCAAGAGCTTGTAAGGCTCTTCATTATTAAGGTCCTCCAATCCCCTAATTAGTTTAGTTGTCCTTCTCTGGACTCTCTCCAGCTCCAACACATCCCTCCTGGCGACCAGAACTGGACACAATACTCCAGATGCGGTCGGACCAGAGTTTAATAAAGTGGAAGGATTATAGTTTTATCTCTGGAATACATCCCTTTCTTTATGCATGCTAATATTCCGCCGGCTTTGGCAGCTGCAGCTTGACATTGCATGCTATTGCTAAATCTATCTTCCACTAAGACTCCCAGATCTTTCTCCATTTTTGAGTTCCCATCACTGGAACTAAGGGGTCAAGCCCAACCCCTGAAAAACAACCCCACACCATAATCCCCCCACCACCAAATGATTTGGACTAGTGCACAAAGCAAGGTCCATAAAGACATGAATGAGCGTGTTTGGGGCAGAGGAACTTGACTGTCCTGCATAGATTTCTGATCTCGACCCAATAGAACACCTGTGGGATGAATTAGAGCAGAGGCCTTCTTGTCCAACATCAGTGCCTGACCTCACAAATGGGCTTCTGGACGAATGGTCACACATTCCCATAGACACACTCCTAAACCTTGTGGACAGCCTTCCTAGAAGAGTTGAAGCTGTTATAGCCACAATGGGTGGGCCAACTCAATATTGAACCCTACGGACTAAGACTGGGATGCCATTAAAGTTCATGTGTGTGTAAAGGCAGGCGCCCCAATACTTTTGGTAATATAGTGTATCTGCGTATCTTTCTAACGATCGGGACCTGGAAATCCTGGTTTCGGGTCACCCCGGATCAATGTGATACCCTCTGATTGGCTATCACAGGGATCCGCATTGTATTATGTTTTCCCTTTAACCACTACCCATCCGCGCTACAGCCTATATACGGCTGCAGCGCGGACTCGAATTTTCGGGAGGCCGTTTTTAAACGGCCTCCCAGTGACACGCCCCTAGCGCGCTCCCGCGAGTGCGCTGCGGGGAAAATCTGTGTCGGCCGTGTCCCTTGGACACGGCCGATCACAGATCGTGGTGAATGGCCAATCACAGCGGCCATTCACCACGTGATCTGGCCGTCCAATGAGCGATGATCTCATATGTAAACATATGAGATCATCTCTCATCGCCGGCGCTCCTTCCTCACACGGAGCCTGCAGTGTGAGGAAGGAGGGGGAGCCTCACAGCGCCGGGGACACAGGAGAATGTAATCAGGGTACCGATCACCAGTGCCCTGATTACACAAGGTAAAAACATACACACAGTGCCCCCCCAACAGTGCCCACAGTGCCCGCCATCAGTGCCCCCCATCAATGCCCATAGTGCTGCTAGTCAGTGCCCATCAGTGCCTGCTCATCTAGGCACTGATGAGCACTGACTGGCAGCACTATGGGCACTGAGTGTGGGCACTGATGGTGCTGCCCATCAGTGCCGCTCATCAGTGCCACCCATCAGTGTCCAGTGCCATCCGCCAGTGCCCATCAGTGCCGCCTATCAGTGCCCGTCAGTGCCGCCTCTCAGTGCCGCCTCTCAGTGCCCAGCAGTGCCACCTGTCAGTGCCCAGCAGTGCCGCCTATCAGTGCCCAGCAGTGCCGCCTATCAGTGCCCAGCAGTGCCGCCTATCAGTGCTCATCAGTGCCGACTCTCAGTGCCGCCTATCAGTGCCGCCTATCAGTGCTCATCAGTGCGGCATATTAGTACCTCCTCATCAGTGCCCATAAGTGCCACCTCATCAGTGCCCATAAGTGCCACCTCATCAGTGCCCATCAGTGCAGCCTATCAGTGCCCATCAGTGCCGCCTCATCAGCGCACATCAGTGAAGGAGAAAAATTTATTATCAAAATTTACTCGCAGAAAATAAGAAAAACTTTTTTTTTTTTTTCAAAATTTTTTGTCTTTATTCTTTTTTTTTGTAAAAAATAAGAAACCCAGAGATGATTAAATACCACCAAAAGAAAGCTCTATTTGTGTGAAAAAAATGATAAAAATTTCATATGGGTACAGTGTAGCATGACCGCGCAATTGTCATTCAAAGTGTGACAGCGCTGAAAGCTGAAAATTGGCCTGGATGGGAAGGGTGTTTAAGTGCACAGAAGGCAAGTGGTTAATCTTCCAAGCTTCTCTTTCTCTTCTTTTTGCACTCTATTTTTATTCAGAAGTTTATAAAGTTTCTGTAGATATTGTGTTATTATTTCCTAACAATGTGTGTTGGTGGTGTCCGGGATCTATGGGGGTGTACACATAAAAGCACATCACGGAGTTTGCAGAGGTAATCAGAAATAGAAAGTAACAACCTTCTTCCTCCTACACCGTTATACAACCATCAAAAAAGAAAATTCTCACTGGAACTTTGTGATTCATCTTCTTCCAAAATGACTTTTATCTCCCAGAGAGAGCAATTTCCAATCCAGCTCTGAGACTGCGAGGCACCCGGTGACACCTTCATCCAGCGTAATGACAAATAACACATCACATTGACACCATTTTCTCCGCTGTCTTCAGAGGAAGTCAAAGGACTCGAAAGTCGGTCAACACAAAACCGCCAAAGATCAAAAGATGTAAGTGTAGCCGATTTCTAAGTCAGCTTTCTACGGATTTATTTGTGTTGCACATGAGATGTGTCTGTACACTATATTGTCAAAAGTATTGGGACGCCTGCCTTTAGACGCACGTCCGCTATAAAAGAGATGTATGGGTTGTTCTTATTTTATTTATTTTTTAAGATTCATACTTACTGAGGTGGATGCTGCATCTGTCCCCCGCCGGCTCTAACACCGAGAACCGATCGATCAAACACAGAGATCGCTTGGTTTTCAGAGCTCCCTGAGCAGAGAGCCAGTGGCTGCCAGTCACCGGCTCTCTACTGTGCCCTCCAACCCCCCCCCCCCCATCTCTGCTTACTGGAGGGCTGGGACACCGGCAGGTATGCCCAGCGTCTCCATCCCTATATCGTAAAAAACAAATTGAAAAGGATTATAAGAGGTGCATGGAAGTCAGCCAGCCCCCAGTCTGATGTACTCACCCTCCAGTCTGCCACCAACCAAGTAGACCTGCCGGTGTCTCACTTAAAGTCCCACATAGCCCACATTGTCTATGTAACCAGGGATGGAGGCACCTCACCTACAGGCTGGTGCTTCATTTAAAGTCCCACCGTGCGATTTTCGTGCGTTTTTGGTGGATGCAGTCAAATTTGACCCCAGTTTTTTCATATACAGGGATGGAGACCATAGCATGACCTGCTTGTCTCATGTAAAGTCCCAAATAATTTATGAGATTAGGGATGGAGGCACTGAGCTATACAGGCAAATTGCCTCATATAAAGTCCCAATCTGTGTTTTACACTGCATCCGCCAAGGGATTGGAGGTGTATGCTTCTCAGCTGGTCGTTTTCAGTTTGTACCATCTTAAGAACATTGCTATTAGAGCATTGAGATACTATGCCAGTCGTGGATGGAGGTGGGTTGGGGGAAATTTGGGCTGCACCTGCCTCCTATCCATCCATTAGCAGCCATGTGCTCCCAGAGTGGAGACACTCAAATTTAAAAGTGTTAGGACTGCAGATGAAACAGGGTGCCATGTCGTGGCTCTGCAGCTTACACATGCGTTTGCAAATGCGTGTCAACTAAACCCCTGTTCTTTATTTATATCGAGGCAGGTCTACTTGGTTGGTGGCAAACTGGAGGGTGAGTACATCAGACTGGGGGCTGGCTGGCTTCCATGCACCTCTTTTAATCCTTTTCAATTTGTTTTTGCTAATCAGAAGCTTTCCTACACCTTATTCCTCATGCACAGGGGGCATTTTTACAGCGGCTGTTTTTGGCATCAGACGTTTTTTTCTGCAGCCAATAAACTCCCCGAGTCCCCAGCATGTTCTCCTATGTCTCCCCGGCATGTTCTCCTATGTCTCCCCAGCATGTTCTCCTATGTCTCCCCAGCATGTTCTCCTATGTCTCCCCAGCATGTTCTCCTATGTCTCCCCGGGATGTTCTCCTATGTCTCCCCGGGATGTTCTCCTATGTCTCCCCGGCATGTTCTCCTATGTCTCCCCGGCATGTTCTCCTATGTCTCCCCGGCATGTTTTCCTATGTCTCTCCGGGATGTTCTCCTATGTCTCCCCGGCATGTTCTCCTATGTCTCCCCGGCATGTTCTCCAATGTCTCCCCAGAATGTTCTCCAATGTCTCCCCGGCATGTTCTCCAATGTCTCCCCGGCATGTTCTCCAATGTCTCCCTGGCATGTTCTCCTATATCTCCTATGTCTCTATCTCGAATAAAGTTAACCCCTTCCTTGCCAGTGTCATTATTACAGTAACAGTGCATATTTTTAGCACTGATTACTGTAGTAATGTCACTGGTCCCGCCAAAAGTGTCAGAAATGTCAGTCAAGGGTCCGATCTGTCCGCCGCAAAGTCGCAGCCCCGCAAAAAAAATCGCAGATTGCCGCCATTACTAGTTTAACCACTTGCCTACAGTGCACTTTCACCCCCTTCCTGCCCAGACCGATTTTCAGCTTTCAGCGCTCTCACACTTTGACTGAGAATTACTCAGTCATGCAACACTGTACCCATACAAAAATTGTGTCCTTTTTTTCACACAAATAGAGCTTTCCTTTGATGGTATTTGATCAATACTGGGTTTTTTATTTTTTGTGCTATAAATAAAAAAAAGACTGAAAATATCGTGAAAAAACGCATTTTTCTTTGTTTCTGTCATAAAATTTTGCAAATTAGTCATTTTTCTTCACAAATTTTGGCCAAAATTTATACTGCTACTTATCTTTGGTAAAAATAACCTAAGTAAGTGTATATTATTTGGTCTTTGTGAAAGTTATAGAGTCCACAAGCTATGGTGCGAATCATTGAAAATTGATCACACTTGCTCACACCTGATGTACTGAAGGCCTATCTCATTTCTTGAGACACTAAAAAGTCAGGAAAGTACAAATACCCCCCAAATGACCCCTTTTTGGAAAGTAGGCATTCCAAGGTATTTAATAAGGGGCATGGTGAGTTTTTTGCAGTTGTAATTTTTTTCCCACAATGCTTTGCAAAATGAAGATTTTTTTTTTTTTTTTTTTTTTTTTTTTTACAAATTGCCATATTAACAGGTTATTTCTCTCACACAGCACATGTATACTTGCAACTACACCCCAAAACACATTCTACTACTCCTCCTGAGTATGGCGATACCACATGTGTGAGACTTTTTCACAGCCTGGCCACATACAGAGGCCTAACATTCAAGTAGCAGCGTCCGGCATTCTAGGAGCACAAATTACACATATAATTTCCTGACAACCTATCGCACTTTTGAAGGCCCTGGAGCACCAGGACAAGGGAAACCCCCATAAAATGACCCCATTTTGGAAAGCAAACAGCCCAACGTATAATTTTTGAGGCATAATGAGTCTTTTGAATATGTCATTTTTTTCCACAAGTTTTTGGAAAATGTGGAAAGAAAATGAAAACACATTTTTTTTTACACAAAGCTGTCCATTTATGCAATATTTCTAACACATAGCATGTACATAGCAAAAATTGCACCCCAAAATACATTCTGCTATTCCTCCTGAGTATGGCGATACCACATGTGTAACACTTTTTCACAGCCTGGCCACACACATAGGCCTAACATCCAAGTAGCGCTTTACACAAAGTTGTCCATTTATCCACTTTAAGACTGGGCCTATTTTTGACACTTGGTGTTTACAAGCTAAAATCATTTTTTTTGCTAGAAAATTACTTGGAACCCCCAAACATTATATATTTTTTTTAGCAGAGACCCTAGAAAATAAAATGGAGATCGTTGCAATATTTTTTATCACACCATATTTGCGCAGCAGTCTTCCAGATGCGATTTTTTTGAAAAAATTCACTTTTTTGAACTAAAAAATAAGAAAACAGTAAATTTAGCACAATTTTTTTCCACAATGTGAAAGATAATGTTACGCCGAGTAATTAGATACCCAACATGTCATGCTTCAAAATTGCGCATGCTCACAGAATGGCGCCAAACATTGGTACTTAAAAATCCCCATAGGCAACATTTTAAAAATTTCTGCAGGTTACTAGCTTAGAGTTACAGAGGAGGTCTAGGGCTCAAATAATTGCTCTCGCTCTAACGATCACGGAGATACCTCACATGTATGGTTTGAACACCGTTTACATATGTGGGCGGGACTTGCGTATGCGTTTGCTTCTGCGCGCGAGCTAACGGGGACAGGGCGCTTTAATTTTTTTATTTATTTTTTTTCCTATTTATTTTATTTATTATTTTTTTATTTTTACACAGTTTAAAAAAAAAATGTTTTGATCATTTTTATTCCTATTACAAGGAATGTAAACATCCCTTGTAATAGAAATAGGCATGACAGGTCCTCTTTATTGTGAGATCTGGGGTCAAAAAGACCTCACACCTCACAACTACACTAAAAAAGAAAAGAAAAAAAAAATTGTTGAAAGAGGGAAAAAAAAAAAAGAAAAAAAAAAAGCGGCCCTTTTAACCGGTTGCTAGGCAACGTCTTTTGACGTAGCTCCGGTCCTCCAAGACCATAGAGTTGAGTGAGGGCCATCTTGCCCTCACTCGACTTCCTGTCTCTGAGGATCCGGGACCGGATAGTTTTCCCCGCTGCCGGCGGGTCCGGTAAGCTGGGAAAACGTCTGGGACGCGGCAGGAGGGGGGGGGGGGCACCTCTTCCCCTGCACCGTAAGGGTAATTCTGTGGTGAATCTGCCACTGGGACCACCCTTATCTGAAAGCCGACCGCCCGCCGTTTCAAAAAATACCGGGGTTATGGGGGCTATCTGCTGCCATAACCCCAGTATTTAGCTTTTAATGGCCGACGCATATAGTCGTTAGGCGGTCAGTAAGTGATTGCATGTATATGGCAAACAGGTGACGATGACTGATGGGGTGACAGGTGACAATGACTGATGGGGTGACAGGTGACGATGACTGATGGGGTGACAGGTGACGATGACTGATGAGGTGACAGGTGACGATGATTAATGAGGTGACAAGTGACGATGATTAATGAGGTGACAAGTGACGATGATTGATGGGGTGACAGATGACAATCACTGACGGGGTGACATGTGACGATGATTGATGGGGTGACAAGTGACGATCACTGATGGGGTGTCAAGTGACGATGATTGATAGGGTGACAGATGACGATGACTGATGGGGTGACAGGTGACGGTGATTGATGGGGTGACAGGTGACGGGCGATGGTCACTGATGCGTGACAGGTGACGGGCGATGGTGCATGGCGGTACTGATGGCAGTCTCTGGTGACCGGTGAATTTTAGGCTACGTTCACATGTGAGCGTAGCGATCGCGGGTAGAATCACTGCGATTCTGCCCGTGATCCAGAAATCATTGCAAATTGCGGGACGCCTGTGCGTTGCCCGTGATTTGCAATAGCACCCCAAACGCTGTGCGATGTTGCTGCGATTTCCGCCTGCCGAATCGCGGTAACATCACGCAAACAACGCATGACGCCCCAAAGAAGCTCTTGTACCTTTTTTGGGCGTCATGCGTTGTTTGCGCGATGTTACCGCGATTCGGCAGGCGGAAATGGCGGCAACATTGCACAGCGTTTGGGGTGCTATTGCAAAAAACGGGCAACGCACAGGGGTCCCGCAATTTGCAATGATTTCCGGATCGCGGCAGAATCTCTGTGATTCTGCCCGCGATCGCTGCGCTCACATGTGAACGTTATGGGTGTCAATTTCTGGGCACTGATGAGGTGACTGTTGGGTGACAGGTGACATTGGGGGGGGGCTGAGGACTGTGTGGGGACCTTTATTACTGTGATTTTAGTGTGATTTTACTTTTGCAGGTACACAGAGCAGTAACTCACTGTTTCTAGCTCTTCTCCCCTCACACTGGAAGCTGTATGAGGGGAGAAGAGCTAGTAACAGTGAATTACTGCTCTTTGTTTACATTTTGTGATCGGCTGTGAATGGATTCACAGCCGATCACATAGTAAACAGTCACTGTCAGTGACTGTTTACTACCGCCGGTGACAGCTGTGTTCCTACGGAACACAGTGCCACCGACATGACCGCGCTGCGCGCTCCCGATCGCGCATGCGCGGTCATCTCCCAGCCGCCTCCATTGTGATCGGCTGTGTCATTGGAACACAGCCGATCACGTGGGAAACAGCCACGCCCAGTGACTGTTTCCCCCCTGCCGGTGACCGGCTGTGTCCCGGGGACACGCCGACACCGGCAGTGCACGGCGGCGCGCCCGCGATCGCGCGCCTGCCGTGCATTTCCTGGGTCACGTCATATGACGGCGGGCGGGCGGGCGGTAAGTGGTTAAAAAAAAACAATAAAAATTACATAAATCTTTCCCTTAGTTAGTAAACGCAATAACTTTTGCCCAAACCAATCAAAATACGCTTATTGCGAATTTTGGCATAAAATGGCCTAAAATGTTAAAAAATTTTGATTTTTACATTTTTTTGGGGGGAATTTCATATAAAAAAAATGTGAAAAATATTGTTATTTTTGGCAAAATTGTCGCTCTTTTTTTGTTTATAGCGCAAAAAGTAAAAATCGCACAGGTGATCAAATACCACCAAAAGAAAGCTCTGTTTGTGGGGAAAAAAAGGACGTCAAATTCGTTTGGGTACAGCGTCGCATGACCGCGCAATTGTCCGTTAAAATCGCGCAGTGCCGAATCGCAAAATACCCCCTGGTCGGAATGGGGGTAAAATCTTCCGGGGCTTAAGTGGTTAATGACCAGGCAATTTTTTGCGATTCGGCACTGCGTGAATTTAATGGACAATTGCGCGGCCGTGCGACGCTGTACCCAAATAAAATTGACGTCCTTTTATACCCACAAATAGAGCTTTCTTTTGGTGGGATTTGACCACCTGTACGATTTTTATTTTTTGCGCTATAAACAAAAAAACAGCAACAATTCTCAAGAAAAAAAAAAAAACAACAATATTTTTCACATTCTGCTATATAACATTCCCAAAAAAAAGAATGATTAAAAATCAATTTTTTTCATAATTTTAGGCCATATTACATATTTTTCGCAAAAAAAAAATCCCAATAAGCGTATTTTGATTGGTTTGCGCAGAAGTTATCACGTTTACAAACGAGGGGAAAGATTTGTCTTTTTTTTTATTTATTTTTTTACTAGTAATGGCGGCGATCTGCGATTTTTAGCGGGACTGCGACATTGCGGTGGACAGATCGGACCCCACTGGAGCACCTTTTTGCACTTTATTGATTATTCATTTGGACACTGTAGTGCAATATGATTTATTGATTGAACTTTTCTATTATTTATTAGACACTATTTTTAATATTTTTTGGAGAGGATATATGCACTTTATTTTCTAACCTTCCACCATATAGTTGATTTAACATGTTTCTATGCAAGCGCTGTGTTATTTTGTTTTAATATTTTTTCTGAGTTTTTTACTTGGTGAGCAGCAGCTGCAACATTTACTGATTTATTTATCACTACACTATCCTTAATTTTAGTGCGGGTTTAACATCACTTTTTATTTTTATTTAAAATATTTAAGATCTGACCCCTAACTGACATTTTTGACACTTTTGGGGGTACCAGTGACATTACTACAGTAATCAGTGCTAAAAATATGCACTGTCACTGTAATAATGACACTGGCAGGGATGGGGTTAACTCAGGGGCGATCAAAGGGTTATTTGTGAGCCTAGGGGAGTGTTTTCTAACTGTATGGGGGAGGGACTTGTGAAATGATCATAGAGACCTGTGTTCCTATATAGAAGGATCACAGGCACTCTATGATCATTCCAGAGAGAACAATGGTCTGCTGTGTTTACAACATCTGACCGGTGTTCTCTCTCAGCGGGGATCGATCGCAGGTTCCTGGCGGCAATCAGTGCCGCCGGTCCCGTGCAACGGCATCCCCTCTGCCTAGTGGGGGAGGGTGCGCACCGCACACTGGCCCCCAGGAGCGCTGCCGCGAAGTGCCGTGTAGGTACAGCGATTCGTGCAGCCGTGCCAGCCTGCCGCAGTATATCTGCAGCAGTTGATCGGCAAGCGGTTAAAACAACTAAAGCATTTGAAAGTGTACAATGCCTTTAAGAAAACCATACAGTTAGGCGTGATATCAAAAATACTGAAAAATAGATTTTACGTTTTTTTTATAGACTTTTTTTATTATTATTTTAGGATCAAGATGAGTCATAATGATACATTTTATAACCATGGTCGAATGTTGGGTTGGTGAGTTCATGTACATACAAACACAGGGATGAGGGACAATCACGATTAATACATTCCATTCATAGCAGGTAGAGAAGAACAAGGCCACACATGCCTAGCGGGGCAAGGATTGTCTTCCAGGATGAACACGTGGCCAGAGGAGGACTCAGAAGTGAAGGATATGAGAATAGCAGTAAAGGCAGCTAAACAATTATTTATATCAATATATTAGGTTATATATAATTTTTTTTTTTTTTATTCTTTGGTTTTCCAGCCAGAGCTGCATGGCTGACTAGTTTGGAGATTGACGGTAAATCTACAAAGGGTCCTATGTAACCCTCACAAGGTACCTTCACATAGAGATGCCCCTAGAGCTCATAATCCCGGGTTGTATACTTGGACGTGACCTCTGGGTCATGGCCCTGGCAAGCCTTCTTGGTATTCCCTGTTGACTATGGCGGTCCCGTTATTGCTTTGTTGGATGGTTTGTTTGTTTTTTTGGCTTTTGCTGTTGCTTGGTGGTGGGGTATAGATAAAGCAAGAGCTAGTAGGCAGGTAGAGTTTTATCCTGCCCCAGCCTGGGAGGTTTGGTGTTTATTGTGTTTCCCGAGTCTCTTTTTGGCAGGCATTTTTTGGGTCGGACACACTAGTTCTGTTTATTGTAAAAGGGACAGGGGCTGTCAGCAGTTGCTGCTTTTGGCTGTTCATTACGGTTGCCAGAGTCCATCCTGCTAACCTGCTGAAACATGCCGAGACCAGAGTACCAGTTGCTGAACGTCTGGCTTCAGGGTCCTTCCACAGCTTAAAGAGATTGCTGGGAACTGCAGTCCGCCCTATAGATGCCAATTATGGATAGTGCCACTTATGGACTCTATCCTGTGCAGGTATGCTGGGGCAGCCACAAGCCTCAGAGATTAGTTTAGGGAAAGACTGTTGCCTTTCTTTGACTTAAGTTACTCAAGGGGTGTAATGCAAGTAACCGGCACACATAGGTTAACAAAGGTTTTTAAAGCAGTCTGTCATAAGCGTGTACATATGAAAGGTGGGATAGCCTCTTGCAGCAGGAGTTGTCAGCACTCTCTCCAAGAGCAGGTCAATCTCCCATAGTAATGGGAAAAGATCAGCACTGCAGAGGCCCTTAGCCTGTGCACAGGTATGGAAGAGGAAGAGTTACATAGTTACATAGTTACATAGTAGTTGAGGTTGAATAAAGACAATAGTCCATCCAATTCAACCTGTGTAAGTGTGTGTGGCCGTAATCATCTCTCATTCCCCTGAATGTTCTTCTCCTTGAGATGTACGTCCAAGAGTCTTTTGAAAGCCACCATACTTCCCGCAGAAACCACCTCTTGTGGTAGAGAATTCCACAATCTTGTAGCCCTAACAGTAAAGAACCCCCCACGTTGCCTGAGGTTAAAACGCTTCTCCTCCAGACGCATTGTATGCCCTCCCATCCTCATGCAATCCCTTCAACTGAATAGCTTTTTTCCTATGCTGAGATCACCATTGAGATATTTATAAATTGCTATCATGTCCCCTCTCAGGCATCTCTTCTCCAGGGAGAATAAATCAAGCGATTGCAGACGCTCTTCATAATTAAGGTCCTCCAATCCCCTAATTAGTTTAGTTGCTCTTCTCTGGACTCTCTCCAGCTCCAACACATCCCTCCTGAGGACCGGTGACCAGAACTGGACAGAATACTCCAGATGTGGTCGGACCAGAGTTTTATAAAGTGGAAGGATGCATGCATGAAATCAAAGCTAAGTGCATAGCGGGACGCCATACCTTTACTGGTAGTGAGAACGTGATGATACGCTGGACAAATGGAGAGGACATTGGCTCTGCATGTCCCTGCTAAATGCAACAGTAACTGTGGTAGTGTGTTAACATCAAGGGAGTTGAATAGAATTTAATCATCTGTTCCAGTAAAGGTACCCCAATGTGTATTCAAAGTGCCTAACGTAGCCCAGAAGAACCCACCTTGGGGGTAGGCTTCTCATGTGACCTTGCTTGTCCCAATGAGGATGAAAACTTGGAGGACGTGACAACACCCCACTACCCTACAAGCCCCCCCACCAACAAGCTCGACCCCCCCAAAACTAATCCACAGTGAAAGTCTATAGTAATAGACAGCAGAACAATATGATAGATGGGGTTTTGGGGAGAAATCTTTACAATTAGGTGTTCTGTAAGACTATATCTTCAAACCGTTTATTCTTTTACAGCACATGAATTGGGATCCAATATGGCTCAGTTTATTTCTGGTACAAAAGGACCAGTCTATATAGACAATGTGACCAATGGTTGTTTCTCATTTTCAGAAGAACACTCAGTGGTGAAGGTTATGAGAAAAACAAAGGAGATCTTGGTTTATTGATTTCTGGTTATATCTTTATCAGCTCTGCAACAGAGTTGTATGACTGACTAATCTGAAGAGAGCTAATAATTATACCCCTATATCTCTACCTATACTTATTTCATAGCTGTAAAGCAAACTTGCTTGTAAGGGGGTGTTGGTATCATTTACTGTTTGGCCCCTAGGTGGCGGCAACCCCATAGATAGTGGATTGCATTCGCGTGTTGGAGTTCTGGCAAGGAGGTGGAGGAACAGTAGTGGGAGTCCGAGTTGGCCTCCATGGAACTGGATGGGGTCTGTTCCACAGAGATGTAAAACCTCCATTGATTGAAATTCCCAGGCTGAAGAATCTCTGGAGGTGCCCTCGTTAGGATCGATTTTAAGTACAGGATGTAGATGGCCAAAACTGGGGAAAAAACCCAATGACTGCTGCCATTTTGGTGAGAAACTGTATGCCCTGAACTTGTCTACCTAGAAGTTGCAAAAGTAAAACTTTAAACTGTTGGACTTGCCTCTTCTTCTCGATCTGCTATCAATGGCCTATCTTTAGAAATGGTGCAAGGCTCACCTGGGAAGGTTACGGGGTGAAGTGTCGGGCTGGCAATGTACATGTGCTGGTGAATGTATGCTATTTGGCCCCTTTGGGAGCAGGGACTCCCATTAAAGTGAAATTAGGGCCCCCCCCCTTCACCTGAGACTCTTATTAGCCACTGGTTGCTAGAGCCACCTCTCTCACCCCTTCCTCTCTTTCTCACCCCCTTCTCTCTCTCTTTCTCACCCCCCTTCTCTCTCTCTCTCTCTCTCTCTCTCACCCCTCTCTCTCTCTCATCCCCCCTCTCTCTCATCCTCTCATTCACCCTCTCTCTCTCATCCCCCCCTTTCTCTCTCGCTCTCACCCCCCTCTCTCTCTTCCCCACCCCTCTCTATCTCATCCCCCTCTCTCTCTCACCCCCCTCTCTCTCTCTCTGTGTCTCACCCCCCTCTCTCTCCCTCCCTCACCCACCCCCCTCTCTCCCACCCCCTCTCACCCCCCCCCCTCTCATGAGATCTCAGGGGTTCATGCTGGGACTTGTAGTCCTTAAATTTTGGAGGGAGTCACATCCGTCTAAAAGGAAGGAGTGGGGCAAATTTACATGGGGGGTGTCCAATTTTAGTCTTGCCTAGGGAAGCACAAAACCAAAATACATCACTGCTTTAATGGCATCCCAGTCTTAGTCCGTAGGGTTCAATATTGAGTTGGCCCACCCTTTGCAGCTATAACAGCTTCAACTCTTCTGGGAAGGCTGTCCACAAGGTTTAGGAGTGTGTCTATGGGAATGTTTGACCATACTTACAGAAGCACCTTTGTGAGGTCAGGCACTGATATTAGACGAGAAGGCCTGGCTCACAGTCTCCTCTCTAATTCATCCTGAGGGTGTTCTATCAGGTTGAGGTATAGGCCAGACAAGTTCCTCCACCCCAAATTTGCTCATCCATGTCTTTATGGACCTTGCTTTATGCACTGGTCCAAATCATTTTGCGGAGGGGGGATTATGGTGTGGGATTGTTTTTCAAGGGTTGGGCTTGGCCCCTTAGTTCCAGTGAAGGGAACTCTTAAGGCGTCATCATACCAAGACATTTTGAACAATTTCATGCTCCCAACTTTGTGGGAGGAGTTTGGGGATGGCCCCTTCCTGTTCCAACATGACTGAGCACCAGTGCACAAAGCAAGGTCCATAAAGACATGGATGATTTTCATGCATTCCAGTGCATTCTGGTGCATTTTTGATGCATTTTACTGCGTTCCAGGAGAGTCCATGGAGGTGGAAACATTTTGCTTTGGGGCTGTTTCTCTGCTAAAGATACAAGCCAACTTTGCGCATTGAGGAGCCAATGGACGGGGCCATGTATTGTAAAAGGGACCTTCTTCCCTCAGCCAGAACGCTGAAGATGGGTCATGGATGGGTCTTCCAGCATAACAATGACCCAAAACATAGCACCAAGGCAACAAAGGAGAGGCTCAAGAAGAAGCACATTAAGGTCATGGAGTGGCCTAGCCAGTCTTCAGACCTTAAACCTATAGAAAATTCATGGATAGAGCTGAAACTTTGAGTTGCCAAGAGACAGCCAAGAAACCTCAAGGATTTAGGGAATATCTGTAAAGAGTGGATCAAAATCCCTCCTGAGATGTGTGCAAACCTGGTCACCAACTACAAGAAATGACTTGCCTCTGTGCTTGCCAACAAGTATATCTCCACCAAGTACTAAGACATGTTTTGATTGGGAATCAAATACTTATTTTACTCACTGAACTGCCACCTAATTGTTGTTGTATGTGTTTTTTTCTGGAATCTTGGTTCATTTTCTGTCTCCATCATTTAAAATACACCTATGATAAAAAAAAATATATAATCCCTTAATTTTTTTGTAAGTGGGCAAACTTACAAAATCTGCAGGGGATCAAATTATTATTTTTACCACTGTACATGCACTTCAAGATCCATACCTCTGGGCTCCTGCCCTTCTCAGCTCTGCGACAAATGCTTTAGTTGCCTAGATCCCTGGAGTTCCGATACTGGCAATTGAGATCCTATTAGGGCTCACTTCCCGGATCCTATTGTCTTAGAGTCTGATCCTAGAGTGCCTTCTGACCTCTAAGGTAATGAGGAAGCCTTTGTCCATACCTCCACTTGTCTGTGGCCCATGACACTATACCTAGCCGAGAGTTTGATAAATGAAGAGCGGATATTCCCACCCTTAGGGACGAATGGTGTCAATTGTGTCTCCTCCTATCTGCCCTTCATGATTTCTGATAGGGACAGGTTCATAAAGCTAAAATTCCTTTACAGGGCATACTATACTCCCCAAAGACTGGCCACTATCTACCCCCAAGTGGACCCAAAGTGCACTACTGAAATTGGCATATTTTGGCATGTGGTATGGTCCTGCCCTAAGCTTCGTCCCTATTGGAAATCGGTGGTTGACACTAGGGATAGACCGATATTGTTTTTTCAATACTGATATTTTAGTCACAACGTATCGGTATCGGCTGATGTTTTGTACATTTAAAGTTTTGAAGAATAAAGACAATTATTGACACAAATCTGGTACTGAACATGTTAATTTTTGTTTATGCTTAATGGCTTGCTGGCTGGCACCCTGTGGTGGGTGGGTGGCTGGCTGGCACCCTGTGGTGGGTGGCTGGCTGAAAACCTGTGGTGGCTGGCTGATACAGGGCCTGTGGGTGGGTGGCTGGCTGGCACCCTGTGGTGGGTGGTTGGCTGGCTGGCACCCTGTGGTGGGTGGTTGGCTGCACAGGGGCTGTGGGTGGCTGGCTGGTACAGGGCCTGTGGGTGGCTGGTCGGCACAGGGCCTGTGGGTGCCTGTGGCTGGCTGGTACAGTGCCTGTGGCTGGCTGGTACAGGGCCTGTGGATGTGGGTGGCTGGCTGGCACCCTGTGGTGGATGGTTGGCTGGTTGGCACCCTGTGGTGGGTGGTTGGCTGCACAGGGGCTGTGGGTGGCTGGCTGATACAGGGCCTGTGGCTGGCTGGTACAGGGCCTGTGGGTGGCTGGCCGGCTGGTACAGTGCCTGTGGCTGGCTGGTACAGGGCCTGTGGATGTGGGTGGCTGGCTGGCACCCTGTGGTGGGTGGTTGGCTGGCTGGCACCCTGTGGTGGGTGGTTGGCTGCACAGGGGCTGTGGGTGGCTGGCTGGTACAGGGCCTGTGGGTGGCTGGCCGGCACAGGGCCTGTGGGTGGCTGGCTAGCTCGCTGGTACAGTGCCTGTGGCTGGCTGGTACAGGGCCTGTGGATGTGGGTGGCTGTCTGGCACCCTGTGGTGGGTGGTTGGCTGGCTGGCATCCTGTGGTGGGTGGTTGGCTGCACAGGGGCTGTGGGTGGCTGGCTGGTACAGGGCCTGTGGGTGGCTGGCCGTCACAGGGCCTGTGGGTGGCTGGCTGGCTGGTACAGTGCCTGTGGCTGGCTGGTACAGTGCCTGTGGCTGGCTGGTA
Source organism: Pelophylax lessonae (assembly GCF_965119305.1). Classification (NCBI taxonomy): domain Eukaryota; kingdom Metazoa; phylum Chordata; class Amphibia; order Anura; family Ranidae; genus Pelophylax; species Pelophylax lessonae. Next base: position 12,449,982 of record NC_138776.1, on the reverse strand, counting down.
CAGGGCCTGTGGATGTGGGTGGCTGGCTGGCACTGGGTTGCTGTGGGTGGGTGTATGGCTGTGATACCGCGAGACTAGTCCCGACTCCAGACGAGGCTGTCCAAGACGAGGGAGGCGGCCTAAAAAGGCAGAATGATGTCACAAAAATATCGGCAATATCGGCCAGTTCCGTGGGCCGATACCGATATATCGGGGAAAGTGCATATCGGCCCCAGATATATTGGCCTTGCCGATAATCAGTCTATCCCTAGTTGACACACTGAGCGATCAAGGTGGTACTTTTTGCCCTCTTGTTTTGTTACTGAGTTATATGGAAGATATTGAAGGAGATAGGTATACCAAGCTTTGTCTTACTTTTTATACTATTCTATGCGAGAAGGGAAATCCTGTTAAGATGGAATTCTGCTGACCCTCCCATTCAAGCTTCTTGGCAAAAGGCAGAAATCTCTAAGTTACCATAAGATAACATATGAGAGCAAAATTTTCCAAATGGTCCAATTGGATCGATTCATATGGTCAGGATTTCTTGGTGGATGTCTAGTCTACTGGTTGTGCTACTTTCTTGACATGTTTCCTCCTTCTCCCCCCTGCCCCTATTCCTTCTAAGGTCTCCTTCCCATTTTCTTACTCCCCCCCCCCCCACTTGCCTCCCTCTCACCCTCTTTCCTTCCATTGCTTCCTCCGTTCCCAACTATGGCTTGTCAACAAGATTGTACCGACAATTCTGTTAGAAATGTATGACTTTATCTTTATTGTGTTAATCTTTATTCTTTATGTTTATTACGATGCCTGGGTATTGCTGTACTGCATATCATTCAAGATCTGAGTGTATATAACATTTCCTCTTCATAGTATGTGTTGCCCTGAAATTTATTCCCTTTGGCTGTACTGCCTATTTACTATCACTAATAAAATAAATCTCTATTAACCACTTTAAGACCGGAGGATTTTCCTGCTTAACGTCCAGGCCACTTTTTTCAACTTGGCACTGCGCGACTTTAACTGACAATTGCGCGGTCATGCAAGGCCGTACCCAAACAAAATTTACGTCCTTTTTTTTTCCCACAAACAGAGCTTTCTTTTGGTGGTATTTGATCACCGCTGCGCTTTTCATTTTTTGCGATATTAATAAAAAAATAAGCGACAATTTTGCAAAAATAGACATTTTCTACATTGACAGTTAAAAAATATCCAATATATTCAATTTTTGTCATATATTTAGGCCAAAATGTATTTAGCTACTGATCTTTGACAAAAAAAATTCTCAATGAGCGTATTTTTAACCGCTTTAAGACCGGAAGATTTTACCCCATTCCTGACCAGGCTATATTTTGTGATTCGGCACTGTGTTACTTTAACGGACAATTGCGCGGTCGTGCGACGCTGTACCCAAATTAAATTTATGTCCTTTTTTTCCCTCAAAAATAAAGCTTTCTTTTGGTGGTATTTGATCACCTGTGCGATTTTTAATTTTTGAAAAAAGCAACAATTTTGAAAAAAAAACAATATTTCTCACATTCTGATATATAACATTCCCAAAAAAAAATTTACAAATCACAATTTTTTATCATTTTCGGCCAATTTGTTTTCTGCTACCTTTTTTTGGTAAAAAAAAAAATCGCAATAAGCGTATTTTGATTGGTTTGTGCAAAAGTTATCGCGTTTACTAACTACAGGAAAGATTTCTGTCATTTTTATTGTTTATTTTTTTTTTTTACTAGTAATGGCGGCGAACTGCGATTTTTTTTTTTTTTTGCGGGACTGCGACATTGCGGCAGACAGATCGGACCCCTAACTGACATTTTTTACACTTTTGGGGGTACCAGTGACATTACTACAGTAATCAGTGCTATAAATATGCACTGTCACTGTAATAATGACACTGGCAGGGAAGAGGTTAACACTGTTGGTGATCAAGGGGTTAAATGTATGCCTCATGCTTACTGACGTGTGTGGGGGGAGGGGGTTGTGTGACACAGACACAGATCGCAGGTTCAGCTATGCCAAATCCTGTGATCTGTCCCTGCCTGTCACAGAGAAGATCCGCCTGCTTTGTTTACACAAGCGGGCGGATTTCCTCACTCTTTCCAGGGCTGTATTTTGGCCTAGGCCAACAAGGCCCTGGCCTAGGGCGGCACTTTGCAGGGGGGCAGCAAAAAAGCCACCCCCCCTCCACCTGAGACTCTATTGGCCACTGGTTGCTAGAGCTGCCTCTCTCATTCCCCCCTCTCTCTCACCCCCGTTCTCTCTCGCTCTTATTCCCCCCTCTCTCTCACCCCTCTCTCTCTCTCTCACCCCTCTCTCTCTTTCACCCCTCCTCTGTCTCTCTCTCTCTCTCATCCCCTCTTTCGCTCTCTCTCTCTCATCCCCCCACTCGCTCTCTCTCTCACCCCCCCTCTCGCTCTCTCTCTCTTTCTCTCATCCCCCCTCTTGCTCTCCCTCTCTCTCTCTCATCCCCCCTCTCGCTCTCTCTCTCTCTCTCTCTCTCTCTCATCCCCCCTCTCTCTCTCTCTCTCTCCCTCAGCCACCCCCCCCCTCTCGTGAGATCTCAGGGGTTCATGCTGGGACTTGTAGTCCTTCAATTTTGGAGGGAGCCACATCCGTTAAGAAAGGAGTGGGGCAAATCTACATAGGAGGGGGAGGGGGTGCCCAATTTTAGTCTTGCCTAGGGCAGCACAAAACCAAAATACACCACTGACTCTTTCCCCGACGATCGGGGAAGAGCGGCGGTGATCACCGCCTCTCCTCCCCTGGCCCGACTCCCGCTGTGTTCAGACACAGCGGGAGCGAGCCTCCGGCGCCGCAGAGAGAGGGAGGAGTCCAGCGACGTCGCCAGACCCAGCCGAGCCGCTCTGCTGCAGTAGCAGCAACGTGAGCAAGTGATTTAAAAAAAACAATGAGTGTATTCCTGTTTCCATGGGAATACCAATAATTATAATTATTAGTCATCATTCATATATTTACAACATTCATTACTATTCTGATTCAGAGATTCAGATACAGTGCCTTGAAAAAGTATTCATACCCACTTGTAATTTTCCACATTTTGTCATGTTACAACCAAAAACGTAAATGCATTTTATTGGGATTTTATGTGATAGACCGACACAAAGTATCACATAATTGTGAAGTGGAAGGAAAATGATAAATGATACAAATAAATGTGTAAAAAGTGTGGCTGCATTTGTATTCACCCCCCGGAGTCAATACTTTGTAGAACCGCCTTTCCCTGCAATTACAGCTGCAAGCCTTTTTGGGGATGTCTCTACCAGCTTTGCACATCTAGAGAGGACATTTCTGCCCATTCTTCTTTGCAGAATATCTCAAGCTCTGTCAGATTGGATGCAATTTTCAAGTCTTGCCACGCGTCGGAATTGATTGACAGGTTATACCGGAAGTGTCGTAGGAAGACGAGCCGGCAGCTCATGGAGGACTTGTTTTTATATTCTTCTCCCAACTGTGAGTGTTTTCAGTTGTTTTATAATAAATTCTTTGTGAAACCTTATCACACTATGTGGTGCCTTCCTTCCTTCCTACATTTACCAACCTATCTGAGGGGTGATCCGGATTCTTCATCTGGCAACCGATGGTCTGAGACCACCCAAGAGACCCCCTGGAGGCACTTGGAGAACTCATCTTGTCCAACCTATACTGAGGTAACCAGATTTTTAAAATTAAATCTGGGGACAATTTTTTTTTGGCAAATGGCACAGGACTGCATAATACACAGAGCGCTGGGCGCAGGACTGCATAATACACAGAGCGCTGGGCACAGGACTGCATAAAACACAGAGCGCAGGGCACAGGACTGCATAATACACAGAGTGCTGGGCACAGGACTGCATAATACACAGAGCTCTGGGCACAGGACTACATAATACACAGAGTGCTGGGCACAGGACTGCATAATACACAGAGCGCTGGGCACAGGACTGCATAATACACAGAGCGCTGGGCACAGGACTGCATAATACACAGAGTGCTGGGCACAGGACTGCATAATACACAGAGCGCTGGGCACAGGACTGCATAATACACAGAGTGCTGGGCACAGGACTGCATAATACACAGAGCTCTGGGCACAGGACTGCATAATACACAGAGCGCTGGGCACAAGACTGCATAATACACAGAGCGCTGGGAACAGGACTGCATAATACACAGAGCGCTGGGAACAGGACTGCATAATACACAGAGCGCTGGGTACAGGACTGCATAATACACAGAGCGCTGGGCACAGGATTGCATAATACACAGAGCATTGGGCACAAGACTACATAATACACAGAGCGCTGGGCACAGGACTGCCTAATGCATAGAGCGCTGGGCACAGGACTGCATAATGCACAGAGCCCTGGGCACAGGACTATGTAATACACAGAGCGCTGGGCACAGGACTACATAATACACAGAGCGCTGGGCACAGGACTACATAATACACAGAGCGCTGGGCACAGGACTGCATAATACACAGAGCGCTAGGCACAAGACTACAAAATAAACAGGGCGTTGGGCACAGGACTACATAATACACAGAGCGCTGGGCACAGGACTACATAATATACAGGAGGGTGTTAGGCATAGAGTACAGCGTTCAGAGGTTTGCTATGCACAGAGGACACTTCTACCCCCCCCCCCCCCATCCATAGCTCACCTCTGCACCCTTCTCTCACAGATTATCTCTGCAGCCACCTCTTAGCCCTTCCCCCACAACAGCTAAACTCTCCATCTCTCCATGCCGCAGCTGCATCAACTCCTCCCCCTCCTCCCCCACTGCCCTCACCTGTGTACAAACAGACCCCCCCCCCCCACCCATCTACTCCCCTCCCGGTCTCAGCTCTGCACACAGTACATTTTGGCTCTGCCTCTCCTCCACTGAACGGCTCTGAATCGGGGGACAGACTTGGACCGGTGACAGTGTCCTCAATCCAGGGACTGTCCCGGAAACCGAGGACGTCTGATCACCCGAGCCTAGTATACCTTTATATTCAACGCTGAGGGAATAGCACACACGGAGGTGTCCTCACATTGGGAATTGAGACTTCTAACACTTTCGTTCACCTTGGCGTTGGCATTTCACAGTCCTAGAAGTCCTCTGTTTCTTCTATTTTTATATGAACTTTGGACACTATTGTCCTTTTTGTTTTATTTTTTTCACTGAAGAACTTTATTTTATCTTTTTTTGAATGGAAGATTGCAATATTGATGCACTAATTCGCCCATTTTCTGCTTTGTTGTATTTCATTCACCTACTACATGTCGTTTTTGACTGGATGAACACCTTAATGTTCACTTCGTTTTATTTCGGTATTTTTTACTATATTCTCCACATGTATCATTGAAGTCACAGTTGCTTTTCACACCTTTTTTAGTTGCCATTCGACAACGCAGCGCTACTTTTATATCTTTTATGCTATTTTCGGCTTAGGATTGGTTGCCCAGTGCATGCGGCTGTTGATCAGTTGGCCATCCTTACATCATAGCGCGAGAGTACCCTCTATTCCAAGGGTCTTCAAACTATGGCCATCCAGGTGTTCAGGAACTACAATTCCCATCATGCCTAGTCATAACTGTGAATGTCAGAGTTTTACAATGCCTCATGGGGTGTGTAGTTCTGCAACAGCTGGAGGGCCGTAGTTTGAGGATCCCTGCTGACGTCACAACATCACTTCCAGGTTACTGGCGTCCTAAAGACGCCAGTTTTAAAAAATAGAAAGTATTAAAAAGGGTTTGGGGTCTTACAGACCCCGATCTCTACATAAAGAGTACCTGTCACTCCTATTACTGTCACATTCCCCCCCCGATCCCTCCATAAAGAGTACCTGTCACTGCCTATTACTGTCACATTCCCCCCGATCCCTCCATAAAGAGTACCTGTCACTGCATATTACTGTCACATTCCTCCCGATCCCTCCATAAAGAGTACCTGTCACTGCCTATTAATGTCACATTCCCCCTGATCCCTCCATAAAGAGTACCTGTCACTGCCTATTACTGTCACATTCCCCCTGATCCCTCCATAAAGAGTACCTGTCACTGCCTATTACTGTCACATTCCCCCCGATCCCTCCATAAAAAGTACCTGTCACTCCTATTGTTGTCACATTCCCCCCGATCCCTCCATAAAGAGTACTTGTCACTGCCTATTACTGTCACATCCCCCCACCCCCGATCCCTCCATAAAGAGTACCTGTCAATGCCTATTACTGTCATATTCCCCCCGATCCCTCCATAAAGAGTACCTGTCACTGCCTATTACTGTCACATTCCCCCCCGATCCCTCCATAAAGAGTACCTGTCACTGCCTATTACTGTCACATTCCCCCCCGATCCCTCCATAAAAAGTACCTGTCACTGCAAATTACTGTCACATTCCCCCCGATCCCTCCATAAAGAGTACCTGTCACTGCATATTACTGTCACATTCCTCCCGATCCTTCCATAAAGAGTACCTGTCACTGCCTATTACTGTTACATTCCCCCCTATCCCTCCATAAAGAGTACCTGTCACTGCTATTACTGTCACATTCCCCCCGATCCCTCCATAAAGAGTACCTGTCACTCCTATTACTGTCACATTCCTCCCGATCCCTCCATAAAGAGTACCTGTCACTGCCTATTACTGTCACATTCCCCCCCCCCGATCCCTCCATAAAGAGTACCTGTCACTGCCTATTACTGTCACATTCCTCCCGATCCCTCCATAAAGAGTACCTGTCACTTCTATTACTGTCACATTCCCCCCGATCCCTCCATAAAGAGTACCTGTCACTGCCTATTACTGTCACACCCCCCCCCCCCCCCCGATCCTTCCATAAAGAGTAACCGTCACTGCCTATTACTGTCACATTCCCCCCGATCCCTCCATAAAGAGTACCTGTCACTGCCTATTACTGTCACATTCCCCCTGATCCCTCCATAAAGAGTACCTGTCACTGCCTATTACTGTCACATTCCCCCCGATCCCTCCATAAAGAGTACCTGTCACTGCATATTACTGTCACATTCCTCCCGATCCCTCCATAAAGAGTACCTGTCACTGCCTATTAATGTCACATTCCCCCTGATCCCTCCATAAAGAGTACCTGTCACTGCCTATTACTGTCACATTCCCCCTGATCCCTCCATAAAGAGTACCTGTCACTGCCTATTACTGTCACATTCCCCCCGATCCCTCCATAAAAAGTACCTGTCACTCCTATTGTTGTCACATTCCCCCCGATCCCTCCATAAAGAGTACTTGTCACTGCCTATTACTGTCACATCCCCCCACCCCCGATCCCTCCATAAAGAGTACCTGTCAATGCCTATTACTGTCATATTCCCCCCGATCCCTCCATAAAGAGTACCTGTCACTGCCTATTACTGTCACATTCCCACCGATCCCTCCATAAAGAGTACCTGTCACTGCCTATTACTGTCACATTCCCCCCCGATCCCTCCATAAAGAGTACCTGTCACTGCCTATTACTGTCACATTCCCCCCGATCCCTCCATAAAATGTACCTGTCACTGCAAATTACTGTCACATTCCCCCCGATCCCTCCATAAAGAGTACCTGTCACTGCATATTACTGTCACATTCCTCCCGATCCTTCCATAAAGAGTACCTGTCACTGCCTATTACTGTTACATTCCCCCCTATCCCTCCATAAAGAGTACCTGTCACTGCTATTACTGTCACATTCCCCCCGATCCCTCCATAAAGAGTACCTGTCACTGCCTATTACTGTCACATTCCCCCCAATCCCTCCATAAAGAGTACCTGTCACTGCCTATTACTGTCACATTCCTCCCCGATCCCTCCATAAAGAGTACCTGTCACTCCTATTACTGTCACATTCCCCCGGATCCCTCCATAAAGAGTACTTGTCACTGCCTATTACTGTCACATCCCCCCCCCCCCCGATCCCTCCATAAAGAGTACCTGTCAATGCCTATTACTGTCACATTCCCACCGATCCCTCCATAAAGAGTACCTGTCACTGCCTATTACTGTCACATTCCCCCCAATCCCTCCATAAAGAGTACCTGTCACTGCCTATTACTGTCACATTCCCCCCAATCCCTCCATAAAGAGTACCTGTCACTGCCTATTACTGTCACATTCCTCCCCGATCCCTCCATAAAGAGTACCTGTCACTCCTATTACTGTCACATTCCCCCCCATCCCTCCATAAAGAGTACTTGTCACTGCCTATTACTGTCACATCCCCCCCCCCCGATCCCTCCATAAAGAGTACCTGTCACTCCTATTACTGTCACATTCCCCCCGATCCCTCCATAGAGAGTACCTGTTACTCCTATTACTGTCACATCCCCCCCTATCCCTCCATAAAGACTACCTGTCACTGCCTATTACTGTCACATTCCCCCCGATCCCTCCATAAAGAGTACCTGTCACTCCTATTACTGTCACACTCCCCCCCTCCCCGATCTCTCCATAAAGAGTACCTGTCACTGCCTATTACTGTCACATTCCCCCCGATCCCTCCATAAAGAGTACCTGTCACTGCCTATTACTGTCACATTCCCCCTGATCCCTCCATAAAGAGTACCTGTCACTCCTATTACTGTCACACTCCCCCCCCCCCGATCCCTCCATAAAGAGTACCTGTCACTGCTATTACTGTCACATTCCTCCCGATCCCTCCATAAAGAGTACCTGTCACTCCTATTACTGTCACATCCCCCCCTATCCCTCCATAAAGAGTACCTGTCACTGCCTATTACTGTCACATTCCTCCCGATCCCTCCATAAAGAGTACCTGTCACTCCTATTACTGTCACATTCCCCCCGATCCCTCCATAAAGAGTACCTGTCACTGCTATTACTGTCACATCCCCCCCCCCCCGATCCCTCCATAAAGAGGACCTGTCACTCCTATTACTGTCACATTCCCCCCGATCCCTCCATAAAGAGTACCTGTCACTCCTATTACTGTCACATCCCCCCCGATCCCTCCATAAAGAGTACCTGTCACTGCTATTACTGTCACATCCCCCCCGATCCCTCCATAAAGAGTACCTGTCACTGCCTATTACTGTCACATTCCTCCCGATCCCTCCATAAAGAGTACCTGTCACTGCTATTACTGTCACATCCCCCCCGATCCCTCCATAAAGAGTACCTGTCACTGCCTATTACTGTCACATTCCTCCCGATCCCTCCATAAAGAGTACCTGTCACTGACTATTACTGTCACATTCCTCCCGATCCCTCCATAAAGAGTACCTGTCACTCCTATTACTGTCACATTCCCCCCGATCCCTCCATAAAGAGTACCTGTCACTGCCTATTACTGTCACATTCCCCCCTATCCCTCCATAAAGAGTACCTGTCACTGCCTATTACTGTCACATTCCCCCCGATCCCTCCATAAAGAGTACCTGTCACTCCTATTACTGTCATATCCCCCCCGATCCCTCCATAAAGAGTACCTGTCACTCCTATTACTGTCACATTCCCCCCGATCTCTCCATAAAGAGTACCTGTCACTCCTATTACTGTCACATCCCCCCCGATCCCTCCATAAAGAGTACCTGTCACTGCTATTACTGTCACATCCCCCCCGATCCCTCCATAAAGAGGACCTGTCACTGCCTATTACTGTCACATTCACCCCCGATCCCTCCATAAAGAGTACCTGTCACTCCTATTACTGTCACATTCCCCCCGATCCCTCCATAAAGAGTACCTGTCACTCCTATTACTGTCACATCCCCCCCGATCCCTCCATAAAGAGTACCTGTCACTCCTATTACTGTCACATTCCCCCCGATCTCTCCATAAAGAGTACCTGTCACTCCTATTACTGTCACATCCCCCCCGATCCCTCCATAAAGAGTACCTGTCACTGCTATTACTGTCACATTCCTCCCGATCCCTCCATAAAGAGTACCTGTCACTGCCTATTACTGTCACATTCCTCCCGATCCCTCCATAAAGAGTACCTGTCACTGCTATTACTGTCACATCCCCCCCGATCCCTCCATAAAGAGGACCTGTCACTGCCTATTACTGTCACATTCCCCCCGATCCCTCCATAAAGAGTACCTGTCACTGCCTATTACTGTCACATTCCCCCCCATCCCTCCATAAAGAGTACCTGTCACTCCTATTACTGTCACATTCCCCCCGATCCCTCCATAAAGAGTACCTGTCACTCCTATTACTGTCACATTCCCCCCCGATCCCTCCATAAAGAGTACCTGTCACTCCTATTACTGTCACACTCCCCCCCCCCCCGATCCCTCCATAAAGAGTACCTGTCACCCCTATTACTGTCACACTCCCCCCCCCCCGATCCCTCCATAAAGAGTACCTGTCACTCCTATTACTGTCACATTCCCCCCGATCCCTCCATAGAGAGTACCTGTTACTCCTATTACTGTCACATCCCCCCCGATCCCTCCATAAAGACTACCTGTCACTGCCTATTACTGTCACATTCCCCCCGATCCCTCCATAAAGAGTACCTGTCACTGCCTATTACTGTCACATTCCCCCCGATCCCTCCATAAAGAGTACCTGTCACTCCTATTACTGTCACACTCCCCCCCCCCCCCCCCCCCGATCCCTCCATAAAGAGTACCTGTCACTGCCTATTACTGTCACATTCCTCCCGATCCCTCCATAAAGAGTACCTGTCACTCCTATTACTGTCACATCCCCCCCTATCCCTCCATAAAGAGTACCTGTCACTGCCTATTACTGTCACATTCCTCCCGATCCCTCCATAAAGAGTACCTGTCACTCCTATTACTGTCACATTCCCCCCGATCCCTCCATAAAGAGTACCTGTCACTGCTATTACTGTCACATCCCCCCCCCCCCCGATCCCTCCATAAAGAGGACCTGTCACTCCTATTACTGTCACATTCCCCCCGATCCCTCCATAAAGAGTACCTGTCACTTCTATTACTGTCACATCCCCCCCGATCCCTCCATAAAGAGTACCTGTCACTGCTATTACTGTCACATCCCCCCCGATCCCTCCATAAAGAGTACCTGTCACTGCCTATTACTGTCACATTCCTCCCGATCCCTCCATAAAGAGTACCTGTCACTGCCTATTACTGTCACATTCCTCCCGATCCCTCCATAAAGAGTACCTGTCACTCCTATTACTGTCACATTCCTCCCGATCCCTCCATAAAGAGTACCTGTCACTCCTATTACTGTCATATCCCCCCCGATCCCTCCATAAAGAGTACCTGTCACTCCTATTACTGTCACATTCCCCCCGATCTCTCCATAAAGAGTACCTGTCACTCCTATTACTGTCATATCCCCCCCGATCCCTCCATAAAGAGTACCTGTCACTCCTATTACTGTCACATTCCCCCCGATCTCTCCATAAAGAGTACCTGTCACTCCTATTACTGTCACATCCCCCCCGATCCCTCCATAAAGAGGACCTGTCACTGCCTATTACTGTCACATTCACCCCCGATCCCTCCATAAAGAGTACCTGTCACTCCCTATTACTGTCACATTCCCCCCGATCTCTCCATAAAGAGTACCTGTCACTGCCTATTACTGTCACATTCACCCCCGATCCCTCCATAAAGAGTACCTGTCACTCCTATTACTGTCACATTCCCCCCGATCCCTCCATAAAGAGTACCTGTCACTCCTATTACTGTCACATTCCCCCCGATCCCTCCATAAAGAGTACCTGTCACTCCTATTACTGTCACATTCCTCCCCGATCCCTCCATAAAGAGTACCTGTCACTGCCTATTACTGTCACATTCCCCCCGATCCCTCCATAAAGAGTACCTGTCACTCCTATTACTGTCACATTCCCCTGATCCCTCCATAAAGAGTACCTGTCACTGCTATTACTGTCACATTCCCCCCGATCCCTCCATAAAGAGTACCTGTCACTCCTATTACTGTCACATTCCCCCCGATCCCTCCATAAAGAGTACCTGTCACTGCTATTACTGTCACACTCCCCCCCCCCCGATCCCTCCATAAAGAGTACCTTTCACTCCTATTACTGTCACACTCCCCCCCCCCCCCCCGATCCCTCCATAAAGAGTACCTGTCACTGCCTATTACTGTCACATTCCTCCCGATCTCTCCATAAAGAGTACCTGTCACTGCCTATTACTGTCACATTCCCCCCCGATCCCTCCATAAAGAGTACCTGTCACTCCTATTACTGTCACACTCCCCCCCCCCGATCCCTCCATAAAGAGTACCTGTCACTCCTATTACTGTCACACTCCCCCCCCGATCCCTCCATAAAGAGTACCTGTCACTGCCTATTACTGTCACATTCCCCCCGATCCCTCCATAAAGAGTACCTGTCACTGCTATTACTGTCACATTCCCCCCCGATCCCTCCATAAAGAGTACCCGTCACTGCCTATTACTGTCACATTCCCCCCGATCCCTCCATAAAGAGTACCTGTCACTCCTATTACTGTCACATTCCTCCCCCCCCCCCCCGATCCCTCCATAAAGAGTACCTGTCACTCCTATTACTGTCACATTCCTCCCCCCCCCCCCCCGATCCCTCCATAAAGAGTACCTGTCACTGCCTATTACTGTCACATTCCCCCCAATCCCTCCATAAAGAGTACCTGTCACTGCCTATTACTGTCACAAGGGATGTTTACATTCTTTGTGACAGCATTAAAAGTGACCTAGAAATAAATGAAAGGGACAGTGTAAAAAAAAAATATATATATATATATAGTAAAATAAATAAGAAAAAAAATTTTAAGCTCCCCGTTCCTCCGTGCTCGTGCAGAAAAACGAACGCCTATGTAAGTTGCGCCCGCAAATGTAAACAGTATTCAAACCACACATGTGAGGTATCGCCGCGATCGTTAGAGCGAGAGCAATTATTCTAGCCCTAGTCCTCCTCTGTAACTCTAAACTGATAACCATTAAAATATTTTAAAGTGTCGCCTATGGAGATTTTAAGTACCGTAGTTTGTCGCCATTCCACCAATGTGCGCAATTTTAACCACTTCCATACCACTGAGCCCCATATGAGTCATATCTCAGTGGAGATATCTGGATGATGGGTGCAGCTGCAGGCTTCATTCAGATATCTTTTTTTTTTCTGCCAGCGATTCCCTGCAAAGTAAAAACAATCATAGCGGCAGTTCAGTTGCTTGACTGTTTTTTCAGGTGGTGGGAAGGATGCATCCCCCCTCCTGCCACCCACTTGCCCATGCATTTGGCGAGCCAGAGAAGGAACATTGCGGTGTTGGAAGTTTACCATAGAGTTGACTGAGGACCAGATGGTCCCCGGTCATCTCTATGACTCTCGGAGGTGGGACAGGACGTTATGACGTCATGGCCGTCCCCGGCAGTTATAAACACTGCTGTGTGTTCGGCTGGAAAGCCTGAGATTGTTTATCTTTTTTTTTTTTATCTTAGGCTTTCCAGCCTAGAGGAGGGATATGGGGACTTATAGACTCCAGATCTCTTCATAAAGAGGACCTGTCATGCCCTATTCCAAGGAATCTTTACATTCCTTGTAATAGGAATAAAAGTGATTTAAAAAAATAAAAGGAAAGTAATTAAAAAAAAGAAAAATAAATAAAGCGCCCCTGTCCCCCTTGTGCTTAATTGTAGAAGCGAACGCATATGTAAACGACGTTCAAACCACACATGTGAGGTATTGTCACAAATGTTAAGGCAAAAGCAACAATTCTATCACAGGACCTCCTTTGTAACTCTAAACTGGTAACTTGTACATTTTTTTAAAGTGTAGCCACGGAGATTTTTAAGTACCGAAGTTTGGCGCTATTCCATGAGTGTGCGCAGTTTTTTTTTAAAGTGTGCCATGTTAGATATCTATTTATTCCGTGTAACATCATCTTTCACATTATACCCCAAAAATTGGGTTAACTTTGTTTTTTTTAAATCATAAAAGTGGTTTTATTTTAAAAAAAATTGCATTTGAAAAATTGTTGCGCAAATACCGTGTGACATAAAAAAATTCAATGACCGCCATTTTATTCTCTAGGGTCTCTGTTAACAAAAAAAAGTGTGTGTGTGTGTGTTTGTGTTTGTGTTTGTGTTTGTGTTTGTGTGTGTGTGTGTGTGTGTGTGTGTGTGTATTGTGGGAGATTAGCTCACAGGGATCACCTTTCACAGGAACTTAAGGCCAGCACGTAGGTAGTTTCTTTAACCACTTGCCTACTGTGCACTTAAACACCCTTCCCATCCAGGCCAATTTTCAGCTTTCAGCGCTGTCACACTTTGACTGACAATTGCGCGGTCATGCTACACTGTACCCATTTGAAATTTTTATCATTTTTTTCACACAAATAGAGCTTTCTTTTGGTGGTATTTAATCATCTCTGGGTTTTTTATTTTTTACAAAAAGAATAAAGACAGAAAATTTTGAAAAAAAAAAAAAGTGTTTCTTATTTTCTGTGAGTAAATTTTGAAAATAAATGTTTCTCCTTCACTGAAGGGCGCTGATGAGGCGGCACTGATGGGCACTGATAGGCTGCACTGATGGGCACTGATGAGGCGGCACTTATGGGCACTGATGAGGTGGCACTTATGGGCACTGATGAGGAGGTACTAATATGCCGCAATGATGAGCACTGATAGGCGGCACTGATAGGTGGCACTGATAGGGGGCACTGATAGGGGGCACTGATGAGCACTGATAGGCGGCACTGATGAGCACTGATAGGTGGCACTGCTGGGCACTGAGAGGTGGCACTGCTGGGCACTGAGGTGGCACTGCTGGGCACTGAGAGGCGGCACTGGCGGGCGGCACTGCTGGGCACTGAGAGGCGGCACTGATGGGCACTGGCGGATGGCACTGATGGACAATGACGGGTGGCACTGATGGGCAGCACTGATGAGCACTGATGGGCAGCACCATCAGTGCCCACACTCAGTGCCCATAGTGCTGCCAGTCAGTGCTTATCAGTGCCTAGATGAGCAGGCACTGATGGGCACTGACTGGCAGCACTATGGGTACTGATTGTGGGCATTGATGGGGACACTGATGGCGGGCACTGTGGGCACTGATGGGGGGGCACTGTGTATGTTTTTTACCTTGTAGTAATCAGGGCACTGGTGATCAGTGCCCTGATTACATGTCTCTTTGTCCCTGGCGCTGTGCAGCTCTCCCTCCTTCCTCACACTGCAGGCTCCGTGTGAGGAAGGAGCGCCGGCGATGAGAGATGATCTCATATGTTTACATATGAGATCATCTCTCATTGGATGATCCGATCACGTGGTGAATGGCCGCTGTGATTGGCCATTCACCACGATCTGTGACACAGATTCTCCCCGCTGCGCGCTCGCGGGAGCGCGCGGGGGGCGTGTCACTGGGAGGCCGTTTAAAAACGGCCTCCCGAAAATTCGAGTCCGCGCTGCAGCCGTATATAGGCTGTAGCGCGGATGGCAAGTAGTTAAAGTCTGGTGGATTGCCAGCTTTATTTCAGCAGAGGTTTGCAAAGATACAAAAACAACAAAACAATAAAATAAATCCTTGCCGTCCGGCACTAAACTAAACAACGGTTATCCTCACTATACAGTGTGGGGCTGGTCCCCATCACCCACAAAAACGCATAGTAAAGCAAACCTGTTCTTTTGAAAGTCCCCACACAGCTCCTCTCTCAGGCAGGCCAGAGCATTTCTGTGCTCTTTTCCTGTTAATTTAAAGTCCACCTGAGCATGGACTCAGGTAACTCACAATCTCTGGACCGGAAACCTAGCCTGTCACAGAGGCTGGAAAAACCCAGGCCAGATTCCGGTTCAGTCTCTCACCACAGAACGTATGCGAGGTGAAATATAGCGATTATCCACTATCTCACCTCGCATACCGTCACAATATATATATATATATATGTGTGTATATATATATATATATATATATATATATATATATATAATGTATGTGTGTGTGTGTATATATATATATATATATATATATATATACACACATACATACACACACACACACACGCACATATACATTTTTTAGCAGAGACCCTAGAGAATAAAATGGCGGTCATTGAAATTTTTTATGTCACACGGTATTTGCGCAACAATTTTTCAAATGCAATTTTTTTTTTCTAAAATATAACCACTTTCATGATTTAAAAAAAAAACAAAGTTAGCCCAATTTTTTTTGGTATAATGTGAAAGATATCTAGCATGGCACGCTTTAAAAAAAAATGCACACATATATGTGTGTGTGTGTGTGTATATATATATATATATGTGTGTGTGTGTGTATGTATGTATGTATGTGTATATATATAATATTTGGGGGTTTTAAGTTATTTTCTAACAAAAAATACTGATTTTAACTTGTAAACAAGTGTCAGAAAAAGGCTTAGCCTCCAAGGGGTTGAACTGAAATCCTTCTCCGCTTATTCCTGTACGTATTATATTATTATATTATATTTATGCAAAGTCTCACAGTAGCAAATGAGATACATGCAATCACCTTTTCCCATTCAGCAGTAAAAAGTTTTGGTTTAGCATGACAATATTAATTTTATTCAATTTAATAAACGAAAGGCTTCCTTTCCCTGTTGATCAGACTCTCCCCCCCCCCCCCCCCCCCCATAATACGAGGATCCGAGCTGACATTTCCTCTATCTAATAAGCCGCTTTTGGAAAAAGCTACAACCTGCATGAACGATTATGTAAATAACGCAGAACGCCACCGCGCCTGCTTTCCCAACTTCACAAAGTCCTCTATGGCTCCCACTTTACATCTCATACTGAAAGACACAATGGGGAGTAGATTGCAGGCGTCCTCTCCTTCTTCTTCATGGTAAACCACTCACTGTAAAATGTTATTTAGAAGACAATTCCGACCAGGATGAGCAGTAACAGAGGGGATTATGTGTATATATTACTGATATTGTGTATCTTTAGAATATTCTAGAGAAGTGTATGCCTCATGAGAATTTTCTGAATGGAATGCGGATTTCAGGCTTACACTTGTTTATTAAAGCGATAAAATCTCTGAAAACAGAAACAAAGTTATGTAAAACTAATGGTTTTATACCTGCGTACCCTGGATTTATTAAACAATCTCTGTGAAACTTAATTAATACAAAGTGAATACAAAATTAATACAAAATTTGATCAATTAAACAAACTGAAGCAGCTGGTTTAAAGCCATGATAGGCCAGAATAAGTGAAAAGTGAATATTACCAGGGCTTTTTTTCTTAGAAAAAAGGTGCAGGAACTCAACCACTCCCCCTCCCCCCCCAAAAAAAAAAACCCTCCTGAATTTTGTCAAAATTTCACTAACAGTGGGAGGGTCTTAAAGTGGCATTAAATACCAGGAGTGCATTATGTACAGAGTGCAGAGTTTTGGTGGGGTTACACACAGAGTGCAGAGTTCGGTGGGGTTACACACAGAGTGCAGAATCCAGTGAGTGGGTTTACACACAGAGTGCAGAGTTCAGTGAGTGGGTTTACACACAGAGTGCAGAGTTCAGTGAGTGGGTTTACACACAGAGTGCAGAGTTCAGTGAGTGGGTTTACACACAGAGTGCAGAGTTCAGTGAGTGGGGTTACACACAGAGTGCAGAGTTCAGTGAGTGGGGTTACACACAGAGTGCAGAGTTTGGTGGGGTTACACACAGAGTGCAGAGTTTGGTGGGGTTACACACAGAGTGCAGAGTTCAGTGAGTGGGGTTACACACAGAGTGCAGAGTTCGGTGGGGTTACACACAGAGTGCAGAGTTTGGTGGGGTTACACACAGAGTGCAGAGTTCAGTGAGTGGGGTTACACACAGAGTGCAGAGTTCGGTGGGGTTACACACAGAGTGCAGAGTTTGGTGGGGTTACACACAGAGTGCAGAGTTCGGTGGGGTTACACACAGAGTGCAGAATCCAGTGAGTGGGTTTACACACAGAGTGCAGAGTTCAGTGAGTGGGTTTACACACAGAGTGCAGAGTTCGGTGGGGTTACACACAGAGTGCAGAGTTTGGTGGGGTTACACACAGAGTGCAAAGTTCGGTGGGGTTACACACAGAGTGCAGAATCCAGTGAGTGGGTTTACACACAGAGTGCAGAGTTCAGTGAGTGGGGTTACACACAGAGTGCAGAGTTCGGTGGGGTTACACACAGAGTGCAGAGTTCGGTGGGGTTACACACAGAGTGCAGAGTTCAGTGAGTGGGGTTACACACAGAGTGCAGAATCCAGTGAGTGGGTTTACACACAAAGTGCAGAGTTCAGTGAGTGGGGTTACACACAGAGTGCAGAGTTCGGTGGGTTTACACACAGAGTGCAGAGTTCAGTGAGTGGGGTTACAGACAGAGTGCAGAGTTCGGTGGGGTTACACACAGAGTGCAGAGTTCAGTGGGGTTACACACAGAGTGCAGAGTTCAGGGGTGTGCTATGTGCAGAGTTTGGGGGTGTGCTATGTGCAGAGTTCAGGGGTGTGCTATGTGCAGAGTTCTGGAGTGTGCTGCATATATAGTGCAGAGTTCAGGAGTGTGCTGCATACAGAGTTCAGGGGTGTGCTATGTACATAGTGGTGATCGACCGATATCGTTTTTTTTTTTTAGTGCCGATACCAAAATTTTGGTCATCATATATCGGTATCGGCCGATATTGGCTGATATTTTTCGGACATTTAAAAATAAAATGTTTCGTTTTCTTTTTTTCACAGGTACTCTTGTGGAGTGATCTGGGTGTCTAAAGGACCCCAAACCCCTCAAGTTTGGCTGTTTTTAATGCTGTCATGTATTTGAATCTGGCACAGAGTACCCGGAAGTGATGTCATGACATCACTTCCGAGTTTTTACATGGAGGCCCGATCAGAGCCGAAATACAGCTTTGATCGGGTCTTCTCTTGGGTGGCCGTGGAGGTAGGATGCCCGGGTCTCCTGGTGGGACGGGAGACCTGAGCGAGCCACGGAAGATGGCGGGAGAGGGAGGACGTCCCCTCCCGCTCTTTGTAATGACAGCTGAGCGGCTTCTCAGCCGCATCAGTTGTCATTACAAGACAGCCGACCGTCGGCTATGGACGCCGGTACCGGGGTGATGCCTCTAGCTGCAGGGATCACTCCGGTACATGCACTTTCCCGAAATATCGGCAATATCTGTAACCTCCGGGGCCGATTCCGATATATCGGGGAAAGTGCATATCGGCCCTCGCTATATCGCCGATATATTTGCCCATAATCGGTCGATCCCTAGTACAGAGTTCAGGGGTGTGCTACACACAGTGTGCAGAGTTCATCCTTCTTCCACAGCTCCTTGGTTCTGCATCCCCCATCCACATTTCACTTTTATCCCTCTTCTTCTCTAGTACTTCCCCTCACACTGTAGATGGCGTCACCTCTCTCACTTTCAGGGAGATCATCCAGTGGGGGTTGTCAGCATTCGCACTGCACCCCTGGCCCCCGGCATCTCCTTTGTCCCCCATACTGCACTTGGAAAACACAGAAAGGCAGACCTCTGTGTTTATGAGTGTTAGTGGTGAGCAGGGAGCAGAGGGTCTGAGCCAAAGGTGGTGGAACTGAGTTCCACCAAGTTCCAGCTGAAAAAAGCCCTGAATAATACTATTTAGTAAACCGCGCTCTCAAACACTAACACTGAGTATTATGTTCTGATGATATATATGTGTATAACAAATTAGAAAAAATTAAGAAAAAGAAAAATGTTGTCTGTCAACACCAAAGTGCTACTTCTGGTGAGTAGGCACTTCATTTGCTGGTGTTGGAAGAACACTTATCATTCCTTGGAGGAGTTGGAGTATTATTTATGATTATGTCACCATTTTGGAGAACTTTGGTGTTGATGGACAAAATTTTTATTTTTCCTAACTTTTTTCTAATTTGATATACACATATATATCATTAGAACATAATACTCAGTATTAGTGTTTGAGAGCGCGGTTCATAATAATATTCACTGTTCACTAAAACTAAGTTATAACTGTAAAGGTTTCAGAACTTTCATCACTTGTCACCAGACCCTTCATATCAACATCAATCTTCTCATAAGATTATATATGTGCATTTTAATGTATTTTATGTGTGTTATTTAACAACCCCCAATCACAACAGTCCCACTATCACAGAGACCCTTATCAGTCTCCCCCTCACAGCCCTCCAAGCACAGTACCCCTATCTTCAGAGTCCCCCAATGCACACAGTTCCCCCAGCATACAGCCCCCAATGCACATAGTTCCCCCAGCATACAGCCCCCAATGCACACAGTTCCCCCAGCATTCAGCCCCCAATACACACAGTTCCCCCAGCATACAGCCCCCAATGCACACAGTTCCCCCAGCTTTCAGCCCCAATGCACACAGTTCCCCCAGCATACAGTCCCCAATGCACACAGTTCACCCAGCATACAGCCCCCAATGCACACAGTTCCCCCAGCATACAGCCCCCAATGCACACAGTTCCCCCAGCATACAGTCCCCAATGCACACAGTTCCCCCAGCATTCAGCCCCCAATGCACACAGTTCCCCCAGCATACAGCCCCCAATGCACACAGTTCCCCCAGCATTCAGCCCCCAATGCACACAGTTCCCCCAGCATACAGCCCCCAATGCACACAGTTCCCCCAGCATACAGCCCCCAATGCACACAGTTCCCCCAGCATTCAGCCCCCAATGCACACAGTTCCCCCAGCATTCAGCCCCCAATGCACACAGTTCCCCCAGCATACAGCCCCCAATGCACACAGTTCCCCCAGCATACAGCCCCCAATGCACACAGTTCCCCCAGCATACAGTCCCCAATGCACACAGTTCCCCCAGCATTCAGCCCCCAATGCACACAGTTCCCCCAGCATACAGCCCCCAATGCACACAGTTCCCCCAGCATACAGTCCCCAATGCACACAGTTCCCCCAGCATTCAGCCCCCAATGCACACAGTTCCCCCAGCATACAGCCCCCAATGCACACAGTTCCCCCAGCATACAGTCCCCAATGCACACAGTTCCCCCAGCATTCAGCCCCCAATGCACACAGTTCCCCCAGCATACAGCCCCCAATGCACACAGTTCCCCCAGCATTCAGCCCCCAATGCACACAGTTCCCCTAGCATACAGCCCCCAATGCACACAGTTGCCCCAGCATACAGCCCCCAATGCACACAGTTCCCCCAGCATTCAGCCCCAATGCACACAGTTCCCCCAGCATACAGTCCCCAATGCACACAGTTCCCCCAGCATACAGCCCCCAATGCACACAGTTCCCCCAGCATACAGTCCCCAATGCACACAGTTCCCCCAGCATACAGCCCCCAATGCACACAGTTCCCCCAGCATTCAGCCCCCAATGCACACAGTTCCCCCAGCATACAGTCCCCAATGCACACAGTTCCCCCAGCATACAGCCCCCAATGCACACAGTTCCCCCAGCATACAGTCCCCAATGCACACAGTTCCCCCAGCATACAGCCCCCAATGCACACAGTTCCCCCAGCATACAGTCCCCAATGCACACAGTTCCCTCAGCATATAGCCCCCAATGCACACAGTTCCCCCAGCATACAGCCCCCAATGCACACACTTCCCCCAGCATACAGCCCCCAATGCACACAGTTCCCCCAGCATACAGCCCCCAATGCACACAGTTCCCTCAGCATACAGTCCCCAATGCACACAGTTCCCCCAGCATACAGCCCCCAATGCACACAGTTCCCCCAGCATTCAGCCCCCAATGCACACAGTTCCCCCAGCATACAGCCCCCAATGCACACAGTTTGCTCATCAGAGTCCCCCACAAAGAAATACAAATAATTATGATTTTATTGTGGAAACAATAATAGGTTCTGATTTTCAAAGTGAAAAAAATGATGCAGCAGGTGAGTCCATATTGTAGCAGTTTCAATGCAGCAAGTAGTTTGTATGGCCCCCACATGCTTGTATGCATGCCTGACAACATCGGGGCATGCTCCTAATGAGAGGACGGATGGTGTCCTGGGGTATTTCCTCCCAGATCTGGATCAGGGCATCACTGAGCTCCTGAACAGACTGAGGGGCAACCTGGCGGCATCGGATGGACTAGAACATAATGTCCCAGAGGTGCTCTATTGGATTTAGGTCAGGTGAGTGTGGGGGCCATTCAATGGTATCAATTCCTTCATCCTCCAGGAACTGGCTGTATACTCTTGCCACGTGGCCGGGCATTGTCTGCACCAGGAGGAACCCAGGAGCCACTGCACCAGCATAGGGTCTGACAGTGGGTGCCATTGTCTAGTCTGTAGAGGTCTGTCCGTCCCTCCATGGATATGCCTCCCCAGACCACCACTGGTGACTCACCACCAAACCGGTCATGCTGAACGATGTTACCTGCTAATAATGTTCTCCATGGCTTCTCCAGACCCTTTCAGGTCTGTCACATGTGCTCAGGGTGAACCTGCTCTGTGAAAAGCACAGGGTGCCAGTGGTGGAGCTGCCAATTCTGGTGTTCAATGGCAAATGCCAATCAAGCTCCACGGTCCCGGGCAGTGAGCACAGGGCCAACTAGAGGACATCGGACCCTCAGGACACCCTCATGAAGTCTGTTTCTGATTGTTTGGTCAGAGACATTCACACCAGTGGCCTGCTGGAGGTCATTTTGTAGGGTTCTGGCAGCGCTCATCCTGTTCCTCCTTGCACAAAGGAGCAGATACCGGTCCTGCTGATGGGTTAAGGACCTTCTATGGTCCTGTCCAGCTCTCCTAGAGTAACTGCCTGTCTCCTGGAATCTCCTCCATGCTCCTGAGACTGTGCTGGGAGACACAGCAAACATTCTGGCAATGGGACGTATTGATGTGTCATCCTGGAGGAGTTGGACTGCCTGTGCAACCTCTATAGGGTCCAGGTATGGCCTCATACTACCAGTAGTGACACCGACCCCAGCCAAATGCAAAACTAGAGAGAAACAGTCAGAAAAGATGAGTAGGCAAAAAAATGTCAGTGGCTTCCACCTGTAAAACCATTCTGTTTTGGAGGTTGTCTCACTGTTGCCCATCTAGCGCACCTGTTGGTAATTTCATTAACACCAAAGCAGCTGAAACTGATTAACAACCCCCTCTGCTACTTAACTGACTGGATCAATATTCCAGGAGTTTAATTGACTGGATGCTTCACTCTGATTAAAAAGTGTTCCTTTAATTTTTTCGAGCTATGTCTGTCTGTCTGTCTGTCTGTCTGTCTGTCTATCTATCTAATGAAGCAAGACTAAAAGCTAAAAAAAAATATTGCTGTTTGCCTTGGATATTATTACACCCTATGGTTGTGAGAGCTTTTCCAAAGATACATCATACATTATACTCCTCTAATAGAAGGGTAGAGTTTGTTTTCTTCCTATACATGCAAAGATCTCTGGTGACCCTTATCCATTAGAGATCCAGCCATCTGATGCTATGTGGGTTGATGGGACTCCAGGCATGCGTAGGTGCAGATGAGAGAAATCTTATAAAAAAAAAAATATATATATATATATACCCCCCCAAGTGGTTTTACACTTTAACCCTTTCACTGCCAAAGCAGTTTTTTACTTTTTTTTTTTTTGCACTCATTTTAAAAAAAAAATTAAAAATAACCGTGCCACATGTGGCCATCATCCACAATTGTATATGTGTAAAAAGAAGAAAATGTCGGACTGTACAGGCCAAACAGAGGGATATCCATAAATAGATAAAATATATGTTTTTTTTTTTTGTATATCAAAATAAAAATAAAAACAAAAACAATAAAAAAATGACACATAAGTAAAAACAATCCCTTAACCACTAATGGACCGCCCGCCGCAGTTTTACGTCTGTACTTTGACGTTAAATACCGGGGTTATGGAAGCAGATAGCAGATAGCTGCCATAGCCCCGGTATTTTTTTAAACTGCGACTGCGGGCGGTCCACTTTAACATAAGGGTGGTCCCAACAGCGGGATCACCCTTATGGGCAGCGGGATAGGTGCCCCACCCCGCCGCTTCCCAGTCATTTTCCCCGATTACCGGACCCGCCAGCAGCAGGGAAAATTATCCGGTCCGCTCTCCTCTCAGGCAGGAAGCCGAGTGAGGGCAAGATGGCCCCCATTCCACTCTATGGCCTTGGAGGACCGTCATACGTCGCTTCCTAGCAACGTATTTAAAGAGCCCATTTTTTTCAAGATGAAAAAAATTACTTTTTTTTAGTATAGATGTAAGGTGTGAGGTCTTTTTGACCCCCAGATCTCACATTAAAGAGGACCTGTTCTACTTCTATTACAATGGATGTTTACATTATTTGTAATAGTAATAAAAGTGATCAAAACAATGTTTTGTAAAAAAAAAAAAAAAAGATAAAATAAATAGAAAAAAATATAAATGAAAGCGCCCCGTCCCTGTGAGCTCGCACGCTGAAGCGAACGCATACGCAAGTCGCGCCCACATACGTAAACGGTGTTCACACCACACATGTGAGGTATCGCCGCAATCATTAGAGCGAGAGCAACAATTCTATCCCCAAACCTGTAACTCTAAACTGGTAAGCTGGAGGAATTTTTTAAAGTACCAATGTTTATCGCCATTCCATAAGCGTGTGCAATTTTGAAGCGTGACATGTTGGGTATCTATTTACTCGGCGTAACATTATCTTTCACATAATAGACAAAAAATTGGGCTAACTTTACTGTTTTCTTATTTTTTTTAATTAAAAAAAGTGATTTTTTCCCAAAAAAAATTGCGCTTGCAAGACCGCTGCGCAAATACGGTGTGATAAAATATATTGCAATGATCTCCATTTTATTCTCTAGGGTCTCTGCTAAAAAAGATATATATATATATATATATATATATATATATATATATATATATATATATAATGTTTGGGGGTTCTAAGTAATTTTCTAGCAAAAAGAACTAATTTTAGTTCAGGAAAAGGCCCGGTCCAGAAGTGGTTAAGGGAAAAATAGTGTGGCTGGTCTAATAAGCACTATATAATTAAAGGTCTTCGGTGCCAACGCGTTTCACCAATAGCTTCCTCAGGACTACAAAGACCATATAGTACTTATCTATGAAAATAGATAATATCATTTATAAACAAGTAGTCACAAACATATTATATTCATTCCGTATTCAGATATTGTATTACAGTGCTGAGATATAGATGGAAACAAACCTCCGGTGGTACACATGCAAGAAGTTTTCCCTGGGCCTGTTGGCCAATGACGCTGCGTGTGGCACTGGGCTTTCAGTCCCCCCCACCCCCACTGTCCAATGATGTTGGCCCGTTGGCCAATGTTGCGGCGTGTGGCGCTGGGCTTCCGGTTACCCCCACTGTCCAATGACGTTGGCCAATGACACGGCGTGTGGCCCTGGGCTTTCAGTCTCCCCACTGTCCAATGATGTTGGCCAATTGGCCAATGACGCAGTGTGTGGAGCTGGGCTTCCGGTTACCCCCCACTGTCCAATGACGCTGGCCAATGACGCAGCGTGTGGCGCTGGGCTTCCGGTTACCCCCCCCACTGTCCAATGACGTTGGCCAGTTGGCCAATGACGTAGCGTGTGGCGCTGGGCTTCTGGTTCCCCTCTGTCCAATGACGTTGGCCAATGACGCAGCGTGTGGCGCTGGGCTTCCAGTCCCCACCCACCCACTGTCCAATGATGTTGGCCAGTTGGCCAATGACGCAGCATGTGGCGCTGGGCTTCCGGTCCCCCCCGTCCAATGACGTTGGCCAATGATGCGACGTGTGGCGCTGGGCTTCCAATCCCCCCCCACTGTCCAATGACGTCAACCGCTCTGCCCGATAGTTCTGGCTATGACGTTTGGACATCAGTGCGCGGAAGTGACATCAATGGACGCCAATTTAAAAAATTGTTTTAGGCCTGAAGATACAAAATGGTGGTTGTTCCCATATTATGTTTTTATCGTTATCTTTTTTATGTCATACGATATTTGCACAACGGTTTGTCAAGTGCAAAATTGCACTAAAATTAAATTTCAGTTCAATTTTAGAGCACCAAAAAGCAACATTAGCCACTTTTTTGGTAAAATATAAAAGATGAAGTTGCACCGAGTAAAAAGATACCCAACATTTCAAACTTTAAGTTTTGCATGGACCTGATAAACTTCAGTACCCTGTATTTTCCATAGGTGACGCAATAAAAGACACCCACAGGTCATCAGCTTAGTGTTAGCCATGAGTAATGGGCATAGACTTTTTGCTTTCACTCCAGTGTGTGCAGTGATATGTAACCTGTATTGCAAGCAACATTTTTGTACCTACGCTATATTACCAAAAGTATTGGGACGCCTGCCTGAACTTTAATGGCATCCCAGTCTTAGTCCGTAGGGTTCAATATTGAGTTGGCCCACCCTTTGCAGCTATAACAGCTTCAACTCTTCTGGGAAGGCTGTCCACAAGGTTTAGGAGTGTGTCTATGGGAATGTGTGACCATTCTTCCAGAAGCACATTTGTGAGGTCAGGCACTGATGTTGGACGACAAGGCCCGGCTCACACTCTCGGCTCTAATTCATCCCAAAGGTGTTCTCTCGGGTTGAGGTCAGGACAGTCAAGTTCCTCCATCCCAAACTCGCTCATCCATGTCTTTATGGACCTTGCTTTGTGTACTGGTGCGCAGTCATGTTGGAACAGGAAGGGGCCATCCCCAAACTCCTCCCACAAAGTTGGGAGCATGAAATTGACCAAAACCTCTTGGTATTACTGAAGCCTTAAAGTGGTTGTAAAAAGGGATGATCGAACTTTTGAAAAGTTCGGTTCGACCAGAACACCCGAACTTCCCGAAAGTTCGGCCCGGATTTCAGAACCCCATTGAAATCAATGGGGCCCGAACTTCGGTAATCAAAAAACACCATTTCGAAGCCCTAAAACCCAATAAATGCCCCTAAAAAGTGCCTAGGGTTCTGGGTCATGCCCCAAGGACTATTAATCACCCAAAAAGAAGTTCTTAAAAATTGTCATTTTTGATAGAGAGCCAATTATTGAAAAAATTATTGAAAAAAAAAATGAGATTTCTTTGGATTTAGTATCTGGGGGGTCTAAAAATTGTACCTGTGAAGTTTCAGCTCTGTAGCATGTCCAGAACCAGAAAAAAAAAGTTTGTTTGTATTAGAATTGCAGTAGAGCAGGATAGTGGCTTCGCTATTTTCACACCTGGCTTTTTGTTGCAGGCGTTTATAGGGCTTTTTTGTGGACGTGTTTGGAGGCAGGCATGACATCTGAACTACTGTGTAGGGGAATATATATACACACACACATGTATGTATATGTACACATATATAGGTGTGAAAGTAGCAGAACCCTATGCCTGCGCTAATGAAATAATTAGCAGGCATAGGGCTACGCTCCTATCACACCTATATGTGTGTATGTGTATAAATACATATAAGTGTGTGTGTATATATAACCCTATACAGAAGTTCAGATGTTATGCCTGCCTCCAAAGACACCCAAAAAATGCCCAAAAAAAAACGCCTGCAACAGCACACCTGGGCGTTTTTGTAGCAGGCATTTTTTGGGCATTTTTTGGGCGTCTTTGGAGGCAGGCATAACATCTGAACTTCTGTATAGGGGTATATATACACACACACTTATATGTATTTATACACATACACACATATAGGTGTGATAGGAGCGAATCCCGATGCCTGCTAATAATTTCATTAGCGCAGGCATAGGGTTCTGCTACTTTCACACACACATATATGTGTACAGCCTCCTCAGTTAGCAAAAAAAAAAAAACCCCAGCAGTGATTAACTAGTTCAGGTCCAACCTATAGCAGTTTTATTACTGCAGGCCCGCACCTGTGCGCCGGATCACGTGTGTATATATACGTGATCCAGTAATCCTGGGTCTGTGGGTGCGCCACTGGCGGCTCGCTCCTGCTGTGATCACACACAGCGGGAGCCCAGCGGCGGTACTGCAGACTCCATGTCCGTCGGCAAACGCAGATGATCAAGGAGAGAGGCAGAACGGTGGTCTGCCAAAGGAAACAAGGCAGATCGCCATTCTGTCAGTAGGGAAGGCATGGATCCTGTGTTCCTGCAAAGCAGAGACCAAGATCGATGCCTTCCCCTAGCAAAAGCACCTCCCCCCCACAGTGCACTAAAACACTGACTAGGCACACATTTAACCCTTTGATCACCCCTGGTGTTAACCCCCTTCCCTGCCAGTGTCATTAGTACAGTAACAGTGCATATTTTTTTGCACTGATCACTGTATTAGTGTCCCTGGTTCCCAAAATGTGTCAAGTGTCAGTGTCCAAAGTGTCCGCCGCAACATCGCAGTCCCGCTATAAGTCGCTGATCGACGCCATTACTAGTTTAAAAAAATGTTAAAAAATAACTTTTGCATGAACCAAACAATATGCGCTTATTGGGATTTTTTTTATCAAAAATATGTAGCAGAATACATATTGGTATAAATTTACGAAGACATTTTATAGCAGCAGGGCCATCTTTAATATCAATTGGACTCTGGGCAAGCATTTTCTTGGGCTCTCCTAAATCCACTTATCAACTATTTGCAGGCAGTGTGGGCTCAAGGGGTACCTACTTTGGGCCCCAGAACAATGACTGGGCCGGGGCAGCTGCCCTTTTTGCCCTGTGTTAAAGACAGCCCTGTATAGCAGAAAATAAAAAATATTGTGGGTTTTTTTTCTTTCTTTTTTTTTTTTTTTTTTTAAATTGTCAGTCTTTTTTTGTTTATAGAGCAAAAAATAAAATAAAAAAACAGAGGTGATTAAATACCACCAAAAGAAAGCTCTATTTGTTAGAAAAAAAGGACATACATTCTATTTCGGTACAGCGTTGTACGACCATCCAATTGAAAAGGTGGGGTTTTATTTATTTTTTTTAATTTCTGGCCTATTTTTATTTGTTTTGCAAAAAATTAAAAACCCAGTGCTGATTAGGAGCCCATTCACACTGCCGCGACTTGTCAGGCGACTTGTCAGCCTGACAAGTCGCGGTCGGTCGCGATCCATTGAGTAGTACAGGACCCGTTCTAATAGGAGCGACACAAGTCACTCCGACTTAGAAAAAGGGTCCTGTACTACTTCAGGGTGACCTCGGAGCGACTTGCATAGACTTCCATTATGTGAAGTCCCTGCAAGTCGCGCCGAAGTCACGGTGCACAGCGGTGCACGCGACTTCACAGGTCGCCCCCCAAAGTCGTGTCGCCTCAGTGTGAACCGTCTCTAAATAACACCAACAGAGAGTTCTATTTGTGTGAAAAAAAATAATAAAAATGTCATATGGGTACCGCGCAATCGTCATTCAAAGTGTGACAGCGCTGAAAGCTGAAAATTGGCCTGGGCAAGAAGAGGGTAAAAGTGCCCAGTAGGCAAGTGGTTAAAGCAGCCAATAATTTGCCTATCCTGGTGGAAGGTATCACCTGGGTGAGGACCCAGACTGACAACCAAGCGGTGGACTGTGTAGGAATGTTAGTGCCGCGTGGCCCAGTCAGCTCTTCAGTACCCATTGTTCTGGGCATTAACATGTTGAAAGATTTGGACTTGCTGGCCAGATTTAAATATTCTGGCCGGTAGGAACAGGGCTGTGGTCTGCGAGCTGTATGGCCCAATATCACCCGGGCTTGCGAAGCTCAACATAGAGCAGCCTGGTAAAAAGCCTGAGCACCCCCTACACAGAAGCTGCTATTGGCACATCTCCAAGAGATAGTCTGGTCTCTCCCCATTGGGTCCCAAAACAGACTTCAAGGGGCCACTGTGATGATAGAACCCGGGAAGGACCCGGTGGCACACAGAGGATGGCTGGTTGCACGCACCCTGTCCAAGGTTCACAAGGGGAAGGTTCTGGATCAACTCCTCAACCTGGGGACCACCCCACCGCACTCCCCAACCATGCCACTTTAGTAGACGTGTACATGGTACCCCGTCACTGCATCTAAGAAGCAAAGCCTATGTGCCCCACTTCAGGCAGCCATTGCCTTGTTGGATGAGTCACAATACAAGCTACTGCTGGACAGGACTATCCCCTGCCACAGCAAAAATTGCTAGACCATCTGTTTGTAAAGCACCTTTGGGTCTTTGCTGCCAGTCCCGAGGACTTCCAGTACACAGAGACAATTGACCACACAATTCATACTTTGGATGTTCCACCAATCCGGGAGCAACACCAGCACATTCCCCCAGCCCCTTACACAGTAAGGAGGTTAAAGACTTGTTCCTCAACATGCGAGGTAATCCAGGAGAGCTGCAGCTTCTGGGCTGCTCCCATGGTCCCAGTGAGGAAGAAAGATGGAAGCCTGCGGTTCTGTGTGGACTAACGCAAGTTGAATGCGTGCATCCACCTGCCTACCCATAACCTCAGGTAGAGGAATCGCTAATGGAGTTGGGACAGGCCAAATAGTTTTTAGCCCTTGATTTGGCGAGCGAGCATGATCCAATCCACTCCAGTGGGGGAAGGCAATCGGATATTTTGAAATCAAGAATGTGCTGCGCTAAAAAAACAGTGATAGTGATTATCACCAAATTATACCATTAGAATCAAATCATTAAAGATCTTATAAAACTCAAAATCAATTCATAACCATCCCCTTACAGACTCAAAACACGATATCCACATAGTAGAAACAGGGAAGAAAGTGTAGGTAGGGACATAGTGTAACTCCGCATAAAAAACGTTTATTGTATTAAAAGCAGGTATCACACTCACATTTATGATGAATGACTAAGGCATGTAAAGCTGAAAAAGACCGCATCAGAGGCGAGCAAACATCTCCAACGATATGGTGTATCCTAGAAGCCGGCTGTTGGGGGCGTGGTTGCGTCACGTCTGACTCAACCGACCGGTTTCGTCATACGCTTGACGTCATCAGGGGCATGGTTGTCAGACGTGACTCCACGCCTATATACCCCCTAATTGGACGGCGGGCGGAGCCACGCACGTCTTACAATCAGACACAAGAAAGGGTGGAAGTGAGCACCGCGGTTGACTAATAAAAGGGCGGAAGTGATCAAAAAACAGGAAGTGTCTCCCGTGATGTAATGGAACTGTTAAGTCCGGTAAATAGAACATTTAGTTTTATTATAAGGTTCTGAAGAATATAATCAATCAGTAAATATATAAATCTGGGATTGTGTGCAAACAATTTTAAAGTGTTACTAATTTAATAGTGAAAAAAAATTTTTATATGTGAAGTGAGGAAAAAAGAAAAAAACGCCATCTTGTGGGCAAAAGTGAATATACAAAAAATTACACCAATCAGATATTTTGGTTTTGTTTTTGAACCCTCTCTCTTTTTTATGAATATTTGCTACGCTGGGCTCCACTCATCATCCCGGACATCCTTTTTGGGAAGGAAAGAGGGAAGGGAGGATTGTAAGTATTAGTCCCATATATGGGTCATATATATTTGTGTGTATATTTTCTCAGTGGATCATATCATGGAGGTGATTCCCCTAACATGCCAGAGCTTTTTGGCCTTCGTGTTCCTATATGGACACCCAACATACATATATATATATGCCTTCCACTCCTTAGATGGGGGAGCCTTCTAGCAATTTTTCACTATTATTGTCCTCATTATCAATTTTTGTTGACAATATTTTTGTTTTTGTTGTTTATCTTTTCCTTTTTCAGCCATTTTTCTTTCTTTGAATATCAGTGTGTACACCCCACTATGATATGTGTTTTTTAGGGTTCCCCTGACATATCTGGGGAATATATACTTATATTTCTCATTTATTTATATAGTGGTCACCGCCCCTCTTTTTGGGATTCTATCTCTTATATCCCGCGGTCCTACAGGAAGATTTGGGATAAATCCGGCTAATGATGACCGTGAGTGTCTTCTGGAGACAACTGCTTTCTGGCTAAGCATTTTCATATGGCTTTCTTGGAGGAAGGAGTTAGTTTGGGTTTTCTCTCCCTGTGGTCAGTGGTAGCACAACATCCCGATATGTTTATACTGCAACCTCACATGCTTATATGCAGGGCTTTTTTTCAGCGGGAACGCGGGGGAACGCAGGTCCGGCACCTCCAGTCTGAATGTATGCAATTGCAAAGGGGTGCTGTGGTCAGTGGGGTGAGCTGAATAGCCTATTGATGCTGGCTGCTGGGGGATCCATTGTTGCTGGGGTGAATCTATTGTTCTATTGTTGCTGGAGGGCATTTTGTTGTGGGGGGAGGGGGCTACTGTTGCAGTGGAGGATTTATTGTTGCTTGGGGAAACTATTGTTGCTGGGGGGCTATTGTTGTTGGGGGGGTATATTGTTGCAGGGGAGGATTTATTGGGGGGGGGGCGATTGTTGCAGGGGATTATTTATTGTTGCTGGGGGATCTATTGTTGGGAGGGTCTATTGTTGCTGATTCCAGGGAATTCATTTTACTGCTTTTCTAGTTATCATTAACCACTTAAGCCCCGGAAGATTTTACCCCCTTCCTGACCAGGGGGTTTTTTTGCGATTTTTTACTGCGTGAATTTAACGGACAGTACCTAAACAAATTTGACGTCCTTTTTTTCCCACAAACAGAGCTTTCTTGTGGTGGTATTTGATCACCTGTGCGATTTTTTGATTATGTGTTATAAACAAAAAAAGAGCGACAATTTTGCAAAAATAACAATATTTTTCGCATTTTTTTATATGAAATTCCCCAAAAAAAATGTAAAAATCAAAATTTTTTTATCATTTTCGGCCAATTTGTTTTCTGCTACATATGTTTGGTAAAAAAAAATCGCAAAAAGCGTATTTTGATTGGTTTGCGCAAAAGTTATCGCGTTTACTAAGTACGGGAAAGATTTTTGTCATTTTTGGTGTTTTTTTTTAACGAGTAATGGCGGCGATCTGCGACTTTTTTTGCGGTACTGCGACATTGCGTCGGACAGATCGGACCCTTGACTGACATTTTTGACACTTTTGGGGTTACCAGTGACATTACTGCAGTAATCAGTGCTATACATATGCACTGTTACTGTAAAATTACACTGGCAGTGAAGGGGTAAACTTTTTTTGAGAGGGAGGGGTTATGTGTGTCCCTAGGGGCGTGTTTCTAACTTTGATTGGATGTGGCTTGAGGTGTAGGAACAGTGATCAACGGTCCTACATAGTAGAACCGTCTGATCTCCATTTTTACACAGGGGAGAATGACAGGCGGCTTGTTTACATTAGCCGCCTGCCTTTCTCCCTTCCCGCCGAACGATCGCGAATGACCGGCGGACATCGGGTCCGCCGGTCACACGCACTGACTTGTCTGGGAACGAGCCGGGACGGGCGCGCGCCTCAGCGGGCGCGCGCTTGCCCGCTATTGGCTCACAAGCCAGTGACAGGCTAGTGACGTACCGGTATGTCACTTTGCCTGGCCGGGGCTGACCGCCGCAGTATATGTACTTGCGGCGGTCGGCAACCGGTTAACAAATTCTATACTTGGTTCTGTATTCTCTACGAGGGGGGGTACTGGGAGGTGGGTACAGAGTTGTATAAAGTACTCGAAACCCATACTTGAGTAAAAGTACAAGTGCTCGATCAAAAAGTGACTTGAGTAGAAGTACTAAAGTATTCAACATTTTTTGCAAGTAGTTTTTTTTTACATTTTTTAATTTTGCTACTCAAGTACTGAAAGTAAAAGTACCAGTAGTTTTGAAAAAACAATTGCTACTCAAGTACTGAAAGTAAAAGTACAAGTACTGTGTTATGTAGTTATTAAAGAAAGAAGTCAAAAGTTTGAACATCATATTGTTTTTTATTATTTCAAATGCAGCTTTTATTTATACATACAGTAGCATTTATTTTCGTATGCGCTGATAATACACATGTTTTGAGCTTCATGAAACCTGCCATCTACTGTTCTGGCAGTGGTAATTTTTATAACTGTAACGAGTAACTATGCAGCACAAAAAAAAAAATATCGGAGTAGAAGTATTGAAATCATTGAAAAAATGTAGTGAAGTAAAAGTTGAAGTAGGAGAAAAAAATTCTACTCTAGGAAAGTACAGATACCGCCTTTCCGTACTTAAGTACAGTAGTGAAGTAGTTCTACTTAGTTACTATACATCTCTGGGTGGGTAGAGGGTGGAACCAAAGGACAGTGCTCGGAGGTGGGTAGGGGGTGGAGACAAGTGGTGACTCAGAAGAGGGGAGTACCTGCACTTATTCCCGGAGAAAAAAAAGCCCTGCTTATATGTAGATACATGATTCATGTAACTGTTGTCATCTTTCCATTGTAGAGTTGGGAACAGTCCCTGACGAAGAATTGAACTACAAGTTCAGATCACATTTTGAAACGCGTTGGATCTTATGATGCACTATGATATGTGTTGTTATTATTGCCAATGTTAGGAGCTTTTTTGCTCCATCATCTTTTAACACTGTTTTTTTGTGAATTTGTTTAATAAAAAATTGATGGATTTTATACTATTTTTCATCTTTTATTGCCCATAAAATCCCACCTAGAGGAGAAACTTCTTTATAATTATTGCTTATCTTGGGATGGTGGCAATTCTTACCTTACATGTTCTGAGATACATTATAGGCAATTAGATATTGCCTAAAGACAATCAGATATTCCCTGGATGACTTTAGATTGGCACTAGGAATTCCCCAACACACATAGCACAGAAGAGGTTAAGTGTTTTTTTTTTTTTTAAGGTCTGAGAATCGAAATAAAAGATGAAATTCATAACCAGAACTTTCTGGAAACCCGATTACTGTATTAACCTCAAGAGCAGAGAACTACCACCACGAAAAGTGGATAAATAACATTCCTAAAGGTCATTTCTATAGATTTAGTCTGAACTGTTACAGAAATTGAGACTTTCAAACAAGGTGCCAAAATAGCTTAAAGGGTTTTATGAAAGGTTAAAAAAAAAAATTATAGCGAAGTTGGCATTTAACCGCTTGCCGACTGCCGCACGACTATTTACGTCGGCGGTCAGCCCCTCACAGGCAAAGAGACGTAGGTCTACGTCGCTAGCCTGTGAGGCTCTGGGGAGCGAGCGCGCGCCGCAGGAGGCGCGGTCACAGGCCCCCCCCCCGCGCGTGTCCCCGGCGGACCCGATCTTCCGTTACACCAGAAGAAAGGCAGGCGGCTAATGTAAACACAGCCGCCTGTCATTCTCCCCTGTGTAAGAATGGAGATCATACGGTTCTACTATGTAGGACCGTTGATCTCTGTTCTTACACTAGTAGCCACATCCAATCACAGTTAGAAACACGCCCCTAGGGACACACTTAACCCCTCCCTCTCCAATAAAGTTAACCCCTTCCCTCCCAGTGTAATTTTTACAGTAACAGTGCATATGTATAGCACTGATTACTGTAGTAATGTCACTGGTAACCCCAAAAGTGTCAAAAATGTCAGTCAAGGGTCCGATCTGTCCGCCGCAATCCCGCAAAAAAAATCACAGATTGCCGCCATTACGCGTTAAAAAAAAAACAACAAAAAATGACAAAAATCTTTCCCTTTGTTAGTAAACGCAATAACTTTTGCGCAAACCAATCAAAATACGCTTTTTGCGATTTTATTTTACCAAAAATATGGTAAAAAAAAAAAATTGGCCTAAGATGTTAAAAAATGTTGATTTTTACATTTTTTGGGGGAATTTCATATAAAAAAATGTAAAAAATATTATTATTTTTTCCAAATTTACGCTCTTTTTTTGTTTATAGCGCATGATCAAAAAATCGCACAGGTGATCAAATACCACCAAAAGAAAGCTCTGTTTGTGGGAAATAAAGGACGTCAAATTTGTTTAGGTACAGCGTCGCACGGCCGCGCAATTGTCCGTTAAAGTCACGCAGTGCCGAATCGCAAAATAGGCCCTGGTCAGGAAGGGGGTAAAATTTTCCGGGGCTTAAGTGGTTAAAGAGACCGAAAACAAAGTTATTGTTGATGGTCAAAGCATCTGTCCCTTACAGTTTTTAGGATGCTACAGTACATGTTTGGGTTGAACATGTTAGGAATATATAGAAACGGGTTAAAGGTCCCAAAACAATATCCGGAAAGTATTCACAGCGCTTCACTTTTTCCACATTTTGTTATGTTACAGCCTTATTCCAAAACAGATTACATTCATTATTTTTCTGAAAATTCCACAAACAATCCCCCATAATGACAACGTGAAAGAAGTTTGTTTGAAATCTTTGCAAATTTATAAAAAAAAAAAAAAAAAAGGAAAGGAAAAAAATCCCATGTACATAAGTATCACAGCCTCAATACTTTGGTGAAGCTCCTTTGGCACCAATTACAGTCTCAAGTCTTTCTGAGTATGATGCTACAAGCTTGGCACACCTATTCTTGGGCATTTTCTCCCATTCTTCTTTGCAGGACCTCTCAAGCTCCATCAGGTTGGATGGGGGGCGTCGGTGCACAGCCATTTTCAGATCTCTTCAGAGATGATCATTCGGGTTCAAGTCTGGGCTCTGGCTGGGCCACTCAAGGACATTCACAGCGTTGTCCCATAGCCACTCCTTTGTTATCTTGGCTGTGTGCTTAGGGGCATTGTCCTGTTGGAAGATGAAGCTTCACCCCAGTCTGAAGACCAGAGCACTCTAGAGCAGGTTTTTATCAAGGATGTCTCTGTACATTGCTGAATTCATTTGTCCCCAATTCCTAAATAGTCTCCCAGTTCCTACAGCTGAAAAACATCCCCACTGCATGATGTTGCCACCACCATGCTTCACTGTTGGGATGGTATTGGCCAGGTAATGAGTGGTGCCTGGTTTCCTCTAAACATGATGACGCTTGCCATTCAGGCCAGAGAGTTCAATCTTTGTTTCATCAGACCAGAGAATTTGGTTTCTCATGGTCTGAGAGTCCTTCAGGTGCCTTTTGGCAAACTCCAGGCGGGCTGTCATGTGCCTTTTAGCTTCCGTCTGGCCACTCCTCCATACAGGCCTGATTGGTGGAGTGCTGCAGAGATGGTTGTTCTTCTGGAAGGTTCTCATCGCTACGCAGAGAAACACTGGAGCTCTGTCAGAGTGACCATCGGGTTCTTGGTCACCTCCATGGCTAAGGCCCTTCTCCCCAATTGCTCAGTGTGGCCAGGCAGCCCGCTCTAGGCAGAGTTATGGTGGTTCCAAACATCTTCCATTTACAGATGATGGAGGCCAATGTGCTCATCGGAACCTTCAATGCTGCAGACATTTTTCTGTACCCTTCCCCCGATCTGTGACTCTATACAATCCTGTCTTGGCGGTCTACAGACAAAACCTTGGACTTCATGGCTTGGTTTGTGCTCTGAAATGCACTGCTATCTGTGGGACCTTATATAGACAGGTAAGAAAAGAGATTCCCCTGGGGGCGGGATTTTAATGGCAACTGTCCATCGGAGTAATAAAAGTGTATGCACAGATATAAAAATACAGTATATAGCAATACAGTAGTGTATTGTTGTGTTCACACTATTGGCACATTTGTATGTTATTTTCCGTTATATCTACATTAGACATCGCTTAACAGCGCCTGCTTTATATGTATTATTTTTGTTTTTAGTGTCTTTCACTTAAACGGGCAAAAGTAAAGGGAACTCACTATATGGAAGAGGCGCCGTTCATTGATTATTTCATGCAGTCATAAAGGGATGGACATGGTCAGCAAAACTCAGGTGGGCCCGTAGCGTTTATTTGATGCTCAATTGGTAGTAAGGGCCCCAAAGTGTGCCGAGAAAATATCCCCCATGCCATTACACCACCAGCCTGAACTGTTGATACAAGGCAGGATGGATCCATGCTTTTATGTTCTTTACACCAAACTCTGACCCCACCATCTGAATGTTGCAGCTGAAATCGGGACTCATCAGACCAGGCAACATTTTTCCAATCTTCTATTGTCCAATGTTGGTGAGTCTGTTAGAATTGTAGCCTCAGTTTCCTATTCTTAGCTGATCGGAGTGGCACCCGGTGTGGTCTGCTTCAAGGTTGGATGTGTTGTGTGTTCAGAGATGGTATTCTGCATGCTTTGGGTGTAACAAGTGGTTATCTGAATTACTGCTGCCTTTCTATCATCTGGAACCAGTCTGCCCATTGTTCTCTGAACTCAACAAGGCATTTTCCTCCACACAACTGCCGCTCACTGGATATTTTCTCTTTTTCCCACTATTCTCTGTAAACCCAAGAGATGGTTGTGTGTGAATATCCCAGAAATACTCAGACCAGCCCGTCTGGCACCAACAACCATGCCACGTTCAAAGTCCCTTAAATCCCCTTTCTTCCCAGTTCTGATGCTCGGTTTGAACTTCAGCAAGTCGTCTTCACCACAATTATCTAAGATTGGGCACAACCTACCTCTCCACCCGCCCACATCATTACCCATCCATGTCTAGTGACTAAGCTAGTCAGCCCAGCGCAGTCTCCAGCACAAATATGTTATCTTCTGACAAAGAGACTCAGAGCAGTGGGGGCCCTAGACCGTTATTCAAATCCTATGAGCAGAGAGCGGGGGGGGGGGGGGGTGCCCAAGCTGCACTGTGTGTGTCTATGGATGCACACAGAACGGGAGCATGCCAACACTGGTGCCCCCTTAGTACACAGCTTACTGAGGGGGCACCCAAAGGAAAGAAGGAGCAGACAGGGGGATTCCAGGAGAGGAGCCCAGGTAAGTATAACATATTTTTTTATTTTAAATAAAGAGTGTTTACAATCACTTTAAGTACAAAGATGAGCGGAGTAGGCCCCTGGTCTGGTCTCCCGTGCTGTTCCCTGGACTCCCGTGCTGTTCTCTGGTCTCCCGTTCTGTTCTCCGGTTTCCGTGCTGTTCTCCAGTCCCCGTGCTGTTCTCCAGACTCCCTGCTGTTCTCTGGTCTCCCTGCTGTTCTCCGGTCTCCGTGCAGTTCTCCGGTCCCCCTGCTGTTCTCTGGTCTCCCTGCTGTTCTCGAGTCCCCACGCTGCTCTCTGGTCTCTGTGCTGTTCGCCGGTCTCTGTGCTGTTCGCCGGTCCCCCTGCTGTTCTCTGGTCTCCCTGCTGTTCTCGAGTCCCCACGCTGCTCTC
The DNA here is from genome assembly GCF_965119305.1 of Pelophylax lessonae. NCBI lineage: Eukaryota > Metazoa > Chordata > Amphibia > Anura > Ranidae > Pelophylax > Pelophylax lessonae. Next base: position 12,411,111 of record NC_138776.1, on the reverse strand, counting down.
TGGTCTCTGTGCTGTTCTCCGGTCTCCGTGCAGTTCTCCGGTCCCCCTGCTGTTCTCTGGTCTCCCTGCTGTTCTCGAGTCCCCACGTTGCTCTCTGGTCTCTGTGCTGTTCTCTGGTCTCTGTGCTGTTCTCCGGTCTCCGTGCAGTTCTCCGGTCCCCCTGCTGTTCTCTGGTCTCCCGTGCTATTCTCCGGTCTCCCGTGCTGTTCTCCGGTCTCCCGTGCTGTTCTCCGGTCTCCCGTGCTGTTCTCCGGTCTCCCTGCTGTTCTTCGGTCTCCCTGCTGTTCTCCGGTCTCCCTGCTGTTCTCCGGTCTCCCTGCTGTTCTCCGGTATCCCGTGCTGTTCTCCGGTCTCCCTGCTGTTCTTCGGTCTCCCTGCTGTTCTCCGGTCTCCCTGCTGTTCTCCGGTCTCTGTGCTGTTCTCCGGTCTCCGTGCTGTTCTCCGGTCTCCCTGCTGTTCTCCGGTCTCCCTGCTGTTCTCCGGTCTCCCTGCTGTTCTCCGGTACTTGGGCATGAAGGTAAGAGCCCCAGGCCAGGGGTCAGGGGGGCTTCATTGTTTCTTGCACCGGCGCTCTGAAGGTTCTTGTTACGCCTCTGACTGGAGGTAACCTTTCTTTTCTCCAGTTTTCATACTTTTTTGTCTTGATATGCTTGAAAAACTCTTAACATTCCAGCAGAGTTTATAGGGAATAATTGTTGATTTGTGTTGACATCTGTAGAGGCCCATGTATGAAAGGAGCCATAATGAGGCTACAATAGAGTAAAGCCTGGGGTAATTGATCCTCCAGGGATAGCTGTCAGGCTGCTATGTTCTGTATGACAACTTCCATTAGCAGCTTATTTCTAGCACTCAGGGACATGACATTTGTGTGGGGAAAATCATTGGACATAATGGTGTCAATCAGCACCATTCTTTATTTTATAATCCACTGGCTCCAATTATCTATGCTCTGACTGGGAAAATCATGGTGTTACAAAGGAACACACCATCGTTATTTTGCAGTCAAGATTGGAAAAAAAAAGGCTTTGGAGCAACCAAGAGTAACAGGCACACAGTACACATAAAATTCACATATCTACATTCTACTGCACTAATATGTACTGTGCAGCTGTGACCAAAAGTTTTGAGAATGACACAAATATAAATTTTCACCCGCCTTCCACGTCATCATCTAACTTTACCAAAAATATATGGCGGTTTGGCACTTCCAGATATCTGCAAATATTATCAGGCCTCTCATTTCCGTAGACTCATTGACTGGTGCCGCCACAGCAAGTCCAAACTCTGGGCACGACTCAACCCAAACGATTATCCTGCGTAACAGGGCTCTCTTTGGTGTTATGAACATCTGCCCATACGGTTGAGATCACACCCCCAGATTGGTACCATACTGTGAATTGGTACACAAGTCTGTTTCCAGACTTCCCTCTCTACCCGAGATTCCCCGTTATTCCCCATTTTAGGGAACCCGCAATTCCACCCAGGCATCGACACTTACACTTTCAAGGCCCTCTACCTGGCAGGTCACTTCCAAGCCTCTCACTTTTTGAAGGGTGATAAATGGCCCTCAATAGCGACATTAGTAAGCGATACGGGTCCCTTTGGGCTTCCCTTCTAGAATGCTCTCCAATTACATAATTTCCTACACTCCATTCCAAATCCTCAATGCTTTGGCCGTCAGTTAACATCTTTCGAACAATACTGTTCAGAAGATGGAGATCCCACCCAAATCTTATCCAAAACATATAATTTATTGAACACACCCCTTGAGCAACCCCAACTATCTTGCTTCGGCGAATGGGAGAAGGAGCCCCGAATTGTACCTTCTTTTCAGATCAACGACAACACATGATCAGATTCATCTTCAAATCCTCAATCTGTTCCAAGAAACTAATTTTAAAATCCTGACAAGGAGGTACCTCACTCCTTACATGTTGCATAAATTCTTTCCTAACACCTCCTGACCTTTGCTGGAGATGTCAAAAGGAGATCGGTACAATGCTCCATATTTTCTGGTCCTGCCCCAGACTGACGCATTTCCTGGAAAGAGGTCCGAAGGACCACCCAAAAATTTACAGAGTACGAGGTCCCAGACGACCCAGCCTTCTTTCTCTTACATGTAACCAATATCCCGGCAAAAAGATATAAAAAATCTATAGTGCGCCACCTGTCAAACGCTGCCAAGTCCTGTATTCCCCTTTATTGGAAAAATCAATGGCCTCCAACGATTGCATGTTGGATGCGGAAGGTAGAAGATATAAACAAAATGGAAGACTTGATATTTACAGCTCAACACAATAGTGAAAACTATTCCAAGACATGGTGTATATGGAGTCTGTTAGTCCTCTCGGAGGAGGGTGTGGCTCTTCTTGGATTATAAGCGCCCTGTGTGTTTCCCTTGGCTAGATTTCTTCATTATTCCATTCCACTGCCATTGGGTGCAGGAAAATTAACCCCCCCCCCTTTTTTTTTTCCTCTTCCCTCCCCCCCCCCCCTTTCTCTTCCCTCTCTCGTCACTCTATTTACTGGCTTTACTAGCTGTTCTTTCTGTTCCTTTCTCTCTCTTAGAAAATGGAAGGAACGGGTAGCGCCATGTTTCCATTGTTACATTTTACATGTTCTATTGCAGTTACATTGGGAAGAGAGTGGGCTGTGTCACCCTTCACTGATACGTTTCGATTTGTCCTATACTGCAAGTATCACTGTACCTTTGGATTTGTAATATGTGACATGTTGGTCTTTCTCTTTCTTGGAATGCTGCGGTGACGCATTTCAACGGACTGCCTCACTCTGGAACTCAAAGTTTATATTTGAAAAGAAATATATATATATTAGTTTTCACAAAGTCTGCTGCTTCAGTGTTTTTAGATCTTTTTGTCAGATGTTACTATGGTATACTGAAGTATAGTACAAACAATTCATTTCAAAGGCTTTTATTGACAATGACATTTATGTAAAGAGTCATTATTTGCAGTGTTGACACTTCTTTTTCAAGACCTTTGCAATTCACCCCAGCATGCTGTCCATCAACTTCTGGGCCACATCCTGACTGACGCCCCCCGTTCTTGCATAATCAGTGCTTGGAGTTTGTCAGAATTTGTGGGGTTTTTTTGGTTCACCCGCCTCTTGAGGATTGACCACAAGTTCTCAATGGGATTAAGGTCTGGGGATTTTCCTGGCCATGGACCAAAAAATGTCCATGTTTTGCTCCCCAAGCCACTTAGTTATGACTTTTGCCTTTGGCAAGGAGCTCCATCATGCTGGAAAAGGCATTGTTCCTCACCAAACTCTTCTTGGATGGTTGGGAGAAGTTGCTCTCGGAGGATGTTTTTTGTACCATTCTTTATTCATGGCTGTGTTCTTAAGCATAATTGCGAGTGAACCTACTCCCTTGGCTTAGAAGCAACTCTACACATGAATGGTCTCAGGATGCATGACACAGGACTGATGGGACCGCTCATTTTTTCTTCTCCGGACAAGGTTTTTTCTGGATGCCCCAAACATTCGGAAAGGGGATTCATCAGAGAAAATGACTTACCCCAGTCTCCAGCAGTCCAATCTCCAAGAACAAAAACACCACTCTCCTGCACTTAGAGAAGGGCCTCATGAAAGGTTCCGCTCAGAGCTCCAATACTTGTCCACCCAGGATAGCACCCGCCTTGCTGCCCTCTCAAGACTGGGGATGTTAAGATGCACTGGAATCAAGAAATAAACAGAGGACGCACTGGCCTAGCGCATTATCCTCAATACAAACATATTTATTAAAAGAAAGTACAAATTCATACTCACAAACGTAGATTTGACAAAGGCACATCAACCCTAATGTTACAGCATCGAGAATGTGGCATCACAAATAAGAAGTCCTTACAGCGACTGGCTGATGTGTTTCGAGGTCTCGCCTCTTCCTCAGAGCCTGCTGTACTGTATCTCAACCTCTATATTTATAGAACCAGACTCATTGCAAAGAGGTGAAAACCAGGGCTAGCCCCCCCCCCCCCAGATGGGTGTGTGGGATCCTATGGTGTCAACCCATCCAGCGTTGCTAAGCACCCTCAAAGCACATAATGCAAAGGCAAATATTGGGTGTCATATGATGGCTCACCCTTTGATGTCATATGGGAAAGTGAGTGTGTAGATGGTAACCCATGCATCTGTTCCATGACTCCAGTGGGGGGGGGGGGGGTGTTGGGAAAAGAGACAAGACATTGGGGAGAAAAAGGAGAGGGGGATAAGGAGGCCAGGGATTCTCCAGGCATCCAGATCGATGTCCTACAGAGGCAATGAGTGGCGTCTCCTATGATGGCAGGGCTCTGGAATGGCTGGAACGCACCAGGATGTGCGGGCGCCTCCTGCTTTCCAAGCCACTGACATCACTTCCACCCTTGTCATATGTGCAGCACCCTCCTAGTTAGGTGCTAGGTTCAAAGCATTGCATTCTCCATATGCCTATAAGGGGAGCTTGATCTATTAGGTTGCCTGTTGCATGTTCACAGGTGTGATTCACTGGGTCTGAGGGAGTGTCCCCACTGCATCCAATAAGGGAGCCTGTTGGACAGTGGAGGAAACCTGACCAGTGACACATTGGCTTTTGTGGGAGTCCCAGTGGGAGGGCACTCTTGCAGTGCATCCTGGGATTGCTCATAAAAGCCGGGGGGACATGTGACAGGGGGTCTTTGGCAGGAAGCAGAGTCCCAGGAGGAGGCTGATGGCTTGTCTCTCCTCCTACTGTATGAGGAAAGTGGTCTTAGACAGTCGGCCTAGTGAACCAGGTGTAGAGCTGAGCTGCAGAAGATCCAGTGTAGCTGACGGTGGAGCTGCTGGCAGAGTCTTCCGGGAAAAACAGTGTCTATGAGTACCAGGGGACTTGCTAAAGGGTCTGCCCAGGAAGGGGGACCACTCCAGTGAAGTCAGAGGATCAAGGGGCTAGCTCACTCAGAGTGTTAGAGTAAAGGGGGTGCAGTGTAGAACCCTAAACAATAGGGACAAAGGGGGTGCCAAGTAGGACCCCGAAGAGTGCTTCACAGTACAGTACAGTTCAGAATTTCTTCTTCACAAAAGTGGCAAGGTGAAGCAGCGGCCTTGCCGCACATTTAGCGTTATATAGAGTATCCCACTCATCCCTTCTCCTATCCAAGTTCTCAAATAAAACAACAAAAAACAAAATTACTGAGCCAAGCACTTTGAATATGCTATATTGTCAAGTTGTTGCTATGGGTAACCCCGGGAAATCCGTAACCAGCAGCTCCCAAGGGAGTAGTGCTACATATGTTTTTGTGTTTGCATTGGGCAGAGTCTGAGATAAGGCCGACGTGGGGTCCAAGGGAATGGATGCTGGATTGACGGGTGAGAAGGGATTGTCCTGCAGAGCGTGCCGCTGGATTTGGTGTCCTTGATGTGGGAGGCGCTTGCAGTTAGGGTTGGAAGGGACGCAGATGCTGCGGCCCCCGGAAATTACGCAGGCGGACGTTTATGTCAGTGGCTTGGAACGCAGGAGGTGCAGCAGTTCCTGGTCGCAGCGGCATGCGTTCCAGCCATTCCAGAGCCCTGCCATCATGGGAAACCCCACTCATTGCCTCTGTAGGACATCAATCTGGATGCCTGGAGCAACCCTGGCCTCCTTATCCCCCTCCTCCCCCTTTCCTCCCCCCCCAATGTCTTATCTCTTTTCCCAACAACACCCCCCCCCCCTTCCTTCCACTGGAGTCATGGAACAGATACATGGGTTACCATCTATACACTCACTTTCCCATTTGACATCAAAGGGTGAGCCATTATATGAGAATGGTGTATTATTGTATATGCTTTTTAAGTATTTTGCTCGTGATTAATTATATAAGTATCCATTTGCAACAGTGACGGCCGTATTGTATTGAGGGCGCAGGGGCGCCGCCCCCCCCCCCATCCAATGCGTCCGGCCCCCTAATCTGCATGCAGGGGCGCCGGACGCATGGAGCTTAATGGGTTTTTTTTTTTTTTCAATCACCTGATTAGAGCCTGATTGGCCGCAAGGCAAACCCCATGCCATTGGCGGAGGAGGAGGCGGGAGCGGGAGGACTGGAGGAGATGCGTCGCCGGGACTGAGGAGAAGCCGCCCGCCGCCGCTGCTGCTCCAGGTAAGTAAGGGGGCACGCACGCTGATCTCTGCATTGGGAGAATGTATGCTGGTCATTGCATTGAAGGGGGCACGCACGCTGATCTCTGCATTGGGGGAATGTATGCTGGTCACTGCATTGAAGGGGGCATGTACGCTGGTCTCTGCATTGGGGGATGTATGCTGGTCACTGCATTGAAGGGGGCATGTACGCTGGTCACTGCATTGAAGGGGGAATGTATGCTGATCTCTGCATTGAAGGGGGCATGTACGCTGGTCACTGCATTGAAGGGGGCATGTATGCTGGTCACTGCATTGAAGGGGGCATGTATGCTGGTCTCTGCATTGGGGGAATGTATGCTGGTCACTGCATTGAAGGGGGCATGTATGCTGATCTCTGCATTGAAGGGGGCATGTACGCTGGTCTCTGCATTGAAAGGGGGCATGTACGCTGGTCTCTGCGCATTGAAAGGGGGCACGCTGGTCACTCTGCATTGAAAGGGGGCACGCTGGTCACTCTGCATTGAAAGGGGGCACGCTGGTCTGTCAGCATTGAAAGGGGGCACGCTGGTCACTCTGCATTGAAAGGGGGCAAGCTGGTCTCTGTGCATTGAAAGGGGGCACGCTGGTCACTCTGCATTGAAAAGGGGCACGCTGGTCTGTCTGCATCGAAAGGGGGCACGCTGGTCTGTCTGCATTGAAAGGGGGCACGCTGGTCACTCTGCATTGAAAGGGGGCAAGCTGGTCTCTCTGCATTGAAAGGGGGCACACTATACCTTAATTACTGAAGGCCCCTTTCACACTATTGCGACCTCAAAGTCACGCAATTTTTTACAGCATTTTTTGCCGCAAAGCAATGCCTATTACATTTTTCTGTTTGTGTCCCCCGCCCCAAAAAATTTTGAGCACCAGCCGCCACTGATTTGCAATGTTTTTATACACCCAGTTTTTGGCTTTGCATTATGTGCTGTGAGGGTGCTTAGCAACACTGGGTGGGTTGACACCATAGGATCCCACACACCCATCTGGGAGGGGCTAGCCCTGGCTTACACCTCTTTGTAATGAGTCTGGTTCTATAAATATAGAGGTTAAGATACAGTACAGCAGGCCCTGAGGAAGAGGCGAGACCTTGAAACGTGTCAGCCAGTCGCTATAAGGAACTTTTTATCTGTGATGCGACAATCTCGATGCTGTAACATTAGTGTTGGTGTGCCTTTGTCAAATCTATGTTTGTGAGAATGAATTTGTACTTTCTTTTAATAAAGCTGTTTGTATTGAGGATAATGCGCTAGGTCAGTGCGCCCTTATTTCTTGACTTTAACGATATGACGTTTGCTAGTACCATATGCTAAAAACCAGCCCCAGGCCACACAATGATGTTCCCACCTCCAAACATCACTGCTGGTATGGGTTTTGTTTTGGGGGTGATGTGCCATTTGACCTCCAAACATGGTGTGTATTATGGCATCCAAAGAGTTCCAATTTGGTCTCATCTCATCTATATTCTCCCAGTATTTCACAGGCGTGTCTAAATGTTGTGCAGCAAACTTTAAATGAGCTTCACCATGCTTTTTCTTCAGCAATGGAATGTTGCATGGTGCACGTGCATACAGGCCATGGCAGTTGAGTGCTTACTTATTGTGTACCTGCTAATTCCAGGTCTTTCTGAAGCTCTCCGCAAGTGGTCCTTGGCTCTTGGGCTACGTTTCTAATAATTCTTAACTTTTTTGTCAGAAATCTTGCGAGGAGCACCTGGCCGTGTCCGGTTTATGGTGAAATTATGTCCCTTTCACTTCCAGGTTATGGCCTCAACAGTGCTCACTGGAACATTCAGAAGTTTAGCAATCCTTCTGTAACCAATGTCATCAGTATGTTTTGCAACAATAAGGCCCCTTTCACACGGGCTTTCCGCCCAGGAGACTCCATTTTGCTCAGCGGGGATCGATCTACCGATCGCCACTGAGCAGGCGGATGACAGGACCGTTTCTGCTCACGGTGCAGAGACGGAGCTGTCAGATCCCAGCTCTCCTCTATGGTAGATCGGATGAAAATGGACCACCTGTCCGTATTCATCTGATCCCATCCAATCCGCCAGACGGATGGAGAATAGGGTTTCCATCCGTCTGGATTTCACAGACTGGATCGGATAGCAGCAGGTGTCAGCGGACATGTCTCCGCTAACATCCGCCGCTCCATAGGGCTGCATGGAGCATCCAATCAGGTCCACCTGAAAAACTGACAGGGACCGGATCAGAAAGCCCGTGTGAAAGGGGCCTAAAGTTGTGAAGGTCTTGAGAGATCTCCTTGCTTTTACCCATCATTTCTTGTGTGCCCCTTGTAATGAGACACCTTTTTATAGGCCATTAGTGGAGACCAGTGGCGGCTGGTGCTCCATCAGTCGGGGGGTGGGCGGCAGATGGTCCCCACTCCAATCACTCCAGCCAGCACCACCATATCCCCCCCCCCCGTGTCAGTTTACTTGCCTTGCTCCGCAGGACTCACAGGCAGTGGCAGCGGCGACTTCCCCCTCAGTCTCCATGTTCCCTCTCGGCGGCCGTCTTAGCCAATAGGATGTCTTCTCCTTTCGGCCAATCAGGAAACAGGTCTTGGGACCTGCTTACTGATTGGCCGGGAGGAGAATCAGTGTGGCAATAGCGAATATTCATTCTGTATTGTCACACAACTGGGTGGGCTCAGGGTGCAGTGCTCTGTGCCCTGAGCCCACCCTTTTTTTAAGACTATTAGAGCCTCTGGCTCTAATCACGTGCTTGAAAAAAAAAATCCCCCATTGGAATCCATGCGTCCGGTGCCCTGCATGTAGATTAGGGGGCCGGACACATTTATAGGGGGGGGGGAGGGCGGCGCCTGTGCGCCCAGGGCCGGTGCTTCTACTAGGCAAACTAGGCAGCCGCCTAGGGCGCATTGCAACCTAGGGGCGCAGCCATGAATCGGCACTCTCTGTCCATCATGAATGATCCTTGTGAGCTGAGGGGAGGGGGCGGCAGTGGGGGAGGAAGAATGGACAGAGTAAGTTGCCAGCTGTCTGGGGCAGTGGCTGAACTACCAGGCCCTGGCTTTCCACCACTGTTGGGGGGGGGGGGGCAAGAGGCAGGAAGGGAGCCCACAGGAGTGCTGCCTGCATGATAATCCTCTTTGGCTGGAGCTGAGTGGTGTAAACCCTGGGCAGGAAGTGACTCTCTGCACTGAGCTGGTTGGCAGCCGTTCATTTCCCTGGGTTGGTATTAAGCAGGGAGCGGAGGAGAGCTGAACCTGACCCCAAGCTTGGCACTGGAGGGCGGCACCTTTACTGGAGCAGAAACGACGAGGCACCGGAATGGTCTGAGGAGGTTTAGGATTAGGGACATGCGGAGCTCTCTGACTGCTGCTTCTCCCTTCACCAGGAGTCGGTTGGAGCTGTGGTGAGCACTGTGGTCCAGAAGAGGAGCATCCTAGGAGAAGGAATCAGCAGGATCACGGTGAAGGAGGGCAGAGTGCGGGCCACTCTCTTCATACTGCCCAGTGAGTGTCCCCAGAACAGGGGATCAGGGTCCCTGGGTGTGACATGGAGGTTCCCTGGTGTGAAAGAAAATCAGGGTCACCAGGTGTGCCATGGGGGATAGGGGTCACCGGGTGTAACAGGGTTTCGGGGTTACCAGGTGTGCCATGAGGAATTGGGGTCCCTGGGTGTGCCATGGGGGACTGAGGTCCCCAGGTGTGACATGGAAAAACATCAGGGTCTCTGGGTACGACATGGAGGAACATCAGGGGCCCCTGGTGTGACATGGAGGATCATCGGGGTCCCTTGGTGTGGCATAGAGGGACATTAGGGTCCTCAGGTGTGACATGTAGGAATATGGGGGTCACTGGGTATGACAGCATAACATAGAGGAGCCATCAGATCAGGGTCACTTGGTATGACATAGAGGAGTTTTTAACCCCTTCCCTTTTTATTTAATTTTTTGGGGGGCGGGGGGGCGCAAGTAGCTGGTCTTGCCTAGGGCGTAAAATAGTCTAGCACCGGCCCTGTCTGGGCCCCTAATGGATGGGCTGCTACTGGTTGAGACTAAACCAGCTGATTGGGCAGGATTGCTTTCTAATGATAGATTTCAGCTGGTGTTCTGGCTTTCCATGCCTTTTTGTACCTCCCTTTCTTCATGCGTTCAATATTTTTTCCCTTGTGTCATTCTGTTTTATGACTCAGAACTTCATTTCTGAACTTTATTTGTTTTGGTGTCTTTGTATGAATGGATTGAGACCGACACATGGTGAAGATTTCATGTCAAAAGCAACTTTAGAAATATATTTACCTAGAAAAAAGGGTGACTTGCTCAGTACTTGTTTAACCCGCTGTATTTTCTTTTTGACAGGTTTGCCTTCATTATGAAATCACTTTTTTCACCTAAAAGTTTTAAATGACAGCAATTTCATCAGAACAAGTAAAAAGTTCACGCTCGAGAGGCACTTTCCTTTTGTGCCGACATTGGCATTACAGAGAAGGTCATTCCACTGCTTTTGAATAAAACGAGCGCGTCTTGTGTGAAAAATGCCTTTTGTAAGCGGGGACACGAGTTTGGCATTTGAAAACAACTTTATACAAATTGCCGGAGATTGAACAAAAAAAAGTCCAAATAATAAGCACTTACACAAACACCCGTCCAATTTTTTTTCTTTTATCTTTTCCTTAAAAAAGCACTTTGAAAGGGCAGCTGTAAGTTTGTAAAACAATTTCAATCAACATGAATTATATTCATTCCTTATGCTGCTAGCCTTCCTAAATAGATACAGTGCCTTAAAAAAGTATTCACACCCCTTTACATTTATTTTCCACATTTTTTCGTGTTACAACCAAAAGGGTAAATGTATTTTTTTTGGAGTTTTATGTGATAGACCTACAATATGATGCTGCCACCACCATGTTTCACAGTGGCTCTGGCTGTATGTTTCGGGTTGTTGTCCTGCTGGAAGGTGAACCTCCGCCCCAGCCTCAAGTCTTTTGCATACTAACAGGTTTTCTTCTAAGATTGCCCTGTATTTGGCTCCATCCATCTTCCCATCAACTCTGACCAGCTTCCCTGTCCCTGCTGAAGAAAAGCATCCCCACACCATGAAGCTGCCACCACCATGTTTCACAGTGGGGATGGTGTGTTCAGGGTGATGTGCAGTGTTAGTTTTCCCCCACACATAGAGTTTTGCTTTTAGGCCAAAAAGTTCAATTTTGGTCTCATCTGAGCAGAGCTCCTTCTTCCACATGTTTGCTGTGTCCCCCACATGGCTTCTCACAAACTGCAAACAGGACTTCTTATGGCTTTCTTCCACCAATGGCTTTCTTCTTGTCACTCTTCTACAAAGGGCAGATTTGTGGAGTGACGACTAATAGTTGTCCTGTGGACAGATTCTCCCACCTGAGCTGTGGATCTCTGCAGCTCCTCCAGAGTTCCCATGGGCCTCTTGGCTGCCTCTCTGATGAATGCTCTCCTTGCCCGGCCGGTCAGTTTAGGTGGACGGCCATGTCTTAGTAAGGCTGCAGTAGTGCCATACTCTTTCCATTTTCTGATGATGGATTGAACAGCGCTCCATGAGATGTTCAAAGCTTGGGAGTTTTTTTTATAACCTAACCCTGCTTTAACCTTCTCCACAACTTTATTCCTGACCTGTCTGGTGTTTTCCTTGGCCTTCATGATGCTGTTTCTTCACTAAGGTTCTCTAACAAACCTCTGAGGGCTTCACAGAACAGCTGCATTTATACTGGGATTAAATTACACACAGACGGACTCTATTTGCTAATTAGGTGACTTCTGAAGGCAATTGGTTAAACTAGATTTTAGTTAGGGGCATCAGAGTAGAGGAGGTTGAATACAAATGCATGCCACACTTTTCACAGATTTATTTGAAAAAAACAATTTTGAAAACCATTTATCATTGTCCTTCCACTTCACAATTATTTGTGTCGCATAAAATCCCAATAAAATACATTAATGTTTTTGGTTGTAACATGAGAAAATGTGGAGAATTTCGAGGGGTGTGAATACTTTTTTAGGCACTGTAGGAGGGTATGCAGTATTTTTATTATTATACAGGATTTATATAGCGCCAACAGTTTGCGCAGCGCTTTACAATGTGAGGGAAGACAATACAGTTACAATACAGTTCAATACAGGAGGAACTAGAGGGCCCTGCTCGTTAGAGCTTACAATCTAGAAGTGTATTTATATTTACTTGTTTTAAACTTTTTTTTTTTTTCTTTTGCTTCCTGGTCTGTATCATATTTATTATATTTATTTGCACATCCGGTGACCCATCCCATGTGGAGACATCCCCACCTCATCATGCCCTCTGTAATGGTTACAAATTCTAAGCTCAAATCATAGCATGTAGTATTACCATACCTCCCAACTGTCCCAGATTTCGAGGGACTGTCCCTCATTTGGAACAAGGTCCCTCTTTCCCCCTTATTTGTCCCTCATATTGGTCTGATCTATAGAGTTTTATATAAAATGCCCTTTTTATCTTTCAAAAAGTGTTTCCCAGTGCTAAACCTTTCATCTGCATTTGTAAATTTCAAAAGCCAATATAAAGGAATAGTAATGGTAAAAACACTTTGTAAATTTAACATTTTTTTTTTTTATAATTCTCCTTTAAGGGGGTGTGTCCTATGGCCACATACTTTGATTATAGGTGTCCCTCGTTCCCATCTCAAAAAGTTTAAAGGTATGTATTAGTGGTGAAACAAAGACTCAGGAAGAATCCAACAAAAAGAGAAGAATGAGGGCAAGCACTTATAGCGTAATACAGGGTTTCTCAACCAGGGTTCCGTGGACCCCTTGGGTTCCTCCAGAGGTTGCTATGGGTTCCATGAGCAATTCTTGCCTCTCAGATAAGTTCCCACTGACACCAGTGATCTTTGTAGCTTTATGTAAAGGGGATTTCTTCCCACTGATCACCAATGTAAGGGACATTCTTCCCGCTGATCACCAATGTAAGGAGCATTCTTCCCACTGACCACCAATGTAAGGAACATTCTTCCCACTGATCACCAATGTAAGGGACATTCTTCCCACTGATCACCAATGTAAGGAGCATTCTTCCCACTGACCACCAATGTAAGGAGCATTCTTCCCACTGACCACCAATGTAAGGAACGTTCTTCCCACTGACCCCCAATGTAAGGAACATTCTTCAAAATGACAACCAATGTAAGGAGCATTCTTCCCACTGATCACCAATGTAAGGAGCATTCTTCTCACTGACCACCAATGTAAGGAACGTTCTTCCCACTGACCCCCAATGTAAGGAACATTCTTCAAAATGACAACCAATGTAAGGAGCATTCTTCCCACTGATCACCAATGTAAGGAGCATTCTTCCCACTGACCACCAATGTAAGGAGCATTCTTCCCACTGACCACCAGTGTAAGGATCATTCTTCCCACTGACCACCAATGTAAGGAGTATTCCTCCCACTGACCACCAATGTAAGGAACATTCTTCCACTGATCACCAATGTAAGGAGCATTCTTCCCACTGATCACCAATGTAAGGAACATTCTTCAAAATGACAACCAATGTAAGGAGCATTCTTCCCACTGATCACCAATGTAAGGAGCATTCTTCCAAATGACCACCAATGTAAGGAACATTCTTCCCACTGACCACCAATGTAAGGAGCATTCTTCCCACTGATCACCAATGTAAGGAACATTCTTCCCACTGATCACCAATGTAAGGGGCATTCTTCCCACTACCAATGTAAGGAGCATTCTTCCCACTGACCACCAATGTAAGGGGCATTCTTCCCACTGACCACCAATGTAAGGAGCATTCTTCCCACTGACCACCAATGTAAGGGGCATTCTTCCCACTGACCACCAATGTAAGGGACATTCTTCCCACTGACCATCAATGTAAGGAGCATTATTCCCACTGACCACCAATGTAAGGGACATTCTTCCCACTGACCCCCAATGTAAGGGACATTCTTCCCACTGACCACCAATGTAAGGAGCATTCTTCCCACTGATCACCAATGTAAGGAACATTCTTCAAAATGACAACCAATGTAAGGAGCATTCTTCCCACTGATCACCAATGTAAGGAGCATTCTTCCAAATGACCACCAATGTAAGGAACATTCTTCCCACTGACCACCAATGTAAGGAGCATTCTTCCCACTGATCACCAATGTAAGGAACATTCTTCCCACTGATCACCAATGTAAGGGGCATTCTTCCCACTACCAATGTAAGGAGCATTCTTCCCACTGACCACCAATGTAAGGGGCATTCTTCCCACTGACCACCAATGTAAGGAGCATTCTTCCCACTGACCACCAATGTAAGGAACATTCTTCCCACTGACCACCAATGTAAGGGACATTCTTCCCACTGACCCCCAATGTAAGGAACATTCTTCCCACTGACCCCCAATGTAAGGGACATTCTTTCCAATTATTGTTTATTAAAAGTCTTGCAATCAATAAGCATAAAATCAATATACATAAATAAATATATACATATTTACATGAAAAGGGAAAAAAATACATAGCAAATTCTGCTCTCAAACAAAGAATGGCTTTACAGCAAAAACAAAACTCACATCATGAAACATATCATTACCGGGGAAAATAATCTTAGTAGGACTCACACCACCACACCAGACATCCAACCTGCAAGGTCAAGAAACAAAACCACCCCCATTATGCATGCAGCCCTTCTTCAAAATGAAGATATTAACCAACAACAGCTAAGGGTGTGAAAGAAATAGCATCGGAAAAGGGCTCCTCACCTAGGGATGGACAGTTCACCAAAAGCAGGTCTGATATTCCTCCACGCCCTTATCCAGACCGCTCAAGGCTCCCTGCCCTTCTCAAGACCCTGAATCTTCCCAACCTCACCCAGAATATCGTACACCACCACCTCGACAGGGAGGACTTTCTTCCGCAGGGTAATCTGGCACCGTGCATTCCACGTGAAGTAACGGACAACTATACTAACTAGAAAAAGTGTATCCAAATCAAAATCCCAGCGAGTCGGGAATGCCCCGTACACCCACTCCACATAACTCATGCGATAGAGAAAGGGGATGCCTAGAGCCCTCCCCACCCTTTTATACACCTCTGTTAAAGGGACACTGTAGCAAAAAGTGGTCCATAGACTCTACTTTACCAACACACTCCGCTCTAGGACAATCCTGATCATCCACAGGGCGATGCTTCAGGTTCCCTCTCACATAGAGCCTTCCATGGAAAGCGAGCCAGGTTTGATCCCTAAACTTCAAAGGGATTCTTCCCAAGTTAATTAAATGCAAGCCCTCCCTCATTACGGGGCCTGGGCAATCCCTTAAGGTCAGTGACACACTGAAAGCAGAGCCCAAAATCCTCTTCTCCAGAAGCTTCCTGGGGAGGGACTTGATATCCCCCACTGTCACCTGCCACTGCTGAAGTATTTTCAGACACGGGGCAACATAAGCTGGAAGCTTGCCATGTTGGACTCTCAGATTTTTCACTGGCCCGCCATCTTCCCAGCATCGCAGAAAAGGCCTAAACCAAGATTGAAAAATACCCACCCATCCTGGCGGGGTCTCTGCTAACATATTACCAAGATTTTATTTTAAAAAGAGCAGAGAAAATAAAACTATAGGGTTGACCATTCCTAGACCACCCTCCCGCCTGGATAGGTAAGTTACATTGCGTTTGATCAGGTTCAGCCTATTTCCCCATAACAGTCGGAAAAAGCAGCTGTATGCCCTTGCATAGAGAGATTCCAGCAAGATACAGACAAATCTGACATATAAAAAGATTGGGATCAGGTACGTTTTAATCAAGTCAACCCTTTCCCTCAAGGAAAGTTTCCATTTCTTCCAGCTTGCTACTTTGGCATTCAACAACCTGCTTTCCTAATTTCGATGACCATAGTCACCAGGATCAAATTTGATGCCCAACACTTTAATTTCCTGCTGGGGCTCTGGGAAGGCATCCGGAAGTTCGAAGCTTTCACCCTCCTCACCCATCCAGAAAACTTCACTCTTTTCATGATTGATTTTAGAGCCAGAAGCCTCCGTGTACTGCTCTATCATAGATAAAACCTCCTGCACCTCCTCCATTCCAGAGATAATAAAAGACACATCATCGGCATAGGCCACGACTTTTAAAGGCGGCACACCAGCAATGCCCATAGGCCCCCCCGCACAACGATCCACCCTCTAACCTTCTTATGAAGGGGTCGATTGTGAATACATATAGCAGGAGGCTCAAAGGACACCCCTGGCGCACACCAGAGTCAACCTCAAAAGGCCGTCCAACACAACCATTAACAAGTGGGAAGTTCTCAGCCCCTTTATATAATGTTTTCAGCCAATCTGTAAACCTCCCCTGCAGGCCGTATCTACCAAGTAGCAAATATAGGTACTCATGATTGACTCGATCAAAAGCCTTCGCCTGATCCAATGCCAGCAAGTACTGGGAAGGTTTGATCTTTATTATCCTATCCGTAGTTGTCCCTGGGTAAATACTATGTAAGTTTGCTGGTACCTCAAACCAATGTCGAAAGGGACTTTTAAGGCAGGTATGAAAAAATCGAACAAATGTAAAGAAAATAAATAAAATAAAATTTAATGATTAAAGGCATGTACAAGGTAGGTACATAAAGTGATGGGGTTATAGACCCTTGTGAAGGGATGTGATAGATTGAAAGTTGTGACACGTGATTAAGGTGACTTAAGGATGTATCTCTCTGTTATTCCAGGCTTTGCTTGGACTTTCAGAGAGTGTCTCCTATGTTCCCAACGCGTTTCGGCTCATATAGGGCCTTTCTCAAGGGTGTCAGTCACCAGTTCTGTAGATTTAATACAGATGAGGTGTTAAATAACACTTATTTATACCACCTGATTTTATTCAATGTGGTGAATATTTTGAAAAATATACGTACATTTATTTGTTTTAATCCTTGGATGTTGGGGTGGTTCCCTTCTAGCACAACGAGAACCTATGCGGTTTCCTGAAATATATATTGTAGTGTTTTTATAAAATAGTCTAATTGTGCTTACATAAACATATGGTTTTATGGAGCAATGTGGGTCATATGGATCTCACCAAGTAGCTGTGTGGGTCAGGTGGTGTTCCTTGATCCATCCCTTTTAACAGGGTTTTTATGCCACTTTAATTGATTGGTAAGTATCCCCTGCCCGGTTCTGTGTGAAAGAGTATGCATAATTCATGTATCACTTGGATTTTGAAAAATGAAAACTCTCTGACTCATTTTGAAATACCATAGTATATGTGTAAAAGTACCTTGGTTATCAGGGTTGTAGCTGTTTCATAGAAGGTGACCTGGAGGTTCCCTTTAAACAGCCGTTTCCGCAGGTTCGCCTTTTAACAGAGAAGTTCTCTGGTTAGTATTGGGCTACATGGTTGCTGTTGCTGCTTTAAATGTGGGTGAGGGATACACTTACAGTTTAGCTTCCGGGATTGCCGCTCTCCGTCCTCTCTACTCCCTGTCCGAGATGTGAGTGAGAGAGACAGTGATTCCCCGGCCTTTTTACCAGGGTCGCGCATGCGCCATGGGCGCTGCACGTCTGATCCTGATTCCACACAGCTGGTGTGTGTTCCTGGTGCGCCTGCGTCGAGTCGATGCGTGCGCATCCAGGTTCCACCGCTGTACCACCAATGTAAGGAGCATTCTTCCCACTGACCACCAATGTAAGGAGCATTCTTCCCACTGATCACCAATGTAAGGAGCATTCTTCCCACTGACCACCAATGTAAGGAGCATTCTTCCCACTGACCACCAATGTAAGGAGCATTCTTCCCACTGACCACCAATGTAAGGAACATTCTTCCCACTGACCACCAATGTAAGGAACATTCTTCCCACTGACCACCAATGTAAGGAACATTCTTCCTACTGACCACCAGTGTAAGGAACATTCTTCCCACTGACCACCAATGTAAGGGACATTCTTCCCACTGATCACCAATGTAAGGAACATTCTTCCCACTGACCACCAATGTAAGGAACATTCTTCCCACTGACCACCAATGTAAGGAGCATTCTTCCCACTGATCACCAATGTAAGGGACATTCTTCCCACTGACCACCAATGTAAGGAACATTCTTCCCACTGACCACCAATGTAAGGAGCATTCTTCCCACTGACCATTATACTAATGTATTATGAGTTATAGATATAGTCATTATTAGAAGAGGGTTCCCTGAGACCCGAAAGTTGTTTCAAGGGTTCCTCTGTGTTGAAAAGGTTGAAAAAGGCTGGTGTGGTAACTGAGTTCCTCATGAAACAGAAAAATATGATAAATAAAAGAATTGAACTTACATTAAAGAGAATGCAAGGGACCATATGGGGATGGTGACTGCAACCTGGATGTAGACCTTGTGAAGAATATAGTAATCCTGTCAGAGGATAAGGAGTTTGTTCTTGAGGAAGTCCAGCCAAGGTCCACCTGGAGACATCAGGATGGTAGGGCGATAGCAATCAGTACCAAAAAGCGAAAGCAACTTTGCTCACAGCAGGATCCGGTTTGCTGGGAGGTTCAGTTTTTCCCCCTGTTGAGTTGATTTCTCTGTAGCATGTGCCTGGTTCCTAATTGGCTTCTGAAGCAATCTAGTTTAGAGTCTGGAACTGACTGCAGAGAGACCAATGCAAGGAGAGACCATGTAGCAAGGAGAAGATATAATGCCCATAGAGCAGTGGTCTCCAAACTGCTTGCTTTATCTGGTCCTTGAGGCACTATTCCTCCCACTTATACAAGATACTATTCTGCCAACTGACACCAACAAATGGGCACTATTCCTCCCAATGATGGGGTACTATTCCTCCCAATAATGGGGCACTATTCCTCCTAATGATGGGGCACTATTCCTCCTAATGATGGGGCACTATTCCTCCCAATGATGGGGCACTATTCCTCCCAATGATACCAATAATGGGCACTTTTCCTCCTAATGATACCAATGATGGGGGCAATATTCCTCCCAATGATACAAATGATGGGGCGATATTCCTCGCAATGATACCAATGATAGAGCAATATTCCTCCCAATGGTAGCAATGATGGGGCAATATTCCTCCCAATGGTACCAATGATGGGGCACTATTCCTCCTAATGATACCAAAGATGGGGCAATATTCCTCCCAATGGTACAAATGATGGGGCAATATTCCTCCCAATGATACCCATGATGGGGCACTATTCCTCCTAATAATGCCAATGATGGGGCACTATTCCTCCTAATGATACCAATGATGAAGCAATATTCCTCTCAATGATACCAATGATGGGGCACTATTCCTCCCACTGATACCAATGATGGGGCACTATTCCTCTCAATGATACCAATTACGAAGCAATATTCTTCTCAATGATACCAATGATGGGGCACTATTCCTCCCAATGATACCAATGATGGGGCACTATTCCTCCCAATGACACCAATGATGGGGCACAATTCCTTCCAATGACACCAATGATGGGGCACTAGTCCTCCCACTGACACAAATGATGGGGCACTATTCCTCCCAATGATACCAATGATGGGGCACTATTCCTCCCACTGACACAAATGATGGGGCACTATTCCTCCCAATGATACCAATGATGGGGCAATATTCCTCCCAATGATACCCATGATGGGGCACTATTCCTCCTAATAATGCCAATGATGGGGCACTATTCCTCCTAATGATACCAATGATGAAGCAATATTCCTCTCAATGATACCAATGATGGGGCACTATTCCTCCCACTGATACCAATGATGGGGCACTATTCCTCTCAATGATACCAATTACGAAGCAATATTCTTCTCAATGATACCAATGATGGGGCACTATTCCTCCCAATGATACCAATGATGAAGCAATATTCCTCTCCTCTCAATGATACCAATGATGGGGCTCTATTCCTCCCAATGACACCAATGATGGGGCTCTATTCCTCCCAATGACACCAATGATGGGGCACTATTCCTCCCAATGACACCAATGATGGGGCACAATTCCTTCCAATGACACCAATGATGGGGCACTAGTCCTCCCACTGACACAAATGATGGGGCACTATTCCTCCCAATGATACCAATGATGGGGCACTATTCCTCCCAATGATACCAATGATAGGGCACTATTCAGTGGCGGAGCCAGAGGGTTAGCTGGGGTGTCAATTGACACCCCAGAAAAAGTCCCTGCCACCCCTGTTGCCACCCCGATCCAGGCTGGCAGCGGAGGAATCACAGGCAGTGGTGGGATGGGATCAGCCGGTTCGCAGAACCGGCTGATCCCTCTAAGCTGGCGGCCAGGGTCAGGGAGCAGCAGAACAGTGCGTCCCGAAGCCGAGCCCGCCCATTCTGTGACAATAGCGAATGAAAATTCGCTATTGTCACATGGATCCTCCTCCGGCCAATCAGGGAGCGGGTCTTCCCGCTTCCTGATTGGCCGAATGGCAAATGCCGTGCCATTGGTCGAGGAGGCGCCGGCGGGAGGACTGAGAAGATGCAGGGAGCCGCGGACCGATGATAAGCTGCTGTGATGACCGTCCGTCCGTGAGGTAAGTAAGCCGGTCTCATGGGGGGGGGGGGACGCTGGCACTCTGCAATGATTGCGGGCAAATGCTGTGGCACTCTGCAATAATCATTGGGGGCATTACTGTCTCACTGCAATAATCATTGGGGGCAAGGCTGTCTCACTGCAATATTCATTGGGGGCATTTCTGTGGCACTCTGCAATAATCATTGGGGGCATTGCTGTGGCACTCTGCAATAATCATTGGGGGCAAGGCTGTCTCAGTCTGCAATAATCATTGGGGGCATTGCTGTGGCACTCTGCAATAATCATTGGGGGCATTGCTGTCTCACTGCAATAATCATTGGGGGCATTGCTGTCTCACTGCAATAATCATTGGGGGCAAGGCTGTCTTACTCTGCAATAATCATTGGGGGCATTGCTGTCTCACTCTGCAATAATCATTGGGGGCAAGGCTGTCTCACTCTGCAATAATCATTGGGGGCATTGCTGTCTCACTCTGCAATAATCATTGGGGGCATTGCTGTCTCACTCTGCAATAATCATTGGGGGCATTGCTGTCTCACTCTGCAATAATCATTGGGGGCAAGGCTGTGGCACTCTGCAATAATCATTGGGGGCATTTCTGTGGCACTCTGCAATAATCATTGGGGGCATTGCTGTGGCACTCTGCAATAATCATTGGGGGCATTGCTGTGGCACTCTGCAATAATCATTGGGGGCATTGCTGTCTCACTCTGCAATAATCATTGGGGGCATTGCTGTCTTACTCTGCAATAATCATTGGGGGCATTGCTGTCTCACTCTGCAATAATCATTGGGAGCAAGGCTGTGGCACTCTGCAATAATCATTGGGGGCATTGCTGTCTCACTCTGCAATAATCATTGGGGGCAAGGCTGTCTCACTCTGCAATAATCATTGGGGGCATTGCTGTCTCACTCTGCAATAATCATTGGGGGCATTGCTGTCTCACTCTGCAATAATCATTGGGGGCATTGCTGTCTCACTCTGCAATAATCATTGGGGGCAAGGCTGTGGCACTCTGCAATAATCATTGGGGGCATTTCTGTGGCACTCTGCAATAATCATTGGGGGCATTGCTGTCTCACTCTGCAATAATCATTGGGAGCAAGGCTGTGGCACTCTGCAATAATCATTGGGGGCATTGCTGTCTCACTCTGCAATAATCATTGGGGGCAAGGCTGTCTCACTCTGCAATAATCATTGGGGGCATTGCTGTCTCACTCTGCAATAATCATTGGGGGCATTGCTGTCTCACTCTGCAATAATCATTGGGGGCATTGCTGTCTCACTCTGCAATAATCATTGGGGGCAAGGCTGTGGCACTCTGCAATAATCATTGGGGGCATTTCTGTGGCACTCTGCAATAATCATTGGGGGCATTGCTGTGGCACTCTGCAATAATCATTGGGGGCATTGCTGTGGCACTCTGCAATAATCATTGGGGGCATTGCTGTCTCACTCTGCAATAATCATTGGGGGCATTGCTATGGCACTCTGCAATAATCATTGGGGGCAAGGCTGTCTCACTCTGCAATAATCATTGGGGGCATTGCTGTCTCACTCTGCAATAATCATTGGGGGCAAGGCTGTGGCACTCTGCAATAATCATTGGGGGCAAGGCTGTGGCACTCTGCAATAATCATTGGGGGCATTGCTGTGGCACTCTGCAATAATCATTGGGGGCATTGCTGTGGCACTCTGCAATAATCATTGGGGGCATTGCTGTGGCACTCTGCAATAATCATTGGGGGCATTTCTGTGGCACTCTGCAATAATCATTGGGGGCATTGCTGTGGCACTCTGCAATAATCATTGGGGGCAAACCTGTATCCTGTCTGTATCCTCTGATCGCCACCTGTATCCTGTCTGTATCCTCTGATCACCACCACCTGTATCCTGTCTTTACTAGTAATGGCAGCGAATATTAGAGGGACTGCGACATTGCGGTGGACGAATCTGACACTAAATTACACTTTGTATATTGACCCCCCAAAATAATACCTAGCCACCCCTTTGCCACCCCTGTTTTAAAAGTCTAGCTCCGCCACTGGCACTATTCCTCCTAATGATACCAATGATGGAGCACTATTCCTCCCAATGACACCAATGATGGGGCACTATTCCTCCCAATGACACCAATGATGGGACACTATTCCTCCCACTGACACCAATGATGGGACACTATTCCTCCTAATGATACCAATGATGCGGCAATATTCCTCCCAATGATACCAATGATGGGGCACTATTCCTCCTAATGATACCAATGATGGGGCACTATTCCTCGTAATGATACCAATGATGGAGCACTATTCCTCCCACTGACACCAATGATGGGGGCACTATTCCTCCAAATGGTACCAATGATGGGGCAATATTCCTCCCAATGGTACCAATGATGGGGGCACTATTCCTCCAAATGATACCAATGATGGGGCAATATTCCTCCCACTGACACCAATGATGGGGCAATATTCCTCCCAATGGTACCAATGATGGGGTACTATTCCTCCACCTAATACTAAATGTGGTGATGTTTACTCCCATTGATGCCAGGAACATATCCACTCTCGTTGACCACAGTCTGGCCCCCCTAAAGTCTGAAGGACACAAAAAAGTAGCCCTTTGTTTAGAAAGTTTGGAGACCCCTGCCCTAGAGCATTTGGAGTCTTCTGTAAGTTCAGGGTTGCTTTTTTGCAGACATAATTGTCCATGCCCTTCTATTTCCTCTACATGTGTCACCAGGACAAGTAGGGAAAAATCTTTCTAGTAGGGTCACACAGAGACATAAAAACCTGATTGAAATTTTGAACTGTTTCTCACCAAGTATGACCACCAATGTCTAAGGGCCCTTCTGCAGTTACCATCAATGTAAGGTGGCCCTTTTCCTCTAACCAGTATGGAAAGTGAGGCATTGTGCCACTGGCTGCCAGTGTAACACTTCTAGAACTTCTATGCTGACCATTGTTGTAAGGGGTCACTTTTCCGTTAGCCACCTATGTAAAATGGCACTTTACTGACCACCGATGTAAGAGGGCCTCACACTGACCGTCAATGTAATAGAGCATTTCTAAGCTGACCAGCTTCAAGGCCTGGTTCACACCTATGCAGTTTGCACATACCAGTTTTTCCATACACGTTATTGATCCATTGAAGTCTATAGAACCAAAAACCAGAAAAAAGCCCTGGTCCTTTCTATAAAATGCACAGATGTGAACGTGACTCATAGGAAACCATGTTAAATGGACTGTAGTCTGTTTCTGCAAAACTGAAAATGCACTAAAAAATGCATTGGTGTGAACCAGGACTAAGGAGGCATTTTCAATGGACCACCAAGTAAGAGGGTGCTATACTGACCACTAGGGATGAGCCGAATGTGCCAGGGTTTAGTTCGAGGCAGCTTCACAAAACAATTTTTGGATGCCAAATCCATACCCCATCAACCACTTGGCCTCCGGAAGGTTTACCCCCTTCATGACCAGGACACTTTTGGCGATACAGCACTGCATTATTTTAATAATGAACTGACAATTGCGCGGTCGTACGACGCTGTACCCAAATAAAATGTCATTTTTCCCACAAATGGAGCTTCTTTTGGTGGTATTTGGTCACCTCTGCATTTTTTTTATTTTTTTTTTGCACTATAACCAAAAGAATCACCGACAATTTAAAAAAAAAAAAAAAACAATATTTTTTAACACAACCAATAAAAAAATTTAAAAAATCAAATTTCTTCATAAATTTATGCCAATATGTATTCTGTTACATATTTTTGATAAAAAAAATCCCAATAGGTGTACAGTGCATTGCGAAAGTATTCAGCCCCCTTGAACTTTTCGACCTTTTGCCACATTTCAGGCTTCAAACATAAAGATATTAAACTGTAATTTTTTGTGAAGAATCAACAACAAGTGGGACACAATCATGAAGTGGAGCGAAATTTATTGGATATTTCAAACTTTTTTTAACAAATAAAAAACTGAAAAATTGGGCGTGCAAAATTATTCAGCCCCTTTACTTTCAGTGCAGCAAACTCTCTCCAGAAGTTCAGTGAGGATCTCTGAATGATCCAATGTTGACTTAAATGACTAATGATGATAAATAGAATCCACCTGTGTGTAATCAAGTCTCCGTATAAATGCACCTGCACTGTGATAGTCTCAGAGGTCAGTTTAAAGTGCAGAGAGCATCATGAAGAACAAGGAACACACCAGGCAGGTCCGAGATACTGTTGTGGAGAAGTTTAAAGCCGGATTTGGATACAAAAAGATTTCCCAAGCTTTAAACATCCCAAGGAGCACTGTGCAAGCGATAATATTGAAATGGAAGGAATATCAGACCACTGCAAATCTACGAAGACCTGGCCGTCCCTCTAAACTTTCAGCTCATACAAGGAGAAGACTGATCAGAGATGCAGCCAAGAGGCCCATGGTCACTCTGGATGAACTGCAGAGATCTACAGCTGAGGTGGGAGACTCTGTCCATAGGACAACAATCAGTCCTATACTGCACAAATCTGGCCTTTATGGAAGAGTGGCAAGAAGAAAGCCATTTCTTAAAGATATCCATAAAAAGTGTCGTTTAAAGTTTGCCACAAGCCACCTGGGAGACACCAAACATGTGGAAGAAGGTGCTCTGGTCAGATGAAACCAAAATCGAACATTTTGGCAACAATGCAAAACGTTATGTTTGGCATAAAAGCAACACAGCTCATCACCCTGAACACACCATCCCCACTGTCAAACATGGTGTAGGCAGCATCATGGTTTGGGCCTGCTTTTCTTCAGCAGGGACAGGGAAGATGGTTAAAATTGATAAGAAGATGGATGGAGCCAAATACAGGACCATTCTGGAAGAAAACCTGATGGAGTCTGCAAAAGACCTGAGACTGGGACGGAGATTTGTCTTCCAACAAGACAATGATCCAAAACATAAAGCAAAATCTACAATGGAATGGTTCACAAATAAACATATCCAGGTGTTAGAATGGCCAAGTCAAAGTCCAGACCTGAATCCAATCGAGAATCTGGGGAAAGAACTGGAAACTGCTGTTCACAAACGCTCTCCATCCAACCTCACTGAGATCGAGCTGTTTTGCAAGGAGGAATGGGCAAACATTTCAGTCTCTCGATGTGCAAAACTGATAGAGACATACCCCAAGCGACTTACAGCTGTAATCGCAGCAAAAGATGGCTCTACAAAGTATTAACTTCAGGGGGCTGAATAATTTTGTACACCCAATTTTTCAGTTTTTTTATTTGTTAAAAAAGTTTGAAATATCCAATAAATTTCGTTCCACTTCATGATTGTGTCCCACTTGTTGATTCTTCAAAAAAAATTACAGTTTTATATCTTTATGTTTGAAGCCTGAAATGTGGCAAAAAGTTGAAAAGTTCAAGGGGGCTGAATACTTTCGCAATGCACTGTATATTGATTGGTTGGCGCAAACATTATAGCGTCTACAAATGATGGGATATTTTTATTCATTTGTATTTTTTTTTTTACTAGTAATGGCGGCGATCAGCAACTTAAAGCGTGACTGCGATATTGCGGCAGACATTCTGACAGTAACTGACACTTTTTGGGGTCCAGTGACACTAGTATACTGATCAGTGCTAAAAAATCTGCACTGTCACTGTACTGACACTGGCTGGCAAGGGGTCAAAGCGGAAGCAAGCCACCGGATCATATGTATATATATATATATATATATATATACATATATATATGTGTGATCTAGCGCATAGGTGCTGCCCTGTAGCAGTAAAACAGCTATAGGGCGGGCCTTAAAGTGTTACTAAACCAAAACAGAGTTTATTTTGTTTTCTAATAAATTCTAAATTTCATGGGAGCACCCGTGCGGTCGCGCTTCTGAGTCCCGCTTCTGCGTCAATTCACGCCCCCTACTTCCGTGTCACTGGATTTGATTGACAGCATTGGGAGTCAATAGCTTCTGTTGCTCTCAATCTGTGCAATAAAGAAAGAGAGTGGCTGGAGCTGCTGCGCTCATGCCCTTCGCTAGATTGGATGGGGCTCAGGTAAGAAAAAGGGGGCCTGGGACAAGCTACAGCAAAGGTTTTTCACCCAAATCGCGGCAACGGCTCTTTGCCCATATGATTGCTGTGTCCAATCACAGCCAATCACATGTAAACAAGGAAATGCCGTTTATCGGCTTTTCCTCGCTCACACTGACAGAATGTGAAATGAGGAGAGCTGATAAGTGGCATCTCCTCACAGGGAAGACTTGTACTGATCATCAGTGCCCTGATTACAATGCAGCCCCAACAGTGCCTATCAGTGAAACCAGCCTGTGCCCATCAGTAACGCCAATCAGTGCTACCTTTCAGTACTGCCCATCAGTTCCCATCAGTGCCAACTATCATTACCCATAAGTGCCACCTGCCAGTGCCCATCAGTGCCACAAATCATTGCTCAACAGTGCGACCTATCGGTGCCCATCAGTGACGCCAGTTTGTGCCCATCAGTGACACCAGTTTGTGCCCATCAGTGATGCCAATCTGTGCTACCTTTCAGTGCCCATCTCTCTCTTTCCCTCATCTCTCTCTCTCTCTGTACCTCTTTCACCCTCTCCTCCTCTTTCTTTCTTTCTCTCTTCCCTTCTCTCTCTTCCCCTCTCTTTCTCCTTCTCTCTCTCTCTCTTCCTTTCTTTCTCTTTCTCTCTCTCTCTACCTCTTTCACCCTCTCCCCCTCTTTTTTCTCTCTTCCCCTCTCTCTTTCTCATTCTCTCTCTCTCTCTTCCTCTTTCTCCTTCTCTCTCTCTCTCTCTCTTCCTCTTTCTCTCTCTCTCTCCCTCTCTTTCTCCTTCTCCTTCTCTCTCTCTCTCTTCCTCTTTCTCTCTCTCTCTCTCCCTCTCTTTCTCCTTCTCCTTCTCTCTCTTTCTCTCTCTTCCTCTCTTTCTCCTTCTCTCTCTCTCTCTACCACTCTTTCCCAATCGCTCCCTGCTGAGAGAGGACGGGCAGCTATTGTGAACACAGCTGACCGTTCTTCTCTCTGAGATGATCACAGAGGGCCTGTGATCCTTCTATATAGGAACACAGGTCTCTATGATCCCTGCTGCCGAGTGGGGGCGGGAGCGCGCTGGCAGTGGCGTGTGCTCGCCCCCCAGCCCCAGGCTCGCGACGGACCTACCCCTACGTCAGTTCGCACAGGAGGGGCTGCCTGCTGCAATATAACTGAGGCGGGCGGTCCGTAACTGGTTAAAGTAACGCAGTGCTGAATTGCAAAAGATGGCCTGGTCCATAAGGGAGCAAATCCTTCCTGTCCAGAAGTGGTTAATTGTGCAATTACCCCCCCCCCCCCCGCCCCGGTAGCCTGTGCAACCGGGGTACTGAAAAGGACATCCATTATTATGGGTTGCAAGATTTCGAGGATTGGTTTAATATGCTGGCAGCACCATCTGCAAGTGAATAGAATGAGATATAAATAGGAGATAGGGGGAACACAAATTTCCCGTCCATTTAACATCTGTATTTATTCGGTACTTGAATGACTGAAATATCAGGACTTCAAAGGATAGATAAATTGCATTTGCCTTCCACATGGTTTGATCACGTTCTTCACTCACCAAGGTCCTACAAAAGCCTCCTGAGATTACGACTGAACTCTTCTCTCCGATCGCCTGCAGAATTTCTAGATTACCCGCGGGGATGCGTATTTATTCCTTTGCCAAGCGCGGTAAATGGACTGAATTGAATATTGGGGAATGGGGTATGTAAAGGCTGAAACGGTTAAAGAATGAGAAATTCATCGCCCACAAACCAACATCTTAACCACTCCAGCTTGACCAGGCCATTTTCTTCTCGTTCAAAATATTTTATTATTATTATGAACATACAATAAGTACAACAGAAATGCATAAAACTGAGTCCAGGTATAGAATGGATAAAACGAGGGGCTTAAAGAGTAACTTTAATCAAGATTGCAAAACATAAGAAGTATGATAAATAATGAGGAAATGGATTTCAGTGGGATTGCAACAATACAAAAGCACGGCCATGAGGACCCTCTAGGTCGGACCTAATCGGTTCAAACTGTGCCCTGGAAGGAGAGCAGGTGGAAAGACAGGCCATTATTTTTCTATGAACAAACACAAATCTGCTGCGGTAGGTAAAAGATAAAAAAAAATTAAACACAACACCTAATTAAGCTGCTATAGACAAAAAAGAAAAAAATTATCTGATGCATCAAAAGCGAGATGCCTCCATCCCTAAATACAATACAATAGAAAATACACGGGTCATGGGACTTTAGATGAGGCAACACACAAAATAAACATATTAGTACTTTTATTACATGGTTAAAAAAAAAAACGAGTTAATGGTAAAATCAAATACCAGACTTAAAATTATCTATAATAATAAAGTCCAAGTGTCTCTGCGTCCAGTCCCTGTGTCCGTGGGATTGCGCTACTGCGCATGTACCCCACGGACAGCCGTTGGGACTTGGAGAGCAGAGACTTTGGGCGGCCGGGCAAAACTCTTGAAGCGGCGGGTGGCTACGTCATGCGGCTCTCGCGTTGTTAGAAAAAAAAAGAGATAAGCGAGAGCCATATGTTCTAGCGCCCGTTAATTTAACGGGCTTAATGTCTAGTTATATATAATGAGCTAATCCACAATCAATAAATAGGTATAAAAATATAATTTCACATTCATCGCAGTATAGGCATCAACTACTTGCCGACCGCCTCCTGTATATTTACTGCGGCACGCAGCCGCTTACAGGCAAAGTGACGTCGCTTGCCAAAGAGCCTGTAGGGGGCGAGCGCCCCCGCTCGTTCCCTGCCTAGCCAGCGCGTGTCACCGGCGGCTCCGTTGGCCGCCGGCCACTCGCGATCTCCCGCAGGAGAGGGAGAAAGACAGACGGCTGATGTAAACACAGCCTTCTGTCATTCTCCCTGAAGTAGGCACAAAGGCTATGCAATCCTGCTATGTCGCATGTCTCTGTGGTCACTTCACTAGCCATGCCTCCTAACAGTTAGAATCACGCCCCTAGGGACACACCTAACCCCTTGATCACCAGTAAAGTTAACCCCTTCCCTGCCAGTGTCATTATTACAGTAACAGTGCATATTTTTAGCACCGATTACTGTAGTAATGTCACTGGTCCCCCCAAAAGTGTCAAAAATGTCAGTTAGGGGTCCGATCTGTCCGTCGCAATGTTGCAGTCCTGCTAAAAATCACAGATCGCCGCCATTACTAGTTAAAAAAAAACAATAAAAATGACATAAATCTTTCCCGTAGTTAGTAAACACAATTACTTTTGCGCAACCCAATCAAAATACGCTTATTGCGATTTTTTTTTTACCAAAAATATGTAGCAGAAAACAAATTGGCCTAAAATGTTCAAAATTTTTGATTTTTACTTTTTTTTTTGAGAATTTCATATAAAAAAATGTGAAAAATATTGTTATTTTTTCAAAATTGTCGCTCTTTTTTTTGTTTATAGCGCAAAAAAATAAAAATTGCACAGGTGATCAAATACCACCAAAAAAAAGCTCTGTTTGTGGGGGAAAAAAAAAAAGGATGTAAATTTTATTTGGGTACAGCATCGCACGACCAGTGCCCAACATGTTTCGCAGGAGGCTTCTTCAGGGGCGTTAATATGTTAGACCTATGGTCGTGATACTACATCAAAACATGAGAAAAATGGCACTCTGTCTATTCAATCAATGCTTTGTCAGTATTAATGTTATGTAACATCTGTTCTTTTCTCATGTTTTGATGTAGTATCACGATTATAGGTCTAACATATTAACGCCCCTGAAGAAGCCTCCGGCGAAACATGTTGGGCGCTGCTCTGTGGACTAGAACCGGATTATTCACCGGAGTAGCCACTTGCATATAATCTATGTATGGTCTTGTTTACACTGCTATATCTACCTATGTGATTTATCCTACCAATTACGTTTGTTTTTTTGGTTTGTTTTTTGTTGCCTGTTTTTTGCATTTTCGTTTTCTTCATTCAGCTTATGTTAAGCGGATGATTTTATATGTAAAATGAAT
This sequence comes from Pelophylax lessonae, assembly GCF_965119305.1. NCBI lineage: Eukaryota > Metazoa > Chordata > Amphibia > Anura > Ranidae > Pelophylax > Pelophylax lessonae. The sequence goes on along the minus strand of NC_138776.1, from coordinate 12,380,444 downwards.
AAAGCTTTAATATTTTTTATCTCTTTGTGAATATTTAATGTTTACTGGTACCGCTAAAGTCCCATTATTTGGTTTTCCAAGCCCTCACCTATCTCGCCTTGGCGGGAGCTCTGTGATTTCAGAGTTATGCTCCGTTTAAAATCTAAAGACTGATAATTTCTTTGTCAGTGGGCAAACATACAAAATCAGCAGGGGATCAAATACTTTTTCCCTCACTGTACACTTTACTTGAGCCTGATATTCTCTGCGGCAGTCCACAGATTTCTGGTCTCACCTGTTCTTGAACGCCACCCCCACCCCAAAGTACCTTGTCCATATGTTGATGGCGACAAGGGCCTCTTCCCCACAACCCTGGCTGGTAGTTGTGGGGGTTTGCGGGTGGGGGGCTTATTGGAATCTGGAAGCCCCCTTTTATACTTAATAAAAACATTGAACCAACAAAAATCTGTCATTATGGAAACATGAAGAAAGGATAATAAAAATAGGAATGGCCTTCCACTTGTGAAGGTCAAGAGTAAAATTTAATTGGGTATGGCATCAACCTGTACAGGCTGTCTGCTGGAGGGGATCGATGGCGTGGCATCCAATGTCTTCCTTTTTTGGGGGGACCTAAGGCAATTGCTTAAGGTACCTTTTGGACTCTAATACACCTATCTCTCCTTTTCCCCTGATTACTCGATGATCAGATGTGTAGTATTTTCTCTTCTCTTCCCCTTTTCTAATTTGAGGATGAATACTTACCTGGCAGGGGAGATACCATGATCATGAAGGTGGTTCTCCCAAGGCGAGGCTCATCCATTGCACTCCGGGTGTGCTAACCCCTGGATTTCCCCAAATGCGGGAAACTCGACTGCATAATTTGTGGTAGTGGGGGACTGCGTTCGCGCTTTCCCCTGAAAAAATAAAAATAATTTGAGGATGAGTAGTTTGATGTAGTACATTGCTGCAGTGAAAGGATAGCTTTTGATTCCTCATCACCCCCTGCCCTGATTGGATGTCTTGAAAGTGGGTCCCCCCATTTACGGGGGGGGAAATTTATCTAGCCCCTTTTATGCCCCGGGGCTACTAGTAGTTACGTGCAAAAGGCTGTGATTTATTCCAAAAAAGAATTGCAATATCATCTACATTTGTATTTAAACCATCTGAACCCTCTCTAAAATCACCCCTGAAGAAGCCGAAAGGCGAAACGCGTTGGAAGGAGTGCTGTCCTCTGCAACCACTGGATACCTCGTTATACAGTTGATGTGGAAAGGGGAGGAACCCCTTAGTTTTAGGGTGGTGTGGTTATGGGTTACTCTGGTACAATCTGTTCTTAATTTTATACTATGTCTCCAATGATTGGAGCTTTTTTACTCTGATGTTTGTACTTAATAAAGCAATAATTTTATACTACATGTATGTGTATTTCCAGTAGTACCGAAGGAGGAGATCGACACCTTTTTAAAGTCCTGTTTTTTTTACACTTTTTTGTATATATAAAGATATATAGTCAATGTTAATATTTGGTCTAAAACAATATGATACAAAAACAATATGATACAAATGTAAGCTGTTAAGTATACAGTATATTCTTTAAAAAAAAAAAAAAAAAGTTCTAAAATGATTCGTATTGTAACTATCATGTTTAAAAATTCCATTATTGATGAATTGGTATCTTCGCAAAAAAGTTTTAACATGCATAGGTACATAGGTGTAAAAAAAAGGCACGCGCCCTTCTTATTCAACCAATAAAAAAAAAAAAAAATTATAATAAATAGAAAAACTCCATATGCAGAACCCTATAGTCACAGTAGGAAGGCAAAAATCCTCTATAAAAAATGTTTCCCTACTTTGATATAATATATTCATATAAGCAGGGCTTTTTTTCTCAGCAAATAGGTGCAGGAACTCCCCCTTTCCAAGTCAGCCCTTTTCTCCACCCCCCTACCCACTTCCGAGCACCATTTCTTGGTTACACCCCCTACCCACCTCCGAGCACCATTCCTTGGTTACACCCCCTACCCACCTCCGAGCATCATTCCTTGGTTACACCCCCTACCCACCTCCGAGCACCATTCCTTGGTTACACCCCCTACCCACCTCCGAGCACCATTCCTTGGTTACACCCCGTACCCACCTCCGAGCACCATTCCTTGGTTACACTCCCTACCCACCTCCGAGCACCATTCCTTGGTTACACCCCCCTACCCACCTCCGAGCACCATTCCTTGGTTACACCCCCTACCCACCTCCGAGCACCATTCCTTGGTTACACCCCCTACCCACCTCCGAGCACCATTCCTTGGTTACACCCCCTACCCACCTCCGAGCACCATTCCTTGGTTACACCCCCTACCCACCTCCGAGCACCATTCCTTGGTACACCCCCTACCCACCTCCGAGCACTATTCCTTGGTTACACCCCGTACCCACCTCCGAGCACCATTCCTTGGTTACACCCCGTACCCACCTCCGAGCACCATTCCTTGGTACGCCCCCTACCCACCTCCGAGCACCATTCCCTGGTTTCACCCCCTACCCACCTCCGAGCACCATTCCTTGTTTACACCCCCTCTCCGAGCACCATTCCTTGGTTACACCCCCCTACCCACCTCCGAGCACCATTCCTTGGTTATACCCCCCTACCCACCTCCGAGCACCATTCCTTGGTTACACCCCCTACCCACCTCCAAGCACCATTCCTTGGTTCCACCCCCTACCCACCTCCAAGCACCATTCCTTGGTTACACCCCCTCTCCGAGCACCATTCCTTGGTTACACCCCCCTACCCACCTCTGAGCACCATTACTTGGTTTAGCCCCCCTACCCACCTCCGAGCACCATTCCTTGGTTATACCCCCCTACCCACCTCCGAGCACCATTCCTTGGTTACACCCCCTACCCACCTCCAAGCACCATTCCTTGGTTACACCCCCTACCCACCTCCAAGCACCATTCCTTGATTACACCCCCTACCCACCTTTCAGAATCCCAGAATACAGAACCAAGTACTGTATCAATTTGTGGCGCTAAGTAATTTGTATGGAATTTGATAACAAGAAAAGCAGGGAAATGGAACCCCCGCAACCAGTAACATTAGGGCCCCCCCCCCCCACCAGCAATAATAGATCCCCTTAGCAACAATGGATCACCTGCAACAAACCCCCCCCCCCCAGCAACTATAGATTCCCGGGAGCAGCAACAGATCTCCCCTCAGCCAGCATTAATAGACTCTTCGTCAGCCAGCAACAATAGCCCCCCCCCCCAAGTAGATCTCTCCCAGCACAACAACCCCCCCCCCAGCAATATAAGACCCACTCGCAGAAACAGTAGGTCCCTCACCAGCAACAATAGACCTCCCTAGCAACAAAAGACCCCCCATGCAAAAATATATTCCCTCCAGCTAGAATCGATTCTCCAGCAGCCAGCATCAATAGACCCTGCAGCACACCCCAGCACCCAGTGCCATTACATACATTCAGTGCTGGAGGTGCCGGAACTGCATTCCCCCATGTTCCTGCTCAAAAAAAGCCTTGCATATAAGTATTAATATAGTGCACAGTATTGGAAAGTAACACACTGAATAAATACAACTCATAGAGTCAATGGATGGTAGTAGTGCATATGATCCAAATAAGACCTTTTAACATTTAGGAAAAAGAGGTTATCCCTCTTGAATAAAGCTTGTTTTATTTTTTGACCTTCATACATATTTTATATATATATATATATATATATATATATATATAAAAGAGGTAACAAAAAGCATTCAGAATGGGGAAAAGGGTGGACCTCATATAGACTGTTTTGCTGTTGCACCTCCTGTGAGTGAATCTATATAAATGTACTCCTTTTATTACTACCCTCTGATAAAACCTTATTATGGATGAAGTACAAGGCTTGGATCCATCACTTATAATCAGAAAAATAGTGACATGTACATATAATAGCCTGCATTTTAATGTAATTGTTCTCTTTTTCATGATAAGAGTGATATTAATGGTTAATGATTGGATCATTTCCTTTAACTGGGGTCATCTATAAAGTATAGTCAGCGGGGTATCACGCTTTTTATTTCTGTAGAGAGCGTTTTATGCCTTTCATATATGAAAATTACTGGGATATCATTTATCTCTTTCTGTGAAACTAAAAAAAAAAAAATATATGTATATATATATATAAATATATATATATAGAAAAATCAGAAAAGGAATTGCTGCACTTTAAAATGTATTAGAAAAAGATAATCATACAGGAAAATAGCTGTGGTGTCTATATATGGAACTATTTTCTGTATCATTATCTTTTTCTAATAAACTCATAAGTGCAACAATTCCTTTCTGATTTTTCTATATTTGGCCTGTGGAATTGCCTGATTGCTTAGCACTTTAAGTCATTGCACTTTACCCAGAACTCATATATATATATATATACACACACTGTATCTCACAAAAGTGAGTACACCCCTCACATTTTTTTAAATAATATAATATGGCTTACCTGTAGGTACAGTTAATATCTCCTAAACCTGCACGGTTTAGGAGATATCTGCCCTGCATGCAGCCGCTGACGCTAGCGGCGCATGCGCTCTGAAGGTCCAGTTCCTTGCTGGCTACTTGCCGGAAAGTGACTCCCGCATGCATGTGCAGGAGTGACGTAATCGTGGCTCCGGCCACTCACAGCGCCGGAGCCGCCGAACCCGGAAGAGACGCTGAGGGAGCATGACAGTTCCCACAGCGGTGTCCGGGCGTCCCTGTCAGGACTTCGTTTTAAGGTAAGTATTTCATAATGAGCTAGTATGCGATGCATAGTGTGAGCCTAGGGGGTGCTTTCTAGGAGGGAGGGTCTTGTGGAATCAATACAGAGACCTGTGTTCCTAAATAGAAGGATCACAGGAGCTCTGTGTTCATTACAGAGAGAACAACGGTCTGCTGTGTTTACAACAGCAGACCGTCGTACTCTCTTCAGGGGAGCGATCGCGGGTGCCCAGCGGCAATCACGGCCGCCGACCCTATGGATCGGCTTCCCCGCTGGCAAATGGGGGCATGTGCGTGCCCCCAGGTGCGCTCCTGCGAAACCAATGTACCTTTACGTCGGTTCGTGCAGATGAGCCAGCCTGCCGCAGTATATCGGGCGGTCGGCAAGTGGTTAAAGGAAAAGTTCAAGGAAAGGCCTGGTCTTCAAGTGATTAAAGAAGGATAACGAATCAGAGAAGACCCTGCCCATGTATGTGCAATGGCTGTTGGTCTTGATTTTAGATTAAAAGCCAATGGAAAATCACCATATGGCATTGCTCCTTTTCACAAGCATTTGCATATAAAACAAACCAATGGGAGTGATGAATCAGGGGATAAACCAATGGGAGTGATGAATCATGGGATGAATCAATGGGAGTGATGAATCATGGGATAAACCAATGGGAGCGATGAATCATGGGATAAACCAATGGGAGTGATGAATCATGTGATAAACCAATGGGAGTGATGAATCATGTGATAAACCAATGGGAGTGATGAATCATGTGATAAACCAATGGGAGTGATGAATCGGGATAAACCAATGGGAGTGATGAATCATGGGATAAACCAATGGGAGTGATGAATCATGGGATAAACCAATGGGAGTGATGAATCATGGGATAAACCAATGTGAGTGATGAATCATGGGATAAACCAATGGGAGTGATGAATCATGGGATAAACCAATGGGAGTGATGAATCATGGGATAAACCAATGGGAGTGATGAATCAGGGGATAAACCAATGGGAGTGATGAATCATGGGATAAACCAATGGGAGTGATGAATCATGGGATAAACCAATGGGAGTGATGAATCATGGGATAAACCAATGGGAGTGATGAATCAGGGGATAAACCAATGGGAGTGATGAATCAGGGGATAAACCAATGGGAGTGATGAATCATGGGATAAATCAATGGGAGTGATGAATCATGGGATAAACCAATGGGAGCGATGAATCATGGGATAAACCAATGGGAGCGATGAATCATGTGATAAACCAATGGGAGTGATGAATCATGTGATAAACCAATGGGAGTGATGAATCGGGATAAACCAATGGGAGTGATGAATCATGGGATAAACCAATGGGAGTGATGAATCATGGGATAAACCAATGGGAGTGATGAATCATGGGATAAACCAATGGGAGTGATGAATCAGGGGATAAACCAATGGGAGTGATGACTCATGGGATAAACCAATGGGAGTGATGAATCATGGGATAAACCAATGGGAGTGATGAATCAGGGGATAAACCAATGGGAGTGATGAATCAGGGGATAAACCAATGGGAGTGATGAATCATGTGATAAACCAAAGGGAGTGATGAATCGGGATAAACCAATGGGAGTGATGAATCATGGGATAAACCAATGGGAGTGATGAATCATGGGATAAACCAATGGGAGCGATGAATCAGGGGATAAACCAATGGGAGCGATGAATCATGGGATAAACCAATGGGAGCGATGAATCATGGGATAAACCAATGGGAGTGATGAATCATGGGATAAACCAATGGGAGCGATGAATCATGGGATAAACCAATGGGAGTGATGAATCATGGGATAAACCAATGGGAGTGATGAATCATGGGATAAACCAATGGGAGTGATGAATCATGGGATAAACCAATGTGAGTGATGAATCATGGGATAAACCAATGTGAGTGATGAATCATGGGATAAACAAGTGATCCAATGTAAAATATTATTTTTGTGTGGGATCTCTTTGAGTCTTTCAGATGCACAAAGCACAGTTTGTACAAATTATAAATAAATGTCTTCCAATGTATCTGGTCTGTAATTGCTGCCATGATAATGACAATCTTTATTGAGGCTTTCTTTTAATGAGCTGTTTCTGGGTTTTTATTCTTTTTTTTTTTTTAGTAAATAATTCTGATGCATTAAAAGTCACCCGTTTCTAGGAAACTGTAAAATTATTAGAAATTAAACCAGTCATCAAAGTATGGAAGCTGCCAACATCAATATCTGCTATAGACATCTGGCTGTCGTGATGACCCTCTCGTTTCCATACTTTGGGACTTGGATATGGCCACACTTGGAGTATTCTGTCCAGTTCTGGTCGCCAGTCCTCAGAAAGGATGTGCTGGAACTGCAAAGAGTCCAAAGAAGGGCAACTAAGCCAATCAGGGGATTGGAGGACCTTAATTACGAGGAGCGTTTACAAGCACTCGTTTTATTCTCCCTAGAGAAGAGACGCCTGAGAGGGGACATGATAGCGATTTACAAATACCTCAACGGTGATCTCCGCATAAAAAAAAAACTATACAGTCGCAAGGAGTGTAAAAGGCCATACAATGCGATTAGAGGAGAAGCGATTTAACCTCAGGCTATGCAAAGGGTTTTTCACAGTTTGGGCATAAAGATTGTGGAACTCTCTTCCACAAATGGTAACTGCGGGGAGTATGGCTACTTCTAAAAGACTCTTGGACGTACATCTCCAAGATCAAAACATTCAGGGGTATTGGAAATGAATTCGTCTACACAGGTTGAACTGGATGGACTATTGTCTTTATTGAACCACAACTACTATGTAAATTGCAGATATGGACTTCTGAATTTATTTTCAGATTTCTCATATCTTCATACTTTATCCAAGCCAGCGGGAACAGGTGGGTGTCATTGAGTAACCCAGAGAAGACTGCAGGGCCCAGACGGGAGGGGCAGAAGGAGCACATGGTGTTGATATGTGGGAGGTGGGGTAGCACTGGAAGCTTCAGCCGCTCTGTTTCTCTATCTCCTCACTGATGGAATGAATACACAGGGGGTAGGGGGACAACTCAGTCCTAAACCTCCCCCTCTCCTCCTTCCCTTAGAACCAAGGTGTAACTAGAACCTTTAGGGCCCCGGTGCAAGAAACCATGAAGGGCCCCCCCTGACCCCTAGCCGAGGCCCTTCCCACAGATTCAAGGGCCCTTTACTCCCATTACGGGGCCCTTTATTACGGTGCCACAGCCAGGCCCTTCCACTTGTTCTTCAGTGGGTCCCCTTCCTGCCATCTTGGAGGGCCCCCCCACGGTGACAGAACGGCAGGGCCTTGTCATCAGTGTGACCTTTACGACCCTGTCAGTAATTTTTTTTTAGCTTTTATTTTTTATGTTATTTTATTGTTTTGTTACCATTTAATTTTATTTATTTATTTTACAATTTTGTTTGTTACAATTTTTTTTTAGGAGCCCCATTGTGGGGCTTTGATGAGATATTAGGGGTCTAAACAAACCTCTGATGTTTCACCTTTGAGACAGAGAAAGGAGATTGAGCCCCAATCTTGATCTCAGCAGCCTCAGCTGCACAGAATGAATGGACAGGAATAACTCTGTATAGAAATTCCCATTCATTCCCAAACTGAAGCACAGAAAACAGTTTCCTATGCTTCAGTTATGAATGGAGACAGTGATCAGTACCAATCACTCAATGTGTCCATTCAGAAAAAGAAGGGGCCAGTAAATGACATATTTGCTGGCCGCATTCTGAACACATCCCCCAGTGCTGTGACAAATCGGGCAGCGCTATGGGCAGGGGAGGGGAACAGTGGAGCAGAGAAGGAAGAGTAACCTGGATAGGAGGGGTGGCATATAGAGGAACCAATGGCGTCCATATTCCTCCTACAGCCTCTGAGGGAGAGAGGAGGAGAAGCAGGCATTCAGCAGCTGTAGGAGGAATATGGAGGACATTGGTTCCTCCTATATCCTGCCCCCACTGTCCCTCCTATCCAGGGTTATGGACCCCCTGGAGCATAGGACCAGGTTGCAAATGCAACCCCTGTAGTTAAGCCCCTGCTTAGAACCCCCCAATCTCTTTAGTTCCATGCACCCCCCAGAGACCACCTGCCAGCTCCCCTCCTTTATTTCTTTAACATACTGTATAGGGCAAAGCAGTACACCACCGATGCAAGGGCACTGACACAACGTTTTTCCTCTCAACAGCACAACTGATCCAGGGGCATTATTTTCCTTCAGTGACAGCAGATGATGTAGCAACATATTTTACTTTTTAGTGACACCACTTATATACGGGGAACATTTTCCTTCCAGTGACACCACCAATATAAGGACATTTTTTTCCTTCCAGTGACCTCACCAACACAGGAACAATTTTTTTTTCTTCCAGTGAAACCACTGATGCAGGGTCTCAAGGCAGTCTCTGGCATATTTATACAGTATATATCTAACAAGGGTAAAATATATACTATATTATCAAAAGTATTGGGACGCCTGCCTTTACACGCACATAAGCTTTAATGGCAGCTCAGTCTTAGGGTTCAATATTGAGTTGGCCCACCCTTTGCAGCTATAACAGCTTCAACTTTTCTGGGAAGGCTGTCCACAAGGTTTAGGAGTGTGTCTATGGGAATGTTTGACCATTTTTCCAGAACCGCATTTTTGAGGTCAGGCACTGATATTGGATGAGGATGCCTGGCTCACAGTCTCATCTCTAATTCATCCCAAAGGGGTTCTATCGGGTTGAGGCAGGCCAGTCAAGTTCCTCCACCCCAAACTTGCTCATTCATGTCTTTATGGACCTTGCTTTGTGCACTGGTCCAAATCATTTGGTGGAGGGGGGATTATGGTGTGGGGTTATTTGTCAGGGGTTGGGCTTGGCCCCTTAGTTCCAGTGAAGGGAACTCTTAAGGCGTCAGCATACCAAGACATTTTGGACACTTATGTTCCCAACTTTGTGGAAACAGTTTGGGGATGGCCCCTCCCGGTCCAACACGACTGCGCACCAGTGCACAAAGTAAGGTCCATAAAGACATGGATGAGCGAGTTTGGGGAGGAGGAACTTGACTGTCCTTCACAGAGTCCTGACCCCAACTTAAAAGAACACCTTTGAGATGAATTACTGCGCAGACAGCCTGACCTCACAAATGCGCTTTTGGAAGAATGGTCAAACATTCCCATAGACACTCCTAAACCTTGTGGACGGCCTTCCCAGAAGAGTTGAAGCTGTTATAGCTGCAAAGGGTGAGCTGACTCAATATTGAACCTTAAAGACTAATGCCCCGTACACACGATCAGATTATCGAACAATCTGTCGTCCGTTTTTTGCGGCATGCTAGTCTGATGTGGAAAGTGAAGAGGTTATTTTCATACGAATTTTCCCGTAGGACAGAATTCTACTTCAGAAGTGATGTCATGTGTTGGATTGCTTTGTATGTGTTCTTTCGTCTCTGAGCATGCCTAGTCTTGCTCTTAAGATATTTTTCCGTCAAAATCTGTACCAATGAGACGAAAATCGGACGTTGTTTTGACGAACGACACAAAAATTTTATAGTCTGCACATCAGGATTTTGTCAGCCGAAAGCACCATACTAAATCTGAAAATCGACAGATCGGTCATCGGACGAATTTTCCCTACAGATTTTCTTATCGTATGTACGGGCCTTAAGACATGTAAAGGCAGGAGTCCCAATACTTTTGGTAATATAGTGCAGGAGTCCCAATACTTTTTGTAATATAGTGTAATGTCAGCACACAGAAATTACATGAAAATATTATTCAATAAGCAAGTTTGTAAGTCCAATAAAACCATTCTGCATCAACATGAGTGCTTGCTATACTGATGTTGCCTTGAAAGCAATAAAAAGAAACCTCACTAGATTGACTGAGATTAATTGAACCATATGTACTTCTGTTTGCTGTCAGCAATCAATGTCTGAAAGCATTTTCCCTAGTAAGACTTCTTAGTGGGAATGGACCGTTCGCATTCAGAAACAATAGTCTTCAACTAGCTCATTTTTCAATTCTTGGAACATTCAATAAAATATGTTTTTCTTTATCGTCAATTGAGGGGAAACAGAAATACAGTAATTCTTGGATATTTGATAGTTATACTTCCGCCTCCAGGAGTTTCAGATACTGGCCAACACAAAGAAGGTTAAACCAGCCCCCCATGTAACCCGGCCTCCAACCCCCATGCCTCTGTTTTTTGCTGGTCTCCAAGCAGATAACACTTTTTCTCCAGCTCTGCTGAGAGAAACTCTTTACGCTTCAGTCAAGGCATCTAATATGCTGCTTGAGCTGGTCTCTACACAGCAGCAATCCAGATTGTTGTAATCCCAGCAATGGCTTCAGAGGCACAGCCTTTGGTGTGATCCAGTCTGTGAAGACTCCCTCTGTATGTAAGCCTATAGATGGGGTGAAGATAGCCCGGAATGTGACCTTTGGGCACTGAGCTCTGCAATATGGCACTTTACAGGCCCACGGGTACTATATTGATACTGTATTATGACAGTCATTGGTTTGACCCAGTCTCTGAAGACTCTCTTTATGTGTAAGCCCATTGATGGGATGAAGATAGCCCAGAATGAGACTGTTGGGCACTGCAACAGTACTGTATTGTGGCACAGCCTTTGGAGTGACGATTGTTTTTACAGGAGCAATGATTTTAATGATGCTTAACTACCTCAATACTGGGCACTTAAACCCCCTTCCTTCCCAGACCAATTTTTAGCTTTTAGCGCTGTTGCAATTTGAATGACAATTGCACGGTCATGCAACGCTGTACCTAAACCAAATTTGTGTCATTTTTTCCCCACAAATAGAGCTTTCTTTTGGTGGTATTTGATCACCGTCAGGTTTTTTCTTTTTTGGTGCACAAATAAAAAAAGACTGAAAAGTTTGGAAAAAAAAAAAGTTTTTTTGTTTAGGTTATAAAAGTTTGTAAATAGATATGTTTTTTCCTGCACTGATGAGGCCGCACTGACAGGCACTGATGAGGAGACACTGATGGGGTGGCACTGATATGCAGCACTGATAGGTAGCACTCATGGGCACTAATAGATAGCACTGGTATGCAGCATTGGTGGGCACTGATAGGCAGCGCTGATGGGCACTGATAGGCAGCACTGATGGGCACTGATTGGCAGCACTGATGGGCACTGATAGGTGGCACTGTTGGGCGGCAATGATCGGCACTGATCAGCACTGATCGGCACTGATGGGCACTGATAGGCAGCACTGGTGGGCAATAATGGGCACTGGTGGGCGGCACTGATAGATGGCAAAAACGGCACTGTTGGGCAGCACTGATAGATGGCATTGGTGGGCAACACTGATAGGGAGGGCACTGGGGGGCTCTCTGAGCCCTGCTTGCCATCCCTGGTGGCCATAGTGGGCATCCCTGGTGGCTTAGTGGCACCCCTCCCCCCCCCCCCAGGGCTGCACTGGTAATCAATGTTCTGATTACCAGCACAGACCCCCCCTGTGATCAGTGAGTAATTAGAAATACTCACTGATCACCCCCGCAGCAGCACCGATCATCCCTCTTCTCCTCACTGACAGGATCTGTCAGGAGGAGAAGAGATCGAAGCCGTTACAACGGCTCTATTTACATTACATGACGGCTGTGATTGGACACAGCCGTCATGTGATCAGGAGGGCCAATCACAGGGCCCTCCTGCCGAATGATGTTGCTCTGTGTCCGGGGGACACAGGCACATCGAGATCGCGCCGCTGCGTGTGCCCGCGGCGGCGCGATCTCTCTCCTTCTGAAGGACGTTCCGGAACGTCCATTCAGAAGGACGAGACTCCCGCCCGGCCGTATATGTACTATGGCCCGGGTGGGAGGTAGTTAAAGTGAAACAATAAAATGAAAAATTCCTTTAAATATCGTGCCTGGGGGGTCCCCTTAAGGTGCCTGTAAAGTGGCGCATTTGTGCCATGCATGGAGCCTGCTGCATCAATACTGACATTTCTAAAGGACAAAATGTAATTGAAACTTGCTCATGGCTGTAATGTATTGTCGGCTCCCGGCAATACAGATAAAAAAAACATGAAAGGGGTTTCTTTTACAGCAAGATAATGACCAAATACTGGTCATAGTGATCAAATACCACCAAAAGATGGACATGCTAGTCAAATTGACTTTGAGCATGGAAAATACTCTTGAATGAACAAAATTCTATCCATGATTGTGGTTTTCATTTGCCAAAAAATGTACATATTGACTGTCTAAACCTGTTTATTACATCTGGGATTCCATTCATGTAGCAGATCTTTTAAGGGTTTTTGAACTTAATTAGTTGACTCAATGATGACAAGCTTGAATGCGCTAACATTTTTCAGAATTTCCATAAAAATGTTCAAACAAAATTCTACTGATGTACAGCCAGCTTTAGGCTGCCCATAGACGAGCCGATAACTCCCTAAGCTTGGATAAATGCATTGATCATATAGGAGGGACTGCTGTGGAAGCAATGAATCATGGTATTGGTCTCATCTACTTAAGTGATCGTCTTCCGTGTTTGATGTCAAGCAGCTGCCCTGCTGCACAGTGAACACAAGGTGAAGGTTGCTCAACCGCCATGGGCGCCTTTCACAGAACACCTTACATCTTCTTAATGTACACAAGGTTTACCCTGATTGGACTTTTTGAAGTCAGATTGGGATTACTTTTTAAGGGCTTTCGAAAAGAAATTAGTTGACTCGATGGCAAGCGCAAATGCTCTGACCACCATTTTTCAGAATTTCTATACAAAATGTTCGAACAAAATTCTACTTACTGATATACGGCCAGCTTTAGGTTGTCCGTAAACTGGTAGATAACTCCCCAAGGTGATCGCTCACAAGTAGGGCAGTACTTTGAATCTTTCGCTAGAAAAATGATGGATTGATTAGTACAGCTCATGAGGAGAGCTTCCAGAAAGCCGGCAGATCTCGGTTTGTGCTGACAAGCATCACCAACACAGCCTGAGGCAATCATCTTCCTTTATCACACCAGAAATGGCCCAATCATTGAAAGCAAGACTTAAATCTGTGATCAATGCTTGTTTTCATGAAGCCAATAATGGACAGCCTAAGGCAATAAACACACAGGCATTGTTTAATCATGGCTTGAAAGTGCTAGCGTATATGATGAGCATTTTAAAGATCAAACCACTTTCTTGAAGCCCTTAGACTAGCGGTAGAGGTTACTAATCTATCACACATACTTATATGTATTATTCATATAGTATTTAAAAATAATTTAAATGAATATGGCTGGAACATCTATAGTACCAGAAACAGTTTTTGGCTACCACTCACTACTGCGAAAATTTCAGCCCTGGTCGCCTCATCCCAGCCAACTCCCATCCCTTCTGCAGCCAACCCACTCTCTCTCGCTCCATCAGGGAGGAGCTAGATAGTCTTCGTAGGATACATGTCATGACTACCCCTAGCATTGATGGTCAGGCACTATAGCTGGCTCTGTGTTCTTCACCAAAAGCAGCCCCTTTTCCCATAAGGCAAGCAGGCCTACTGGTCCTTGGTTGCCCCGAGGTCTTATACACAATGCTATAGTGCCTGGCTACCATGCCAGGACAGGGCCGAGCTAAGCAAAGAAAACATGTACTTGTGGTTGGCAGACAGTGAGGTCCAACAGCCGACCAGGTTTAGGGCAGGCAACGCTCAGAGAGCAGGCAGGATCAAATTTGTGGTCAAAAGGCAGGCTCAGCTCAAAGAGTAGTCAAAAGTCCAACCTGAGGTCGGGAACAAGGTAAAAGTTTGAATAGTTACTAGAAGACAATGATACCGAAGTATCCACCCCCAGTGGGTTTTTAGGCAGCTGTTTGAATAGTTGTCGGTAAAACAATCTTCCATAGCTGGCAGAGTGTAGATTCGGGTGAAGGTAAAGGTCAAAGCACAGAAACAAGGCAGGTAAACAGGGAATTTGACGCACGTGTTGCAAACACTATCACAAGCATGAAACTAAGGGCTTGGTAGGCTTAAAACCGGTTTAGTCTCCACCCAGAGGCTGTGTCTACATCAATCACCCAGCAGGTGGACAGACAGACAGGGGAGAGTGCAGCTCAGCTAAAACTGGGATGCTGGAATGAGACCAGAAGCTGCCATGAAGCAAGTGGCTCTAGGGGCTGGTACATACTATTTTGGCCTAGGTGTGGTGCTTTGTAAGCATGTTGTGTTTTACATACGTTAGCCCTGAATGCTTCGTAAGCATGTTGTGTTTTACATATGTTAGCCCTGAATGCTCCCCCATGTTGATGTCAGAGGGAAGAAGAGAGTCCCAAAGGCCAGATAAAGGCAAAACAAAGGACCGCGGTTTGGAGATCACTGCTTTAAGTCTAAGGTCAAGCAAAGTAGACCATGATCTAAGTACCTCATCCTCCATCTCTTTATACAGGTTGATGGCTACCAGCAGTCAACACATCTAATCACGTGTATGGCATATACTGCTGTTTTATGCGTTCAGTTCACTAAGCTGACTTGATCTATTTAATGTGAAAAATGGACGTAGCAATACACACTATATGAAGGTAAATTGTGGTGAGGCTCTATTCAAACCAGTGAGCTTTGTTCATAGTTTGTTCCTTCAAACACATACAGTACAAGAGCCAATACATTTTCTCTCATTACTTCCCTTTGTTTGGCTCTACAGGGTTTTGCCACACTGAACATAAAAGTAATACATTGAAACTGTAGGCTTCTGTTTCACATGATGTTATTTTTCCATTACGGTTTAGCACAGTAGAAGTCTGAGCTATATATATATATATATATATATATATATATATATATATATATATATTGGGAATACATATGGCTGGTATTGCAATAAAAATGTTTTGCTAAGTGGCATGAATACCCCGTAGAACTGTACTAGAAAAATTATAATGCTATTTTCTTCAGTCATACAAACTGTTCCCCATACATCTATTATTTCTGAAATTAAAAAACTTTATCAATAACATTACTATTGCTGTTAGAGACTGTGGGACGTAATAAGTCTCTGAAACAGAACAGCCAATGCAAATGTATATTTTCCTTGATGGTAATTAAAGCCATATTCACACCAAACTGGAAAAAAGCCAAATTGCGCCCCACGGCAAACGATCAAGAATTAAACTTACAAGCCTCACACCAGGTAAAAATTACTTTCCATGTAGGGCACATGTCCAGGCCTGAATCCAGCCAACAGGGCCATTTCATGTGGCCCCTGCAGCTGCGGCACCCCTCTCATCTCTGACCCCCACCTTGTTTCAGCAGTCAGCAGCACAGAGGATGACAGATCTCTTCCTACAGGTCCTGCACCTATATGCAACCTCAGCCCCCCCTAGTTTACGCATTCAGCTGACTACAGCCCTCCTCCAGACCCTGCACTTTCTGATTCCCAGCTCCGCCCCAACAGCACAAAGTGGGTGGTGCACTGTGATGTAAAAGAGCTTCCAACACGCTATTTCCAATGCACACGTTCCTGTAGAAATGGTTGTGCATAGAGGTGGGTGCTGAAGCAACCACCGGCTGGAATTGTGTCAAGTCAGAGCAAGAGAATGTCACCAGCACACCAAGGATCTCCAGAACAAGTCCAACACTTTTGTTCAGTGAACACATCGTTATAACAGATTGCAAGGTTTCTGAGCCACACAGGACCTCTTCATCAGGCATGTGACATGTCTGAAGGGGTCCTGCCTAGCTCTGAAACGTTGCAATCTGCTGTAACAATGTAAATAAAGCGTTGGACTCGTTCTGGAGATCCTTGGTGTGCTGGTGACATTCTCTTGCTGTGATGTAAGGGAAGGCAGAGGACCCTTGCATTCTGATGGTGGTGGGGGGGGGGGAGCTTTGGACATCTGATATAAAGGGGGGTAGGGTGCTCTGGACATCATCTTATAATTATTAATTCTATGTTAAATCAGTTAAAAAAAGGAGAGTCGCACATGGTAAATGCTGATATCGTCTAGAAGACATTTTATTGGAGACTGCTCAGACAGCACACAAATGGCAGAACCATGTTCTGTCTAAGCAGTCTCCAATAAGGTTTCCTGTCAATGATACCAGTAGCCTGTGACCTTCCATTTCAGACTTGCAACAACTGCTTCTGGAGTGTGAGTGGGCTCCGTACTGATCTGTATCTGCCTTTCACAGCTTAAGTCTTATGCCCCATACACACCTGCAGATTATCTGCAGACTTTTGTCTGCAGACTTACCTTTTCTATGTAGTGCAAGGGCCTGCCGGATTGCATACAAATTGAAAGTGTTTAGGTTTGACCTCATATTATATGGTTTTGGTAAGTCTGCAGACAAAAGTCTGCAGGTAATCTGCACGTGTGTATGGGGCATTAAGCCCCGTACACACGTACCGATCGTCAGCGAACGATCGGCCATCTTTTGTCCCCGGGCTGTCGGTGTCTGTTGAAAAGTGCAAAGACAGCACAAGAATTTTGTCCCCCGACTACAGCCAACTGCAGAAGTGATGTCATGTAATGGTTAACTTTCCCTGTGTTTTTTCTTTTCTGAGCATGCCCAGTCTTGCAAATCTGCGGTCTTTCGGCCGAATTCTGTACTGACTGGCGAACAATCGGCCGCTCTGGTGTCGGCCTACAAAAATTTTAATGCTTGCATGACAGATTCTTGTCGGCAGAATGTGCGCTGACGGCTGTCGGAGGCATCATACTAACAAGCGTACAATCGGCAGATCGTTCGTCTGCCGACGATCAGTACGTGTGTACGGGCCTTTAGAGTTTATTACTAAAACCAGTAAAAATGTAATGCAGGGGCAATTATTTAATATGATAAAGAGTAGACACGAAGAGTCCTACAGATACAACCAGCCCTTTGAGGGCAACCATAATGCTGATGCAGCCCCCTATAAAATGGAGTTTGACACACCTGATCTAGAGTGATACACCACCTTGTAGCTTCTCTACTTTATTTTCATGCAAACAGGAGAGGTATTGCTGTGTCTTATTACAGGTGCAAGTGCGGCTGATGGTTTCACTGATCCTGTATTGGGATTTCCATACACAAGTGTGCCTTGACCCCCTGAATACTGAGGTTCATCGTTCTGGTAAAAGGTTCTGGTACTTTTGGGGAACGACAGTGTGTCCTGGAGAAGTGTAACTTATGAGGATGAAAGAAGGCACTTGGGAGAGCATTTTTTTTGTACTTTATTGGACTTTGACACTTGTTTCATTTAAAACTTTGGTGGTTTAATTTTAGAGTGTAGCGCTGCAAAATTTTGGAAAAATTGGATTTTTGTAAGAACTTACCGTAAAATCCTTTTCTCTTAAGCTCATTGACAGACGCAGTCCTCTTTGATTAATATCAAATTGGGTTATACTGCCCTCTACAGGAGTAGGACACTAGGCAGAAGAAAACGTTCTGGCCACACCTTAGGGGCAATCCCAGAGGGTATATCCTCCCTCTCTCTCTCTGCTACAGGATGTCAGTTATGTCACAAAGCAGTGTCAGAGAATTTAACCCAACCCAACTCAAAATAGAGGGGCGGGTACTGCGTCTGTCAATGAGCTTAAGAGAAAAGGATTTTACGGTAAGTTCTTACAAAAATCCAATTTTCTCTGTCGCTCATTGACAGACGCAGTCCTTTTTGATTAATATCAAATTGGGATGTCCCAAAGCAGTGCCACAAATGAGGGGTGGGATAACGGAAATCAAAATCCAATCCAGAAGGCACAACCGGTGCCAACTACAAGTCTTAAAGGCTCATCAGACAGAAGGATGAGACTCAACTGAAAACCCAACAAAAAACCCTCGAGGTAGACCACCGCTCTCCTCAAATAGCAGCCTGCAGAACCTTGCGGCCTAAAGAGGCATCCACCGATGCCAGCACATCAACTTTGTAAAATTTTGTAAAGGTATGAACCGACGACCAGGTAGCCGCCTTGCAAACCTGAACCACTGACGCCTGATGGCGGAAGGCCCAGGAAGCACTAAGCGCCCGAGTGGAGTGCGCCTTAACAGGGAACGGAGGAACCCGACCCTTAATAGAATAAGCCTGTACCACCGTCTGTCTGATCCATCTAGAGATAGTCGCGGCAGATGCAGGCAACCCCTTTTTAGGACCATCCGTGATCACAAAAAGTGAATCCGTCTTACGAAATGAATCTGTAGTATTCAAGTATACCCTGATCGCCCGAACCACATCCAAGGAATGCAACGCGAATTCCCGAGGATGAGTGGGCTTAGGACACAGGGAAGGCAATACAATGTCCTCATTCAAATGAAACTCTGAAACCACCTTAGAAAGGAAGGATGGATTCGGACGAAGAACCACCTTATCCCTATGAACCACCAGATATGGGGAACGACAGGATAATGCGGCCAGTTCTGACACCCTGCGTGCAGAAGTGATAGCCACCAAGAAGGCCACCTTCTGGGATAAAGTAAGCAAGGGAATCTCCCTGATATTTTCAAAGGGAGGTTTCTGAAGAACCGACAACACCAAATTAAGATCCCAAGGCGGCAAGGGCGCTCGCACCGGCGGAGCCAGGTGCCGCACTCCCTGGATGAAACTCCGCATCAAGGAATGAGTAGCCAGAGGCTTCTGAAAGAAGATTGCTAACGCTGAAACCTGACCCTTGATGGTGCTCAAGGACAGTTTCTGCTCAACCCCCTTTTGCAGAAAGGCCAATATTCGGACCACCGAGTAAGAACGTGGAGGGAACCCAAGGGATTCACACCACGCAATATAAGACTTCCATGTGCGATGATAGACTTTTCTGGAAGTCGCTTTCCTTGCTTTAATTAGAGTAGGAATAACTGAAGCTGACAACCCTTTGTCCTTCAGCACCAGGGTCTCAATAGCCAGGCCGTTAAAGCCAGCGATCGTAAAGCAGGATGGAAGATCGGTCCCTGCGACAGCAGATCCTCCCGAGAGGAAGTCGCCAAGGAACGTCTGCGACCAGCCTGATCAGGTCGGCGTACCAGGCCCGACGAGGCCAGTCCGGGGCTACCAGGATGACTGGGATTCCCTCCACCTCTATCCTGGGAAGAAGTTTCGGCAGCAACTTGAGAGGAGGGAAAGCATACAGTAGCTGATACTGCCCCCACGGGGCGACCAGCGCGTCTGCTAGAGGATCACGGGAGCGAGCTACAAACCTCCGCACCTTCCTGTTGAGCCGAGATGCCAACAGATCCACATTCGGGGTGCCCCAACGAAGGCACAGTTGGTGGAATACCTCTGGATGAAGAGACCACTCCCCTTGATCCAGAATCTGACGGCTGAGATAATCTGCCTGCCAATTCTCCACCCCCGGAATGAATATCGCGGAGAGAGCTGGAACAAATCGTTCCGCCCAACGAAGAATGCTGGCCACTTCTATGGCCGCCAGGACACTCTTGGTGCCCCCCTGGTGATTGACGTAAGCCACTGCTGTGGCATTGTCCGACTGGATCCGCACCGGGCTGCCCCGGAGCTGCTCGGTCCAGTGAACCAGACAAAGTCTGATCGCTCTCAGTTCAAATACATTTATCGGTAACCTGGACTCTTCCAGGGACCAAAGCCCTTGAGCAGATAATTTGCCGAGAATTCCTCCCCACCCAGATAGACTGGTATCCGTGGTGACAATCGTCCAGTATATTGGAAGAAATGACTTCCCCTGGCTGAGCATCGGAGACCGCAGCCACCAGATCAGAGACTCCCTGGTCCGCTCGCTCAGTCGGATCCGATTGTCCAGGGAATCGGGATTCCTGTTCCATTTGAGAAGAATCTCCTTTTGAAGGATTCGGGTATGGGACTGGTGCAAATGGTACTGCCTCGAAGGAGGCCACCATCAGACCCAGGACCCTCATGCAAGTCCGAAGGGAAGGCCAGTTGACGGACAGTAAAAATTGAATCGTTGATTGAATCTTCTGGAGTTTCTCCGCAGGGAGAAACACTTTTGCCAGGGATGTGTCTAAAATTAGACCCAGATATTCCAGCCTCCTGGTGGGAACCAGAGATGACTTCTGCAGGTTCACCAGCCACCCGAACTCTTGCAAAGAGATCATGGTGATCTCCAAGTTTAGCAACAGAGTCTGCGGAGACTCCGCACGGAGAAGAAGATCGTCTAGGTAGCCTAGAATCGATATGCCTCGCTGTCGCAACAGCGCCAAAACTGGGGCCAACACCTTTGTGAAGACCCGGGGAGCCGAGGCGAGACCAAAGGGTAACGCCGCAATCTGATAATGGTTCTCTCCTACGGAAAAACGCAGGAAACGCTGATGTCCTGCGTAAATGGGAATGTGAAGATAGGCATCCTTGATGTCTATGGATGCCAGAAAATCCCCCTGATGCAGGGAGGCCGCTACTGTGCGAATAGACTCCATCTTGAATTTTTGTACCCTGACAAAAAGATTGAGTGCTCTTAAATCCAGAATTGGACGCACCTTTCCCTCTTTTCTGGGTATTGTGAATAGGTTTGAATAGAACCCCTGAAAACGCTCTGTCCAAGGAACGTGGACCACCACTCCTTGTTGCATCAAATCCGTTACTGCCCCCCGCAACGCTTTTAAGCGATCCGGGGATAGTCGAATATTGGAAGGGAAGAATCGCAACGGTGGAAATGATCGAAACTCGATCTTGTATCCCGACCGTATGACTTCGCGAACCCATTTGTCCGGGATTCTGGAAAGCCATGGATCCGGAAACCAGTGAAGACGTCCCCCACCCCAGATATGGGTGGGGGCGCACCTTCAGGCTTTAGTGGTCTTATATTTCAGCTCTGGAAGAGCCGGACTTTTGTTTACCCGACCAGCGCCCCTTGAAACCCCCTGGAGGGACTTTGGAGGACTTTGTCTTATCGCCCGCCCCCGCGGGTCGAAAAAAATTTTTATGAGCGGAAAAGGAAGGCCCCCGTCTCTGACGAGGTCCTTTGCCCTTAGTATTTTGTGGCAAAAAAGTGCTTTTGCCCCCAGTGAGATCCTTAATAATCTCATCCAAGGTGGCCCCAAACAGGCGATTCCCTTGAAAGGGGAGATTAGCCAAAGCTTTTTTGGAACCTTGATCCGCCGACCAGCACTTTAACCATAACACACGCCTGAGGACCACTGCTGAAATCGATACACGCCCCAACAATGGAGTGGCTTCCAGAGCGGCGTCACAGACAAACTGTAGCCCTTGTATCATCTGTTCCAGCAAGTCCGATACTGCCGGGGGGATACTTCTCCCCTCTAGGTCACGGCGTAACAACTTGATCCATTCTGTCAATGTTTGTGAAACCAAACCAATTACAATCACTGGCCTAAAGGCTGACCCTATCAGGGAAAAAATGGAGCGGGATAGCGCTTCCACCTTATGATCCACCGGATCCCTAAAGGACGGAGCGTCCTCCAATGGAATAACAGTAGCTTTATTTAGTCTGGAAATCGGTGAATCCACCAATGGTGGTACCGTCCATTTCTTAAGTAGAGATTCATCAAACGGATAGCGCCTAGCAATCCGTTTGGAAATACCAGGGGTCCGCTTTGGACGACCCAATTCCTCTTTAATTATGTTACCAAAACATTTGGGCAATGGAAACACCTTCGCCATCTTGGTAGGTTTGAGAGTACCAAAGGGAATTTCAGTATCAGCTACCTCTGCCGGTGTAACCTCAAGTCCTAAGGTTTCCCGGACAGACACAATTAGTGCATCCACCAACGCTTCTTCTTGTGCTATGGCGGAAGCAGAAACGTCCTCCTCACTATCTGAGGAGATGGTACCAGAGACACAAGCCCCTGAAGAGGGACCTGCAGCCGCAGCGACAGGCTCAGAATCTGTATCTGATATATCAGATGAAATAGGGGTAGGCGGGGGTCGTTTCTTCGCCCCCCGTCCCTGACAGGCCACCTCCACCCGGGATACAAAAGACTCCAGGACCGCTGATAATGCATCTATAGTGAGTGGAGAGTTGGAGGGTCCCGTGGCCACCTCGAGGGGATCAGGTGGGGATACATGTGTCGCAGGGTCCATGGCAAAGCCAGGCACCTGTCAGCAAACAAATGACAAAATTTGCAATTAAAGAAAAAACGTTTTCTCTTTAAGGTAATCCCTCAGCGCAATAGCGCCCCTCAGTGACCACTTGCTTTGGAGCCCCCTCAGCGAGAGAAGAGATACCCCCAAGGCTTACCACCTGATGCACAGAAGTTCCTTCGAACTGCTCTCAGCGCTGTCTTTACAGGACAGGAAGTCTTGTGGATTGATTTACCCGGGTAAAGGAAGCGGCCCCGCCCCTTCCGGCACTCCCACCGCTGCTCCATGAGTCTGGGTGGATCCAAGATGGCCGCCGCCATAGCGGGGACATCTGGGCTACGCCAAAATGGCGGCCCCGCGTGGCTCACGATAGCATGGCGCTCCGCGCGCCGTGACCGCTCTGCAGCCGACCGAGTTACATCGGTAACTCCCGCGGCCCCATACCTGACCCCTTTTAGACTGACGCCTGATGGCGTCCTGGGTCCATGCTGCAGTCGACCGATCGCTCCAAAAGCCAGTGCTGCAACCGACCGAACCACCGGTAGGTATCGGACAGTGCGAATGCCTGCGGTGCTATCCCCATCCCTGACAACCTCGAAGGGATGTTGTTCCGTGCCTCTGACAACCTCAGCAATTAAATGGTAAGTGTCTTGACAAACTGTATGACCGAGCTAGTAATGCGGCCCCATACTCCACCTTTCCTTTGTCGTGACTTACAAGATAGTAAGCTCTTGAACCAAGCCTCCTGGAATCTTTACAGGACAGGTCTTACTTACCAACCTTATATCGGTGGGGAAGATAGGAGGAGTATGTTTACCGGATAAAGGGGAACCCGGGATTATGAGGGTCCGATTATCCCACGGAGGGGCCCGCGTCCACCCGAAAGAGGTAGAGGGGGAACCTTCTACTTACCATACCGAAACCGGCGGGCACAAACTCCTGACAGAACCCCTCTTCACCGTGGCTGGGGGCTGTCGGCCAACACGGACGCCGTGTCAATACAGATTGGTCGTAGGCGTCCTGGCGAGATGCTTAACTCGCAGAGCCAGTCCCCGACCAGTGGGACTATGTCGCGGCCTACCCAGCGCGAAGCTAGGGCCTGCACGCGTACGCAAGCCGGCTGGGGTGACCACTGGATTTCAACATCCAGCCCGTCGCCCAGCTCCAGCATAATTGCTTGCATGTGTCGTGGCCGACCAAGCGCGCAGCTGGAGTCTGCACGCGCTAGTAAGCCGGCTGGGGTGACCACTGGACCTCAACATCCAGCCCGTCGCCCAGATCCGGCATAATTGCTTGCATGTGTCGTGGCCGACCAAGCGCGCAGCTGGAGTCTGCACGCGCTAGTAGGCCGGCTGGGGTGACCACTGGACCTCAACATCCAGCCCGTTGCCCAGATCCGGCATATTTGCTTGAAGATCTCACAGGAACAACTGGAGAAAAAAAGCTAAATAAAAAGGATTAATCTAAAAAAATCTTGCCAGGACCGAAGATCCCAGCAAGGAACTTAGGTCCTTACTCCTGACTAGACAGAAAAAAACTGACATTCTGTAGCAGAGAGAGAGCGGATATACCCTCTGGGACTGCCCCTAAGGTGTGGCCAGAACGTTTTATTCTGCCTAGTGTCCTCCTGTAGAGGGCAGTATAACCCAATTTGATATTAATCAAAGAGGACTGCGACTGTCAATGAGCGACAGAGAAAATTGGATTTTTGACTTATCGTAAAAACCGCGCTTCTGAATTCATTGGCGGACCCTCTCTGCTATAGGCCTTAAGTTTTGTACAACAACACATCCACTTTGTAGATGTGAAAGTGTGCACCGACGACCAAGTGGCTGCCCTGTAAACCTGCACCACTGACGCCTGATGACAGAAGGCCCAAGAAGCACTAAGCGCCTAGGTAGAGTTCGCCATTACATGGAAAGGAGGAACCTGACTACTGATAGAATAGTCACAGTCTGTCTGATCCATCTGGAAAAGGGCGCAGAAGCAGCAGACAGCCTTTTTCTTGGTCCGTCTGTGATCACAGTGTGTCTGGCCTCCGAAAAGACTCCATGGCTGCCAAATACACCCGAATCATGCAAAGCAAATTCCTTAGGATGTTTGGGCCTGGGACACAGGGAAGGCAACACAATGTCTTGATTCAAATGGAAATCAGAGACTAACTTAGGAAGGAACGATGGACATAGGCAAAGAACCACCAAATAGGGGGTACGACACGATAACGCCGCCAGCTCCGGGTCGCTGAAAGACCGCCAAGGCCGACACCTGGCCCTTGATGGGACTTAAGGCCAAATTTATGCTCAACACCTTGTGGAAGAAAAGTCAAAATCTGAGCCAGCGAAAAAGAACGAGGGTGAACTCCACACTACTCACACCACGAAAATTATGCTTTCCACGTCTGATGGTAGATCTTCCTAGAGATAGACTTCCTAACCTTCAGCAGTGTCGGATTCGCCGACCCAGGCAAACCTCTATCCTTCAACACCTGGCTTTCAACAGCCAGACCGTCAAAGCCAGCGACTGTAAAGCAGGATGGAAGATCGGCCCTTGGAATCGTAGATCTTCCCTGAGAGGCAGTCTCCAAGAGACTTTGGCGACCAGTCGCACCAGGTTGGCATACCAAGACTGACGAGGCCAGTCTGGGGCCACTAGAATGACCAGAATCCCCTCGGCCTCTATTCTGGGCAAAAGCTTGAGGAGGGAAGGTGCAGATCAGATGATACAGGTTTTTTCTGCGGTTACATTTCTGCTTCTATGAGGTCAGAAAATGTGTGGGAATGCATAGGTAGCCATTCTTTATATCCACTAACACCAGGAAGCAAACAAATCATCAATTGGGTGGACTCCATCCTGAATTTTTGTACTTTTTGGTTGGTCTTTATGCGTAATCTGGATGAGGCATTAAGTATCAAGGGGGACAGAGGGGAAGAGGACACTACAGTTGTTGGGTGATGTAAAGGAGGGCACAGGACACTACAGTGGGGGTGATGTGGTGGGATGATGTGAAGGGGTGCAGAGGAAACTACCGTGGGAGGGATGAATAGATGTGAAGGGGAGCAGAGGACACTACCGTAGGAAGGATGATGTGACGTGAAGGAGAGCAGAGGACACCACCGTGGGAGAGATGATGCGATTTGAAGGAGAGCAGAGGACACTACCATGGGAGGGATGAAGTGATGTGAAGGGGGGCAGAGGACACTGTCGTGGGAGGGACGATGCAATGTGAAGGGGAGGGGGGGGAGAGGACACTGCCATAGAAGGGATGATGCAATGTGAAGGGGGGCAGAAGACACTGCCGTGGGAGGGACGATGCAATGTGAAGGGGGGCAGAGGACACTGCCGTGGGAGGGACGATGCAATGTGAAGGGGGGCAGAGGACATTGCCGTGGGAGGGACGATGCAATGTGAAGGGGGGCAGAGGACATTGCCGTGGGAGGGACGATGCAATGTGAAGGGGGGCAGAGGACATTGCCGTGGGAGGGACGATGCAATGTGAAGGGGAGCAGAGGACACTACCATGGGAGGGACAATGCGATGTGAAGGGGAGCAGAAGACACTACACTTGGGGGGATGTTATGTGAAGGGGAGTAGAGGACACTGCAGTGGGAGGAGCAGCAGGAAACTATGCAGTGTTTTTTTTTTTTTTGGGGGGGGGGGGGGGGGGAGGTTTAAAAGTTTTATTTTAATTTTTTTTAACAGCTTGCCGACCGCCGCAAGTAAATTTACTGCGGCGGTCAGCCCCTCACAGGCAGAGTGACGTTAATTAACGTCACTAGCCTGGGAGGGTCTGGGGAGTGAGCGCGCGCCGCCGGAGGGGATCGCACGGTCACGGACCCCCCCCGCGCGTGTGACCGGCGGACCCGATGTCCGCAGATAACTCGGCGATCGTCGGGGGAGAGGGAGAAAGTCAGGCAGCTTTTGTAAACAAGCTGCCTGTCATTCTCCTCGGTGTAAAAACACTGATCACACGGTTCTATAATGTAGAACCGTTGATCAGTGTCCTTACACCTCAAGTCACAGCCAATCACAGTAAGAATCACGCCCCTAGGGACACACACAGCCCCTCCCCCTCTCAAATAAAGTTAACCCCTTCACCATATGTATAGCACTGATTACTGTAGTAATGTCACTGGTAACCCCAAAAGTGTCAAAAATGTCAGTCAAGGGTCCGATCTGTCCGCTCCAATGTCGCAGTACCGCAAAAAAAAAAAAAAATCGCAGATCGCCGCCATTACGTGTTAAAAAAAAAAAAAACAACAAAAATGACAAAAATCTTTTCC
Source organism: Pelophylax lessonae (assembly GCF_965119305.1). Classification (NCBI taxonomy): domain Eukaryota; kingdom Metazoa; phylum Chordata; class Amphibia; order Anura; family Ranidae; genus Pelophylax; species Pelophylax lessonae. The sequence goes on along the minus strand of NC_138776.1, from coordinate 12,353,469 downwards.
TTTGTTAGTAAACGCAATAACTTTTGCGCAAACCAATAAAAATACGCTTTTTGCCTTTTTTTTTTTACCAAACATATGTAGCATAAAACAATTTGGCCGAAAATGTTAAAAAATTTTGATTTTTACATTTTTTTTGGGGGGGAATTTCATATAAAAAAATTTGTAAAATATTGTTATTTTTACAAAATTTACGCTCTTTTTTTGTTTATAGTGTAAAAAGTAAAAATCGCACAGGTGATCAAATACCACCAAAAGAAAGCTCTGTTTGTGGGAAAAAAAGGACGTCAAATTTGTTTAGGTACAGCGTCGCACGACCGCGCAATTGTCCGTTAAAGTCACGCAGTGCCGAATCGCAAAATACCCCCTGGTCGTTTAGCAGCCAAATCCTCCGGGGCTTAAGTGGTTAAGGGCGCACTTCCCCACCCGGGGATCTTTGATTTCCATGATGTCCAGGTAGATTTTAACCTCTGAAAGGATGTCTACCCCTGGCCTAAAGCCAGGGCAAGAATTTTTGACACCCTAGGCGAAACCTTATTTTGCCACCCCATTGGCTCCACCCTGCCCATGAATATGGTAGAGGTGGCGGGACGGAGATTTTTGCAGCACCATGCCACCTATTTCTTCAGCTTTGGGCGGCAGAGGAGGAGGGGGGGGGGGGAGAAGAGGAGAGAGGAGGAGGGGGGGAAGAGGAGGAGGAGGGGGGGAAGAGGAGGAGGGGGGGGGAAAGAGGAGGAGGAGGGGGGGGGGAAAGAGGAGGAGGAGGGGGGGGGGGGAAAGAGGAGGAGGAGGGGGGGGGGAAAGAGGAGGAGGAGGGGGGGGGGAAAGAGGAGGAGGAGGAGGGGGGGGGAAAGAGGAGGAGGAGGAGGGGGGGGGGAAAGAGGAGGAGGAGGAGGGGGGAAAGAGGAGGAGGAGGGGGAAAGGAGGAGGAGGAGGAGGAGGAGGAGGGGGAAAGGAGGAGGAGGGGGAAAGAGGAGGAGGAGGGGGAAGAGGAGGAGGAGGAGGAGGAGGGGGAAAGAGGAGGAGGAGGAGGAGGAGGAGGAGGAGGAAAGAGGAGGAGGAGGGGGAAAGAGGAGGAGGAGGAGGGGGAAAGAGGAGGAGGAGGAGGAGGAGGGGGAAAGAGGAGGAGGAGGAGGAGGAGGGGGAAAGAGGAGGAGGAGGAGGAGGAGGGGGAAAGAGGAGGAGGAGGAGGAGGGGGAAAGAGGAGGAGGAGGGGGAGGAGGGGGAAAGGAGGAGGAGGGGGAAAGAGGAGGGGGAAAGGAGGAGGAGGGGGAAAGAGGAGGAGGAGGAGGGGGAAAGAGGAGGAGGGGGAGGAGGGGGAAAGAGGAGGAGGGGGAAAGAGGAGGGGGAAAGAGGAGGAGGAGGGGGAAAGAGGAGGAGGAGGAGGGGGAAAGAGGAGGAGGAAAGAGGAGGAGGAGGAAAGAGGAGGAAAGAGGAGGAGGAGGAAAGAGGAGGAGGAGGAGGAGGAAAGAGGAGGAGGAGGGGGAAAGAGGAGGAGGAGGGGGAAAGAGGAGGAGGAGGGGGAAAGAGGAGGAGGAGGAGGAGGAGGGGGAAAGAGGAGGAGGAGGAGGGGGAAAGAGGAGGAGGAGGAGGTGGGGGAAAGAGGAGGAGGAGGAGGGGAAAAGAGGAGGAGGGGAGGGGGGAGAGAGGAGGAGGGGAGGGGGGAGAGAGGAGGAGGGGAGGGGGGAGAGAGGAGGAGGGGAGGGGGGAGAGAGGAGGAGGGGAGGGGGGAGAGAGGAGGGGAGGGGGGGAGAGAGGAGGAGGGGAGGGGGGGAAGAGGAGGAGGGGAGGGGGGAAGAGGAGGAGGGGAGGGAGGAGAAGAGGAGGAGGGGAGGGAGGAGAGAGGAGGAGGGGAGGGGGGAGAGAGGAGGAGGGGAGGGGGGAGAGAGGAGGAGGGGAGGGGGGAGAGAGGAGGAGGGGAGGGGGGAGAGAGGAGGAGGGGAGGGGGGAGAGAGGAGGAGGGGAGGGGGGAGAGAGGAGGGGGGAAGAGAGGAGGAGGGGAGGGGGGAGAGAGGAGGGGGGAAGAGAGGAGGGGGGAAGAGAGGAGGGGGGAAGAGAGGAGGGCTGAGAGAGACAGAGAAAGGGGAGTGAGGTGGGTGATGAGAGAGACCCCTAGCCCTGTCCCTATCTGCAGTCCCTCCTGTGTTACATTGTCCCAGTCTCTGACTGAAGATGTGCAGGCCAGGTCTGTGTATGATGATGGACGGTACCTTCACCTTCCGTGCCATGATGCCAGTCTGGCTGTTTGATCCTCTTTGATCCGTCCAGTTCCACTGGCTCCCGCAGCAGCCTGCGCCTCTCGCCTGTCCTCTGTTACAGCTCTGTGCCCCCAATCAGCCTGTCCTCCGGGTCTGGGCCTCAGGTTAGAGCGAAGAGGAAGTTGGAGCCGACCCGTCCATGCTCTGAAAGCATGGGGTACGCTGCGCCCGCTGCTTCTCGCCTCTTTAGGGGGCGGGGTCAGGGGAGCGAGGTCAAGGTGGAGGCGGCTGCCGTGGAGCTCTTCTCCAGAGTTCCGGGCTCAAATCTATCTGCCCTTGGCTGGCCCCTCGCTGATCACCGCTGTGTAGCGATGAATGCCCAGCCACCTACACCCCAAGAGTGCTGCTGATTGCTGCCGCGCCACCACAGACAGGACTGATCGTAGAAAGCAAAGTAGAGGAAAAAACACACTGAGCAGCTCCAGGCGCCCTCTCCTCCCAGTGGAGAGTAGGTAAGCCAGTGGCCGTGGTTGCGCCCTAGGCGGCTGCATTTCCAATTATACCCCATGCACCATAGTCTGAGTGTGCGTGTTTTCACAAACTGCATGTAAGTACTTGAATAGACTGGCTGTAGAACATTTCCTTAGCTGAAATACCATTGCAAGCAAGACAAAAAGATGTACTTATTATATATAATAGGGAGTAAGAACTAGGTTTTCTGAGCAACATGTTAAAATTTAATAAACCAAAAAACATCCAAACATCTTCATAAATAGAAGAATTCAACATCCTTATCGTGTGCAAGTCAGACATGCAGAGAACATCTCCCTCTATCCTGCCAGCAATCCGTGAACTGTCTGCTGAAATGGAGATTCACCCGTCAGAAGGACTTCCCTTCCCGTGAGAGAGATGGTGGAAGTCCCCCCTCTGGAAAGCATAAAACAAACCTTTGGCTATTCAATGGTTTTGTTCACAGGTCTAGCCCAGGGTAGTCAATAGAAATGTCCGAAGCAGGACCCAACAAACGTCATTACGATGCAAATGTCTTTTTTTATTGGGCAGAGTCATTATTGATCTCTTTAAAATGTGGGCTCTTTGGAAGCAAAGAATGAGGCTTCACCCCTCTGGGTACCAGTGCCTTCACCCCACTAATCCTGTATTATCAATCACACAGAACAGCTTAGGTGAGGACCCGCAGGATAGGCCAGATTTCCTTTACAGAAGGGATGTTGAAATATAAGGCAAAAAAATATTGTGCAAAATGGAGAAGGTTCAAACTCTTCTTTCTTTCCTCTTCTTGCTTCCCCTCTGCGCTCCCCTCTGTGCCGCTTTCACTAGTCCTTTAAACTGGCCTTGCATCTTTGCTTTTTTCCTGCATCAGAAACAGAAGAATAATATTATTATACATCATGTCACCGCCAACTAATAAGGTTTCAGCTTTTGTTGAGGAAAAAACTGCTTCCCTCTGGGTGATCTCTGTACATTGCAGGGATTTTAACAAACTTTGTAGCAGATTTCTCGCTTTTGTTATCCTGAAGAAATCCCTGTGTGTTTGTCTGTGTCCTTGTGGAAAGAGAATATATGGGGTGTGGTTTCATAATTATCAATCAGCTGCTGCACTTGCAGGGCTATAATGGAGGAAAGTGGCAGCCTGCCCTCCCTAATAGGTATTCATACAGTCTATGGCCGGCTTTCGTAAAGCAATAGATGACTGCAGGAAAGAAAATCGCTCGGCCCCCCATCCACAGAGTCAGTGTTGATGGGGAAATCCCTCCCACAGCACTATTGTGTTCTGCTGGTAGAACACGATTACTGTTAGCGGCTACAGCCGCCAGAAAAAAAAAAATCAGATAGGATAGTTGTACCAAAGTCGACAGATGGATCCAATTCAGTACAACCAGCCTGCCCATACATGGATCGAATCTCGGCTGGTCCCTTCTGAACTGGCCAAGATTCAATCCACCTATGGCCAGCTTAACAGCACTGTGAAAAGCAATATGACCACCACTCAATCTCTCTGCTCTTAGCCTTGAAACATCAACCAAAAAGTTGATGTGGTACCTACAGAACTAGAATCTTATCTTATTTTTTCACATAGGCGAAAATTTCAAAAGTTCGCCTATCACCCCCACCCCCCCCAAGAGACATCACTTGTGCCCGGAGGCTGCTGGATAAGTGTGAAAGCCCAGCGCATCTTGCACATAGGCAGTGGGGAGCTGGCTGTGAAACAGCAGGATTCACAGTCAAGGTGGCAGCACTGGGGCAGCCCCGACAGCGCAGCATCTCAGAGCCGCCCCATTAGCGCAGCATCTCAGCGCCGCCCCATCAGTGCTGCCGCAGCCTCATTAGTGAAGGAAAAAAAATGACTTTACAAAATGCTATAATTAAGAAATACGTTTTCAAAATTTTTGGCCTTTATACATTATTTAATAAAAAATAAAAACCCCATTGGTGAATACCACCAAAAGAAAGCTGCGTCTCGAAAAAATGACATATGGGTACAGTGTTGCATGACTGCGCAATTGTCATTCAAAGTGTGACAGCGCTGAAATCTGAGAATTGGCCTGGGCAGAATGTGGGGGGTGCCCAGTATTGAAGTGGTTAATACTTTGAGCGTGCTCCTGACTTGAACTTTGAAAATGGCAGCAGAATTGAAGAAAATGTCACATTGGTAAGTATACCTGATTAGGTACATTTTATAGGCATTTTATAGAAGGGGGGAGGTCCTCTTTAATTTTACAGCTATCACATAGGGGGTTGGAGCTCAATAGAAGCAATCCGGCATCTGAAAGCCAACAGTCGGCTTGTAACATTTAAACGCATTGCAGCCAGGAGTGTGTGGAAAACCCTCTGCTGCTGCAAAATGTAGTAAAGTCGTCCATGTCAGTCTAATGAAGGCAGCCTGCTGTTTTCCAGGCTAAGTGCTTTATTCTGTCACTTACCTGCGGTTGAGCTTGGCTTTGTTCAGGGGGATGTAGGCGTACGGATCATGCTTCCCCTTCTGCTTTAGATCACCTTTTCCTTTCTGCAAGAGGAAAACACAGGTGAAGACACAGCACTTCTATTTCTCATCTCCATGTTTTTTTTCCTTTTTATAATGTGGAATGCATGCACTCCCATGGTTTACTGTTTTTATTTCATTTAAAGCCCACCTACAGGATTAAAAAAAAAAATTGCTCAGTACATAATAAGGCCTGTTGCACACAGTACTGATCTTTGAGCATCTGCTTTTTTTTGGGCGAAATGTCATGCGTTTGTTTTGCACGCACAATATATTCCTAGTGAAGATTAATTTTTATTTATGCTCATATGCTCGCATTTGCGTGTACCGGCGCAAAATACTGACCTTTTTATTTTTTCCTATATTCAAGAATACGCAGCGCTTGTTTACGCACCTGTGTGCACAGGCACATAATAAACAATGGGCTGAATTTTAAATCTGTAACCAAAAAAAAAAAAAAAAAAACGGAATTTTTGTAAAATCTTACCTGTAAAATTCCTTTCTCTGAGTCCTCCGACAGTCGCCGCCTCTTCATATTCGTCACATATGGGGTATTAGACTTTGCTCCGAAGGAGTAGCTAGGCAACAGAATATGTTAACATTAAAGCTTTTAACATATCCCACCCTCAAGGGGTGGTCCCCTCAGTCAATACTTCCTGCAACCATATCTCAGTTTTAGTGGAATAGCAGTAGAGTATACAACCAAACCCCAAAAGAGGGGCGGGGGCGGCGACTGTCGGAGGACTCAGAGAAAGGAATTTTACAGGTAAGATTTTACAAAAATTCCGTTTTCTCTTACGTCCTCCGACAGTCGCCGCCTCTTCATATTTGTCACATATGGGGACGTCCCAAAGCAGTGCAAACATGAGGGGTGGGAAACGCATCCGTGCCGAACAGGCAACGCAGTCTCCGCATCAAAGAAAGGAACCTTACCAAAGGAAGGAAACCAGCTGGGCAACAGGAAAAAACAAGTGCTCAACAGGAGCAACAACCCAGGAAAAGTCAAAAAACCAGGGAATGTAAAACATATCCCAACAGCCAGAGGTCCCCAACAAGGGACCCTAGGAAATTGCCGCACTAAGAACCTTGCGGCCAAAGGAAGCATCCGCCGATGCCCGAACATCTACTTTGTAGAATCTTGTGAACGTGTGTACGGTCGACCAGGTCGCCGCCTTACACACCTGGGCTACAGAAGCCCCATGACGACAGGCCCAAGACGTACTCAGAGATCTAGTAGAGTGCGCCTTCACAGGCACAGGGGGAACCTTCCCCTGCAAAGCATAGGCCTGTTCAATGGTCTGCCTGATCCATTTGGCAATGGTAGAGGCCGAAGCCGCCATGCCTTTCCGAGGACCCTCTGGAAGAACAAACAAGGAGTCCGTCTTACGAAAAGACTCAGTCGATTTAAGGTAAACCCTAATCGCCCGAACAACATCCAAAGAATGTAGTCTCACCTCCTTTGGATGTTTAGGCTTCGCGCACAGCGAAGGCAAGACAATATCCTCGTTAAGATGGAATTCCGAAACTCGTTTCGGAAGAAAAGAAGGATTAGGTCGCAAGACCACCTTATCCAAATGAACAACCAGGTACGGAGACTTGCAGGACAAGGCTGCCAGCTCCGACACTCTGCGAGCCGAAGTGATCGCCACCAAAAAGGCGACCTTTTTGGACAACATAGACAACGAGATCTCCCTGATCTGTTCAAAAGGAGCACGTTGCAACACAGACAGAACGAGATTCAAGTCCCAAGGGGGCAAAGGATCCCTCCTAGGAGGGACCAGATGCCTCACACCCTGAACAAAGGTGCCAACCAAAGAGTTGGAAGCCACGGGACGTTGAAACAGAACGGCCAGTGCAGAGACCTGACCCTTTATCGTAGCCAGCGCCAAACGCTGATCAACTCCCGTTTGAAGGAAAGACAGCACACGGGAAACCGAGTATGTGCGGGGTGAAAACCCCCTGGACTCACACCAGGCAAAATAGGCCTTCCAAGTACGGTAATAAACCTTCCCCGAGGAAGACTTCCTCGCGTTGATCAAAGTATGAACGACCTCTGGAGAGAGACCCTTCTCCTTCAGGACCTCGGTCTCAACAGCCAGGCCGTCAAAGCCAGCGACTGTAAAGCAGGATGGTAAATCGGTCCTTGAGACAGTAGATCGTCTCGAAGAGGCAGACGCCACGGGGCGTCGACCGCCAGATTCACGAGGTCTGCGTACCAGGACCGGCGAGGCCAGTCCGGTGCCACAAGAATCACCGTGCTGCGTTCCGAGTGTAACCTGCGAAGGAACCTGGACAGCAACTGAATCGGTGGAAACGCGTACATCAGCCTGTACTGATGCCACGGGGTCACTAACGCGTCCGACGCGTCTGCCCAAGGGTCGCGCGTCCTTGCCACGAACCTTCTCACCTTGTTGTTGAGACGAGACGCGAACAGGTCCACATCTGGAAGACCCCACTTCGCGCACAACATCTGGAAGACAGCCGGGTGGAGAGACCATTCCCCCTGATCAAGGGTCTGGCGACTCAGATAGTCCGCCTGCCAGTTCTCCACCCCCGGAATGTGAACCGCCGTTATCGCCGGGACATGAGTCTCGGCCCAAGACAGAAAGTCGGCCACTTCTCGAGCCGCTCGGGCACTCCTGGTGCCCCCTTGGTGGTTGATGTAGGCCACCGCCGTGGCATTGTCCGTCTGCACCCGAACCGGGCAGCCCTGCAGCCGGTCCGTCCAGCGATGAAGACAGAGACTTATCGCACGCAATTCCAGAATGTTGATCGGAAGGGAAGACTCCCCCTCCAACCAAGTTCCCTGGGCGGACAGAACGCCCAGAACACCACCCCAGCCCGACAGGCTGGCATCCGTGGTGATCACCGTCCACAAGACAGGACGAAACGACTTGCCCCCGGACACCAACGGGGACTGGAGCCACCACAGAAGGTTTCTCCTGGTGCGATGACTCAACGAGATTTGAAGATCCAGAGATTGAGGTCGCCCGTCCCACCTGGACAGGATCTCCGCTTGGAGACCCCGCGTGTGAAACTGGGCGAAGGGAATCGCCTCGAAGGCCGAGACCATCGATCCCAGACATCTCATGCACGTCCGCAGAGACGAGTGCGGAACGTCCCTGAGGGACCTGACTTCCTCCTGGAGAGTTCTGAGTTTGTCTTCCGGCAGGAAGACCTTCGCCTGCACCGAGTCCAGAAGCATTCCCAGGTAGGGAAGACGAACCGACGGACTCAGTGTCGACTTTGGAAAATTTATCGTCCAACCAAACTCCTGCAGAGTTTGCATCGTGACAGACAGGTCCTTCTCCAGACCCTGGCTGGTCGCAGACCGAACCAGAATGTCGTCCAGATACCCCAGGACAGAAATGCCCTGGGCCCTCAATAATGCCAGAACCGGTGCAAGCACCTTGGTGAAGACCCGCGGAGCCGAGGCGAGACCAAAAGGCAGCGCCACGAACTGGTAATGATCCTCCGCAATGGCAAATCGAAGGTACCTCTGGTGACCCTCGAAAATGGGGATGTGAAGACACGCATCCTTCAAATCGATGGAGGCCATGAATTCCCCCGGAACCAGGGCAGCCACCACCGACCGCAGGGATTCCATGCGGAACTTGCGAACCCGCACAGAGCGGTTTAGAGCCTTCAAGTCCAGAATTGGACGAACCTTGCCCTCCTTCCTGGGCACGGTGAACAGATTGGAATAAAACCCCCGAAATCTGTCCCGATGAGGCACCGGAACCACCACTCCCTGAGCCCTCAGGTCCCGCACCGCCAGGTGCAGGTCCCGCAAACGCTCTGGAGACAGTTGAAGATTTGAGGGAAAAAATCTGCTCTCCGGCCGAGAGAGAAACTCGATCTTGTAACCAGATCGAACGATTTCCTGAACCCATCTGTCCCGCACACGGGCCAACCAGGGCTGAAGAAAACCGAGCAAGCGTCCCCCCACCCCAAAACTGGGTGAGGGCGCCCCTTCAGGCCGAACTGTTATGGGCTGCAGATCCGGATTGGCCGGATTTCTGTTTACCAGACCAGGGCTTCTTCTGAGAGCCTTGACCTTTGAACGGCTTGCCCTTGTAGTGCAGCCGAAAGGCACGAAAGGACCCCTGAGGGGGCCGAAAATTAGCATGCTTCTTCCCAGAAGCTCCCTTAGCCTTGGGGAAATGGGGCAAGAGAGTGCTCTTACCCCCGGTGATCCCCTTAATCAACACATCCAGGGACTCCCCAAAAAGGCGAGACCCATCATAAGGTAGATTGGCCAAGGTCTTACGTGAAGACTGGTCCACCGACCAACATTTTAACCAAACCAGGCGGCGAGACAACACCGCCACGCTGTGAACACGTGCAGCCAACGGAACCAGGTCCAGGTCCGCATCACACAGATACATGACACCCTGGTGGATTTGATCCACCATATCCAGGGTCGCCGGCGAGGCCGAGTCGGCCACTAAGACGCGCCTAAGCATCTGCGTCCAACTTGCGATCGCCTGGGCCGCCATGAGAGAAGCAAACAGAGCCTTAAGCATAGAACCCGTAACAGAATAAGTATGACGGGCAAGAGACTCCAGTCTCCTATCCGTGGCATCACGGAACACAGGGGAATCCTCTGCAGGAATCGCAGTGGCTTTGTTCAAAACCGCAAATGCGTGATCCACTGGGGGAGGCACACACCACCTTTCATCAGTGGAAGGCGAGAAAGGATAATGCAGCTTGAATCTACTTGGTACCGCAAAAGGTTTGCGCAGATTTCGCCATTGTTCCTTAACAGCGCGCTGAAAATCATCATTGCAGGGAAAAACCTGCGGCGTCCTGCATTTTCTCTGCGTCCCATAAGCCGCCAAGGCGGCGGGGGACACACTTCGTCCTGCAAACGCAGCGTTTGCTTTATGGAAGTAATCAACTCATCCATGATTGCAAGCTCTTCAGGCGAGCCAGGGGGAGAATTATCAACCCCTTCAACTTCAGCCTCCACCTCGGACCCCACAAGATCCAGGGAGGAGCGGGACCCCGATAAGGAGGCCCCCGCCATAACAGCCCCATCACCTTCACCCTCAGAATCAGAGGAAAGAGCAACTCTGGGCCTTTTAGTAGATTGAGCAGCCACCAGCATCTGCACCTGAGCAGCAAGGCCAGCCACAATAGTGGCTAAATCCCCCCCTGGGGGGGAAACAGCGGTCCCCTGGCTTTCCACCAAGGCTGTAGGAAATTTGCCCTCCTGAGAATCCATTGCCCCTGTAATGCCAGACAACAAAGGGTTAACTGCCCCTTTTAAGCAAGCGCGGCAAGCGCAGCCCACCGCACCACACTCAAGCACAATGAGACCCCCACAGGGAATATGCAAACTGAACACAGGCAATGGATAGCAAGAACAGAAGGATAAAACCTGAGGAGACCCTCGCCGCTGCTGCTGCCTCGATCGGTGTTCCTGGAAAGAGGAAGTGATGCTGCCAGGGCGCTCTATGTAAGCCTATGGAGGCTACAAGAAAATGGCCGCCATGCATGTAAAACATGCGGCCGGAGCGAGTGTAGGCAAAATGGCGCCGTTTGGCGCCGAAACCGCCGCTCCACAGTGCATTAAAACACACATTACATTCCAGTATCAGAATACATGTCAGATCGCCGCAGCGATCGCTGTGTATGCCCAAACATGCCAAAAAACATGCCCCACAGCACACAGCTTCACACACTGACCAGGCTGACACACACAGTGTCACACAGCTCCCCCCCCCCCCCCCTTGCAGCCCACAGCATGCAGCCGAGAGATAGGGAGACAAGCAGTGTGAATAGAGGCAGGTTACACAGTCCCAGACTGACACCCCCCCCAGACAGACAGGTCCCCACAGAAATACACTTACCTCACATGGCGTGGGGGACCCGCACAGGCGAACAAGCCGCTGCACATGAGGCAGGGAGAGTCGCATTCAAGACGCACAAAAAGGGGGTTAAGAAACCGCACAGCGTCCAGTGAGGTAGCCACCTCACCAAGCATCCCTGCACCGAACAGGGATGGGTCGTTCACTGTGCCAGGAGCGTTACCTGGCTGAACGCTCGATGGCAGACTGGGAAGCCACTGACCCACGACCTGCGACCAGGGGGATCAGCCCGAGACCCAGTCCGCATGATCCTCTTCATCAGAAGAACTAACTAACGCTGACAAAAATAACAGCTAAGTAAAGGTAGAGAGAAAACTCAAACAAAATCTTAAAAAGAAGAAAGAGTCTGGGGCAGAAAGCCCCAGCACAGAGAGAGCCAGCCACTCCTGACAAGCTAGACATTAAAACTGAGATATGGTTGCAGGAAGTAGGAGGGTATTGACTAAGGGGACCACCCCTTGAGGGTGGGATATGTTAAAAGCTTTAATGTTAACATATTCTGTTGCCTAGCTACTCCTTCGGAGCAAAGTCTAATACCCCATATGTGACGAATATGAAGAGGCGGCGACTGTCGGAGGACGTAAGAGAAAACAGCTTTTCTTCAAGTTTTACAGCTAGCGAAAGAGACAGCCAGGCACGGCAACGTACTGGTACGTCACCATCCACTTCCTGGCATGTGTGCCTCCCTGCTGATCTATGCAGTGATTGGACACAGCATGAGTTTGTCAGCCAGTTACACCCGATGAGTTTGGCTGTATACCTGCTGATCAGCTGTGGCCAATCGCAGCACAGAGTTCTGTGTTTACACACAGAACAGTGATTTGGCTGTTTCTTCTCCTTGAAATCAACCCAGGGAGAAAACGCTTTGCCCTTCTGATCCCCCCTGTCACTCATTAGTACAGTGTACAGTATTATCACTGATCACTGTGTTGGAACACAGACTGCTTGTGTTCTTGGCATCCATCTCTGGGCACATACTGCCCCTAAATGTACATACCATACCACTAGGTGCACCAGAAGGCTGCAGATATGTAGATCTAACTATATCTATAATATTATATATATATATATATATATATATATATATATATATATATATATATATATATATATATACATATACACACACACACACACACACACATATACACACACGCCCAGATCAGCCATAACATTATGACCACTCAGACAAACGCACCCCAGAAAATAGAGGCAGACTCGATAGACCACTCAGTCTTTTTCTGCCGTCAGTTTTCTATATTTCTACCACTGACAGGTAAAGTGAATAACATTGATTATCTCCCAACAACAGCATCTGAAAGTTGGAGGGATATATTGGTACAGCAAGTGAACATGTTGTCCCTGAAGTTGATGCGTTAAAAGAAGAAAAATGGGCAAGCGTAAGGATATGATCGACTCTGACAAGGGTCAAATTGAGGCTCATTGATGGAGGCGGGGAGGGAAGGCTCATTATTGGTGGAAGTGGGGGGAGGAAAAAGCTCGCTGATCGAGGCGGGGAGGGAAGGCTCATTATTGGTGGAAGTGGGGGGAGGGAAAAGCTCGCTGATCGAGGCGGGGAGGGAAGGCTCATTATTGGTGGAAGTGGGGGGAGGGAAAAGCTCGCTGATCGAGGCGGGGAGGGAAAAGCTCGCTGATCGAGGCGGTGAGGGAAAAGCTCGCCGATCGAGGCGGGGAGGGAAGGCTCACGGATCGAGGCGGGGAGGGAAGGCTCACGGATCGAGGCGGGGAGGGAAGGCTCACGGATCGAGGCGGGGAGGGAAGGCTCACGGATCGAGGCGGGGAGGGAAGGCTCACGGATCGAGGCGGGGAGGGAAGGCTCACGGATCGAGGCGGGGAGGGAAGGCTCACGGATCGAGGCGGGGAGGGAAGGCTCACGGATCGAGGCGGGGAGGGAAGGCTCACGGATCGAGGCGGGGAGGGAAGGCTCACTGATCGAGGCGGGAAGGGAAGGCTCACTGATCAAAGCGGGAAGGGAAGGCTCACTGATCAAAGCGGGGAGGGAAGGCTCACTGATCAAAGCGGGGAGGGAAGGCTCACTGATCAAAGCGGGGAGGGAAGGCTCACTGATCAAAGCGGGGAGGGAAGGCTCACTGATCAAAGCGGGGAGGGAAGGCTCACTGATCAAAGCGGGGAGGGAAGGCTCACTGATCAAAGCGGGGAGGGAAGGCTCACTGATCAAAGCGGGGAGGGAAGGCTCACTGATCAAAGCGGGGAGGGAAGGCTCACTGATCAAAGCGGGGAGGGAAGGCTCACTGATCAAAGCGGGGAGGGAAGGCTCACTGATCAAAGCGGGGAGGGAAGGCTCACTGATCAAAGCGGGGAGGGAAGGCTCACTGATCAAAGCGGGGAGGGAAGGCTCACTGATCAAAGCGGGGAGGGAAGGCTCACTGATCAAAGCGGGGAGGGAAGGCTCACTGATCAAAGCGGGGAGGGAAGGCTCACTGATCAAAGCGGGGAGGGAAGGCTCACTGATCAAAGCGGGGAGGGAAGGCTCACTGATCAAAGCGGGGAGGGAAGGCTCACTGATCAAAGCGGGGAGGGAAGGCTCACTGATCAAAGCGGGGAGGGAAGGCTCACTGATCAAAGCGGGGAGGGAAGGCTCACTGATCAAAGCGGGGAGGGAAGGCTCACTGATCAAAGCGGGGAGGGAAGGCTGGCCTGTGTCGTCTTATCCAATAGAAGAGCTACAGGAACTCAAATTACTAAAAAAGTGAATACTGGTTCTGATTGGTGTCAGAACACACAGAGCATCCAGATTGTAGTGTATGGGGCTGTGTATCCACAGACCAGTTAGGGTGCCCATGCTGACCTGTGTTCACAGCCAAAAGCTCCAACAATGGGTACGTAAGTAACCAAACTGGAGCACAGAGCAATGGAAGAATGTGGCCTTGCTCTGACGAATCATGTTTTCTTTTAAATCATGTAGATAGTTGAGTGTGTATCACTTACCCTGGGAAAAGAGGACACAAGGATGCATTATGGGAAGAGGAGAAGCCGGCGGAGACAGTGTGATGCTTTTTGGCAGCAAAAGGGGGACCTACTCAATACTAGGTGGGTGGTCATAATGTAATGGCCGACTAGTGTATATCCCACACACAGCCAAGTTTTAGCAAACAATGCAGCCAATGACTATCTCTGGAAATAACTGGTCTCTGCGCTATTACTGAGTAGCAACACATACACACAAAAGCTGTGGAGAATCCAAACATCTACACCCCCGTAGTTCCCAACCTCAGTCCTCAAGAACCCCTAACAGGTCATGTTTTAAGAATTTCATAAATACCAAGTCACTAACGTTGATTTAAAATAACCATGCAAGGTGAAAGAAATCCTGAAAACATGATCTGCTGGAGGAGCTTGGAGACTGATGTTAGGAACCACTGGTCTACATAATGCTAGAAACGCTGTAACCAAACCAGAACCCATAGACAAGGGATGAAACCTTTTGTCTGTACAATGCAGTCATCCAGGAGGAGAAATGATATGGTGGCCACAACACCTAGAGGACATCTCATCTCACAGATTTAGTAACACATCTGGTTACTTACCTTTGATTTGTAATTATCTCCAACGTTTGGCTTTTTGTGAATAGGTCTGTGTATTCCTGAGCCACCAGCTGTCAGGGAACAAAGAAGATGGTGCAAAGTGGGTTAGCTAAAATAGTTACATAGGAATTCTAGGCCCCAACTATAGCCGGCCATAGATTCATGGAATCTCAGTCGGTATAGTAGGGACCAGTCAAGATTCGATCCATCTATGGGCAAGCTGGTTGCACTGAAGGCGTTCCATTGATCAACTTCAGTAAAACCAGCCTCTCTGAATTTTTTTCATGCGATCACTGCAGGGTGGCTATGGCTGCCAGAAGTAATCGTGTTCTGCTGGCAAGGAAGGCTCTCTGCCAGGAGAAAACAATAGCACCGCAGCACGGATTCCCCCATCAACACCGACTCTGTTGATGGGGGAATCAAGCAATTTTCAATCCTGGAGGGAAGAAAATAAATTTGCATAATCTTCGGGCTGCTTAAATGGATTGTAAATGGTTACCTTGTAAAACAACCCACTCAGTTTAAAATAAAAATGAAAGGCAAAACATTTGTGCACACTAAGCTTCCCAGTGATTGGCTGTGCAGCCCAAATGTTATCTCTGGTCTTCAAGAACTGAGTTCCATAGGGATAAACCATGGCCATGGACCCGTATAGCAACCAAAGATTAACTACACGTTGAACAAAGTGCGGAGGTGAGAGCCCATCCGAATTACCATTCAGGCCATCCCCTCAGCCTGGGGTCCACGTATGGTTCTCAAGGTATTACTGAGGTTGCGCCGAACCAGATGCATTGCTTCTATTATTGATTTGAAATACCCAACTACAGCCCAACGGTTACCCCTGGTCTTCAGGAACTGGGTTCCATAGGGATGAACCATGGCCCTATATTGCACCCTTAGATTAACTGCACGTTGCACAAAGTGCAGAGATGAGAGCCAATGCAGGATCCAGTGTCCGAATTACCATTACAGGTTGTCCCCCCAGCTAGGGGTCTAGGTATAGTTCAAGGTTTTATGGAGATTACGCCGATCCGGATGCACTGTTTCTGTTGTTGATTTGAAAAACCCAACTACAGCCCAACTGTTACCTCTGGTCTTCAGGAACTGGGCTTCATAGGGATGAACCCTGGCCATGGAGTGGACCTGTATAGCACTGTAAGACTAACTACACATTGCACTAAGTGCGTAGTTAAGAGCCCATGCAAGATCCAGTGCCCGAATTACTATTACAGGTTGTCCCCCCAGAGTTGGTTCCAGATATGGTTCAGAAGCTTTTACTAAGGTTGTGCAGATCCAGATGCTTTGCTTTTATTGTCGATTTGAAAAACCCTACAGCCAAAATGTTACCCCTTGTATTCAGGAACTGGGTTCCATAGGGAAGAATCTTGGCCCTGGACCTATATAGCACCCTAAGATAAACTAAATTTGCACAAAGTGCGGAGGTAAGAGTCCAAGGTCTTACTGAGGTTATGCCGATCCAGATGCACTGCTTCAATTGTTTATTTGTAAAACCCAACTACAGCCCAACCGCTACCCCTGATCTTCAGAAACTGGATTCCTTACGGATGAACCATGGCCCTGGACCTGTATAGCACCCTAAGACTAACTACACATTGCAGAAAGTATGGAGGTAAGAGCCCATGCAAGATCCAGTGTCCAAATTACTATTACAAGCTGCCCCCCCAGCCTGGGGTCCAGGTATGGCTCTCAAGGTTTTACTAAGACTGTGCCGATCCAGATGCATTGCTTCTATTGTTGATTTGAAAAAACCCAACTACAGCCCAAATGTTACCCATAGCCTTCCGGAACTGAGTTCCATAGGGATGAACCAAGGCCCTGGACCTGTATAGCACCCGAAGATTAACTACACTCTGCACAAAGAGCGGAGGTAAGAGCCCAAAGTTTTACTGAGGTTACGCTGATCCAGATACATTGCTTCTGTTGTTGATTTGAAAAACCCAACTACAGCCCAACTGTTAACCCTGGTCTTTAGAAACTGGGTTCCATACAGATGAACCATGGCCTTGAACCTGTATAGCACCCTAAGGCTTAACTAAACATTGCACAAAGTGAGGAGGTAACAGCTTATGCAGGATCCAGTGTTTGAATTACCATTACAAGCCATCACCCCAGCCTGGGGTCTAGGTATTGTTCCTGAGGTTTTACTAAGGTTGCACCAATCCAGATGCATTGCTTCCATTTTTATAGTAGAAGACAGTGAAGAGTTGAAGAATAATCCGAAGAAAAAAAAATTATTTGAAATACGGCATTCTATAGTAGTTAAGTGATTTCTCAAAAAGGGAGAAGAGATCCATCATCTTAGGACAGTCATGGAGTAGGGTAGGGTTATAGGGGGGGGGGGGGGGGGGATGGTCTTGGGAGAGTGCATCTAATCTACCCACAGCCATAGCAGCTTAGCATCCATCAGCTACAGAGACTATCCGATACCAACTCATAAATCCTTATAATGGATAAGCTCACCCCTCCCCTGAGGAGCCGCAGCCTACTGCTATTACTGCCAGCTGGGAAGAAATGTACCTTTATATTGGGACGTCTTCTCTACAGCCTCGTCATCGTCATTCTCCTCCCGGAAACGTTTCTTCTGTGCCTTATTCTGCAGAAAACATTAAAGAGGAACTGCGTTATAATTTTTTTTTTTTTTATGTACACAAGGTGTAATATTTACCCATAAAAAAAAAAAATTACCATTGTTCCATATTTTAATTATTGTATTTCATATACACGTCTATATAGGATTCCTCTGCTGTTCATCTGTATATCAGGGACTGAGATTATTACCATTGTCGCATAAAGATGAACCTCCAGGCACCTTCCCCCCCCCCCCCCCCCCTCAAATCAAAACTCATATTGCAGCTTACCGATTAGCGATCGACCGATATCGGTTTTTTCATTGCCAATACCGATATTTTGGTCATCACGTATCGGCCGATATTTACGTACATTAAAAATTTTAAATTTTTTAACTTGACAGGTACTGTTGTGGAGGGATCTGGGGGTCTAAAAGACCCCAAACCTCTCCTCTGCACTTAAAAGCATTCAAAACGCCAAGTTTGGCTGTTTTGAATGCTGTCCTTTTTTTGAACCTGGCGCCAGAAAGTACCCGGAAGTGATGTCATGACATCACTTCCAGGTTTTTGCATGGAGACCCGATCAGAGCCGAATGCGGCTTTGATCCGGTCTTCGGCGGCCGTGCAGGCTGGTTTCCTGGGTCTCCCGGGGGACGGTAGACCCGGGCGAGCAGCAGAAGGCGGTGGGAGGGGGGGTGGCCCCTCCCGTTCCTTGTAATGACAGCCAAGAGGCTTCTCAGCAACATCGGTTGTCATTACAAGACAGCCGACCATCGGCTATGGACGCCAGTACCGGGGTGATGCCTCTAGCTGCAGGCATCATTCCGGTACAGCACTGTCCCGAAATATATAGGTTTTTGTGTGCGCTGCTTTTACTAGGGGAACACAGAATCCATCCCTTCCCCCCTGTCAGAATGTGGATCTGCCTTGTTCTGTATGGTTTACCAACGATTGGCGGGTGCCAGAGGACATTGAGTGCCCGACATCCCCAGATAGGCTTCTGCGATGATTAACCACTTTACCACCGGAGGATTTTGCTGTCTTACGTCTGGGCCACTTTTTGCGATTCGGCACTGTGCGGATTTAACTGACAAATGCGCGGTCATGCAACGCCGTACCCAAACGAAATTTATGTCCTTTTTTTCCCACAGAGCTTTCTTTTGGTGGCATTTGATTACCTGTGCGATTTTTACTTTTTGCGCTATAAACAAAAAAATAGCGAAAATTTTGAAAAAAATAACAATATTTTTCACATTTTTATATATGAAATTCCCCCCCAAAAAATTTAAAAATCAAATTTTTTTATCATTTTTGGCCAATTTGTTTTCTGCTACAAAAAAAAAAAAAATCACAATAAGCGTATTTTGATTGGTTTGCGCAAAAGTTATTGCGTTTACTAACTAAGGGAAAGATTTATGTAATTTTTGGTGTTTTTTTTTTTTAACGAGTAATGG
The DNA here is from genome assembly GCF_965119305.1 of Pelophylax lessonae. Classification (NCBI taxonomy): domain Eukaryota; kingdom Metazoa; phylum Chordata; class Amphibia; order Anura; family Ranidae; genus Pelophylax; species Pelophylax lessonae. Next base: position 12,334,792 of record NC_138776.1, on the reverse strand, counting down.
CGGCGATCTGCGATTTTTTTTGCGGGACTGCGACATTGCGGCGGACAGATCGGACCCCTAACTGACATTTTTGACACTTTTGGGGGTACCAGTGACATTACTACAGTAATCAGTGCTATACATATGCACTGTTACTGTAATAATGACACTGGCAGGGAAGGGGTTAACTTATTGGAGAGGGAGGGGTTAATGTATGCCTGATGCTTACCAACGTGTGTGGGGGGAGGTGACTGAGTGACACAGGGACAGATCGCAGGTTCAGCTATGATGGACCCTGCAATCTGACCCTGCCTGTCACTTAGGAGATCCGCCCGCTTGTATAAACAAAGCGATCTCCAAACTTGATTCCCCCGACGATCGGGGAAGAGCAGCGGTGATCACCGCCGCTCCTCCCCTGGCCCAACTCCCGCTGTGACTGAAAACAGCGGGAGCGCGCCTCCGGCGGCGCACGCCGCCCACAAGGGGAGGAGTCCAGCGACGTAGGTCTACGTCGCTGGACGATAACGAGCCACATTGCCGCAGTAGCAGCAATGTGAGCGGTCGTTATGTGGTTAATGACAGCAGAAGTGGCGCGCCCCCTACAGGTGGAAGTGCAGGATCCTTTATATTATATGTGATCTAGTGCAGAGCTGCTCCCCTGTAGCAGTAAAACTGTTCTAGGGCAGTCAGCAGATGAAATACAACATGCAAACAAATCTGTGCTCCCTTGTTTTATCTGCACTGTCACCGGCATTGCCTCTATCAATGGCTGACCAGTGGTTCAAGCCTTGCTCTGGATATCCTACCCCGAGGGTCTGACGTCACATCCGGGTCCCCTCCCGGCCGGTACCCGCCGCGGATGGATCACAGCAACGACACGTGGCGACCCTCTCAGCCTCCCTGTATTTGACATTGGGTGACCTTTCCATCCTCCATGTGGGTACTTTGTCACCACCTCCTCACAGCCCGGAGTAAAGCACAGCTGGCCCACACTGCTGCACCGTCCATGGCTTGCACAATATGCTGGATGGTCACCCATTTGTGAGTCTTTAACCCCTCATTTGGTTTCACCAGTGCAGACTAAGGGGGTATTTTGGCATAAGGTGTACTGCTGTTTTATACTATGGATTAACATTTATGGATCTACTTTTAAAATTTAATGTTTTATTCACCACACATCATTTATGACCATTATTATCACTTATCGGGTTCATATAGGGCTTACATGTGGCTATTCTTTGCGTGACTGTGTTTTTGAGTATCCACCCTGGTGCTTTTTTTCCCCCACATCGCTGCTTTTTGACCCCCCCATGTGCCAATTGTCATTTACTATGGACAGGGCGCTGGTTCTGTTATATTAGCACCGGATCTATTCATGTTTAAAGCTGCACAGCTAGCCTTGTGATCCTTGGTTATGCTGTCTGTTGCAGATCAGAACGGCAACATTTACTCCCTGAAGAAGGGGGGAGTCTCTGTTCCCCTGAAACACGTTGGCTTTAACATGTTCTGCTACCAATAACACGACAATCTTTTGATCTAAGTGGGATTCTTCTTGCTGATTTTGGGCACTCCGTTAACCGACTACCATTAGAAACTTTGGAAACGACCACTGGGCCTTATCTTAAGGTAGCAGCTCAGACCCCTTAACAAGGGTCCACGGCCTTTTTCATCCATTGGGGCCAGTTTGATTGGGAGTTAGTTCCCCCAAGTTGCCCTCTCTCACCTACCACCCACCCACAGAGCCTCTATCGAGTAGGTCAGTCCAGCACAGCCAGCAATTTTTCAAAAAAACTAGCTTTGTGATCAAGGCACCCTTTAACCCAGAACATTAATGTTCTAGACATCCGCTGCAGTTGCAGCACAGCTCGGACAAAAAACATACCCCTGGGTGCTGAGTACACAATAAAGGAGCAGCAGGAAGAGGTCATTTCTTCTCCTTTCCCTCTGCTCTCTCCCTCCTGCCAGCACACCTGGACTGTGGCAGATCCTGATTGGCTACCTAGTGCTGGTGTATCACAGTTTGAGTGATGCTGCACCATGGGATTACATTATATACAGATATTATCTATGTACTTCCACCAGCTACATCTATTTGGAGTCCAGCTTTAGTAACTACCATCAGCCTACATACAGTGATCAGGTCCATGAAATGATGGACCTCCATTGCCAATAATGTAGCTTAAACTTAATTTCCAAATGCCTATGGGATTTTTCTGAGGAACATCAAGACCATCTTTGGGTCAAGCAATGTTTAAAGAAGAAGTAAACTTTCTTTACTGCCTTTTACCTATAGGTAATATAGGGACTATAATAAGACTTACCTAAAGGTAATGTAAATATCTCCCGAATGTGCACCGTTTAAGAGATATTTACATTACATGCAGCCAGTGACATCAATGGTGCCTGCGCTCTGAAGGAGCGGCTGCCCGTGCCATTCCTTCCAAGCCTTGTGCCGTGAATGGCGGGAACCCGCGTGAATGTGAGGAAGTGTCGTCATTGCGGCTCCAGCCAGTCACAGAGCCAAAGCCCACGAACCTGGGTTAAGATGGCGCTGCAGCCGCTCCTGACATTGCAGCACTGGAACAGCTTTGTTTTAAGGTAAGTTTTGCATATAATGCATACTAGCACATTATGACTATCTTGCGAGGGTGGGGAAGTCCAGCGGTATACAACCGCTTTAAAACCACAAGCTGATTTCCTGTGGACAATCCATAGGTCCATAGGGGTATTTAAGATCTGATTCAAGAATAACTGTGTTAAGTTTCCACGTAAATGACAGAAGAATATGAAAATAAGGCACTTCACAAATCTCTACGCGTTTCGTCAATATCCATTAATATTTATGAAAAGCGTAGATATTGGATATTCGCCTTATTTAGGTATATTGCTTATAGGTTTATATGACAATTGTTTATGAATAAGATATTAAAATACATTTATGGAATTGCCAACAATAAATTAGCTAATCAATATTCAATGCCTGACGCAAAGAATTTTACTGGATGAAATTCATAATAAAATACCTTTTTGTGTGTCATGATGTGCCTCTGAAAAGTCCCATGTGCATTTAGAATGTACAATCTATGCTCAGCCTCAGTTATCTGCCATCATCCAGACCTGACCATGTACTGATTGAAAGCGCAATCACCAAGTAGTACACTATGTACCACATATGTGGGCACCACAGTGGCTAAGTGGTTAGCACTTCCATCTGGCAGCACTATGGTCTTCAGTTCAAATCCTGAAAAGGGCACTACCTGCATATAGTTTGCATGTTCTCCCTGTGCCTGCTCAAGTTTCCTCTGGGTATTTCTATAATTAAGCACCTTGTTAGTGTGAAACGCCTCAACCATGCAGCCTGTCCGTGTCCTGTGGTGTCACATTGGGAATTCCAACAAAGGATTTTGGAACCAGCCGTGGTGTGCAGCTATTTCTTCATTTACTACTCTGGTGTCCTCTCACACTCCAAACATGCTGGGAGGTCATTTGCTTCTTGTCTAAATTATCCCTAGTATGTGTGTGTATGTATGAATGTCAGTTAGGGACCTTAGATCGTAAGCTCCTTGAGGGCATGATGTGAGTGTAATATATATTAATATATATATATATATATATATATATATATATATATATATATATAGTGAGGCATAAATTGACAGCTACAAAAGTATCTATCATAAAAAAAAAATATATGAATCACAACTGGAACCGTACCTTATTCACATGCGATGCAGTGCGGTGCGATCTCAGGCGGTTCTTTTAAAAAGGGTACAGATCCCACAATTTTTGGAACTGCACTGCACCCAGATCGCATGGTCGTTTTGTACCTGCACTGTGTTTGTGTTAAAGCGGAGTTCCAGCCATTTGACTCACCTGTCCAACGGTCCAGCGATGCGGCCCGCCCGAAGCCTCGATCCTCTCCCTCGGCGCCGGCATCACTGCTGTGGAAACTGTCAAAACTAGGTACCCGCTCCCCCCCCCCCCAAAAAAAATGACATGCCAAATGTGGCATGTCAGAGGGGTAGGACCACCTAAAGCGGAAGTTCCACTTTTGGGTGGAACTCCGCTTTAAGATCGCAAAGACATCCGCTGCAGATCACGAATGCAGTGTGGTAAGTGTGCACAGATCTCAGCTTTCCAGCACCGCATTCTGGTGTGAGCCCAGGCCCATGGGTGTGAGCCCAGGCCCATGGGTGTCCAACCTGCGGCTCTCCAGCTGTTGCAGAACTACAAATCCCATCATGTCTCTGCCTTTGGGAGTCATGAATGCAGTATGGGAAGTGTGCACAGATCTCAGCTTTCTAGCACCGCATTCGGGTGTTGCGCTTATGGGCCCATGGTTGTCCAACCTGCGGCTCTCCAGCTGTTTCACAACTACAAATCTCATCATGTCTCTGCCTTTGGGAGTCCTGATTGCAACTGTCAGCCTTGCAATGCCTCATGGGACTTTGAGCTCCACAACAGCTGGAGGGCCGCAGGTTGGACACTTATGACCTAGACTAAGTAGAGCCAGTATGAATACCAACAAGCAATAAATATAACTTGCACCATCTACATACATATTACCATAATATACAGAGGAACAATGTTGTCAATATATTACTTGTCATTGACGACATTTGTATTGAACTGATCATATAGATACTTTATACAGTATATACCTGAACATCCTATAAAATAATGTAGTTCACCTCTAAAATGTTATCTATGAGACTGTGCTGATATGAGCAGTGAGGGAGATAATTGTAGGGTTAGTTATCCTCCTGAGCATCGTCTATTGTATCCCTATAATTGCAGATTACTTCTACTTCACTAAACTGTTCTGCAGATCAGTGGAAGACGTCAAATCAAAGTGATAATTTTTTTTATGCAAGTATGTCGGCTTAAAGAGTATTCTCTTACTCAGCACTAGACACTTTTTTAAATCGTTCTTAGTTAAACATGAAATATTTAAAACTGAACTCCAGAAATTCAGCTGCTCTGTAAAAACTGCGGTTATACTTTGTGTTAAGTCCAAGGAAGTGCTTGCCATTCCGTAGACTGATCTCTATTATTCGCATCTGTACTCCAGGAAGATAACCTCCGAGGTGGTTTTAGCTCCTTCAAGAGCAGAGTCACTGGAAACTGCTATGTCTGCCTCCACTTCTGCACGTTCACAGACGCCTTTGTATTATGTGAACTCATTCACAAAATACAAAGGCTTCTGAGAATGGGCATGTGTTCTCCACTCCTCTCACAGCCGGAGTGTGTTCTCTGGGAATGCAATAAACCTGTCACAACTAAGTAACAGAGATAAGTCACAGTGTACGAAAACCCCTTAACTGGACTTTCCAGGCCTAGTAGGCAAGTCAAACTATAAAGATATGGACATATTGCTGACAAAAGTATAAAATCTCAAACAAAAATTGTATTAAACATCATCATAAAAACCAGTTCAGCTTTATAAGGCCACTTCCACCTACCTGTCAATGCCATCCAGTGATCGCCCGTTAGCGCTGGCCTTTTACTTGCCGTTTTTAATACTTTGTAGGAGTTGGTGAGTTATATCTCATTGTGCCTTCACTCAAGATGGAGGCTCATATCTTTTATTTAAAGCGGAGTTCCACTCAAAAGTGGAACTTCCGCTTATCTGTCCCCCCCCCCCTCTGGTGCCACATTTGGCACCTTTCAAGGGGGAGCGGGTACCGGTTTACGACAGGTACCCTGTTCCCACTTCCGTTGGACCACGTTGCAGCGAGGTACATCAGAAATGCAGCCCCCTCCTCCTTCCTCTGCTTCAAGGCCAGTTACAGAGCGCAGCGGGCTTCAAGCACACGCAGTAGGGACCAATCGCGAAGCAGCAAAACTTCACAGCTGGGTTCCCTTACCAGCAATGGAGGCGGCAGCACCCAACAGCCGATGGAAACATCAGCTGCGGTGCCGACATCGCTGGATTCCAGGACAGGCAATTGACCTAAAATTAAAAGTCAGCAGCTACAGTATTTGTAATTTTTGGAAGGGGGGGCAAAACTCCTCTTTAACCTCTTTACACAATACATACCTTTTAGTATTATTATATTTGAGATTTTATACTTTTGTCAGCAACATGTCCATATCTTAATTTAGGGTTTCTCTTACCTCTTAGGCCTGGAATGTCCCGTTAGGGTTTTTTTTTTTTTGCTCTTTCTACTGTTGTGAGATGTTGGCCTCTCTCTGCCTTTGACCTTAATCCTGCTTATTTTCCATAACTAAGTGTGCCTGCACTTTTTTCATAGTTCCTGAATTGCTGGACTTTAGGTTTAATATGAATGTTTCATATTTGTTGCACTTTACGGACCTGGATTGCTGCCACATCAAACAACAGACACAGCGAGAGTTACACCCTACCCTTCCCACTCTGCCATCAGATAAGCATGAATCTGTAGTTGGACGCAGTGCTGGGCTTTCCTAAAAAGCATCCTGGAAGCATAGTGTGTCGCATCTTTTGAAAAAAATAGCGATTTTATACAATTAGAAATATACAAACAGTAAACTTGTTTAAATAATAACAAAAAACTCTCTTATGTGCCTTTTGTAGGATTAAAGATACAAACTTACAGTGCGAAGTCCAACTTCTTTCATCAGATCCGCCATCTCCTCATCCACACCTGTAAACGTGAACACAGCTGAGCATCAGATATATATATATATATTAAATGGAGGCTCACTCCGAGTGATACTAGTCGATACCCCTACTTACTATATAGTATTATACTCCCTGTATTGATTTTTGATAATACATTCATATACACTTTAGAAAGGAGACATACATAGATATGTCTCCTATAGCCATCACCATGATGCCACAGCATGTTGGTTTGTGCAAGCGTATGGCCCTGTTTGACCCTTGTGGATCCCAGGGCCACAGCTCTTGGGATAGACATTCTCGGCAGCAGCCAATGGAATATGAGCATGCAATCTCTTTTCCAACGGATTTCAACAGATTTTTAAGTATAGGCCCCTTGGTGGCCTCTTAGTGTTTTGCATTAGTACTACATTACTTACTAGCTTTATTACATACCAAAAACTGTTTTATTTCATAGAAAGTATGTTTTGCACTAACAAAAACTGAGAACATTGTCCATGATCAGACCACTAACAGCTAGATGTCACCCCAACCAACAGCTAGATGTCACCCCAACCAACAGCTAGATGTCACCCAACCAACAGCTAGATGTCACCCAACCAACAGCTAGATGTCACCCAACCAACAGCTAGATGTCACCCAACCAACAGCTAGATGTCACCCAACCAACAGCTAGATGTCACCCCAACCAACAGCTAGATGTCACCCCAACCAACAGCTAGATGTCACCCCAACCAACAGCTAGATGTCACCCCAACCAACAGCTAGATGTCACCCCAACCAACAGCTAGATGTCACCCAACCAACAGCTAGATGTCACCCAACCAACAGCTAGATGTCACCCAACCAACAGCTAGATGTCACCCAACCAACAGCTAGATGTCACCCCAACCAACAGCTAGATGTCACCCCAACCAACAGCTAGATGTCACCCAACCAACAGCTAGATGTCACCCAACCAACAGCTAGATGTCACCCAACCAACAGCTAGATGTCACCCAACCAACCGCTAGATGTCACCCAACCAACCGCTAGATGTCACCCAACCAACCGCTGGATGTCACCCAACCAACCGCTGGATGTCACCCAACCGCTGGATGTCACCCAACCGCTGGATGTCACCCAACAGCTGGATGTCACCCAACAGCTGGATGTCACCCAACAGCTGGATGTCACCCAACAGCTGGATGTCACCCAACAGCTGGATGTTACCCAACAGCTGGATGTCACCCAACAGCTGGATGTCACCCAACCAACAGCTTGAATACAATAAATAAAGAAATTTAAAAAATGTAAAAGCAACCCCATCCCCTGAAGCGTACAGATGTAAGGTATCGGCATGAGAAGAATACTTCTGGGGCCATCATTCACACTTAACTCTAAACGGATTACAAATAAAGGCTTTCAAAACAACACCTATGATAAATTTTAGGTACCATAGTTTGTCACCATTTCTTGAGTGGATGCAATTTTGAGACTTGACATGTTTGGTATCTATTTGATGCAACATTGTCTTCTTATATTTAACCAAAAAATTGAGTATTCTATTGTGTGTGCTCACTCAAGTTAATTTTTTCCTGAAAATCTGAACTTGATAAACGTCTGTGCAAAGATGGGGGGCGGTCGCAAAATTGCAACTACCACTTTATTTTCTCCAGGGCCTCTGCTTTTCAGAAAATATATAATGATGTCATTTTCTACCAAAAAATGTTGACTTTAATGTATGTGAAAAAAAAAAAAGTGGTTAAAAATGAGACATTTATAGAATCCAAGAGGGCACGAAATTGAGACGTCTCAATGTCTTTGGTTGCTGTTGATTGAGATATCATTTTTTCTTTGTAGATTAACAATATATTATATCATAATGAGATGTTCGGTCATTTTTTTCTCTGTTCTACCTAACAAAAAAGATTTTTGTTTCAATAACAATTACTCAATTATAAAAAATTAAAAAAATGAATACAAAAATAAATAAGAGATGTAGCAGTTGAGTTGTCAGATAGTCCTCTATAGATGGCACATGGATGGTACCTAGAGTAGACCTTTAGATTGGCGGACATACGAAGCTAAAATGTCACATTTATTAAATTTCCAGCAAACGCCGATATAGTAATAAATGAAGGGCAGACTGTCAGTCTCGGCCAATCCCCTGGCAGCATCTAATGAGCCTCAGAGACAGCGTGGGAGGTTGGGAGATTAGATGAAAGCGTTCTCTTCTAAGAGATAAGCGTAGTTTGTGGGGGGGGGTCTGACTCTGCCAAAGACAAAGCGATTAATTGGTAATAATGTAACAAACGCATACTAATGATTTCATCAGTTTGTGAAGAAAGCTGGAAAATGAATCGTTAACACTTAAATACACGTTTGGGGAGCGCTGGCATTCAGAAAGGAGAGGAATGTGAAATGTCAATGAACCAGTATAACCCCCCTCCCCCCCCCCCCCCACAATGAGCCGGGAGAAGAGGGTTTCCAATAATTTGGAAATTTCAGGCTCAGGAATGTGGTAGGATGGGACAACCTGTGTTCTTCCTGAAAATGTCCCATGGCACTGGTCAGTCTATACCACCATTTTTCATCCTCCCCCTTTCAAATCACAGACCTCATCTCCCCCCTTCCACACCAGAGTCTTCAGTCCCCTCTTAAATCACACCTTCACATCAAAGTCCTCACCCCCCCCTCCGCCTTCACATCAAACTGCTCCCTCCTCCCCACCTTCACATCAAACTGCTCATCCCCCCCACCCCCTTTCACATCAGACTCATCTCCAACTTTCCATTACAGTCCCCACCTTCATATCAGAGTCCTCAGTCCCTGCTTTTAAATCAAATTCCCCATCCCCCCATATCAAATTCCTCAGCCCCCCCCTCTTCCACATCAGAGTTCTAATTTCTCCCCCCTTCACATCAAAGTCCTCAGTCCCCCCTTCCACTTTAGAGTTCTCACCCCCCCCACAGAGCCTCACCCACCGACTTCACATCAGAGTCCTCAGCCCCCCATTCTTTCCCCTCCTCCAATGTCTTTTCATCCCCCCAGCTTCATATCAGAATCCTCAGACCCCTCTTTTAAATCAAAGTCCTCATTAACACCCCCCCCCCCCGCCTTAAGACCAGAGTCCTCACCCCCCCCTTTCCCTTTCACATCAGAGCTCACATTTCCCCCCATCACACCAGAGTGCATGATCAGAATCCTCAGTCGCCAGTCCCACATCGGAGTTCCCCCCCCCCCCCCCCACAACATTTCATTTTTTTTTAATTAATGTTCTCATTCCCTCCTTTCCCCTGCCTTCATATCAGATTCAACACCCTTTACATCAGAGTTCTCACCCCCCCCCAATCAGAGTCCCCATCCCCCCGACCTCACATCAGAGTCCCCATCCCTCCACTCTGCTTTCTAACCCCCCCCCTCCCACAATGACTTCACATCAGAGTCTTCAGTCTTCTCCTTTAAATAAAACTCCTCATCTCTCTCAACACCCCCCCCTCCTCCACCTTCAGATATCAGAATCCTTAGCTCCCCACTTTCACATTACAATCCCAAGGGGGCCGCCCATCTGCACAATGGAAAAGCATGATGCTATGAAAAAAACTGAAAACAGGTGACGCGTTTCTGAATGAACTGAGAAATAGTCAAGCCTATGTGGAAATTGGGTGGAGAGTAATTATCAAAGAAAAATGCCGGCACAGTCCCCTGAGAATAAAATGGCAAAAATAAACCAAGTCTTACAGGTGGACTCTATGGATGAGGTGGATGGGGATTTTAGTGTGCCCAAGAGTATCAATTAGATAAAATACAGATTATAAAAATCTAAATTTTATTGAAGGCAAGATAGTAAAAACGCCCTGACTACGTCATCGCTGACGAATCACGTTGGGTGGGACATGGACGTGTGACGTCATCACGCTTTGGGGCTCAGTGGCCATCTTTATAACTTATACAGCGCTTATGGTTCTTTTCAGCGTTCAAATACACTGCCAAATGTGAGTGTATATTATCTTTTTAATTTCTGAATTTCCGGAACGTACTACTCTATGAGCATTCTTTCCTTTTGGGGTCCTTTAGTTTTATGTCTTTGGATATGTGAGATGCATGGAGACATTATCAGCATGAAAGGGACTGGAGTGTCGTTTCTTACAACAGAGGATATTGGCTGAGTCAATTTTGTTATACTTAATGCTGTATCAGATCGACTGGAGGGTAAGAGGCAGTGTGGTCGGTGTCTGGTGGTGGTTTTCAGCTGCACTTCTGCCTGATCGATCGAGATATACTTCACATCTATATTCAAGTGCTGTTTATGGACTATTTGGATTAGCATAGCGCTACACCTTCTTTCTTTTTATGCTATTGATGTTTTATCCTACATATGTGTTAGCAGCTTGCTTTATGCAAATGATTTACCGTATTTATCGGTGTATAACACGCACTTTAATTTAGGAGGGAAATTTTAGGAAAAAAGCTTAAATTTGAAATAAACAGCATTGAACTCCGAAAATTTTTTTTTTATCAAATGCAGTCTTACCAGTGCCCGTGAATGCAGCGTTCAGGCAGCCTCGCCAGCGCAGGGTTCAGGCAGCCACCCCAGCGCAGGGTTCAGGCAGCCACCCCAGCGCAGGGTTCAGGCAGCCACCCCAGCGCAGGGTTCAGGCAGCCTCCCCAGCGCAGGGTTCAGGCAGCCTCCCCAGCGCCATGTTCATCAATGCAGTCTCGCCAGCGCCGTGTCCACAAATGCAGGGTCACAGCAACAGTAGCCTTGCCAGCACCATTGCACAGAGCAGCGATTTACCGGTATTTAAAAAAAAAAAAAAAACAGGCTGAGAGGCAGAGGGCAGGGGCCGGACCGAGAAGCAAGGAAGAGTGGCCACTGTATTCAGAAGTCCCGGCGCCTATGATAGACGTCACAGGTCCCGCATCCCGGCATTGGATGACTGTGCTGTCTATCATAGGAGGCGGGACTTCCTATGACAGCAACTGCTCGTCCTTCCTTCTCCTCGGCCCCCTCCTCTGCCCTGTCAGCGCTGCCTGGACTGTTTTTTTTTTTAAATACATCAGCGTATAACAAGCACGGGTGTTTTGCCCTCCATTTTTAGGAGGAAAAAGTGTGTGTTATGCGCCGATAAATACGGTAATTCATTTTTAGAGTCTTTAATCCAAGCGTAGCTTTCTTTTGTAATTTAAGATAGTAAAAACATCATGTGATAATACAGTATCTAGGTGGTGTATTGCAGCACATCCTGAAATGCGACGGATCGACGCGTTTCACCCACACTTTGGGCTTCCTCAGGATCCAGGTGGGTCGCAGGCCCTCAAAGTATATATATATATATATATATATATATATATATATATATATATATACCCCCAATAGAAACTCCAAATTAAGATTCAATGGCCATGCCATGGAGCCTATATTGATATTGTCAAAAATGTGCACAGCGTATGCGCAGAGAGAAGGAGCTCACAGGCATAAATAAATACCAATAGACCATAAGTGCAAGACATAAAAGGTTACAAAAAACACACAGCTACCAAGAAGCATCTCTGGGTTAGAGCTAAATGTCAAATAGAAGGAATATGTTCATATAAAAGGAAACACACTGTTAAGCATCCATGCTGAAAGCAAGCTGGCCGAGAATGAATACAATTCAATAACATTTAGATTTTTATATTCTGTATTTTATCTAATTGATGCTCTTGAGCACACTAAAGTCCCCATCCACCTCGTCCACAGGGTTCACCTGTAGGACTTGGTTTACTTTTGCCAAATAGTCAAGCCTATTCGCTTGTTTGATATACACTGAGAATGTTAGTTACCACAGCGTTTTACACTTTAATGAGTGGAAGTTGTCGCCCAATCAGCTTTGTTTTTTCCTTGACATATGTTGAACATCTAGCCTGCTGGCCCGATATCCCCTCTGCGGGAGACCTGGTACACGGATTGTTCCCTATAACCTGCGGGTGTATTTGATTCCCGGTGATAGACTCATTTTTTTCCATCATTCAAATTCCTTTGTTCCACACCGTTGCAGTAAAATTCTTCATGCGTTTCCCTGAAGAAGCCTGACGTGGCGAAACCGGTTGCAAACAAATACGCAGTGAACAATACCATTTATGCATACTAAATATTTGGTTGTAAAAAAAATGCTTTTTTATCTTTTTGATAAATAAATGTTTACATTTTTTATAAACAAAAAAAAAAATATGTAGCACCCTCCTAGGTATGTGCTAGTGAGAGAGTATAATTTTTGGCTCTGTCTGCCTATCAGAGGAGCAGCAGAGAAATCTATATTGTTCTCTGCCTATCAGAGAGCAGGATCTATTAGTGAGGTCTGCTCAGTATGCGATTATGTCTAGAGAATGTTTCACACTGGTCCAATAGGGAGGCATGTTGGACAGTGGGAGGAAACCTTCCGAATGGGTGCATAGGCTTTGGTACAGTCCTGGTGATTGGCAGGTGCAGGTCGCCTCGGTGCATTATGGGATACTGTATAAAACAACAGCACATGTGCTGTGGGGTCTTTGGCTGAAGAGCAGTGAAGAGGGTGGCGGCTGCCTCCTCCTCCTCTGTAGCAGTGGCACGTGGCCTCAGGAGGTCTTACTGAAGGCCAGAGGAACAGTGCTGGACCCAGAGGTCCAGGGAAGCTGACTGAGGGGGAGACACTGGAGACTGCAGAAAAACAGTATCGTGAGTACAGGGTATCATGTCGAGGGGCCTGTATAAAAGCCAGGAGCACATGCACTGCGGGGTCTTTGGCTGGAGAGCAGAGTCCCAGAGGGAGGGGGGCGGCTGCCGCCTTCTCTGTAGCAGTGGCACGTGGCCTCAGGAGGTCGTCCTGAGGGCCAAAGGAACGGAGCTGAACCCAGAGGTCCAGGAAAGCTGACTGAGGGGGAGACACTGGAGACCCTAGAAAAACAGTATCGTGAGTACAGGGGCTCAAGTCGAGGGGCCTGACCTGAGGGGGGCCATCCCAAGAGTAGACTAGTCAGTGGACGGGTGTCGGCCATCCCAAGAGTAGACTAGTCAGTGGACAGGTGTCGGCTATCCCAAGAGTAGACTAGTCAGTGGACAGGTGTCGGCTATCCCAAGAGTAGACTAGTCAGTGGACGGGTGTCGGCTATCCCAAGAGTAGACTAGTCAGTGGACGGGTGTCGGCCATCCCAAGAGTAGACTAGTCAGTGGACGGGTGTCGGCCATCCCAAGAGTAGACTAGTCAGTGGACAGGTGTCGGCTATCCCAAGAGTAGACTAGTCAGTGGACAGGTGTCGGCCATCCCAAGAGTAGACTAGTCAATGGACAGGTGTCGGCTATCCCAAGAGTAGACTAGTCAGTGGAAGGGTGTCGGCAGTCAAGAAAGATGATACTTAGGAGAGTGTCCTGAAGATGACCTTAGTTTATCAAGTCATCTTAGGAAAGAGACTTAAATCTAAATTCACCTCAGTGGCAAGGTGGATCAACAGCCTTGCTGTACCAAGAGATAGAAGTCCTCCAGTATTGTGCATAGTTAATTCGGATTATCCCACTATTGCCTTCTCCTAAACCAAATTTATAATAAAACCCAAAAAACAACTACATACACCTGGACTGCTTATTGGACAAGCCAAAGAGGAAAAGTGAGAGGCTGTGCATGTCAAGGTTGGGAATGGTAACTCAGGGGACCCGTAAGTGTGAAATCTGGCAGTCCTCAAGGGGGCAGCACTACAAATATCTTTATTATTCTGTATTTGAGCACCTTAAAAGTCCAGCACCCCACAAATTCTTAAAACATGAGGCGAGGAGAGCCGATAACCGGCATTTTCTTGTTTACCTGTGATTAGACACAGCTGATAACATGGGTATAGAGCTGCGTCATTGGCATTTTACCGAGATTGGGGTTGTGCCGTGTCACAGGGACACAGCACGCCCCTGTGATCACTGCACGCAATCACAGTGAGACTAGGGTGACGTCATAGGATGTCTCCCCAGATTGTGAGAGCATCCCGTTCGCAGTCATTAGTCTATACGGCGGGCGGTGGTTAATGTAGCCACAGGAATGGTTGCTGGTTTTCTGGAACGGCAGTGGGGATTGTTGTGTAGATAATCTGTATGCAAATGACGCTTTCATCAAACAGACTGCTAAATGACTGACAATCTCCTGTGTAATTCCATGCGGTTTCTGCTTCCAGGAAGATTCAGCGAGGTGCAGAAGTCAAACTAATTTTCTGTCTAGATGGCGTACGGAGAAAAAAGTTAATTAACTTCTGAGTATTATCAACATTGTCGAAGAGAAGATCACTGGGTGCAGTTTTAGGATTAGAAGGAAAGTTGAGAATGTTTGGAGTTCATATTTTTCCCTTTGCAGTGATAAAAAGTATCCAAAAAACTTTCTTGTCGTTCTTCAGCATCTCTTAAATTGAGGGCCAACTTATTAGTATTTGCTGAGCAGGAGGCCTTTTCTGGCACTTTTTTATTACAAGTTTAAGTCAGGTTTTTTTGCTAGAAAATTACCCCCAAACATTAAATATTTATTTATTTTTTTAGCAGAGACCCTAGAGAATAAAATAGTGATCGTTGCAATATTTTATGCAACACAGTATTTGCGCAGCGGTCTTTCAAATGCAATTTTTTGGGGAAAAAATACCATTTAATGAATTTAAAAATAAAATATGTATATAAAGCTCTGAAAGCGTCTTTATGATCTTCCCATTAGGAGTAAGGATCTAACACAAAGAATTACTACGCATTGCAGCCCTTAGGGGCTTTAGTCATCTAAGCTAAACTACTAGAGCCCCTTAGGGCTGAAACGCATCAGTTTCTGTGTGTTAGATCCTTACTCCTAATGGGAAGATCATAAAGACGCTTTCAGAGCTTTGAACACCCGGTTGCTGACCTTTCTCAAACTGAAAGTCTAACTGTAGCGACCCGTGCTGCTGTTCAAGGCTTGCATATTTATTGCAGCATAGTCATCCATGAGGTAAGGGTGTAGGGGTGTGAAATACGCTATTTTGTCAAAAGTATTGGGACGCCTGCCTTTACACGCACATGAACTTTAATGGCATCCCAGTCTTAGTCCGTAGGGTTTAATATTGAGTTGGCCCATCCTTTGCAGCTATAACAGCTTCAACTCTTCTGGGAAGGCTGTCCACAAGGTTTAGGAGTGTCTATGGGAATGTTTGACCATTCTTCCAGAAGCGCATTTGTGAGGCAAGGCACTGATGTTGGCTTGCAGTCTCTGCTCTAAATCATCCCATCAAAGGTGTTCTATCACTGTGGTCTTCAAACTGCGGCCCGGGGCCGCATGTGGCCCTTTGCTTGCCTTTATCTGGCCCGTGGGACACTATTTAACCAACTGATACAGGTAATGGGGCACCATTCCTCCTACTGACACCATCATGGGGCACCATTCCCCCTACTGACACCATCAATGGGGCACCATTCCCCCTAATGACACCATCAATGGGGCACCATTCCCCCTACTGACACCATCAATGGGGCACCATTCCCCCTAATGACACCATCAATGGGGCACCATTCCCCCTAATGACACCATCAATGGGGCACCATTCCCCCTACTGACACCATCAATGGGGCACCATTCCCCCTACTGACACCATCAATGGGGCACCATTCCCTCTACTGACCCCATCAATGGGGCACTACTCCTCCCACTGACACCATCAATGGGGCACCATTCCCCCTACTGACACCATCAATGAGGCACCATTCCCCCTACTGACACCATCAATGGGGCACCATTCCCCCTACTGACACCATCAATGGGGCACTACTCCTCCCACTGACACCATCAATGGGGCACCATTCCCCCTACTGACACCATCAATGGGGCACCATTCCCCCTACTGACACCATCAATGGGGCACCATTCCCCCTACTGACACCATCAATGGGGCACCATTCCCCCTACTGACACCATCAATGGGGCACTACTCCTCCCACTGACACCATCAATGGGGCACCATTCCCCCTACTGACACCATCAATGGGGCACTACTCCTCCCACTGACACCATCAATGGGGCACCATTCCCCCTACTGACACCATCAATGGGGCACCATTCCCCCTACTGACACCATCAATGGGGCACTACTCCTCCCACTGACACCATCAATGGGGCACCATTCCCCCTACTGACACCATCAATGGGGCACTACTCCTCCCACTGACACCATCAATGGGGCACCATTCCCCCTACTGACACCATCAAAGGGGCACCATTCCCCCTACTGACACCATCAAAGGGGCACTACTCCTCCCACTGACACCATCAATGGGGCACCATTCCCCCTACTGACACCATCAAAGGGGCACCATTCCCCCTACTGACACCATCAATGGGGCACTAGTCCTCCCATTAAAATCAATGATGGGCCCCCTTCCCCCCTCCATTCCTTCCTCATCTCTTTCTTTCCTGCCCTTTTTTTCCCCTCTCTCGGTGGGTTCTTCCCCACTTCTACACAAAAGAAGTGAAAAGGAGATGACGGGATTGCCGATCATTATCTGTTTCTCTTGTTTTTATCACTCCCAATGGGCATACATACATATGTTCATACTAGATGACTGGGGGGGGGGGGGCTTGGTCTGCCCGGAGTGGGTCTCTCCTCAGTACTCCGGCCATGTGAAGGATGCCGGTTGAGGGCGGGGTCTCTTCGGGGGTCGGGCTTCCCCTAGCAATTCTCTCTGACATTTTGGGTAATGCGTTTTACAATATGGTCTTCTATACTACGATTACTGGTATTCACTAGAGTTGTTTTTCTGTCTATGATATTGTATATGGACTGATACCGTTGTTTTTGCCTATTCTGTATGCCTTTTTTTTTTCTTTCCTTTTCCTAATAAACACTGAATTTATAATAAAAAAAAAAAAAAAATCAATGATGGGAGACTGATGTTAGGGCATTTTCTATTTGCAATGGCCAGTCTGGCCCTCCTAAACCCAAAGCACAGTAAACTGGTCCTTTGGTAAGAAAGTTTGGAGACCCCCTGTTCTATCAGGTTGAGGTCGGTCAAGTTCCTCCACCCCAAACTCGCTCATCCATGTCTTTATGGACCTTGCTTTGTGCACTGGTCCAAATAATTTGGTGGAGGGGGGATTATGGTGTGGGGTTGTTTTTCAGGGGTTGGGCTTGGCCCCTTAGTTCCAATGAAGGGAAGTCTTAAGGTGTCAGCATACCAAGACATTTTTGACAATTTCATGCTCCCAACTTTGTGGGAACAGTTTGGGGATGGCCCCTTCCTGTTCCAACATGACTGCACACCAGTGCACAAAGAAAGGTCCATAAAGGCATGGATGAGCGAGTTTGGGGTGGAGGAACATGACTGGCTGGCACAGAGCCCTGACCTCAACCCGATAGAACACCTTTGGGGATGAATAAGAGCGGAGACAGCAGGCCAGTCCTTCTCTCCAACATCAGTGCCTGAGCTCACAAATGCGCTTCTGGAAGAACGGTCAAACATTCCCATAGACACACTCCTAAACCTTGTGGACAACCTTCCCAGAAGAGGTGAAGCTGCAAAGGTTGGGCCAACTCAATATTGAACCCTACGGACTAAGACTGGGATGCCATTAAAGGTGCACTTCTAAATCTAGGCTAACAGTGCTGCTGACTGCACCCCACGCCCAGTACAACACCCCCTGTAGCACCAGGGGCTCATTCACATGGGTGGCACAGAGCAGCTCTAAACCTCCTCTTTTGGAGTCCCCTGTAAGCAATCTTGGCTCCTCCTCTTCTGTGGCCCCCCGTTGGCAATTCTAGCTCCTCCTCTTCAGTGTCTGTCCCCATAGCAAGTGCCTGCTATGGCAGAAGAGCAGGGCTTTGTACATCCACTGAGACACACAGCACAACTCAGCCCCCCCCCCCAGCTCAGGATTTGACTGACAGCAGCAGCAGCCAATGTCTCTCAGCCAAGCTTGTGAGATTGGGGAGAGAGAAGGGAAGACTGGCAGACGAGCACAGCCCTGGATCAATACAGGATTTAGGTATTTGGGGGGGGGGGGGGGGGAGGGGGAAGCAAGTGACAAAATGCTTCCTACTTTGATGCAGGTGCAAAGGAAATTTGTACATCCTGTATATTATTGTATTATATTTTGTATGTATTGCACACGGCACTAATAATGTTTTCATTACATGTTTGCATTCTTTCGAGTCCTGATAAGAATTAGCCTGCACATGTTACGCCCCTTGTTACCATAGAAGTACAATTGTAATAATAATGTGATACCTACCTAATCATGTGTATAAAAGCCTTCAATTGCGTCTAATAGAACAGAACAGTTTATTTGGAAAGATGCGCAGTGTATCTTTTTGTGTCTGTTCCCTAATGCAGTAGTTATTAATTTGGAACCAAAAATCAATATGAGGATAGGAGTTGCCTATCTATAAAATGTTCAGAACACAGGGAAGGCATTAGGGTACCTTTGTTCTTTTAGAATCACTTTAACACCATAAAGATACAACGTTTAACAGGAGTACACCCAATATTTATTAATTAAAGTGTTACTAAACCCCCAAGCATGCAGTAAAGCATGCTTGTTACACTCACTGTGGAACCTAAGGGGTTAATCCTCTGCATGGTGTAAAAATGCCATTTGATCCTGTCTTCTCCGATCCTCCCCTTCTTTTACCGTCCCCAGTCCATCTCCTGATAGTACAGAGCCTTGGAGGCCCTCTGCACATACTCAGTTTGGTGTGTATTGCTAGAGGTTTTTTTTTCTTGGTAGAGTGCATGTGATCAGCACAGGGCCAATCAGCACTGTCCAGACAGAGGGTCATGCAGTCTCATAGGACAGTTAGAAGAGAAAGAAAACTCCTTCTACAAACTTTAACCAGACACTGACAGAAGTCACAAGACTGCTATATACTGATGACAAAAGGTATTTATCAGTTTATATTTACTAACATTGCATTTCCATGTTCTGTGCAGTTGTAGTGAATGCAGGCTCCTGGGTTTAGTAACTTTTTAAACACTGGTAGTACACTCAATGCCATTCGGCTTGCTGCCATAGTCAGTATATTTGTATACAGATAGACCTGAAGGGAAGGGAGGCTGCTGAAGGTAAGGGAGGCTGCTGAAGGTAAGGGAGGCTGCTGAAGGGAAAGGGGAGGACTGCAGTGTGGATGGGCACCATCTGTATTATACACAGTGGGAAGGGAGGCTGCTGAAGGAAAGGGAGGCTGCTGAAGGGAAGGGAGGCTGCTGAAGGGAAGGGAGGCTGCTGAAGGGAAGGGAGGCTGCTGAAGGGAAGGGAGGCTGCTGAAGGAAAGGGAGGCTGCTGAAGGAAAGGGAGGCTGCTGAAGGAAAGGGAGGCTGCTGAAGGAAAGGGAGGCTGCTGAAGGAAAGGGGGAGGACTGCAGTGTGGATGGGCACCATCTATATTATACACAGAGGAAAGGGAGGCTGCTGAAGGAAAGGGGAGGCTGCTGAAGGAAAGGGGAGGCTGCTGAAGGAAAGGGGAGGCTGCTGAAGGAAAGGGGAGGCTGCTGAAGGAAAGGGGAGGCTGCTGAAGGAAAGGGGAGGCTGCTGAAGGAAAGGGGAGGCTGCTGAAGGGAAGGGGAGGCTGCTGAAGGGAAGGGGAGGCTGCTGAAGGGAAGGGGAGGCTGCTGAAGGGAAGGGGAGGCTGCTGAAGGAAAGGGGAGGCTGCTGAAGGAAAGGGGAGGCTGCTGAAGGGAAGGGGAGGCTGCTGAAGGGAAGGGGAGGCTGCTGAAGGGAAGGGATACTACTGATGAACACACCGCTGTGTCTCCAGAAGGCTGCACAATTCCTGGAAACAATCAGGGCCACAAACCTTTTGACTTCTCTTCCTCCGCTTCCTCGTCCTTGATGATGAGCCGGCCGTCCGATGTGACTTTGAAGTCGTGGCTTTGCTTTGTGCTCTTCACACCCGGTTTTGTGGCTGTGATACAAAAAGATGAGACACATTTTCTACATTAAAGGGGTTGTAAACCTTAGGGGGGGGGGGGGGTTGTCCTTTAAATAGAAATAACAAACATGCCTATTACCTGCTCTGGGCGATTGTTTTGCACAGAGCAGCACCGATCCTCCTCTTCTGGGGTGCCCCACTAGCATTCCAGATCCCCCTCTCCTCTTCATCAGGGGCCCCCACAGAAAGCCGCTTTCCCTGGTGGCACCCTTGAGGGCTCGCTCCCAAGTGCCGCTGCTGCGTCCATTGACACAGACAGCGGGACTCGTCTCCACCCTCCACCACTGGATTGTTTGGCTGAATTCACATTGCTTCGGACCAAAGTCACACAGGACCCTTTTTTTGGTCCACGCCAGAATCGGATCGTATGAGTGTTCACCCCTATGCTATTTGATTCATGTCCGAACTGACAGTTCGCACTGCGATATGCAAACTGATTTGAAGGTGTCGGATGTTTTGTATCGACACCCCCAGGGATTTGCATATGGCAGTGTAAATTGACTGCGATGCGGGAACCTGCAGTGGATTCGCTGTCTGGAGCCATTACAGAGCAAAATGACCCCCGATAGATTCTCCATAATGTACCATAGATTTGTAAATCCAGCTCCCTTTGCATTGTGAAAGAAGGTGAAGAGCACAACCAGTATAGAGATGGAAACACACGACGAGGAATATGGTGTAATGAGTTGAACATCCAGTGGAGGTTTGGAAAACGCCAGTTGTACTTGTGGAAGCGATCGCTACCGATGATTGGTGTATTACCTGCGCCTTGGAACACCTTTGAATCCACGCTCGTTTTGACCATTCTTAATTGATGGTCAGAACGTTCCGGTAAGCGGACACCCCTATCTTGTGAACGGTGGTGGTCATTTCCTCTTCTTTGATCCTATTTTTGGTGTTGGACTTTCGGTTCTCTGCCTTTTGGGATTTATCATATCATATTTTGTGGGATTCACAAACTGACCTTGATTGGACTTTTTTTTATTTCTTGTGGTTCTACTTACTTATGTACTGGCAGACTTTATCCATTCATTTATATTTCATGTTCATTATTAAGTTGTAGTGTGACCTAGCGCGGTTGTTTTGTTGTTTATATTTTCTTTAACCACTTGCCGACCGCCGCACGACTATTTACGGCGGCGGTCAGCCCCTCACAGGCAAAGCGACGTAGGGCTACGTGGCTAGCCTGTGGGGCTCCGGGGAGCGAGTGCGCGCTGCCGGAGGTGCGCTCCCGCGCGTGGGTCCGCTGGGCACTCGCGATCGATCAAAAAGGCAGGCGGCTAATGTAAACAAAGTCGCCTGTCATTCTCCCCTGTGTAGGAATAGTGATCATACGGTTCTGCTATGTAGGACCGTTGATCTCTGTTCTTACACCTCAAGCCACAGCCAATCACAGTTAGAAACACGCCCCTAGGGACACACTTAACCCCTACCTCTCAAAAAAAAAAAAAAAAAAAGTTAACCCCTTCACTGCCAGTGTCATTTTTACAGTAACCGTGCATATGTATAGCGCTGATTAGGGCTGAACGATAGTCGATGTGATATCGACTATCGTTCTGCAGGCATGGGCGATATTCATATCGCCGAAGCCACGATATTTAGGCATTAGGCAGAGCGGGGAGAAGTCGGGACTCGGGGGGAGGAGGAGGACTTACAGTGACTGCGTCCGTCCCACACTTCCCTCCCAGCTCTGCCTCTAGTATCCAGCCGACCATTACTCCGCCCTGCTCCGCCCATTGTCTCTCCTGGCTGCATCGGGTGCGGGATCAGGCTGTAATGTTTTTCAATGGAGAGACAATGGGCGGAGCAGGGCGGAGTAATGGTCGGCTGTTGACTAAGAGGGAGGGCTGGAGTACGGGGCGGATTGCATGGCGGCGGAACAGTGTTTGCAGCAGGAGAGGGGGGAGATGTCCGGAGCATGGCGGAGGAGCACTGCGGGACAAAGGCTGCTACCGACAGCCCGCTTCCTCTACACTCTGGCTCCGACAGAAGGCTCAGGCGGGAGAAGTTCTAGGAGTGTGGTGGATCCCCTGGCAGAAAGCTGAGCTCTGCTAACTGATCCCTCCTCCGGAGACTGTCTGGAGAAATATCGCGATATATATTGTTAAAAACGAAATATCGCAATATACTTTTTTACCCAATATCGTGCAGCCCTAGCACGGATTACTGTAGTAATCTCACTGATAACCCCAAAAGTGTCAAAAATGTCAGTCAGGGGTCCGATCTGTCCGCCGCAATGTCGCTGTCCCGCAAAAAAAAAAAAAAAAAAAAAAATCACAGATCGCCGCCATTATGCGTTAAAAAAAAAAAAAAATTGACAAAAATCTTTCCCTTTGTTAGTAAACGCAATAACTTTTGCGCAAACCAATCAAAATACACTTATTGCATTTTTTTTTTTACCAAACATATGGTAAAAAAAAAAAAAAAATGGCCTAAAATGTTAAAAATTTTAGATTTTTAAATTTTTTTTTTTGGAATTTCATATAAAAAAAATGTGAAAAATATTGTTATTTTTGCAAAATTGTCGCTCTTTTTTTGTTTATAGCGCATGATCAAAAAAAAAAAAAAAAAAAAAAAAAAAAATCGCACAGGTGATCAAATACCACTAAAAGAAAGCTCTGTTTGTGGGAAAAAAAAAGGATGTCAAATAAGTTTAGGTACAGCGTCGCACGACCACGCAATTGTCAGTTAAAGTCACGCAGTGCCGAATTGCAAAATAGGCCCTGGTCAGGAAGGGGGTAAAATCTTCCGGGGCTTAAGTGGTTAACCACTTAAGCCCCGGAAGATTTTACCCCCATTCCGACCAGGGGGTATTTTGCGATTCGGCACTGCGTGAATTTAACGCACAATTGCGCGGTCGTGCGACGCTGTACCTAAACGAATTTGACATCCTTTTTTTTTCCCACAAACAGAGCTTTCTTTTAGTGGTATTTGATCACCTGTGCGATTTTTTTTTTTTTTTTTTTTTTTTTTTTTGATCATGCGCTATAAACAAAAAAAGAGCGACAATTTTGCAAAAATAACAATATTTTTCACATTTTTTTATATGAAATTCCCCCAAAAAAAAAATGTAAAAATCAAAATTTTTAAAAATTTTCGGCCAATTTATTTTATGCTACCTATGTTTGGTAAAAAAAATCGCAAAAAGCGTATTTTGATTGGTTTGCGCAAAAGTTATCGCGTTTACTAACAAAGGGAAAGATTTTTGTCATTTTTGTTGTTTTTTTTTTTAACGCGTAATGGCGGCGATCTGCGATTTTTTTTGCGGTACTGCGACATTGCGGCGGACAGATCGGACCCTTGACTGACATTTTTGACACTTTTGGGGTTACCAGTGACATTTCTACAGTAATCAGTGCTATATATATGCACTGTTACTGTAAAAATACACTGGTAGTGAAGGGGTTAACTTTATTTGGAAGGGAGGGGCTGTGTGTGTCCCTAGGGGCGTGGTTTCTACTGTGATTGGCTGTGGCTCTAGCTGTAAAGACACTGATCAACGGATCTACATACCAGATCCGTTTTATCAGTGTCTTTGCAGCGAAGAGAATGACAGGCAGTTTGTTTACACAAGCTGCCTGACATTCTCCCTCTCCCCCGCCGATCGCCGAGTGACCGGCGGACATCGGGTCCGCTGGTCACACGCGCGGGGGGGTCCGTGACCACGCGGGAGCGGGAGCGCGCCCCGGGGGGCGCGCGCTCGCTCCCTAGACCCTCACAAGCAAGCAACGTAGCCCTACGTTAGTTTGCCTGTGAGGGGCTGACCGCCGACGTAGATAGTCGTGCGGCGGTCGGCAAGTGGTTAAAAACAAGGTAAGTGAAAAAAAATTTTTTAATTATCCAATTCTTTTGCAGGTAAAAAAAAAGCAAGCGGATAGAATTTTTTTTTTAGGGTGGACCTCCACTTTAATGTTATGCAACCACTGTGCTGAAAATACACGGCTCTCCCCTGCAGCGTGTCTGCCAAGTGTCAACAGTTGTGCCGCTCTGCCGCTTTCCAATTACATTTAAACTCTGAATTGCAGCAATTATCCAGCCCGTCGCGAAATTATCCAGCGCTCAAAACACACACGAAACACTTAACGATTCTTATTCAGCGTTAATTAAACTGTGTGTGTTGTGCAGGTTTGGAATATATAAAAATGCTCGGCTTCAGCACAACACACAACAGTTGGTTTAGAAAGAGATGTCAGGGCTTCCCTAATGACTTTGCTTTCGATGTGTCGAGTGTTCGGCCTGGAAATGGAAGAATGACTCACCTAATACTCTCTGCGCGGCGTTCGCATCGAGGAAATTTAGAGGTTCGTCTCCTTCCCCTTCCTTCAGCCAGGCTTTGCTCTTCTGCCGTGTCTGCTTCTTCTGCTGTTTGTTCTGCTGCTTCGTCTGCTTCTCATCCTCTTCCTCCTCGTCTGAGTCCGCCAAAATGTCCTCAATGCTACAAAACAAAGAGCGGAGATCAGAGGTGGTTTGTTTTTTGAGTGCTTGCATTAGGTACCCAGTCTACAGCAAAATACCCTTTCCCAATAAACAAACCGTATTCCATTATTGTAAGCTCTCAGGTCCTCTCACTTACCAAAGAAAAAAGAAAAGGAGAGGCTACAATAGGAGCCCAGTCACACCAGGTTGCATTTTTTTCGACTGCACTCTAACCACATAGACCAGGGATCCTCAAACTACGGCCCCCCCAGCTGTTGAGGAACTACACATCCCATGAGGCATTGTAAAACTCTGACATTCACAGACATGACTAGGCATGATGGGAATTGTAGTTCCTGAACAACTGGAGGGCCATAGTTTGAAGATCCCTGACATAGACCGTCCAAAATCCAGGCTATCCTTTGGTATTGCAGGGCTTCAGGTGGCTTGTAGTGGGAGATGTGAGCCAACTTCATAGAGAAGAATTTATTTTTTTTCTCCTCCACTTCGAGCTTCTAGCTACAAAACGCTGAGGTGTGAATGGGGCCTAAGGGTGCGCTCACATTGGCAGTCTGAAGCATGATTCACCCCTTGGTCCAGTTCATTTGTGTAGTGTGAATGGTCCAAACCTGCTCAGGACTACTTGAAAGAGATGATCCCAGCACGGTTCATCCCCTTGGAACAGTTCATTTGTGTAGTGTGAATGGTCCAAACCTGCTCAGGACTACTTTAAAGATGATCCCAGCACCCTTCACCCCCTTGGTCCAGTTCACTTGTGTAGTGTGACTGGTCCAAACCTGCTCGGGACTACTTGAAAGAGGTGGTCCCGGCACAGTTCACCCCCTTGGTCAGTTCATTTGTGAAGTTTGACCAGTCTGAACCAGGGCAGGACTACTTGAAAGAGATGATCCCGGCACGGTTCACCCCCTTGGTCCAGTTCATTTGTGTAGTGTGACCAGTCTGAACCTGCTCGGGACTACTTGAAAGAAGTTGTCCCAGTATGGTTCACTCCCTTGGTCCAGTTCATTTGTGTAGTATGACCGGCACAAACCTGCTCAAGACTACTTCAAAGAGGTGGTTCCCGGGAAGGTTCAACCCCTTGGTCCAGTTAATTTGTGTAGTGTGACCGGTACGAACCTGCTCGGGACTACTTGAAAGAGGTGGTCCCGGCACGGTTCAATCCCTTGGTCCAGTTCATTTGAGTAGTGTAAGCACAAACTGGGAACGGCTAAAAGTACCATGCTCAAGACCAGTTGAGGTGGCGATCTGGTTC
This sequence comes from Pelophylax lessonae, assembly GCF_965119305.1. Taxonomy (NCBI): domain Eukaryota; kingdom Metazoa; phylum Chordata; class Amphibia; order Anura; family Ranidae; genus Pelophylax; species Pelophylax lessonae. Next base: position 12,308,610 of record NC_138776.1, on the reverse strand, counting down.
ACTTGTGGTCCAGCACCATTGACTTCAGTGTGAACACGAACCGTGCCTAAGCACAGAACTCTCCCTAGATCACCGAGCACAGATGCAGGGATCACTGTGGTCTGGTTGGCAGAGGTGATGATATAAGTGTGCCTGGAAATACTTGCTTATAAGCCCAGTGTGACTGCAGACCTGCCGGGGAATTGGGGACATTTAAACTCTGGCCCAATTCAGCTGTAACCATGTCCAGTGTGAGTGTATCCTAAAAGCACCTCTATTTCTGTTGATGCTGGCTGCAGCTCCACCCCGGTCTAAAGCCCAATTTATGGGCATTGCTGTATAGCTGTTAACTGCTAGGAATCAAACAGGGTACCAGCAGCTCTATTACACAGCACTGTCAACGCTGCTTGTTCATTCATAACAAAAGATCATTCAGTGATGCAAGGCTGTGTGATCTATCTGCAGCGCCTTGGAAAAATACACAGACTACACAGATGGAGAACACAGCCTTGCAGTGCTGAATAATCCTCTACTGCTATGAATGAACAATCAGAGCTGTCCAGGCCAGTGCAGCGCATGACACCCTCACAGTGCTGCCTGTTTATGCACATTAGTAAATGATCACTGTGAGCTGTGTAGGTTTAGACAGATCTGTTGTGTATGGCACTTCTGGTGTCTAGAGTGGCCCCAACAGCTCTGCAGGGCTGTGTGATACAGCTTTTGGCTGCTAGTAATCATACAGGGTACAAAAGGGATTGAAAAATTGGCTAAAAAATTTGATTTTTGTACTTACCATAAAATCGATTTCTCTATATTTATCGGACACAGCGCTCCATAAATCATAACTACTGGGTTATTTTGCCTCCTCCAGGACGACTAGGCAGAACAAAAAACACCTGGCTATGCCCATGGGCCATCCTCCGAGGTTGGTATATAACCCCCCTCTCTGCTCTAGGTAATCAGTTTAGTAGCAAGCAGTATTGGAAGTATCAGAGCTCCATAGAGGGGGGGGGGGGGGGGGGGTTGCTGTGTCCGAACTCAGAACAATGGATTTTACGATAAGTACAAAAATCCAATTTATTTTCGTTCATCGACAGACACAGAGCTCCATAAACCATAACTACTGGGACGTCCAAAAGCAGTGCCAAAAGGAAAATAAGGGGTGGGGAAAATACCCCCAAGACTAAAAATAAGTGCCCTTAACCAGGACACAGGAGCCTTAACCGGGTCACAGGAACCCCGCCGGATAAAAAAAAAAAAAAAAGTTTAAAGAAAAACACTCAAAAGGGAACAGCCCCTCAAACAGCAGTCTGCAAAACTTTGGGACCAAAAGAAGCATCCACAGATGCCAAAGTATCAACCTAAAATAATTTTGTGAAAGCATGCACCGACGACCAAGTGGCGGCCTTGCAAACTTGCGATATTGATGCCTGATGACGGAAGCACTAAGCGCCCGAGTAGAATGCGCCATGATAGGGAAAGGTGGAACCTGACCTTTAATGGAATAGGCTGAGTCATCGTCTGTCTGATCCATACGAGATGGTAGCCAAAGAAGCGGCCAGCCCTTTTCTTGCTCGGTCCGTAACCACAAAAAGCGAGTCTGACCTCCGAAAGGACTCAGTGGCTGCCAGATACACTGGAATCGCACGAATAACATCAAAAGGTATGCAAAGCAAATTCCTTGGGATGAACTGGCTTGGGATACAAGGAAGGCAACACAATGTCCTCATTCAAACGGAGTCAGAGGCAACTTTGGGCAGAAATGATGGGCAGGGACGAAGAACCACTTTATCCCTATGAACAACCAAATAGGGACTGCGACAGGATTAATGCTGCCAATTCCGATACCCCGCGGGCCAAGGTAATGGCCACCAAGAATGTCAACTTCTAGGATAACGTAGACAAGGGAATTTCCCACATATTCTTAACCACTTGCCGACTGCCTAACTCCGATCTACGTCGGCAGTCAGCCCCTCACAGGCAAAGTGACGTAGGGCTACGTCACTAGCTTGTGAGGGTCTAGGGAGCGAGCGCGCGCCCCCGGAGGCGCGCTCCCGCGTGGTCACGGACCCCCCCGCGCGTGTGACCAGCGGACCCGATGTCCGCCGGTCACTCGGCGATCGGCGGGGGAGAGGGAGAAAGGCAGGCAGCTTGTGTAAACAAGCGACCTGTCATTCTCCTCTGTGTAAAGACACTGATCACACGGATCTACTATGTAGATCCGTTGATCAGTGTCCTTACAGCTCAAGCCACAGCCAATCACAGTAGAAAGCACGCCCCTAGGGACACACACAGCCCCTCCCTCCCAAAGTTAACCCCTTCACTACCAGTGTATTTTTACAGTAACAGTGCATATGTATAGCACTGATTACTGTAGAAATGTCACTGGTAACCCCAAAAGTGTCAAAAATGTCAGTCAAGGGTCCGATCTGTCCACCCCAATGTCGCAGTACCGCAAAAAAAAAAAAAAAAATCGCAGATCGCCGCCATTACGCGTTAAAAGAAAAAAACAACAAAAATGACAAAAATCTTTCCCTTTGTTAGTAAACGCGATAACTTTTGCGCAAACCAATCAAAATACGCTTTTTGCGTTTTTTTTTACCAAACATAGGTAGCATAAAACAAATTGGCCGAAAATGTTAAAAAATTTTGATTTTTACATTTTTTTTGGGGGGAATTTCATATAAAAAAATGTGAAAAATATTGCTATTTTTGCAAAATTTCGCTCTTTTTTTGTTTATAGCGCGTGATCAAAAAAATTGCACAGGTGATCAAATACCACCAAAAGAAAGCTCTGTTTGTGGGAAAAAAAAGGACGCCAAATTTGTTTAGGTACAGCGTCGCAAGACCGCGCAATTGTCCGTTAAAGTCACGCAGTGCCGAATGGCAAAATACCCCCTGGTCGGAATGGGGGTAAAATCTTCCGGGGCTTAAGTGGTTAAATAGAGATTTCTGGAGAACCGAAAACACAAAATTTAAATACCATGGTGGCAAGAGAGACTGTACAGGTGGACCCACTTGTCGAATCCCTTGAATGAAGGTACGAACTAAAGAGTGCGTGGCTAAGGGTCGCTGAAAGAAGATTGCCAAGGCGACACCTGGCCCTTGATGCTACTTAAGGCCAACTTTTGAACAATGCCCCATTGAAGAAAGGTCAAGATCTGAGCCACAGAAAAGGATCGAGGATGAGCACCAAACGACTCACACCAAGAAATGTACTTTCCACGTACAATGGTATATCTTGCTGGAAGACGACTTCTTTGCCTTCACCATAGTAGGGATCACTGATTCAGACAAACCTCTATCCCTCAGTACCGGGCTTTCAATAGCGAAGTCATTAAAATCAGTGACTGTAAAGCAGGATGGTAGATTAGTCCTTGGGACAACTGGACTTCTCAGAGGAAGCCCCCATGGGACATTTACGGCCACCAGGATGACTGCAAGATCCTTGCTCTTGACTCCTCACATGAACTGCCGAATGCGCCTGAGCTGAGGATGATACTGGCCTTAACGCGGTCCTTGGATGCCTGTGGCGTCTGCCAGAGGAACCAGTGATCTCCCCAGGAACTTCAGTATCCTCCAGTGGAACCGAACCGGCTAAAGGAGCAGCATGTAGAATTGTACAAACAGAACAGTCTTGAAGGTGGATACCACCAGACTCAGTTCTCTCTCCTCATTTGCATACAGGTTCTATCTGCGTACCATCCAGACATTACCGGAAACCTTTGCAGGAATTAAATCCGCACAAGGAGACTCAGGACCTAAAAAAACTGAAAAGAACAAGCTTTACCCCCCCCCCTCCTTTCTAGGTACCACCAAAATAAAAACATTTCGCAGATCTCCTTGACGCCTTCTTGGGAGTCCTCGTCATCAAAGTAGGGGAGCTGTCGACCAAGGGACCACTGCGACTCAGACCCAAGCTTAGTCGTATGCAAACCTGGGAGATGTTTAACATGCGGGCCAGCCTCTGTCCGTGAGGCTATGTCTCGGCCGACCTAGCTAGTAGCTGTGGTCTGCACGTGCTCGCTGGCTGGGGGGACCACTGGATCTAAATTATCCAGCCCGTCGACCAGCCGTTGATTGTAGATCTCCCGAGTAAAAAAACAAAAAAGATGGAAGGAAGGAGAAAAAATTGCTAGGACCAGAGATCCTAGCCGGGAGCCAAGGTCCTTACGCCTAACTAGACAGATTAAAACTGAATACCTAGAGCAGAGAGGGGGGTATATAGCAAGCTGAGAATGGCCCATGGGCGTAGCCAGATGTTTTTTGTTCTGCCTAGTCCTACTCATGGAGGAGGCAATATAAGCCAGTAGTTATGATTTATGGAGCGCTGTGTCCGTTGATGAACGAAAGAGAAAGTTTGGGAGCCAGTTTTTTTTTCAACAAATCTTATGAGTAGAACATGTAACATGTTTAGGGGGCAGAAAAACGCAATAAATTACCCAGTTTTTTGGTTAAACTATAAAAGCCGAAGTTGCACCAAGTAAATAGATACCCAACATGTCAACACCCTTTATTCTCCATAGGCAACGCTTTAAAAGTCCCCTATAAGTCATCAGCTTAGCGTTACGAAGGATTATAAAGTAACGCAGTGCCGCAGTGCTATATAACGTCTTTTTATTTATTTACATTACGTGGCTGGGAGTTCAGGATTTGTATTGTATTCGCTCTATGACCTCAAGTGTGGCTTTAAAGGGGAAGTCCCCAAGGCATGCATGACCTGCCTGTTCCCAGGAGGTCCTGGCGTTTTGGTAAGAGTACATCTTGTTTAGGTGTCGGTGGTCGGCCGCTGTAGAGCAGTGAGTGTGATGTGACTCATCTCTGATTTCCGACTGCAAGGTCTCCTCACCATCACCTCTTTGGGACTGTTATTTACGCTTGAACGCTTCTATTATATTTTTATTCAATATAATTTGGAATTTCATGTTCGCGCAACACTTTGTAAATCAAACAATTGAGCATCTTATTGTAACCATTCGAAAAACCTACCTGTCTCCCTTGTGCTTTGCATCCTCATCACCTTCATCTGCATTAGAGGCTGCTTGTTTCAGGGCCTTTTGCTTCTTGTTTTTAGCCTCTGCTTTGCGGATATTGACTAGAACCTTGTGGTATTCCTCCGGTAACATGCTCTTTACCAGATCAAATCTAACAAAAGACCAAAACAATGCGTTCAGCTGAATACAGAAACGGGTCACATATGACTCACAAGTAAATACCGTGTTTCCCCGAAAATAAGACCTACCCTCAAAATACGACTTATCCTGAAAATACGACTTACCCTGAAAATAAGACCTACTTTTATTTTTGGGGAGGGCTGCAATATAAGCCCTACCCCGAAAATAGGCCCTAGTTTTAGTGTTTTTAAAATACTAGCATCCACTCTATTACTATTTTATATAATGTCCAGTGTGTTTCTGTAATATATTAGCGTGAAATACATTCGGTATAGCGCCGCTTGGCGCTCAGATGATCCCCCCCCCCCCGCTGCTGTCCTCCTCTTCTCATAGTTGTCAGCAAAGGATCTCAGCCCCTCCCCTCTGCAGTGTTCAGAGCGGGTCACGGAAGCACCAAGTATTACAGTGTGAAAAACCTTTGTCTCAGCGCCAATCTGTGGTTCCGTGACCCCCAGCTGTCAGCGAGGGAGATGAGGAGAGAAGCGGGAGATCAGCTGTGCGCCGCTATACTAAAGGTATTTCACACAGTTATAATTACTTGGCACTTCTGTGACCCCCAGCTGTCAGCGGGGAATCAGCTGAGCGCCGATATAACGAAAGTATTTCACACAATTATAATGCTCAGCCCTTCTGTGACCCCCAGGTGTCAGCGGTGCAGAAAAGGAGGACAGCAGTGGGAGATCAGCTGAGCGCCAAGCGGCACTATACTGAAGGCATTTCACACAATTATAATATAATACTCTGCGCTTCTGTGACCCCGAGCTGTCAGCGGGGGAGAAGAGAAGGAGAGCAGTGGGGGGGATCAGCTGAGCGCTGCTATACCAAAGGTATTTCACACAATTTTAATATAATACTCTGCGCTTCTGTGACCCCCCAGCTGTCAGCGGGGGAGAAGAGAAAGAGTGGAACCTGTCCTGTTAAACCGCTGTATGGTCTTGGCCCCCATGCTGCAGCTCAGTTTCAGGGTCTTGGCAATCTTCTTATAGCCTAGGCCATCTTTATGTAGAGCAACAATTCTTTTTTTTCAGATCCTCAGAGATTTCTTTGCCATGAGGTGCCATGTTGAACTTCCAGTGATCAGTATGAGAGAGTGAGAGCGATAACACCAAATGTAACACACCTGCTCCCCATTCACACCTTGTAACACTAAAGAGTCACATGACACCGGGGAGGGATAATGGCTAATTGGGCCCAATTTGGACATTGTCACTTAGGGGTGTACTCACTTTTGTTGCCAGCAGTTTAGACATTAATGGCTGTGTGTTGCGTTATTTTGAGGGGACAGCAAATTTACACTGTTATACAAGCTGTACACTCACTACTTTACATTGTAGCAAAGTGTCATTTCTTCAGTGTTGTCACATGAAAAGATAGAATAAAATATTTACAGAAATGTGAGGGGTGTACTTACTTTTGTGAGATACTGTGTGTGTATATATCTATCTATATATCTCTATCTCTCTCTCTCTCTATATATATATATATATATATATATATATATATATCTTTTTCTCTCCATCTATATATCTATATACACACATACACAGAGTTTTAATATTATCTATCTTTTAATATATATATATATATACACATACACACAGAGTTTAATTTACTGTTTATTATGGGAATACAAATTTATGTTTGCAGCCAATGTTTAATTTTATGAATTGATGTTATTATTGATTTAATTTGGATTCACATTCACGAACATCTAAAAATATTTGTTAAAGGAACAGCGCGGGATTGTTACCACTTACACACATTACTCCAATATCCTGTCTGTTCTATAGGGGAAGACTGCCTGTCATGTAGGATGGTTTCTATACAAAGTTCATCTCCTGATCTTACCCGAATTTCCGGATAAATTTGGTGAAAATATTTCTCAGCTTCATACGGAAGTGGCGTCTCATGTCCTCGTTTAGGTTTCCGATTGCTTCCATCTACAAGTTTAAGAACAAATCACCCATTAAAGATCAGGCACCCAAATCTACAGACCTGAAGACATCACAAACTATCTGAACCAGCAGTTGGCTCCTATATCATCAAATTAACAAGACTGGGTCTCCTGCAGTTGCAGGTTGTTTTGTCTAAGAAATTTTCTAATAAAAAGTATTGAAACAAATAAAATAGAAAATTCACCAAGACCGGCACCAGATATTGAAGAGAAAATGTAAGAGGTGAAAACCTTCCAAACAATTTCTTGATTCAATAACAGAGATAAATTACATTTAGGCGGGGGTTCACACCTCTGCTGCAACCACCCGCACCCCCGCTGCTGCTGCAACCACCCGCACCCCCGCTGCTGCTGCAACCACCCGCAGCCCCGCTGCTGCTGCAACCACCCGCAGCTGCTGCAACCACCCGCAGCCCCGCTGCTGCTGCAACCACCCGCAGCCCCGCTGCTGCTGCAACCACCCGCAGCCCCGCTGCTGCTGCAACCACCCGCAGCCCCGCTGCTGCTGCAACCACCCGCACCCCCGCTGCTGCTGCAACCACCCGCACCCCCGCTGCTGCTGCAACCACCCGCACCCCCGCTGCTGCTGCAACCACCCGCACCCCCGCTGCTGCTGCAACCACCCGCAGCCCCGCTGCTGCTGCAACCACCCGCAGCCCCGCTGCTGCTGCAACCACCCGCAGCCCCGCTGCTGCTGCAACCACCCGCACCCCCGCTGCTGCTGCAAACACCCGCACCCCCGCTGCTGCTGCAAACACCCGCACCCCCGCTGCTGCTGCAAACACCCGCACCCCCGCTGCTGCTGCAGACACCCGCACCCTGCTGCTGCAAACACCAGCACAGTGAAACACAGGCAATGCGTGCCAGTGCCATAATCCCAATAGCACACCGCACACACCAGAAACCACACTGCACTTGCAGTTCCTGTGTGGGATGCGATTTCTGAAATGCTGCGGGGACCTTTCCCTGAGTTTCAGGAAGCATGGCAGCCCATTCAAATGAATGGGCTTCTGTGCTTACACAAATCGCCCACAGAGCAGAGCCTAGCCTTAAAGGTAAACTCCAGATAGGCATTAAATACTTGCCACCCGCACCCTGCAGTATATACTGCGGAAGGCTGGCGGCTTGGCTGCATGAACCGCCGTACCTGTACGGCGCTTTGTGGGAGCGCTCCTGGGGGTGCAAACATGCCCCGGTTACCCAGCGGAGAAGCTGATTCAGGGTGCCAGCAGCCGCCATTACAAGCAAGAGGGCCAATGCGCCATCAATGAAGTGAATGTGGTGAGTATGGAGAGGGAAAGACTAAAGCTGGATACACACTATACAACTTTTGTTGTTATATTTTCTTTAGATTTACCTTCTATGTAGTGCAGGGGCCTGACTGATTGCATACAAATTGAAAGTGATTAGATTTGACCTCATATTATATGGTTTTGGTAAATCTAAAGGAAAATATCTAAAGAAAATTGTATAGTGTGTATGGCCCATAAGGAGAATAATGAAAAAAAATAAACCAATCGAAAGCAGCTGCCAATTTTTATAGTGTCACCACTATAAATAGATGTGAAATAAATCGGCGCTAGCTTTCCAGTAAACAAATAATCCCACAAAAGAAAGTAATCAGACAGCCATGAATCGCATAATAAACACAATGGTGTAAAAAAGCAGATCCCCAGATAGAGACATAAAATATGGAAATATATATATCAAATACATGTGACGAAATATTGACATAAATCGAACAACCACAGAGATCAAAAATGTGTAATAAGCAGGAAATAAATAAGTGCAAATAGAACCAAAGAAAATACTAAGTGATGTGTGACATCAATATTGGATTCACTATATATATATATATATATATATATATATATATATATATATATATATATATATATATATATATATGGTGCAAAATGGTGCAAAAAAGTAATAAAGTGCTAAAGTGCAATAAAATGAATAATCACAGAAAATGTCCATGTGCAAAAGGTGTAACAAAAAAAAAGATGTGCTCCAAAAATCGTGACTCTTGTGACTTCTCAATAATAAGGTGATTCTTGTGTTTTTCCAATCTTGTCAGTGGGGACAGCTTGTCACCCAGGTGAGCTAATCCTAAAATAAGTGTAATGGCCGCTCACCTCCAAATACACTCATAAGAGCGTTTGTGATATAAATCACCAGGTAGGATGAGAAAAACAGGTCTTCCTTCACAGTTGGGACTTCTTACTGGGGTCAGGTTCACCTCTACAGATAAGGCTTTAGTAGGGCCAATGGGGGATCTCTTTACCCTTTGGTGGAACACTGCCAGTAATGTGGTAAGATAACAGTTTCTTTATGGTAACTGCCAAGTAGTGATCTTCCTAAGGATCTCACTCATGTCAGGGATAACAAAAGGGATCTCATGGTGTAGTACTTAAAGCGGAGTTCCGGGCACAAAAACAATTTTTTTTTTGTGCCCCTCCGCTAGGTAGCGCTCACCTGAAAAGGAATTGGATAGTTATTTTTATTTTTTTTGTTTACTCACCTTTTTATTGAAGATCGTAAATACTCACCTATGACTGCTTCCTCCTCCAGCGCCGAGGCTCACCCCGTCACTTCCTGCCTCGCGATGATTCCTGGGAGCTAAACGTCATAGCTCCCAGGAATCAATGCGACGGCACCGGCCCCGCTTGTCACTTCCGGGCGATGCCGCATTCCCCTGCTAAACAGCTTCTGGGCATGCCCAGAAGCTGTTTAGGAATGCAGCGCCGCACCGGAAGTGACGAGAGGGGCCGGTGCAGTGCATTCTGGGACACGAAGACGCGGAAGAAGACAGAGAAGAGGACCGCGCCGGCTTCAGCTGCCCACAACAGAGATGGAAACGCTGTGGAAGAAATTTTCTAAGTAAGTATTTCTTCTAAAAGGTAAGTGCGAACCGGGACAGATCAGAGGCTATCCATTGTGGAATGTGCTAGCCCTGACTGTCCCGGGGGTATGTTCAGCAAAAAATGACATCTGTGCCCGGAACTCCGCTTTAAAATGAGATTTATTAAAATAAAAAGCAAACACTCACAGTTAAGTAAACACAAACGTGTGTCCGCCGATGCGGTGGAATCCAATACTTCTGATCTCGGCCGTAGACTGGAAGTGACGTCACCTGGCTCCACCAGACTCGTCGTGTCACTCCACGTGATCCCACACTTCCCTTGATAAAGTCACGTAGAGTGACGCAACGCGTCGGAAGGAGCCGAGTGACGTCACTTCCAGCATATGGCCGAGACCGGAAGTATTGGATTCCACCGCATCAGCGGACACACGTTTTTTGTACTCCAGGAAATAGATTCAACATGGATGGTCGGGGTTAAATTGATCTCTCAACTAAATAAAACATGGAGTCTCGGGGGAGGGATAGGGGAGTATGCTTTAAATATTAAAGGCAGATTAAACTGTTTGGGGTGCCAACATACAGTTTAGTTTTAAAATGATTGTAAAGTCTAGTTAAAAAAAAAAAACAAGTTATACTTGCCTCCTCTGTGCAGTTGGTTTTGCACAAGGCAGCCTGGATCCTCCTCTTCTGGGGTCCCTCGTTGATCGCCCCTCCCTTTTATCGAGTGCCCCCACAGCAAGCAGCTTGCTATGGGGGCACCCGAGCCGAGATGCAGTTCTGTGTGTCCATTCAGACACATAGCTGTGGTTCGGCCCCGACCCCTCTCTCTCCTGATTGGCTAACTTCCTTTGATTGACAGCTGCGGGAGCCATTGGTGTCGGGGCTGTGTCCAAGCCAATCAGGAGTGAGAGTCCCGGATGGCCGAGGGACTCATGGACATCGCTGGACAGAGATGGACCTCGGGTAAGTATTAGGGGGTGCTGGGGGGGGCTGCTACACCCAGAAGGTTTTTTTATCTTAATGCAAAGAATGCATTAAGATAAAAAAAACTTCTGACTTTACAACTCCTTTGTCTATGGACGAATCACATCAAAGTCAGACAAAAGTAGTGCAGGGATTACTTTGAAGTCGCTCAGAGGGCTCCGGCGGGTCATACGAGCGTCCAGCTGTAAAGGTATTATGTTACATACAGACACACACTGGACATTATATAATTCTTTTACAGCACAGATTACATGATTTTACAAGGATTTCAACTAGGGCGTATTTTCAGGGTAGGGTTTATATTGCAGCCATCCTAGAAAACGGAGACAGGTCTTATTTTTGGGGAAAGACGGTAGTTCCCGTTTGTTCCTTCTGAAGAGGCGGAATTGTCCGTGAAACATGTAGAGGATTAACCCTACATCATACCCTCAGTGTCCCTCATTTCTGAGGGTGTCGCACCACCAGCCATATGTTTTTATACAAACCACATTGTGTGAATAGGAGATCAAGGTTTTTTTTTTTTATGTATCTTGATACAATAATTTTTATACTTTGTATAATAATGTATACTATGTACTAATAAAATGTATTTTTATGTTATGATTTCTTTGAAACTTTTGGGTACAGAGATAGTTCATTCCCCTATTTTCCCGCAGGGGTTGTCTCTAGATTCCCTTAACTGTGCTGAAAATTGAAAATCTGATTACTTTCATGTAAACCAAAATTCCCCTTAATAGAATAATGGCAGAACATGAAATAATATCTCACTAAATCCGTAAGTACTTTTTAAGAAAGATTACAAGCCTTGTCCCTTCTATTCTTTTATAAGCCATTTGACAAGTGACGATAAGTAAAAGGCAAAAAAAATTCTTGTATGGCAGGAATTATGTTCTGTCGACAAGGTCACACCGAGATGAATCATTGCTGGAACCTAAATCCCCGAGGATGAAACCCAACACTGCAAGCCAAAGAATATCTGGAAAATTAAAGTTCCTCTCTATTAACATTCTTCAATGAAAGGTTTTCATATCTCTTGCTCGCTCTCTCTCTCTATATATATATATATATGTATATATATATATATATATATATATATATATATATATATATATATATATATATATATATATATATATATATATATATATATATACACACATACATACACATACAAAGCTCAAAAAAATGAAAGGAACACTGAAAACACATCAGATTTCAATGGGGAAAAATCTCATGCTGGATATCTATACTGGTATGGACTGGGTAATGTGTTATACTGGTATGGACTGGGTAATGTGTTAGGATATATACTGGTATGGACTGGGTAATGTGTTAGGATCTATACTGGTGTGGACTGGGTAATGTGTTAGGAAGAAAAGGATGTCACATCGTTTGATGGAAATGAAAATTATCACCCTACAAAGGGCTGAATTCAAAGACACCCCAAAAATCAAAGTGAAAAAAAATGATGCAGCAGGCGAGTCCATTTTGCTGCAACTCAGAATGGTACTCAGTGGTTTGTACGGCCCCCATGTGCTTGTATACATGCCTGACAATGTGGGGGCATGCTCCTAATGAGATGACGAATGAACCAGGGCATAACTGAGCTCCGAACAGACTGAGGTGCAACTTGGTGGCATCGGATGAACCGAAACATAATGTCCCAGAGGTGTTCTATTGGATTTAGGTCAGGTGAATATGGGAGCTATTCAATGGTATTCATTCCTTCATTCTCCAAGAACTGGCTGCATACTCTCACCACATGAGACCCACCATTGTCATGTAACAGGAGGAACCCAGGACCCCCTGCACCAGTGTAGGGTCTGACAATCCAAGGATTTTATCCCGATACCTAATGGCAGTCAGGGTGCCATTGTCTGGACTGTAGAGGTCTGTGCGTCCCTCCATGGATACGTCTTCCCAGACCATTACTGACCCACCACTAAACCGGTCATGCAGAATGATGTTACAGGCAGTATAATGTTCTCCACGGCTTCTCCAGACCCTTTCATGTCTGTCACATGTGCTCAGGGTGAACCTGCTCTCATCTGTGAGAAGCACAGGGTGCCAGTGGTGGACCTTCTAATTCTGGTGTTCAATGACAAATGCCAATCAAGCTCCACAGTGCTGGGCAGTGAGCACAGGGCCCACTAGAGGACGTCGGCTCTCAGGCCACCCTCATGAAGTCTGTTTCTGGTTGTTTGGTCAGAGACATTCACACCAGTGTCCTGCTGGAGGTAATTTTGTAGGGCTCTGGCAGAGCTCATCCTGTTCCTCCTTACACAAAGGAGCAGATACCGGTCCTGCTGATGGGTTAAGGACCTTCTACGGCCCTGTCCAGCTCTCCTAGAGTAACTGCCTGTCTCCTGGAATCTCCTCCATGCTCCTGAGACTGTGCTGGGAGACACAGCAAACCTTCTGGCAATGACACGTATTGATGTGCCATCCTGGAGGAGTTGGACTGCTTGTTCAACCTCTATAGGGTCCAGGTATGGCCTCATACTACCAGTAGTGACACTGACCCCAGCCAAATGCAAAACTAGTGAGAAAAAGTCAGAAAAGATGAGTAGGGAAAAAATTTGGGTGGCCTCCACCTGTAAAACCATTCCTGTTTTGGAGGTTGTCTCATTGTTGCCCATCTAGTGCACCTGTTAATTTCATTAACACCCAACCAGCTGAAACGGATTACCAACCCACTCTGCTACTTAACTGAACAGATCAATATCCCAGGAGTTTAATTGACTGTATGCTAAACTCAGATTAAAAAGTGTTCCTAATTTTTTTGAGCAGTATATTTTTTTTTCTCTATCAGGAGCTGCATCAAGAAAGCCTTTAACCACTTGCCGATCACCCCACAGCAGATTTACCGCTACAGGATGGCCGCGCTGTGCAGGGTCACGTTTATATACAGGATTCTGCATGACTGGGTATTGGGCACAAATGCTAGTAATGGCGGTGACCTGGGACTGTGATACCATAATACAACTTTACGCTGTCACTGCACTAATGACACTGGCTGGGAAGGGGTAACATCCAGGTTGATCAAAAGGTTAAATATGTGCCTGTGTGTGTTATGTGTGCTGCTTTTTACTAATACTCTCTCTGTTTCTTATTCCTGCTTTGCAGGGATAAGAAACAGACAGATTATTCCCTCTGTACAGAGCCCTGTGTTGATTGTTAAAAAGCAACCCAATTGTTGTCCCTCCCGAAGACTCCTGGGATGTATGACATCATTGGTCTTGGCTAGACACCAGGAAGTAACTGAAGGAATGTAAAAAAAAAAAAAGTTTAAAACAATATATAATATCTATTTACTAATGCTAGCAGCACGAGGATTAATAATGTTGATTGCTAGAGTGAAGTTTCACTTTAATATGACATTGACAAAGCAGGAGAATGTGAATGCGGCTATGTCATCCATAGTCGCAGCACAAGGATCGCATCTCTGAACGATCAGGACAGCGTGACATTTTGTGGGTGACACTTACCATTTTCTGTAGGTGTTTGGAGAGAACTTTCAGATCCATCATAAATATGACGACTTTAATAAAGCCCAGGGCGGCCTTCACGATCTCCCGCGTTCTAGAAGTCAACAAGAGACACACGTTCTCCAGCAGCTGCTCGATCACCTCCAATCCCATGTGGTCTGTCAGGGGGGAGAAACCGGGTTTTCAAAGGGATGCGCTCCACTCAGACACAACATTTTACATTTAAACAACAGGTAGAAGAAGTACCAGCTGATGGGCTTTAATTATTCTGCATTCATTTTCTGCAGAGGGATACTGTGCAAGCTAAATCCCTGGTGTATTGGATGCTGCACTTCTAGATACGCCCCCAATATTGACACTGTAAGGGATGCACAGCCATTTTTTTTTAACCACTTGCCGACCGCCGTCAGTATATGTACTGCGGCGGTCAGCCCCTCCTAGGGCAAAGCGACGTAGGGGTACGTCACTCGCCCACGAGCCTCTAGGGCCCGCTTGTTCACTGAAATCCCTGCGCGAGTGACTGGCGGCTCCGCTGTCCGCCGGTCAAATGGTTAAAGAACGGAGTACCTATAGCAGGGAGTGGGAGTATACCCCCTGGAACTGCCCCATAGGCGTAAAGTTTTTTCCTGCCTAGTGTCCTACTCCTGTAGGGGGCAGTATAACCCACGTAGACAAGAAGACGAGGAGCTTTGTCTGTCAACTATAGAGAAATCCATTGTGGGGTTTTTTTTTGTTTTTTTTAAACAAATGCACATTTTTGCTGTTTAACCACTTGCCGACCGCCGCACGACTATCTACGTCGGCGGTCAGCCCCTCACAGGCAAACTAACGTAGGGCTACGTTGCTTGCTTGTGAGGGTCTAGGGAGCGAGCGCGCGCCCCCGGAGGCGCGCTCCCGCGTGGTCACGGACCCCCCCGCGCGTGTGACCAGCGGACCCGATGTCCGCCGGCCACTCGGCGATCGGCGGGGGAGAGGGAGAATGTCAGGCAGCTTGTGTAAACAAGCTGCCTGTCATTCTCCTCGCTGCAAAGACACTGATCACATGGATCTACTACGTAGATCCGTTGATCAGTGTCCTTACAGCTGAAGCCACAGCCAATCACAGTAGAAAGCACGCCCCTAGGGACACACACAGCCCCTCCCTCCCAAATAAAGTTAACCCCTTCACTACCAGTGTATTTTTACAGTAACAGTGCATATATATAGCACTGATTACTGTAGAAATCTCACTGGTAACCCCAAAAGTGTCAAAAATGTCAGTCAAGGGTCCGATCTGTCCGCCGCAATGTCGCAGTACCGCAAAAAAATCGCAGATCGCCGCCATTACGCGTTAAAAAAAAAAAAAAACAACAAAAATGACAAAAATCTTTCCCTTTGTTAGTAAACGCGATAACTTTTGCGCAAACCAATCAAAATACGCTTTTTGCGATTTTTTTTACCAAACATATGTAGCATAAAACAAATTGGCCGAAAATGTTAAAAAATTTTGATTTTTACATTTTTTGGGGGGGAATTTTATATAAAAAAATGTGAAAAATATTGTTATTTTTGCAAAATTGAAGCTCTTTTTTTGTTTATAGCGCGTGATCAAAAAATCGCACAGGTGATCAAATACCACCAAAAGAAAGCTCTGTTTGTGGGAAAAAAAGGACGCCAAATACGTTTAGGTACAGCGTCGCACGACCGCGCAATTGTCCGTTAAAGTCACGCAGTGCCGAATCGCAAAATACCCCCTGGTCGGAATGGGGGTAAAATCTTCCGGGGCTTAAGTGGTTAATATGGGAGGATTTTTTTTGTTCTCCAAAAAGGTAAAAAAAAAAGAAAACAGCACAATAAGCAGAGCATAAAAAGGGGACAAAGCCTTGCATCTACAAATGTAATACTTCAATACCAAGCAATCCCCAATATGCTCCCCATTGAGACCTCCTGCAGAGACTAAACTCCTCTGTGAGTAATCAGTAACAGATCAGAAGCAGCACCCGGTGTGCAGAACTTCAGATAAGACCGCTTTTATGTGTTCCCACGATGTGAATAAAGTTGGAAGCTCTTTTTGTGGAAGGGGACATTCTCACTTTCATGTGTTCCCATAAGATGAAGATGAATGTTACTGGATGCCCAGCATGCCGTCTCTGCTGATCAGACATTCACCATTTATATTTTATCTTCATGAGAAGAAGGAGCTTAAGTATATAAGGGTATCACACAACCACCTTGGATGATATAGGACAGGCACCCCTACCTTTAAATTCAAACAGGAGTCGGGTCAGGGTGAGGACTGCACAGCTGATCATGGTGACAGAACCGGTGAGCCCAGCGTAGACAATACTTAGGTATTGCTCCATGGCCTCTGCAAGAAAAACAATTGTATGATATATAGTTATGTATTGGCATATTACAAGAAGAAAAGATCACCAAAATCATGGCGAAGTTACTTGGGTACACATTGACTTTTGTTTTATTACAACGCAATCATACCCACCATAAAGTAACCAATACAAGGCCTTTTATTAGAAATGCTACAAAAAAAAAATGGATTTTTGACTTACCGTAAAATTCATTTCTCTGAGGTTCATTCACGGACACCATTCCGGATCTTAACCATTGGGTTATACTGCCCCCTACAGGAGTAGGACACTAGGCAGAAAAAAAAAAGTCTGACTCTGCCTATGGGCAGTCCCAGGGGGTATACTCCCTTTTACGGACACCATTCCGGATCTTAACCATTGGGTTATACTGTCCTCTCCAGGAGTAAGACACTAGGCAGAAAAAAAAAGTCTGACTCCGCCTATGGGCAGTCCCAGAGGTATACTCCCTCTCCCTGCTATAGATACTCAGTTTTGTTAAAAGCAGTATCAGAAGAATTACAACTCCACAGAGGGGTGGGTGCTGTGTCCGTCAATGAACATCAGAGAAATGGATTTTACGGTAAGTCAATAATCCAATTTTCTCTTTCGTTCATTGACGGACACAGCTCCTGATCTTCTTAACCACTTGCCAACCGCCGCACGACTATTTACGTCGGCCGTCAGCCCCTCACAGGCAAAGTGACGTAGGACTACGTTGCTAGCCTGTGAGGCTCTAAGGAGCGAGCGCGCGCCACCGGAGGCGCGCTCCCGCTCGCTCACGGACCCCCGGCGGACCCGATGTCCGCCGGGCACTCGCGATTGTCCGTTACAGCGGGAGAAAGGCAGGCGGCTAATGTAAACAAAGCCGCCTGTCATTCTCCCCTGTGTAAGAATGGAGATCATACGGTTCTACTATGTAGGACCGTTGATCTCTGTTCTTACACCAGTAGCCACATCCAATCACAGTTAGAAGCACGCCCCTAGGGACACACTTAACCCCTGCCTCTCAAAAAAAGTTAACCCCTTCACTGCCAGTGTCATTTTTACAGTAACAGTGCATATGTATAGCACTGATTACTGTAGTAATGTCACTGGTACCCCAAAAAGTGTCAAAAATGTCAGTCAAGGGTCCGATCTGTCTGCCGCAATGTCGCAGTCCCGCAAAAAAAAAAAAAAAAAAAAAAAAAAAAAAAAAAAAAAAAAAATCGCAGATCGCCGCCATTATAATCTTTAAAAAAAAAAAAAAAAAAAACAACAAAAATGACAAAAATCTTTCCCTTAGTTAGTAAACGCAATAACTTTTGCGCAAAGCGTATCAAAATACGCTTTTTGCAATTTTTTTTACCAAACATATGCAGCATAAAACAAATGCTAAAAAAAAAAAGCCTAAAATGTTAAAAAATTGATTTTTACATTTTTTTTTTAATTTCATATAAAAAAATGTGAAAAATAGTTATTTTTGCAAAATTGACGCTATTTTTTTGTTTATAGCGCATGATCAAAAAAAATCACACAGGTGATCAAATACCACCAAAAGAAAGCACTGTTTGTGGGAAAAGAAGGACGTCAATTTAATTTGGGTATAGCATCGCACGACCGCGCAATTGTCCGTTAAAGTCACGCAGTGCCTAATCGCAAAATAGGCCCTGGTCAGGAAGGGGGTAAAATCTTCCGGGGCTTAAGTGGTTAACCATTGGGACGTCCTAAAGCAATGTTAAACATGAGGGGTGGGAACAGCAAAAAAAAAAAAAACTCCCAAGGCTAACAATAGCCAACCAAGTAAACAGGAGCTTAACCAAAACATGAGCTCCCTGAAAAAAAAAAACAATACACCCTCAAGGAGGACCAGGTCCTCTAAACAGCAGCCTGCAAAACTCTTCCAGTGTCCAGATCCTCTGAGCAGAATTTTTGCAGAGGACGCCTCCCTAGCCGGACAGACTGGCATCCATAGTGACCACTGTCCAATACAAGGGGAGGAAGGATTTGCCCAGCCGAAGCACAAAGCCACCATATCAGGGACTCTTTCGTTCCCCCGCTCAGCCCGATCTGATTGTCCTGAGACTGCGGAATTTTGTCCCATTTGGCCAGAATCTCCCCCTTGCAGGGACCTCGTATGGAACTGTGCAAACTGAACCACCTCGAAGGTAGACCCCATCAGGCCCAGCACCCCCATGCAAGTTCGGAGGGATGACCATCTGCTGGACAGCAGGAGACGAATTACAGCCTGCAGTTTCTGGAGTTTGTCCAGAGGAAGGAGCACTCTGGCTAAAGCTTAGTACACACGCAACGAATTTCCGCCGACCGGTCGTCCTTTTTTTGTTCAGAGTGGTGTTTTGTTGGTTGGAATGTGCTCTAGACTGCGCACGAATTTTGTCGACCGACAGAATTCTACTTCAGAAGTGATGTCATGTGTTGGATTGCTTTCTTTGTGTTCTTTCTTCTCTGAGCATGCCTAGACTTGCTCATAGGATTTTTCCCTGTCGAAATCTGTACTGACTGCACGAAAATCGGACGTGTTTTGACGGAGGACAAAAATTTTTTAGACTGCACACCAGAATTTTTTCGGCCAAAAAGTCGGAGTCGGTTGTCGGAAGCATCATACTAACAAGCCGAAAATCGGCAGATCAGTCGCCGGACGAAAATTCCTGGCCGAATTTCGACGCGTGTGTACGGGGCTTAAGGCTGAGTCCAGTCAGGCTCAGATAGTCCAGCTTTGTTGACGGAACCAGAGCAGACTTCAGAATCTAGCCAAACTCCCTCAAGCTCGTATGTTGATTTCCAGGTTTTCCACCAGAGCAGTAGGAGACTCCGCTCGCCAAAGTAGGTCGTTTAAGTAGCCCAGTACCACGATCCCCCATTGGATTAAAAATGCTAGCACCGGGGCCAACACTTTCGTGAAGCCCCGAGGAGCATTGGCAAAACCAAAAGGTAACACCAAAAACTGATAATGCTCCTCTCCCACGGCAAAGCGTAGGAAGTGTTGCAGAACGACACATATTGGAATGTGAAGGTAAGCGTTCTTTATGTCGATGGAGGCAAGAAAATCCCCCTGATGCAGGGAAGCGACCACCACTGTGTGAATGGTCTCCATTCTGAACTTCTGCACAAAGCAGTTCAGCTTCTTGAAGTCCAGAATTGGACGCACCTTGCCTTCCTTCCTGGGGACTGTATAAAGGTTTGAGTAAAAACCCTGAAAATGTCCTAAAGTTGGAACTGGGAACATCACCCTCTAAAGTAAAAGGTCTTGCACCGCCCCAAAAAGAGTCTGTAAGTGGACCGGGGACAGTCGCACGTTGGAAGGAAGAACCTTACTGGAGGGTAAAAACGAAACTCGATCATGTAGCCGGACCGAATGATCTCATAGACCCACCTGTCGTGTACCAGGGGAGTCCACGGGTCTGGGAACCAGCGAAGACGCCGCCCCCCACCCCAGATACGGGTGAGGGCACACTTCATGCTGAAGGGGTCTTGTCCGCGGTCTGGAAAAGCTCGCTCTTGACTTGCCAGACCAAGTTCGCTTGGATCCTCCAGGAGGTCCTGAAGGGCTTCAATCCCTTGTAAGTCGACTGAGGGATGAAAAAACAACTTATGAGCTGAGAAGGAGACGTTGGTCCTTGCCCTTAGTAGCCTGCTGAAGAAAGGTACTCTTCCCCCCTGTGACACCTTTAATGATGTCATCCAGGGTAGCACAAACCAGGCGATCTCCTTGAAAGGGAAGATCAGTCAAGGCCTTTTTAGAAGTCTGGTCCGCAGGCCAGCAGTTGAGCCAAAACACATGCAGAAGGACCCCACCGAAACAGAGAGCCGAGCCACTAGGGGAGCCGCATCCAAAGAGGCATTACAGAAAAACTGCAGGCCCTGGACCAGCTGGTCCACCAGCTCAGCAAAGGCAGAGGGGAGCTGTTCTCCTCCAGGTCAAGGCGCAAAACCCTAGCTCATTCGGTCAGAGTCTGTGACACCAGGGCAATGGTGAATATCGGCCTCAGTGCAGAACCAGTCAGGGTGTACATATTGCGGGCCACAACCTCTGCCTTTTGTCAGCCGGGTCCTTAAAGGCTGGGGACTCTTCAACCAGAATCATGGTTGCCTTGTTTAATCTGGAAACCGGAGTCCACTTCTTAAGAATGGACTCCTCATAGGGGCATCGCCTACCAAATTGCTAAGGGATCACTTTGGTCGTCCCCACACTTTAGTGACAATTTTTTCACTATAGGAGGGGGAAGGGAACACCTTTTCCACTCTGGATGGCTTGTGAGTGCCAAAGGGAACCTGCGCCTCTGTCGCAGCTGAGTTCCCCATCTTTAAGGTCTCACGCACAGCTACAACCAGTGCAACCACCAGCGCCTTTTTGTGCACGGTTGCAGAAGTGGAGGAATCCTCCTCACTATCTGAGGATTCAGGGCGCATGGTCACAGACCCAACAGGGTGACCCACGTCTGCGGTGGCAGAATCAGATTCAGGATCTGATGCGGTAGGGGAAGGCTGGGGCTACTTTTTGATAGCCCGTCGACAAAAAGCTACCTCCGCCGGGGACACAAAGGACTCCAGGACCACCGACAGTGCATCGATAGATGGATAGGACCCGGAGGGCCCCGCAGTCTCAGAGAGGTGTTTAGGTGGGGAGATGTGCTAAGGGACAACCCCCCCACGCTCTGGCAGCCCACCCGGTTGCCAGTCACAGAGAAACAATCGATCCTCAGCAGAGAGGGAAAGGACCCCACCAGACTCACCACCCTGCAAAAACATGGCACCACAGCCACCAGGAGAATCTGCACTGCATGAGCAGCGATCAGGAAATGAAATAATTTAGGAGTCAGCACCAGGGAATGAGGAGGGGCAGCCACTGCCGAAAACGCCACCCAGAAGGCTCCACGGACATGGCCGCCACTGTTTACTATGGCAGACTACCGCAAAATGACCCCCCAGCACAGCTGATCGTTTGGTCGCAGGCGGCGCACGGCTCCCACCCATCGCCAGCCATGGAGGGGCCCACATCATACCAGGAACAAGGCGGGCACCGCTCAACACCGAACTCCTCGCCATCGAAATGGGGGGGGGCTGTCGTTCTATGCAACCTAACAAAGCGTTTAACTCGTGGGTCAGCCCCCTTTTGGTGGGGCTAGGTCGCGGCCAACCTAGCGCGGACCTGAGGTGTGCGCGCGCTCTCTGGCCAGACTGGAGTGCCCACTGGATTTAGATTTTTCAGCTTGTCGCCAAGTCCAGCAGTTGATTGTAGGTCTGACAGGAATAAAACAGGATAAAAAAATCTAAAAATAAAAAAAAGTTGACAGGATCAGAGATCCCAGCAAGGAACTAGGTCTTGACTAGGCAGAAAAAAAACTGAGTACCTATAGCAGAGAGAGGAAGTATACCCCCTGGGACTGCCCAAAGGTGTAGCCAGACTTTTTTCTGCCAAGTTTCCTACTCCTGTAGGGGGCAGTAAAACCCAATGGTTAAGATCAGGAGCTGTGTCCATCAATGAATGAAAGAAATCATGCTTTATCTTTGTGCTAGGTGTAAAGGTGCCGGAATGGGTTTAATAAAATGGGGCAGCTCTGCATTGTGAAAAGGAGCGTGCAATGGGGGCCGCTCTGCATTGTGAAAGGGGCGCGCAATGGGGGCCGCTCTGCATTGTGAAAGGGTCGCGCAATGGGGGCCGCTCTGCATTGTGAAAGGGGCGCGCAATGGGGGCCGCTCTGCATTGTGAAAGGGGCGCGCAATGGGGGCCGCTCTGCATTGTGAAAGGGGCGCGCAATGGGGGCCGCTCTGCATTGTGAAAGGGGCGCGCAATGGGGGCCGCTCTGCATTGTGAAAGGGGCGCGCAATGGGGGCCGCTCTGCATTGTGAAAGGGGCGCGCAATGGGGGCCGCTCTGCATTGTGAAAGGGGCGCGCAATGGGGGCCGCTCTGCATTGTGAAAGGGGCGCGCAATGGGGGCCGCTCTGCATTGTGAAAGGGGCGCGCAATGGGGGCCGCTCTGCATTGTGAAAAGGGCGCGCAATGGGGGCCGTTCTGCATTGTGAAAAGGGCGCGCAATGGGGGCCGTTCTGCATTGTGAAAAGGGCGCGCAATGGGGGCCGTTCTGCATTGTGAAAAGGGCGCGCAATGGGGGCCGTTCTGCACTGTGAAAGGGGCGCGCAATGGGGGCCGCTCTGCACTGTGAAAGGGGGCGCGCAATGGGGGCCGCTCTGCACTGTGAAAGGGGCGCGCAATGGGGGCCGCTCTGCACTGTGAAAGGGGCGCGCAATGGGGGCCGCTCTGCATTGTGAAAGGGGCGCGCAATGGGGGCCGCTCTGCATTGTGAAAGGGGCGCGCAATGGGGGCCGCTCTGCATTGTGAAAGGGGCGCGCAATGGGGGCCGCTCTGCATTGTGAAAGGGGCGCGCAATGGGGGCCGTTCTGCATTGTGAAAGGGGCGCGCAATGGGGGCCGCTCTGCATTGTGAAAGGGGCGCGCAATGGGGGCCGCTCTGCATTGTGAAAGGGGCGCGCAATGGGGGCCGCTCTGCATTGTGAAAGGGGCGTGCAATGGGGGCCGCTCTGCATTGTGAAAGGGGCGTGCAATGGGGGCCGGTCTGCATTGTGAAAGAGGCGTGCAATGGGGGCCGCTCTGCATTGTGAAAGGGGCGTGCAATGGGGGCCACTGTGCAATGGGTCCCGAGGTGTGAAGGGGCCGCTCCGAGGTGTAAAGGGGGGCGTGCAATGGGGCCGCTCCGAGGTGGGAGCTATCAAAGTGGGAAATTGTATTAAGCACAGATAGAACAATAGAGTCAGAGCAAACCATAGCACACCTTTTGGATCTTGGATGAAGCGCAGGTAGGCGTGTCCTATATCTGCCAACAGCGTATACGCAGTCTTCCTCGCTCCCACCGACACTTCTTTAGTGCAAATCATCACCTTCATTAAATGAGAAATAATTCAATCACATATCCAGCTCAACATTTAATCCCCCCCCCCCCCCCCCGCTTCCGGTCCAATAATACTGAACAGCTGCACCGCATTCACATTACTGGAACTTCTCAGAGGATAAAGTCCATTTTATGCAGGACAACAATACAATCACTGAAGCTAAACCTGTATTTATGGCTCTTCAGGAAAATTACAACAGCTGGAAATGGAAATTGCACTGTCAAAATTATAAAGCAGAAACTCATACAAGTCTTGGTCCCCAAGTTTAGGATTGGGGGGAGTGGGGAAAAGTTAGAACAGTGGTCCCCAATGTGTGGCTCTTTACTTGTCTTTATCCAGACCTTGGGCACTATTCCTCCCACTGACACCAATGATGGGGCACTATTCCTCCCACTGAAACCAATGATGGGGCACTATTCCTCCCACTGAAACCAATGATGGGGCACTATTCCTCTCACTGATACCAATGATGGAGCACTATTCCTCCCACTGACACCAATGATGGGGCACTATTCCTCCCACTGACACCAATAATGGGGCACTATTCCTCCCACTGAAACCAATGATGGGGCACTATTCCTCCCACTGAAACCAATGATGGGGCACTATTCCTACCACTGACACCAATGATGGGGCATTATTCCTCCCACTGACACCAATGATGGGGCACTATTCCTCCCACTGACACCAATGATGGGGCACTATTCCTCCCACTGACACCAATGATGGGGCACTATTCCTCCCACTGACACCAATGATTGGGCACTATTCCTCCCACTGACACCAATGATGGGGCACTATTCCTCCCACTGACAGCAATGATGGGGCACTATTTCTCCCACTGACCCTAATGATGGGGCACTATTCCTCCTGATTGGCTGAGTTTGATTGACAGCAGAGGGAGACAATGGTGCCACTGTTGTGTCTCAGCCAATCGGGAGAGAGAGTTCCAGACAGCTAAGGCACTCGTGGACATCATGGGATAAAGAGGGGGGCTCAGGTAAGTATTAGGGGGGCTGCTGCACATAGAAGACTATCTTAAAGCATAAAACACACCTTCTGCCTTTACAACTCCTTTATGGTCTAAGTACCGCAGATTGAGTGTTCTATAGGAAAAAGACCCTATGTGATATTGAAGTCATACACAAGTCTCAATATATGCGCTGAACTATACCCAAGATCCTTGTATTTCCCCACCCACAATAGGACTTCTCAGTCTTACCTCTGGAATAATAGACGCTAAAAAGTCTTCATGGTCAGCGGTAAGGAGCTTGACGATATGGGTGAGACACTTCAAACGAGGCTACCCGGAAAAAAAGAAGAATGAATAAGTTTCCTTGTACAGCGAGCCACTTATCTTTATCTAATTATCATGCAGGAGCACATCATTACAAATATAGGAAGCTAGCATGGCTTCATTCAGGAGAAATAAATGGGGAGGATTGTAGGGAACTGAGTGACCAAAAATTGGATTTCTAACTTACTGTAAAATCCATTTCTCTGATTTTCATTAAAGGACACAGCTCCTGATCATCTTGACCATTGGGACAACCATGGGAAGCCGGGGTTCTGAGGGACCTGCCACCTCCATAAGGGGGTCAGTGGGGAGATGTGATCCTGAGGCTCCATAAGGAAAGGAAGACCTTGCAGTACAAAAACGATCTTTTAGCACCACTAAAGGATCCTCTCAAGGCTCAGGGTACCTATCAGCAGAGAGAGAGATAACAGGGACCCCCAAAGACTCACCTTACCAACCACAGGGGCGCCGAGAATTCAAATCCAGCACCATCATGGACACTATCCCTGTTCATATGTCTCGGGCACAGGAAGAGGAAGAGGTTGAGCTTTGGCACCCCCACGAGGCTCCAGTTTCCAGCATCTCGCAGACTAAGGTAAAAGGGGCCCCCGTGACATCATCTGGCTAGACAAACATGCCCGCCAACCGGAGACTAGCCAGGCTAAGGGAAAATGGCCCCCTTGACATAATTCAACTACACAAATATGGCCACCAGCCGAACTAAGGGAAAATGGCCACCATCAGCTACAAACACTGAAGCATGTTGCCAGGATCTTTCCTGCACCCTCTGCAACGGGACCCTCCCTGAAGGTAGGACACATGTTAGGGGAGACTCTGCTGTGCACTCTACACCGGTCTCTGTACTGGGACCCCCCTGCACTATACCCACACTGCAAACAGCAGAGCATGCACCTAAGGGACCCCTCCAGATAACCAGGGTGGGACACACTATCCCAGGACCCTTACAGACTGGTGGTAGCGGGGGGAGACCCCCAGGGGTCTCTGCTGCATTCTCTGCCCTAGGACCCCCCACCGGACTCTAGATCCAGACAGGGGAATGGGAGTGGGGGAAGCCCAACTCAGCGAGGGATTTAAGGATGGGAGAAGGGAACCTTCCGGCAAGTCTGACCGTCCCTGGAGGTTACCCGCATCCACCGCAAAAAAAAAAAAAAAAACACGCCAAAAGGGTAGAGGGGGGACTGTACTTAACCGTCCATGGTGCAGGTAACGCTCCAGGCAGAACAACTCGCCAAAGTAGGGGAGCTGTGGGCCAAGGAACAGCTGATGCAACTCAGACCCAAGCCTGGTCGTATGCGACCCTGCAAGATATTTAACTCGTGGCCAAACTAGAGCATAGCTGCTGTCTGCACGCGCTCGCTGGCTGGGGAGAACCACTGGATTTAGATTATCCAGCCCGTCGCCCAGCCCGGCAGTTGATTGTAGATCTCCCGAGAGAAAAAAAAAAAAAAAGATGTAAGGATAGAGAAAATTGTTTGAACCAGAGATCCCAGCCGGGAGCCTAGGTCCTTGCAGACCTAGGACTAGACAGATTAAAACGATTACCTAGAGCAGAGTGGGGGGGTTATATACCAAGCTGAGGACGGCCCATGGGCGTAGCCAGGTGTTTTTTGTTCTGCCTAGTCCTACTCCTGGAGGCAATATAACCCAGTAGTTATGATTTATGGAGCACTGTGTCTGTCGATGAACGAAAGAGAAATGGCGCCGTTTACATCTGGGTAGCCCGGAAGTGATTTGACGTCATAGCGTCCGGATTACTATATCACAGAGCCTAACAAAGCCAATCCTGTCTTTGCAGGGCTCCATAATCAGCTAGTGGAAGCACCGGCTGGTGGTTTGAGACTCCTAGTGAGATGGGAGAACCTGATGAAGCTGCAGGGGGTGGGGGGGATGTCCACTCCCGCTTCTTGTAAATGCAATCCAGTGGCTATTTAGCCACTGGGATTGCTTTTACAAGAGCCGACTGCCGGTTTAGGAAAAAAAAAAAAAAACAAACAGCAACGATAAACGGTACAGCGTGTATGGCTACATTGGCCAGCAAGTGGTTAAGCTTATGCAGATGGTGGGTTGGCAAACAGAGGGCGCAATCTACCAGTGGCCTGGCCACGATCAACTGGTAGACTGTGACTGAGTTGCTGACCCCCGACCTAGAGCCACACCCCCTTCTATTTGTTTTTAAAAAAAAAAAAAAAGAGAGTAAAAGTATCGTAAACCAACTCACCCGTTTGGCCGGAGAAGAAGCACTTTTCAGGGAACCCAGCAGAGTTTTCTTTAGCTCCTCCAAGTTCTTAGTAACAAACTCTCCGCAAGTAGGCCTCTCGCCTCCGCAGATCTCCTCCAGCACCCGGTACGCCTTTTTCTGCAAGCTGTGATTTTTCTCCTGATGAAGAAAGAGGAGATAATACAACATAAAAGGACACAATAATATATCGCTGGACATAAAGGGAAAACCAATGAAATCCCAGCGAAGGCCGATACCTGACTGGAAAATTCCCCCAAGAAAAAAAAAAAAAAAAGAAGATGTGCCCAAACTAGAGTGGTCATCACCATTTCTTGAATCCTTACAAATAAAGAATTAAAGGAAATAAAATAATATTCTATCTTTTTTTTTACCAAGCAGCCAGACACAGGATCCTTACCAATCATCCCATAAACGCCTCCATTCCTTCTAGGTTCTAGGAACACTTCTTGAAGAGAGAGTATGAACCGGTCCTTCTACCATACTAAGATTGGGAACCCTGGGGTGGAGGCACCATTTAAGGAATGCCAGTGTGTGGATGATAGGCGCTTTACAAGTTAGCATCTGGCGAGTTTGCATTGCATGTGGGGTGAAGGAGCGAAGCACTACAAGCTTGTGTTAACCACTACATGTGCACCTCCCCTGTCTGCCGTACAATGATTTAACCATGGTATTCCCGAGTGTGGCTCAGGATTAATTTTCAGTACCAAAAGCAGTAACCCCGGGCCACACTCAGGATTACTCCAGAATCACACTCCCCTTTCCTGCGATCCCCCACCGTCCTTCAGCCATCCCCCGCTCTGTACTCGGCCGATGCCGGCACCTGTCTTCTGGTTCCCTTCCCTGTGAGCGTTGTGACGCAGGGGGGTGGAACCGGCGGCAAATTCTAAAATGTAAATACACCAAATGAGATAATAGAAAGCCGTGATCCTAACGGATTACACTGTATCATCCCATTTCACCACAGGATTTCACCTGGTGACTTTTCCAGTGCCCTGCCTGTGCTTTTCCAGTTCTTTGTGCCTGGAAAATGGAGAACGACCATGGCGTTCAAAACGCATTCTTTTTACGCAAAAGTGCTTTTAGACGAACTGGAAAACAGCAACAGCAAAACGGAGTTACTTGAAGAACTGAGCGATAGCGATTGGTGGGAAAATTTGTCATCCGGCACGGAAAGTGACGACAGCGAGGATTCTGATGTCTCTTTCTGGCACATCGCATTTGATATTCTCCCCAAATTCCACAAGCGATGTGCCAGAAAGAGACATCAGAATTGTCGCTGTCGTCACTTTCCGTACCTGATGACAAATTTTCCCACGAATCGCTCAGTTCTTCAAGTAACTCCGTTTCGCTGTCGCTGTTATCCAGTTCGTCTAAAATCGCTTTTACGCAAAAAGAACGCTTTTTGGACAAATAACTGGAAAAGCACAGGCAGAGCACTGGAAAAGTCACCAGGTGAAATCCTGTGGTGAAATGGCATGATACAGCGTAATCCGTTAGGATCACAGCTTTGTATCATCTCATTTGGTGTATTTACATTTTTGAAATTGCTGCCGGTTCAACCCCCCCCCAAACGCTCGCAGGGAAGGGAACTGGAAGACAAGTAGCGGCCTTGGCCGAGCACGCAGCGGGATCGCAGGGGCGAGGACGTCGGGGGAGGCGGGGGATCGCAGGGGGTGGGTGGTGGGGGGGATCGCAGTTGGACGGCGGGGGATCGCAGTTGGACGGCGGGGGATCGCAGTTGGACGGCGGGGGATCGCAGTTGGACGGCGGGGGATCGCAGTTGGACGGCGGGGGATCGCAGTTGGACGGCGGGGGATCGCAGTTGGACGGCGGGGGTGGAGGACCGCAGGGGGGGGTGGAGGATCGCAGGGGGGGCGGAGGACCGCAGGGAGGACGGCGGATCGCAGGGAGGACGGCGGGGGATCGCAGGGGTGGGGGGAGGACGGCGGGGGAATCGCAGGAGGGAGGGGAGTTTTAAAATATAAAACAACAGATTTCCATGCAAAACAATGTAGCGCTTTTAGCACAGAAATCCTGACATAATCAGACCGCCAGGGAGGTTAATGACATACTGCGTCATGATATCTTCTCACTCTATTATCATGTACCGTTTTGTGGAAGGAACATTCATGAACTTTGACAAGCCCCTCCCCCCTCTTTCAGGAGAGGTGTCCAAGTACTTTTACTGTATCCTAGCTATTTCCGGGATATTTAAGTGATTTTTTTTCATTCCAAGGATTAAGAAACTGGTTTTTAAGGTTTATGCCAGATCTTATTATCTGGTTAATTTCATTTTCTATTAGCGCTACAATCTGATTATGGTTATTACTAATGCACTATTGATTTGAGTTTAGCGCCCCCTCACTCCAAGTTCTATAGTCAAAACCTTCTATAAGCCATCAATTTACTCCCAGTCTTACTATTGTATCAGTGACTTCTACTTTCCACTAATAAAGGCTTGTGAGGAGGAAAGTTCTTTGAGAACTAATTGCACAAACGTCACTGTAAATCTAAAAGGCAACAAATAAGGCCAAGGTCGGGTGAATGACGTGTCACTAATCGGGTGAAAGACACGATTGTCACCTACCTCCAGATAGGGAAGAATAGTCTGGTAGACCTTGGTCATGGAGGCTTCATCAGCGTAGGGAGCCATGGCTACAATGAGATCCAGCACAGAAAGTCTACAAAGAAAAGAATGAATGAATGAGATGTTTACATTTAATATAACAATACAGACAATGATTGGAGAGCAGTCTGTGGGGGCGAGCCTGAAGTGTAGGATTAGATACCCACACTCTATATTGCAAACTGTTTTAGCAGATAATACGAATACCAAGCACGGAATAAGAAAAAACAACATTTGCATAGCTATTCATCCAGTGAATCAGCTGATTAACAAACCGCCTTGTGACAGCATGGGAAAGGTGACAGGTACGCTTCAACCACTTTAGGTCCGCTCACTGTGCTGCTACTGCGGCACAGTGGCAGCCCTACGTCGCTGGATTCCTAGCTGTCTCGGCGGCGCACACGCGCCGCCACAGGCTCGCACAGCGGGAGGCAGGCCGGAGGAGGAGAGGCGGCGATCACCGTCTCTCTTCCCCAATCTTCAGGGAAAGTGAGAAAATCCGCCCGCTTGTGTAAGCAAAGCAGGCGGATCTTCTATGTGACAGACAGGAGGAGATCACAGGATTCAGCATAGCTCAACCTGTGATCTGTGTCTGTCACAGAACCCCCTCCCCCAACCATCAGTAAGTATGAGGCATACATTTAACCCCTTGATCACCAAGTGTTAACCCCTTCCCTGCCAGTGTCACCCCTTCCCTGCCAGTGTCATTATTACAGTAACAGTGCATATGTATAGCACTGATTACTGTAGTAAGGTCACTGGTACCCCCAAAAGTGTCAAAAATGTCAGTTAGGGGTCCAATCTGTCCACCGCAATATCGCAGTCCCGGGAAAAAAAAAAAAAAATCACAGATCGCAGCCATTACTAGTAAATAAAAAAATAACAAAAATGACAAAATCTCTCGTAGTTCGTACACGCAATAACTTTATTGGAATAGTGACCTTTCCATTTTTGTAGGCAGCGCCATTCCCCTCCTTTTTTTTTTCCTTGTTAGCTTTGTATGAGGGCGGCTGGGAAAATCTGGTATATAGTTCATGACTGCAAGGAAGCCGTATACTGACGGAAGACCACAAGTACAGTGTGGGTTGGTGGTTCAGATACAGTAGGAAACCTATTGGAATGCATAGCGGCCATGTTGGAACGCATAGCGCATGCGCAGTATGTTGTTCTAGTCCGTACGTCACTTCCGATAGCAGAATCTGATAGGTAGCGGTATTCTGACAGAACACTGGCACCGTCCTAATCGGTTTGACATCGACTTTGCGGCGCCGCACAGATTGCCAAAAGTAGTAGTTTGGGGTCAATTTCAATAGACATCCGTGCAGGAACCCGCACAGATGTCTGTCAAATCGCCCCCCGAGCTCGCACTGAAATGCGGGTATGAAATCGTGCGAGTTCAGCTTTTCAAATGCGTCCTCAGTGTGAATGAGGGCTAAAACGCATCGCTAAGCACACTGAAAAAGTGGATACATGCTGCTCTTGTGAATTTGCGATTTCGTTATCTGAAATTGATTTTTATTACAAATAAAAGGAATGCTATCAATATTTCTCTGGCTGTGGAATCTGAACCCTTCAATGCATGCCAAAGATCCCCGGTACTCCTCTACCGCTGTGCAGCCGTGTTTTCTCTCCTGTACTCAGGAAACGTTCATATCGAACTTTCATTGGGCTCGTTCTTAGCATCGAAGGTGACATTATCAAAGTATATTTAACATATTGATGCTTGTTCCTAAATTATAAATAGCTATTATTGAAACGGAACACATGAAGACTCACCGCACGGACTCGGTACTGTCTGGCTCTGTCAGCTTCACACCCGCCTTATCCAAGAAGCCGCTGACCATCTAGGAACACAACCGAATCATTTAATAGAGGAGGATCAATTAGCAGCAATATAGAGAATAACAGAGAGGAGCTACAGAATTGACTAAAAATCTGTTCATATTTTTTCTTACTTACTTGCAGTGGGGGTAACAGTTCCTGAACCCCGCACTCTGTAGGCGGCGCGCTCCCCAACACCGCACTCTGTAGGCGGCGCGCTCCCCAACACCGCACTCTGTAGGCGGCGCGCTCCCCAACACCGCACTCTGTAGGCGGCGCGCTCCCCAACACCGCACTCTGTAGGCGGCGCGCTCCCCAACACCGCACTCTGTAGGCGGCGCGCTCCCCAACACCGCACTCTGTAGGCGGCGCGCTCCCCAACACCGCACTCTGTAGGAAGCACTCTCCCAAACCCCACACTCTGTAGGAAGCACTCTCCCAAACCCCACACTCTGTAGGAAGCACTCCCAAACCCCACACTCTGTAGGAAGCACTCCCAAACCCCGCACTCTGTAGGTAGCGCGCTCCCGAACCCCGCACTCTGTAGGTAGCGCGCTCCCGAACCCCGCACTCTGTAGGTAGCGCGCTCCCGAACCCCGCACTCTGTAGGTAGCGCGCTCCCGAACCCCGCACTCTGTAGGTAGCGCGCTCCCGAACCCCGCACTCTGTAGGTAGCGCGCTCCCGAACCCCGCACTCTGTAGGTAGCGCGCTCCCGAACCCCGCACTCTGTAGGTAGCGCGCTCCCGAACCCCGCACTCTGTAGGTAGCGCGCTCCCGAACCCCGCACTCTGTAGGTAGCGCGCTCCCGAACCCCGCACTCTGTAGGTAGCGCGCTCCCGAACCCCGCACTCTGTAGGTAGCGCGCTCCCGAACCCCGCACTCTGTAGGTAGCGCGCTCCCGAACCCCGCACTCTGTAGGTAGCGCGCTCCCGAACCCCGCACTCTGTAGGTAGCGCGCTCCCGAACCCCGCACTCTGTAGGTAGCGCGCTCCCGAACCCCGCACTCTGTAGGTAGCGCGCTTCTGAACCCCGCACTCTGTAGGTAGCGCGCTTCTGAACCCCGCACTCTGTAGGTAGCGCGCTTCTGAACCCCGCACTCTGAAGGTAGCGCGCTTCCGAACCCCGCACTCTGAAGGTAGCGCGCTTCCGAACCCCGCACTCTGTAGGTAGCGCGCTTCCGAACCCCGAACCCCGCACTCTGTAGGTAGCGCGCTCCCGAACCCCGCACTCTGTAGGTAGCGTGCTCCCGAACCCCGCACTCTGTAGGTAGCGCGCTCCCGAACCCCGCCATCTGTAGGTAGCGCGCTTCCGAACCCCGCACTCTGTAGGTAGCTCGCTCCCGAACCCCGCACTCTGTAGGTAGCGCGCTCCCGAACCCCGCACTCTGTAGGTAGCGCGCTCCCGAACCCCGCACTCTGTAGGTAGCGCGCTCCCGAACCCCGCACTCTGTAGTTAGCGCGCTCCCGAACCCCGCACTCTGTAGTTAGCGCGCTTCCGAACCCCGCACTCTGTAGGTAGCGCGCTTCCGAACCCCGCACTCTGAAGGTAGCGCGCTTCCGAACCCCGCACTCTGTAGGTAGCGCGCTTCCGAACCCCGAACCCCGCACTCTGTAGGTAGCGCGCTCCCGAACCCCGCACTCTGTAGGTAGCGTGCTCCCGAACCCCGCACTCTGTAGGTAGCGCGCTCCCGAACCCCGCACTCTGTAGGTAGCGCGCTCCCGAACCCCGCACTCTGTAGGTAGCTCGCTCCCGAACCCCGCACTCTGTAGGTAGCGCGCTCCCGAACCCCGCACTCTGTAGGTAGCGCGCTCCCGAACCCCGCACTCTGTAGGTAGCGCGCTCCCGAACCCCGCACTCTGTAGGTAGCGCGCTTCTGAACCCCGCACTCTGTAGGTAGCGCGCTTCTGAACCCCGCACTCTGTAGGTAGCGCGCTTCTGAACCCCGCACTCTGAAGGTAGCGCGCTTCTGAACCCCGCACTCTGAAGGTAGCGCGCTTCCGAACCCCGCACTCTGTAGGTAGCGCGCTTCCGAACCCCGAACCCCGCACTCTGTAGGTAGCGCGCTCCCGAACCCCGCACTCTGTAGGTAGCGTGCTCCCGAACCCCGCACTCTGTAGGTAGCGCGCTCCCGAACCCCGCCATCTGTAGGTAGCGCGCTTCCGAACCCCGCACTCTGTAGGTAGCTCGCTCCCGAACCCCGCACTCTGTAGGTAGCGCGCTCCCGAACCCCGCACTCTGTAGGTAGCGCGCTTCCGAACCCCGCACTCTGTAGGTAGCGCGCTTCCGAACCCCGCACTCTGTAGGTAGCGCGCTCCCGAACCCCGCACTCTGTAGGTAGCGCGCTCCCGAACCCCGCACTCTGTAGGTAGCGCGCTCCCGAACCCCGCACTCTGTAGGTAGCGCGCTTCCGAACCCCGCACTCTGTAGGTAGCGCGCTTCCGAACCCCGCACTCTGTAGGTAGCGCGTTTCCGAACCCCGCACTCTGTAGGTAGCGCGCTTCCGAACCCCGCACTCTGTAGGTAGCGCGCTTCTGAACCCCGCACTCTGTAGGTAGCGCGCTTCTGAACCCCGCACTCTGTAGGTATTGTGCTCCTGAACCTCTAAAGCTTACATAGTGATAAAGAAAAGAAAAATGGAGAGTCGCGCTGATCCCTTAAGTTACTAAATGTAAACATGTGAATGTTCAGATAAATAAACAACTATACAATGGCAGCTGGCACAACAGGAACCCAGATCCAAAAATACAAAATATAAAAAGTGCAGCGCCTAAATGACAATACCCAAATGGCTGTGGGTAAATACATATGAACATTGGACAATGTCCTTTACAACGGCGTGACCATAAACATATCGCAAAGCATGAATCGGTCCTGTAGAAAAATAGTCTCTATAATGAAAAGAAAGGAGTGATGATAGGAAGCCGCTCCTGCTAAAGGTAGTCTCCACCAATGTGTAGGTAAAGCCAGGGTACTCTTACCAGATGTAGAGACCTTCAAATTAATGAAAGGTCAAATAGGCATGGGTAGTGAAAGCCAGGTGAGGGCGTACCGATCATCTGCTTCCTTAAATTTTCAAGACCAGAATCCAGGGATAAATGAACAAGTTAAAGAACTTTCCTCTGTTCCAGCACGGATACCAAGATGAAATGGACCTCGCAAAAAATACATGGGAATCCAGATAGTGAAATACGTCCAGTTAGCTTTATTACAGAGAAAAAATAGACAGGTACTCACATATAATCAGTTTGTATACAACGTGGAATATCCTAGATGGCCGCGGCGG
Organism: Pelophylax lessonae; assembly: GCF_965119305.1. Lineage (NCBI taxonomy): Eukaryota > Metazoa > Chordata > Amphibia > Anura > Ranidae > Pelophylax > Pelophylax lessonae. The sequence continues at coordinate 12,273,626 of NC_138776.1, read as the reverse complement.
TAGCGTGCGTCAAACGTGACTAACGAGTTTCGTCGTCACAGACTATCAAAGGCGCCTTTGATAAAGTCTGTGACGAAACGCGTCAGTCACGTTTGACGCACGCAAGCACGCTACCGCCGCGGCCATCTAGGATATTCCACGCTATATACGAACTGATTATATGTGAGTACCCGTCTATTTTTGCTCTGGACGTATTACACTATCTGGATTCCCATGTATTTTTTGCGAGGTCCATTTCATCTTGGTACCAGTGCTGGAACAGAGGAAAGTCCTTTAACTTGTTCATTTATCCCTGGATTCTGGTCTTGAAAATTTAAGGAAGCAGATGATCGGTACACCCTCACCTGGTTTTCACTACCCATGCCTGTTTGACCTTACATTAATTTGAAGGTCTCTACGTCTGGTAAGAGTACCCTGGCTTTACCTACACATTGGTGGAGACTACCTTTAGCGGGAGCGGCTTCCTATCATCACTCCTTTCTTTTCATTATAGAGACTATTTTTCTACAGGACTGATTCATGCTTTGCAATATGTTTATGGTCGCGCCGTTGTAAAGGACATTGTCCCATGTTCATATGTATTTACCCACAGCCATTTGGGTATTGTCATTTAGGCGCTGCACTTTTTATATACTCTATAGCTTACACAGAGCTATACATTAGCTTACTATTAACTATGCATATACTGTATATAAAATATATTTTTTCCTTCTCTCTCACAGACACACTGTGAGAAGAAAAAAAAAATGATATATACATTTAAAACCACTCACCTGCTGGTCTGTGATTGTTAGATAAACTCGCACTGTATCCAGCACTGGAAGCTTGTGAGCGGCGCCCTCTCCTGGTGCAGGAGCTTGGCTGTACACATTGAACAGTATAGGGAGAAAGTTCTTGGCAAACCTGCTGACTTCCGCTTTATCCGACTCTGCAGAGAGAAACAAAAACTAGATGAATGCACAGAGAACCAGGAGTGAGGAAATGAGCCAACTGGGGCTTCAACGATTACAGCAGCCAGTCAGGTATTATAATTCTGTGTGCTTCACATCACCATCTATATAGAATGTCCCCATTACACACCTTCCTGGAAACGACAAGGTTAAGGCGGGTGCTGTAGCAACCACCAGCAGGAGGCACGAGGCAGATTGCAATGCGAGTCAAAAGAATATATCGCCATCACATGGATCTTCAAGAAAATATCCAAACGTTTATTAAAGCAGAGTTTCAGCCTTTTTTTTTTTTTAACCACTTCAGGCCCGGAATATTTTGACCCCTTAATTGCGATTCGGCACTGTGTTGCTTTAACTGACAATTGCGTGGTCCTGCAATGCTGTACCCAAATAAAATTGATGTCCTTTTTTCCCACAAATAAAGCTTTCTTTTGGTGATATCTGATCACCTCTGCAATTAAAATTTTTTTTTTTGCGCTATAAACAAAAAAAAAAAAAAAAAAAGCAACAATTCTAGAAAAAAAAATAACATTTCCAATAAAAAAAATTTCAAAAACCGAATTTCTTTTTCAGTTTAGGCCAATTTGTATTCTGCTACATATTTTTGGTAAAAATCCCAAAAAAGCTTATATTAAATTGGTTTGCGCAAAAGTTATAGCGTTTTACAAACTATGGGAAAGATTTAAGGACTTATTTTTTTATTGTTTTTACTAGTAATGGCGGCGATCAGAGATTTTTAGTGGGATTGCGACATTGCGGCAGACAAATCTGACACTGACACTTTTTGGGGACCTTAATGACCAGGCCATCGGATCGGAGCTGAGCGCCAGGACCAGTCATCAACAGGTAGGCCAGAGAGTGCTAAAAAAAAAAAAATGCTAAGGGCAGTGGTTAACATCAGGGGCTATCAAAGGGTTAAATATGTGATTGGGGAGTGCTGTGTGGGAGGTGCTTGTAGTATGAGAAGACAGATCTGTGCTTTGCAGGAACACAGGATCACAACCTTCCCTTCTCAGAGAACGGCGGTTTGCCTTGTTTACATAGGCATCCTGCAGTTCTGCTCGTTTCTCCAACGATCGGCGCGTACCTGCAAGCATCGCGTCCACCGGACCCGCTGATTGGTTCCTCCTATGTCCAAAAGCACAGCGGGAGCGGGTCGCACGTGTGCGTGACCCAGACCCAGGAGTGCAGGATCACGTACAGATAACGTGATCCTGCCCAGGAGAGCCACCTCGCTGCCCTATATGGCCGGCAAGCGGTTAAATAACTTCTATTTTGGTCTACTACTTTTGGCAACAGTCCTCCCTGACGAAGCCATTTGGGCGAAACATGTAGAGGAAGAAAAACAAGTGTAGCCTTTATAAAAAAAAAAAACAAGATGTGAATATCTTCTGCTGTATATGACAAGTAAAGCTGTATACAATGTTTTATAAAATTTTAATAAAGAAAATTATTTTTAAGAAACTTGTAGTTGTATAAGAACCACAAAAGTCCCATAACTATTTGAATTTGGTACACACGAATTAGCGGATGCGGGTTCCCATATTTCCTTACCTAGTAAAATTATGTAAATAATTAGGCACACATTTAACCCTTTAAATGCTTTAGATGTTAACCCCTGCCTAGCCAGTGTCATTAGTACAGTGACAACGTATAGTATTATCACTGGATTGGTGTCACTCGAGATGTCAGTGGCAGTTAACCAGTTCTCACAAAGTGTCTGTTAGAGTCAGATTGCCCACCGCACTATCACAGTCCCATTATAACTCACCGATTACCGCCATTACTACCGGTAGTATAAGAAAAAATGAAAATAATTCCAGTATCAATCTCATAGTCTGTAAATGCTATCACTTTCATGCAAACCAATTAAAGCGGAGTTCCGGCCTCAAAATCGATTTTGGCCCATCTGCTTGCTAAATGTCGAGTGGCTTTGAGGAAGAGGCTGAGCCTCGAAACGCGTCAGCCGTTATCTCATTGGATATGGACTAATTTATGGACTACTCCTGACACTGGAGCAACTGAGCTTGATATGATCTTTTTTCGCCTATGTTTGTGAGTAGCCATTTTATATGTTGCATGAATAAAGCCTATTAATGAGGATAATGCGCTAGGTCGGTGAGCCCTTTCTTTGTTTTTCTTTGCTTGCTAAATGTCACCTGAAAAACAAATGAATAATCACAATTTTTTTTTTCTCTTTACTTACCTTGTTATAGAAGAAAATATACTCACCTTTCTTCCTCTTCCTCCCTCTGCGGCCGCGCCGTCACTTCCTCCTTGCATTGATTCCTGGGAGCTGAACGTCATCGCGCCTGCATCGGCCCCGCTCGTCACTTCCGGTGCAGGCACGTCATTCCCTGCTAAACAGCTTCTGGGCATGCCCAGAAGCTGTGCAGGGATGACGTGCCTGCACCAGAAGTGACGAGCGGGGCCGGTGCAGGGCATTGTGGGACCGAAGAGAACACAGAAGAGGATGCCGAAGAGGACGCGCTAGCTTCAGCTGCCCACACCTGAAATGGCAGCGCTGGAGAAGAAATTTTCAAGGTAAGCATTTCTTCTAAAAGGTAAGTGCGACCTGGGACAGTACAGAGGCTATCCATTGTGGAATGTACTAACCCTGACTGTCCCGGGGGTATTTTTATTAAAAAAAAAATCATGTCCGAGGCCGTAACTCTCCTTTAAACTTACTAGGATACATATGTATTGTGTGTATGTATGTATGTATATATATATATATATATATATATATATATATATATATATATATATATATATATATGTATGTATGTAGCACCCTCCTAGGTAGGTGCTAGGTTGGTATAAGCTTAGCAGCTCCATCTGCTTATCAGGGGAGCCTGATTGTTAGTTCTGCCTGTTACATGTGTCCATGTGTGATTCATCTGGGCTGAAGGAGTGTCCCTACTGTATCCAATGGGAGAGCATGTTGGACAGTGGAGGAAACCCAGCCAGTGACACAGGCTTTTGTGGCTGTCCCAGTGGGTTGGCACAACAGTGGTGCATTCTGGGATAGGTCCTAAAAGCCGGGGGCACATGTGACAGGAGGTCTTTGGGCAGGAAGTCAGTTCCCAGAAGAAGGGTGACTGCTGTCTCTCCTCCTGTCAGAAAGGTGGTCACAGGCAGTCAGCCTAGTGGACCAAGTGTGTGATGCTGAGCCAGGAGGTCCAGCATACTGACAAGTGGAGCTGAAGGCAGAGCAACCCAGGGAAAAACAGTGTCCATGAGAACCGGGAAACTTGCCAGGGATCTGCCCAGGAAGGGGACCACTCCAGTGGAGAGTCAGTGGACAGGGGCTAGCATGCACGGGAAGTGAGAAAGGGGGGTGCCAGGTTAGGACCTAGAAGAGGAATTCATTTAAGAACATATCTATTACTTCACTTCAGTGGCAAGGTGAAGCAGCGGCCTTGCCGCACACACTATGGTCAGTTGTCCTCAGAAATTGTGCATAGTTCATAGTTGGAGTATCCCACTCATCCCTTCTCCCATCCAAGTTCTAAAATAAAACACAAAAACCAAATCCCCTGGACTCTTCATTGTCTGAGCCAAGTCTTACAGACTGTAGCTATGGGTAACCTAGGGGAATCCACACTCAGCAGCTCCCTAAGGGGCAGTGCTACATTTGGGGGCTCATCTGGGATATTGCCCTGGGTTACGGGAACGGTTGCTAATGGCAACTGCTGAGACAAAAATGCAATTTTTTGATATTTTCTTCAAGGACTGTGTTTTAATGCTCAAGAGAAGTGTGAGGCCTGTTCTACGGGAGATCGGGAGAGTGGGATGAGGAATCAAATGCACAATAATGGTTGCCCGTGGCAATGAAAGAATTCCTCTCAGAATCGCAAATTGTTTGTTCAAGTGAGTGGGAAAAATGCATCTTACTGTGAAAACGGACTGTGCCTGCTTAACAGTAAATGGTGCAATTGTGGACGGAGAAAATGGCGGCCCAGGGCACGTGGATTTTTTTTTTTTTTACCAAAGACATGTAGCAGAATGCATTTTGTGCTAAATGTAAGAAAAAATTAGATTTTTAAAATTTTATTGAATATGTAACAAAGTAAAACAAAAATTTTCTCTCACAAATTTGTGCTCTTTTTTGGTTTATAGTGCATAAAAAAAAAAACCCCAATGGGGATCAAATACCACCAAAGAAAGCTCTATTTGTGTGAAAACATTATAATAAATGTATATATTTTTTTTTTAAATTTTATTTGGGTACAGTGTTGCATGACCACGCAATTACCAGTTACAGTAACGTAGTGCCAAAAAGCAAAAAACGCCCTGGTCATGAAGGGGGTAAAATCTTCCGGAGCGGAGGTGGTTATACGCTAATATTGTATGAATGAACAACAACCTCCAAAATGTAACTTTCATGGAATCCTGGCTCCTCCTACCTGTTTCACACCCCTTAGTGATGAGTGTACGCAAAGCCTGGCACACAGTAAGTCGAAGGTCTGGCCGATCACCGATTGCCATTCCCAAAGTGCGAGCAATTGCTTTGAAGGAAACTCCTACATCTGTGGGCTTGGTGCAGAATCCGGGTAACATCGTCCAGATCTGGGAAAGAAAGAACGAAGGTTACAATGTTTATTGTGTGTTAAATGTTATGGCCATGTATGTATATGTGGACAGCCCTCCAAATTATTGTATTCAGATCCCTAAAGCCAGCTCCATAAAGACATGGCTTGACCAGTTTGGTGTGGAGGAACTTGAGTGTCTTGTACAGAACCAGGATCTGATTCCTACTGAGGACATTTGGGATGAATTGGAATGACAGTTTCCACCCAAATCTTCACATCCAACATCATTACCTGACCTCACAACAAATGTTCTTTAGGCTAAATGGGCACAAACTCTCCGAGACACACTTCAAAATCTTGTAGAAAGGCGTCCAAGAAGAGTGGAGGCTGTTATGGTTTGGTTTAATGGGTTTGGTGTGGAAGAACTTGGGAGTGTCCTGACCTTAACCCTACTAATCACCTTTGGGATGAAATGAGCCACTGATGGTGGGCCGGGTCTTCTCACCCAATATCAGTACCTGACCTCACAAATGGGAACATACGCCCACAAACACTTTAGGGTCTTGTGGAAAAGAGTGGAGGTCGGTATAGTCAAAAACAGTCTCAACAACAGCCCTAGTGCATGCAGCTCTGCAAGCTGATCCCTAAACATCTTTAATCACTTTATGACCAATGACGTACCCAAACATCGCTGGATTTCAAGTGGTTACACTGAGATCATGCCTGCACCTTCAGTTTTATTTTATTTTTTTCAGAAACGACGATTGGTTCTCTTTTAACCACTTGCCGACTGCCGCACGACTATTTACGTCGGCAGTCAGCCCCTCACAGGCAGAGTGACGTAGATCTACGTCACTAGCCTGTGAGGGTCTAGAGAGCGAGCGCGCGCTCCCGCTCCCGCGTGGTCACGGACCCCCCCACGCGTGTGACCGGCGGACCCGATGTCCGCCGGTCACTCTGCGATCGTCGCTGCAGAGGGAGAAAGGCAGGCGGCTAATGTAAACAAGCCGCCTGTCATTCTCCCCTGTGTAGAAACCGTGATCACACGGTTCTACCATGTAGGACCGTTGATCACTGTTTCTACAGCTCAGGCCACAGCCAATCACTGTTAGAATCACGCCCCTAGGGACACACACAGCCCCTCCCTCTCAAATAAAGTTAACCCCTTCACTACCAGTGTCATTTTGCAGTAACAGTGCATATGTATAGCACTGATTACTGTAGTAATGTCACTGGTAACCCCAAAAGTGTCAAAAATGTCAGTCAAGGGTCCGATCTGTCCGATCTGTCCGCCGCAATGTCGCAGTACCGCAAAAAAAAAAAAAAAAATAGCAAAAAGCGTATTTTGATTAGTTTGCGCAAAAGTTATTGCGTTTACTAAGGGAAAGATTTTTGTCATTTTTGTTTTTTTTTTTTTAACGCATAATGGCGGCGATCTGCGATTTTTTTTTGCGGGACTGCGACATTGGGACGGACAGATCGGACCCTTGACTGACATTTTTGACACTTTTGGGGGTACCAGTGACATTACTGCAGTAATCAGTGCTATACATATTCACTGTTACTGTAAAATGACACTGGTAGTTAAGGGGTTAACTTTTTGAGAGGGAGGGGTTAAGCGTGTCCCTAGGGGCATGTTTCTTACTGTGATTGGATGTGGCTACTGGTGTAAGAACAGAGATCAATGGTCCTACAAAGCAGAACCGTGTGATCTCCATTCTTACGCAGGGAAGAATGACAGGCGGCTTTGTTTACATTAGCCGCCTGCCTTTCTCCCGGTGTAACGGACGATCGCGAGTGCTCGCGATGTCCGCCGGGCACACGCGTGGGGGGGGGGGGGGGTGCGTGACCGAGCGGGAGCGCGCATCCGGCGGCGTGCGCTCGCTCCCCAGAGCCTTTACAGGCTAGCGACATAGACCTAAGTCGCTCTGCCTGTGAGGGGCTGACCGCCGCAGTAAATATACTGTGAGCGCTCGGCAAGTGGTTAAAAGTGTTTGGGGTTCTAAGAAATTTTCTAGCAAAAAAAAAAAACATAATGCAAACAAAGAAGAGTGATGGAAAAAGCCCAGTCTTTAAGTGGTGTAAGATTATAGATTTAACAGTCAAAATTTTTTCGATTCCACTTCCTGGTATAGTGAGGTGCTGGTGACATACCCCTGGCCTCATATCTGCCCCCTGGGAAGGCTACATCCCCAGCACCTTCCAGGGAAATCTCATCTGTAAACTGCAGGATCTTGTGAGATCTCAGGGAGGGGAGAAAAGGCAATCTGCCCCACCGAGATCTGGCACAGATGCCATTGGTTGGCCAGCACAGAGAATGGTAAAATTGGATGCAGAGCGCAGGCAGGATGGACCAGTGGGACTTTGTAAATGTAGTAAAGAAAGCAGTGTGCTACTAAATGCGGGTCTACTGCATTGGATAAATACATGTAATTAGCACTGGTAGCTTATTAACGTTGCGGGGGAGGTCCGCTTTAATGGCCATGGCTTTGAAATGAGATGTCAATCTCATAAGTGTGATGGTCGGATGTGCACTTCAATTACAGAAACACTGGAGGTATCACTTACCTGCCACTGGAGAGTCTCGTAGATTTTGGCCTCAAGGTTTCTTCCTGCTTGAGCCAGTTCACCAGCTGAAGAGTAAAAGAACAAAAAATCCATTACAGACATGCAGAATAATTTCAGCAGAATTTTCAAAAAAACGAATTTGAGGTGTTTACAGGACCTAGACCTCACAGGTGCATTATATGGCAATAGTGCAAAATAAAGGTAAGGCCCCAGGTAGTTATATGGTGGTAGTTGAACATGTACATGCAACTGTCTGCATAAAGTATAGGCGTATACCCGCTTACAGCTGCCTCCTGTAATTGATATGACACGGGCGGCTGTATGCAGCAGCTGTGGCTCACAGGTAGGAAAATAAGCCTGAATTTTACATCTTCCTTTGCAAGAGGCTTAAGAAATGATACTTCCCACTACAGAGCATCCAACTTCAAAATGCACCACCTAGGATGAAATCTGCATGGAGTCTATATGGTGTGTGTGTGTGTGTGTATAGGATGCAATCTATATGGTGTGTGTGTGTGCTCACAAGTTTTCACTGGATGTTCTTTTTCCTTCCATAACCCAAATGTTGAGCCCATGGCCTGACTTTGGACATTCAGACATTTATGCAACGAGCAGTTAATGAGTCTGAAAGTGCATTACAGAGGCACTGCACACAAAGTCTAGTTAGTTTATCAGCTGCTTTAGCTCACCCTGCTCCCTCTCCCAGAAGTGGAGCTGCTTTAGCTCACCCTGCTCCCGCTCTCCCAGAAGTGATGTTGCTTTAGCTCACCCTGCTCCCTCTCCCAGAAGTGGAGCTGCTTTAGCTCACCCTTTTCCTTCTCCCAGAAGTGGAGCTGCTTTAGCTGACCCTGCTCCCTCTCTCCCAGAAGTGATGCTGCTTTAGCTCACCCTGCTCCCTCTCTACCAGAAGTCATGCTGCTTTATCTCACACTGTTCCCTCTCTCCCAGAAGTCCTGTTGCTTTAGCTCACCCTACCCCCTCTCTCCCAGAATTGACGTTGCCTTAGCTCATCCTGTTCCCTCCTTCAGAAGTGGAGCTGCTTTAGCTCACCCTGCTCCCTCTCCCAGAATTGACAGTCTTCGCTCACCCTGTTCCCTCTCCCAGAAGTGATGCTGATTTTGCTCACCTTGCTCCCTCTCTCACAGGAGTGATGCTGCATTAGCTCACACGGCTCCCTTGGCTGTTCCAGTGTAAACCGTGCACTTGCCCTATGTTTACATTGGAAGACCACCAAAGTCATTGGACTTTGTGGATGTGTTGCTCGACAATGCCTGCAGTTACAGAGGCCAGTGAGGAGCTCGTTAACCGGTTCCCACTGGTGCTAGAGCCGAAAGATGGTTACAACCCGGGAGGGAGGGCATCCATGGACGTCCTTCCGTGATCATTCACCCCCTGCGGTGCGCAAGCAGCACGCTCTGTGATCGCTGCGTCCTTAGGACACAGCTGATCACGGATTGGGGTAAAGGGCCAATCAAAGCAGCCATTTACCACGTGACCAGCTGTGTCGAATAACAGCAGATCACGATGTAAACACAAGCCATTTATCAGCATGCTGACAGCGTGAGGAGAGGAGAGACAATAAATGGCTTTTGCTCAAGTGACATCTACACCGATACCACAGGGCACTAATTATCAGTGTCCTGATTATTAGTGTAGTTCCAACAGTGCCCGCCAGTGCCTCCTCCTCGCCGCTTCATCAGCGCCCTTCAGTGTTGCCTTATCAGTGCCACCTCATCAGTGTCCAACAGTGCCTCCTCATTAGTGCCCTTCAGTGCCACCTATCATGTCCCTTCAGTGTTGCCTATCAGTGCAGCCTCATCAGTGCAGCCTCATCAGTGCAGCCTCATCAGTGCAGCCTCATCAGTGCAGCCTCATCAGTGCAGCCTCATCAGTGCAGCCTCATCAGTGCAGCCTCATCAGTGCAGCCTCATCAGCACACATAAGTGGAGAAAAATTACCTGTTTGCAAAATTTTATAACAAACTGAAAGCTTTTTTTTTTCTCTCCAAATTTTTAGTTTTTTTTGTTGGGTTAGCAAAAAAATAAAACCCCAGAGGTGATTAAATACCACCAAAAGAAAGCCCTATTTGTGTGAAAAAAATTGAAGGATTCATATGTGTACAGTGTAGCATGACCGCGCAATTGTGATTCAAAGTGTGAAAGAACTGACTGAAAATTGGCCTGGGCAGGAAGGGGGGTAAAAGAGCCCAGTAACCAAGTGGTTAACAGCCAGTTTGCTGTGACACAAATCTAAACCCAAGGAAAAAAAAAAAAAAAAAAACTTAAAGTGGTTGTAAAGGCTGAAGGTTTTTTACCTTGATGCATTCAATACTTTCCTAAGCCCAACCTCGATTCAGCGATGTGCACAAGAGCAGAGGCTCTCCCAGGTCTCTTCCTACTCTATGGCTGTGAAGCAGCTGCGGGGAGCCATTGGCTCCTGTTGCTGTCAATCACAGCCGGTGAGGAGGGAGCAGAGGCGGGGCTGAGCCGCGCACTCGTTGTCTTATGGACACAGAGCGGGGCTCGGAAGCGAGCACACACAAGAGCCCCCATAGCAAGTGTTTTGCCATGGGGGCACTCAGCAGGGGGGAGGAGAGGAACCAGAAAGAGGAGGATCGCGACTGCTCCTTGGAAAAAAATATTACAACGAGCAGATATGTTTTTTATTTTTATTTTAAATGTTGCCTTTACACTTTAACCACTTGCCACGCGCCCCACGCAGATTTACTGCGGCTCGGCTGAGCATGATCACGTAGATCTAGGTGAATATGTGCACGCGGTCTCGGTCTGTGATTAGACACAGCGGGAGGCAGACCACGGGAGGAGCGGGCTCGATCGCCGCCGGCCTCCTGCTATCTTTGGCTAGACTGACAGGAGAGCCGTCTGGAATGTAAACAATGCAAGACGGCTCTCCTGTCAGTGGCAGGGAAAGATCTGTGATTCACCTAAGCTGAATCACCGATCTCTCTGTGCCTCTGTTCAATCCATCCCCCACACAGTGAGAACGCACATACAGGGAAACATATTTAACCCCTTGATCACCCCCAGTGTTAACCCCTTCCCTGCCAGTGTCATTTATAAAGTAACAGTGCATATTATTTAGCACTGATCCCTGTATTAATGTCACTGGTCCCCAAAAAGTGTCACTTAGTGTCAGATTCGTCCGCCGTAATGTCGCAGTCCTGATAAAATTGCTGATCGCCGCCATTACGAATTTAAAAAAATAAAAATAAAAAGTCCAAAGATCTATCCCATAGTTTGTAAAAGCTGTAAATTTTGCGCAAACCAATTACTACACGCTTTTTGGGATGTTTTCTTTTTTTACCAAAAATATGAAGCAGAATACAAATTGGCCTAAACTGAAAAAAAATGGATTTTTTTTTAAAAAATTTTTTATTGGGAATGTTTTATAGCAGAAAGTAAAAAAAAAAATATATATATAGATTTTTTTTTTTCAAAAATTTTGCTCTTTTTTGGTTTATAGCACAAAACCTAAAAATCGCAGAGGTGAACAAATACCACCAAAAGAAAGCTCTGTTTGTGGGGGAAAAAGGGACATCCATTTTATTTGGGTACAACGTCGCACGACCGCGCAATTGTCAGTTAAAGCAACGCAGTGCCAAATCGAAAAAAAAATGGCCTGGTCATTAAGGGGGGGGGGGGGGGTAAAACCTTGCGGAGCTGAAGTGGTTAATATACAGCCGTGGCCAAAGATTTTGAGAATGATGCAAATAATTTTCACAAAGTCAGCTGCCTCAGTGTTTTATGTCTTTGTGTCAGATGTTACTATGGGATATTGAAGTAGAATACAAGATTTCATAAGTGTCAAAGGCTTTTATTGACAATGACATGAAGCCGCTTTCCATGGAGGGGGATCTCGCTACCGGGTCCCACTGCTGTGCTTATTGACACGGACAGCGGCACTCAGCCCCGCTTCAATGTCACAGGATTTGATTGACGGCAGCGGGAGCCAACGGACACCAATGCTATCAATCTGTTCAAAGAAGAGAGAGAGAGAGCCAGTGGCTGGGGCTGCTGTGTTTGTGAACATCGCTGAAACAGATCGGGATTAGGTAACAAAAAGGGGGGTCTGGGGTAGCTGCGGCACAGGAGGTTTTCTATGCATTAAAGTACAAAACCTTGAGACTGTACAACCACACTTTAAGCAGTTAACCACTTAAGCCCCGGAAGATTTTACCCCCTTCCTGACCAGGGGGTATTTTGCGATTCTGGACTGCGTGACTTTAACGGACAATTACGCGGTGGTGCGACGCTGTACCTAAACGAATTTGACGTCCTTTTTTTCCCACAAACAGAGCTTTCTTTTGGTGGTATTTGATCACCTGTGCGATTTTTTGATCATGCGCTATAAACAAAAAAAAGCGACAATTTTGCAAAAACAATAATATTTTTCACTTTTTTTTATATGAAATTCCCGAAAAAAAAAAAAAAAAGGAAAAAAAAATCAAAATTTTTTAACATTTTCGGCCAATTTGTTTTATGCTACATATGTTTGGTTTAAAAAAAAAAAATATCGCAAAAAGCGTATTTTGATTGGTTTGCGCAAAAGTTATTGCGTTTACTAACAAAGGGAAAGATTTTTGTCATTTTTGTTGTTTTTTTTTTTAACGCGTAATGGCGGCGATCTGCGATTTTTTTTGCGGGACTGCGACATTGCGGCGGACAGATCGGACCCTTGACTGACATTTTTGACACTTTTGGGGGTACCAGTGACATTACTACAGTAATCAGTGCTATACATATGCACTGTTACTGTAAAATGACACTGGCAGGGAAGGGGTTAACTTTATTTGAGAGGGAGGGGTTGTGTGTGTCTCTAGGGGCGTGATTCTAACTGTGATTGGCTGTGGCTTGAGATGTATGAACAATGATCAACAGTCCTACATAGTAGAACCGTATGATCACCATTCATACACAGGGGAGAATGACAGGCGGCTTGTTTACATCAGCCGCCTGCCTTTCTCCCTCTGTCACGAACGATCGTGAGTGCCCGGCGCTCGCTCCCCAGAGCCTCACAGGCTAGTGACGTACCGGTACGTCACTTTGCCTGTGAGGGGCTGACTGCCGACGTATATATACTTGTGGCGGTCGGCAAGTGGTTAAATGTCAATCTGGCATTCGTTTTTGTTTTTTCTAAATTGTTATTAAAACTCAATAAAAGGCCCTCCTGCATGTGTGAGAACATTAGACTGAACGCTCCTATGTAACAATGGTGAATTGTTCTGTAAATGGTTCTATTCTGTAAACGTGAAACACCAAATTACTCATGCCCAGCCCTGGCATCCCTTTAACTTTAGTCTCTGCACCAAGGGGGTGGGAAGAACTGCCAGATTGTAACCACTGTGATTGGCTGTCACAGAGGTCACATGCCCCCGGAGCCCATTCCGCTGGCTCCTGATCATTCCTACTTTGACAACTCGGTCAGTGCTGGGAGCGCACGGCGAGAACACTCCCAGCTTGGAAACCTCACCCCGTCCATGGACGCATATGTGCAGCATGCAGACATTAACCACTTCTGGACCGGAAGGATTTTCCCCCCTATTGACCAGGCCGTATTTTGCGATTCGGCACTGCGTTACTTTAACAGACAATTGCGCAGTCGTGCGACGCTGTACCCAAATACAATTGATGTCCTTTTATTCCCACAAATAGATATTTCTTTTGGTGGTATTTGATCACCTGTGCGATTTTTATTTTTTGCGCTATAAACAGAAAAATATTCCACAATTCTGAAAAAAAATATATATATTTTTCACTTTCTGCTATAAAACATTTTTAAAAAAATAATTTAAAAATCAAAATTTTTTAACATTTTAGGCCAATTTGTTTTCTGCCACATTTTTTTTTTTTTTACCAAAAATATCGCAATAAGCGTATTTTGATTGGTTTGCGCAAAAGTTATTGTGTCTACTAACTACGGGAAAGATTTATGTCATTTTTATTTTTTTTACTAGTAATGGCGGTGATCAGCGATTTTTATTGGGACTGCGACATTGTGGAAGACAGATTGGACCCCTAACTGACATTTTTGGTTAAAAAAAACTGCAATAAGCATAAAGTTATCGCGTCTACAAACTAGGAGAAAGATTTATGTCACTTTTTTTTTTTTTTACTAGTAATGACGGTGATATGTGATTTTTAGCAGGACTGCGACATTGCGGCGGACAGATCGGACCCCTAACTGACATTTTTGACACTTTTAGGGGAGACCAGTGACATTACTACAGTAATCAGTGCTAAAAATATGCACTGTTACTGTAATAATGACACTGACAGGGAAGGGGTTAACCCTGTGGGTGATCAAGGGGTTAAATGTGAGCCCAGGGGAGTGATTCTAACTGTGGGGGGGCGGGGCTTGTGAAATGACCATAGAGACCTGTGATCCTATATAGAAGGATCACAGGCGCTCTGTGATCATTCCAGAGAGAAGAATGGTTGGCTGTGTTTATAACAGCTGACCGTCCTCTCTCAGTGGGGAACGATCGCGGGTGTCAGGAGGCAATCGGAGCCACCTGCCCCGTGCATCGGAGTCCCTGCTGCCGGGTGGGGGGGCGGGAGCACGCCGCCGCCAGTGGCGCGTGCTCGCCCCCTAGCTGCAGACGCACCACCGACGTAGGTCTACATCGTTTCGCGTAGGAGGGCCGCCCTGCCGCAGTAAATCGGCGATGGGCGGTACGGAACCGGTTAAAGCCGGTTGAATTGGGTGAATTACCTCTCTTCTTCACATTAGCTGCCAGCGGTAGGAAGTATCTGGTGAAGAATCCCAGCTCTGTGTTCTTCACATGATCGCGGATCACAGGCACCAGCCAGCTGCGGGGAAAGTCGCACGTCTCCCTGACAAAAAAAATAAAGTTACACAACATCTATTAGTTCATAACAGACGTTCTACTTCTATATGTGTAGATGAAATCGGCTACAACTCACTCAGCCAATAGAATTTATTGTCACATCTGAGATATCCCAGTATAAGCTTTTAGAGGACATTTTACCAGTATATTCTTTTAACCACTTAAAGACCCGGCCAGTTTCAGACATTTGTTTTTTACATGTAAAAATCTGTATTTTTTTGCAAGCAAACTACTTAGAACCCCAAAACACATATATATATATATATATATATATATATATATATATATATATATATATATATATATTTTTTTTTTTTTTTTTTAACTAAAACCCAAGAGAGTAAAATTCCAGTCGTTGCAATATTTTGTCACATTATATTTGCGCAATGGTCTTTCAGTCTGGTTCAGTAGGCAACACAATTATGGGGAGGACTGCTGACTTGACAGTTGTCCAGAAGACAGTCAATGACACCCTCAACAGGGAGGGTAAGTCACAAAAGGTCATTGCTAAAGAAGCTGGCGGTTCACAGAGTGCTGTATCCAAGCATATTAATGAAAATGTGAGTGGAAGGAAAAAGTGGTAGAAAAAAGGTGCACAAAAGGGATAACTGCAGCCTTGAGAGGATTATGAAGCAAAGGCCATTCAAGAATTTTGGGGAGAATCACAAGAAGTGGTCTACAGCTGGTGTCAATGCTTCAAGAGCCACGACTCACAGACGTATCCAGGACATGGGCTACAACTGTCTCATGACTTGTGTGAAGCCACTCCCGAACCAGAGACCACGTCAGAAGTCTCTTACCTGGGCTAAGGAGAAAAAGAACTGGACTGTTGCTCAGTGGTCCAAAGTACTCTTTTGGGATGAACGTTTTGCATTTCATTTGGAAATCAAGGTTCCAGAGTCTGGAGGAGGAGTGGAGAGGCACAGAATCCAAGCTGCATGAGGCCCAGTGTGAAGTTTCCACAGTCAGTGATGATTTGGGGGGCCGTGTCATCTGCTGGTGTTGGTCCACTGTGTTTTATCAAGTCCAAAGTCTGTGCAGCCTTCTACCAGGAAATTCTAGAGCACTTCATGCTTCCCTCTGCTGACCAGCTTTATGGAGATGCTGATTTCATTTTCCAGCAGGACTTGGCACCGCCCACACTGCCAAAACTACCAATACCTGGTCACATGATCATGGGATCACTGTGCTTGATTGGCCAGCAAACTGGCCTGACCTAAACCCCATAGAGAATCTGTGGAGTATTGTCAAGAGGAAGATGAGAGACATCAGACCCAACAACGCAGAGGAGCTGAAGGCCGCTATCAAAGCAACCTGGGCTTCCATAAAACCTCAGCAGTGCCACAGGCTGATCGCCTCCATGCCACGCCGCATTGATGCAGTAATTCATGAAAAGGAGCCCCGACCAAGTATTGAGTGCATCCTATACTGTACATGGACAGACTTTTCACTAAGACAACATTTCTGTATTAAAAATCTTTTTTTTTTTTTATTGGCATTATGTAATCTAATTTTCTGAGATACTGAATTTTAGGGTGTCACTCGCTGAAAGCCATAATCATCAAAATTCTAAGAGATAAATTCTTGAAATATCACTGTGTGTAATGAATCTATATATAATATACGAGTTTCACTTTTTCCATTGAATTACTGAAATAAATGAACTTTTTGATGATGTTCTAGTTTTTGAGATGCACCTGAATATACGTGATTCTGCACTTCCACCTACAGGGGGCGCACACCACTGGCGCACCACTTTTGCTGAATTTATTCACAGCAGAAGCTGATCTGCGGGTGCCAGGCACTCGATGTCCGCTGCCACCCCCCGATCGTTAGGCAGTGACTCAGAACAGAGCTCTGTGTAAACAAGGCAAAGTTCTGTTCTGACAGGGTGGAAGGGATGGGTTCTGTGTTCCTGCAAAGCATGAACTAAAATCCATCTCTTCCCTCAGTAAAAGCAGCACACACGGTACATAAAAACACTGGCTAGGCACACAGTTAACCCTTTGATTGCCCTAGATGTTAATCCCTTCTCAGCTAGTGTCATTAGCACAGCACTGATCATTATATTAGTGTCACTGGTTCCCGCAAAGTGTCAGTTAGTGTCCGATTGTCCACTGCAATATCGCAGTCAAGTCGCTGATTGCCACCATTACTAGCATTAAAGTGGAGTTCCGGCCTGGGGGGTGAATTTTAGATAAATATACCCCCGGGACAGTCAGGTCTAGTACATTCCACAATGGATAGCCTCTGAACTGTCCCGGGTCGCACTTACCTGTAAGAAGAAATACTTACCTTGAAAAGATCTTCTCCAGCACTGCCATCTCAGGTGTGGGCAGCTGAAGCCGCAGCGTCCCTCTTCCGTGACGTCGGAGTCCCACAATGCACTGCACCGGCCCCGCTCGTCACTTCGGGTGAAAGCACGTCATCCCTGCACAGCTTCTGGGCATGCCCAGAAGCTGTTTAGCAGTGAATGACGCGTGCGCACCGGAAGTGACGATCGGGGCTGGTGCAGGCACATTGATTCCTGGGAACGATAACGTTCAGCTCCCAGGAATCATTGCAAACCGGAAGAGACGGCGCGGGCCGCAGAGGGAGGAAGTGGAAGGAAGGTGAGTAATTTTTCTTCTATAACAAGGTAAGTGACCAAAAAAAAAAAAAATTGACAGGATCAATTTCTTTCAGGTTGCAATCAGCAAGCGGATGGCCCAAAATCGATTGTTTCGATTTTGAGGCCGGAACTCCGCTTTAAAGAAAAAAAATCCAGTATATATCCCATAGTTTGTAGACACGATAACGTTTGCGTAAACCAATATACGCCTAAAGGGATTTTACCAAAAACATGTAGCAGAATACAGATTGGCCTAAATTTATGAAGAAATTTGATTTAATTTTTTTTTATTGGATGTGTTTTATAGCAGAAAGTAAAAAAATTTTTTTCCCCAGAATATTTGGTGTTTGTTTATAGCGCAAGGAAAAAAAAAACGCAGGAGGTTTGAAGCCATTTGTGGGGGGGAAAAAAAGATGACAAATTTTATTTGGTACAGCGCAATTGTCATTTAAAGTAACAGTGCTGTATCACAAAAAAAAATTGCATGGTCATGAAGGGGGTAAATCTTCAAGGGGGCAAGTGGTTAAAGTAACAATATTAAAGCAATTTCTTTTTAAATCATTTTAAACATTTAAAAATGTGGGAAAAAAAAAAAAACAGGAATTCAGCTTACGTTAACCTGTTCCCACCCACCTGCCGCAGTTTTACTGCGGCAGCCTGGCCCTCCTGCGTGAACCGACTTAGCTCTACGTCGGATGTGTGCCCGCAGCTAGGGGGCAAGCGCACGCCGCCGGTGGCGTGCTCCCGCCCCCCACTTGGCAGTGGGGACTCCAATGCACAGGGCCAGCGGCTCCGATTGCTGTCTGCCACCCGCGATCGTTCCCCGCTGAGAGAGAAGGACGGCCGGATGTTGTAAACACAGCTGACCGTTCTTCTCCCTGGAATGATCACTGTAATAATGACACTGGCAGGGAAGGGGTTAACACAGTGTGATCAGTGGGTTAAATGTGAGCCTAGGGGAGTGATTCTAACTGCATGGGGGGCGGGGCTTTTGAAATGATCATAGAGACCTGTGATCCTATATAGAAGGATCACAGGTCTCTATGATCATTTCAAAAGCCCCGCCCCCCATGCAGTTAGAATCACTCCCCTAGGCTCACATTTAACCCACTGATCACACTGTGTTAACCCCTTCCCTGCCAGTGTCATTATTACAGTGACCGTACATATTTTTAGCAGTGATTACTGTAGGAATGTCACTGGTACCCCCAAAAGTGTCAAAAATGTCAGTTAAGGGTCCGATCTGTCCGCCGCAATGTCGCAGTCCCGCTAAAAATCGCAGATCGCCGCCATTACTAGTAAAAAAAAAAAAATAATAAAATGACATAAATCTTTCCTCAACTTGTAGATGCGATAACTTTTGTGCAAACCAATCAAAATACACTTATTGCGATTTTTTTTACCACAAATATGTAGCAGAAAACAAATTGGCTAAAAATGTAAAAAAATTTTGATTTTTCATTTTTTTGGGGAATGTTATATAGCAGAAAGTGAAAAAAAAAAATTTTTCTTTTCAGAATCGTCGCTCTTGTTTATATCGCAAAAAAAATCACAGAGGTGATCAAATACCACCAAAATAAAGCTCTATTTGTGGGAAAAGAGGACATCGATTTTATTGAGGTACAGCATCGCACGACCGCGCAGTAACGCAGTGCCAAACCGCAAAAAAATGGCCTGGTCATTAGGGGGTAAATCCTTCCGGTCCTGAAGTGGTTAAAGGAAGACAAAGTAATGCTAATCAATGTGTAACTTACTCTGTGCCATCGATCTGCAGAGGGATGGCCTTCAGGACCACCTCTGGTCCCATGCTCTCCACAGCCGCCCCCACGGTGCGGTCCAGGTCTCCGGTGTGTGGGAAGTGAGGAGAGACACGGAGGTCAGCGAGGGTCTGTAGACACTGCAAAGCAAACCTCTCAGTTAGCAGTGAAGAACATTATGAATTTTTTCATAACACCGGAATCTTCTTATATCCACTCACCTTCTTCATAAATGAGTGACAGGACTTCCCGGCAACCTCAAAGAAAGTCTGCAGAACCTGCAGGACAAAGGACCAGGAGGAGTGGAATTTGTAGGATAAGCCGTCTTCTACAAATCTGATGGATGCAAAATAAAAGTCGAATAAAAGAAAAGCTGGAAACATATCTGTGAAGGTTCTCATTTATCCAGGTCATGGTATATAGGAGTAATCTGTCACATTCAAATGGTTCAATAATGGTGAAGATGTTTTGCAGCTTCTCCAAGCCGCCACTTCTTCATTTAGAATGACTGCAGAGAAGATACCACAACATTTATAACCATGTGGCTAGCACAAACACCTTAATTCAGTCACTATGGAATGAGTAGTGGTAACTACCGAAGTGGCATGGATGGGAGGTATAGAAATTGTGGAACCACATGAATCCCAACTAAGGATGGGATTAGAAAACTAAAGAGAAAAACAAGGGGCTGGGGAGGGACTTTTAAGGGTACCCTTAAAAGTCCCTCCCCAGCCCCTTGCTTTTCTCTTTTTTTCTATACATATTTTGGGACGTAGGTACCTCCTATTTTTTGTCGGTTCTCCATGTTGAGTCTATCCCATACTAGTTTAAGGATGGGATTATGTATATAGTCAATATGCAATAAGTAGACGTTGACTGTCAAAGTGGCATCAATGGGAGGTGCTGACGTTTTGGAACCACCTGAATCCCAACCAGGGATGGGAATTTTACCTACAGTCACCATGGAATGAGTAGATGTTGACTACTGAAGTGGCATGGATAGGAGGTATGGAGGTTGTGGAACCACATGGATCCCAACCAAGGATGAGATTATGTGTTTACAGTCGCTATGGAAAAAGTAGATGTTGACTGTCGAAGTGGCATGAATGGGAGATGTGGAACCACATGGATCCTAACAAAGGATGAGATTATGTACTTACAGTAACTAAGGAATGAGTAGATGTTGACTAGTGAAGTAGCATGGATGGGAGGTGTGGAAGTTTTGGAACCACCGGAATCCCAACCAAGAATGGGATTATGTACCTTCAGTCACCATGGAATGGGATGATGTTGACTACCAAAGTGGCAAGGATGGGAGGTATGGAACCACATGGACACATGGATCCCAACCAAGGATGAGATTATGTACTTACAGTAACTATGGAATGAGTAGATGTTGACTAGTGAAGTGGCATGGATAAGAGGTGTGGAAGTTTTGGATCCACCTGAATCCCAACCAAGAATGGGTTTATGTACCTACAGTCACCGTGGAATGGGATGATGTTGACTACCGAAGTGGCATGGATGGGAGGTGTGGAGGTTTTGGAACCACCTGGATCCCAACCATGGATGAGATTATGTACTTAGTCACTATGGAATGAGTAGATGACTACCAAAGTGGAGTGGTTTGGAGGTGTGAAAATTGTGGAACTACCTTGATGCCAACCAAGGATGGGATTATGTACCTATAGTCAACATGGAATGAGTAGATGACTACTGAATTGGCATGGATAGGAAGGGTGGAAGATGTGGAAGTTTTGGAACCACCTGGAGCCTAACAAATTAAAGGGATTAAATACCTACAACAGTAATGCTTCACAACTACCATACCTCCGATCCTGTTCTTGGACAATCACTGTGTGCATTGACACATTCCATGGTGACTGGATTAGGGTTGTTGGCACTAATAGCATGAATATAAAATATTGGGTATTATTCTGACACCCGTTAGAACTTAAAAAGTAGTTTGGAGAAGCTTAAAAACACCTTCAACATTACAGAACAAGTGGAGTTGAATGTGACCGACTACTACTAGATAATGCTGGAAAGGCTACAATTCTTTTCCCCAAACAGCTATTGGGGAAAGGGGCATTTGTACCTTTATGGTAACAAGGGTGTAACATAGGCAGGTTAATTCCAATCAGGACTCGAAATAATGCAAACATGTAATGAAAACATTTTTAGTGCCGTGTGCAATACATACAAAATAGAACACAAAAATATACAGAATTTACAAATTTCCTATACAGTGTGTAAAGGCAGGCGTCACAATACAGTGATGATTTGGGGGGCCGTGTCATCTGTTGGTGTTGGTCCGCTGTGTTTTATCAAGTCCAAAGTCAGCGCAGCCCTCTAACCGGAAATTCTAGAGAACTTCATGCTTCCCTCAGCTGACCAGCTTCATGGAGATGCTGATTTTATTTTCCAGCAGGACTTGGCACCTCCCACACTGCCAAATCTACCAATACCTGGTCACATGATCATGGCTTCACTGTGCTCCTTTGGCCTGCAAACTCGCTTGACCTAAACCCCATAGATGTAGGGTATTATCAAGAGGAAGATGAGAGACACAAGACCCAACAATACAGATGAGCTGAAGGCCGCTATCAAAGCAACCTGGGCTTCCATAACACCTCTGCAGTGCCACAGGCTGATCGCCTCCATGCCACGCCGCATTGATGCAGTAATTCATGCAAAAGGAGCCCCAACCAAATATTGAGTGCATCCTATACTGTACATGAACATACTTTTCACTAAGACAACATTTCTGTAATAGAAATCCTTTTTTTTTTTTCATTGGTCTTATGTAATATTCTAATTTTCTGAGATACTGAATTTTGGGGTGTCACTCGCTGTAAGCCAAAATCATCAAAATTAAAAGACAGAAATGCTTGAAATCTCTCACTCTGTGTGTAACACATCTACATAAAATATAGGAGATTCACTTTTTGAATTGAATTACCAAAATAAATTAACTTTTAGATGATATTCTAAATTAATGAGATATATGGTGTGTGCTACACAGGGTAATAATTAACTAGGTACCTTCATCCGAAAACTGGACAACAAACAAGCAGACTGGAGGCACCGAGGACTTTCATGGTACCGTATGAACTCACAGCGAGAAAATAATATAAAAATACAAAAGTTAATTTTATATATATATATATATATATATATATATATATATATATATATATATATATATATATATATATATATATATATATATATACACACACACACACACACAGTATCGCACAAAAGTGAGTACACCCCTGACATTTCTGTAACTATTTTATTCTATCTTTTCATGTGACAACACTGAAGAAATGAAACTTTGCTACAATGTAAAGTAGTGAGTGTACTATGGTGGCCACACAAAATATTGACACTTTGGGCCCAATTTGGACATTGTCACTTACAGCCCATTCAGACTGGCGCGATCCGACTTCGAGGGGCGACCTGTGAAGTCGCGGAGCACAGCGTATAATCACATAATGGAAGTCTATGCAAGTCGCTCCGAGGTCGCCCCAAAGTAGTACAGGACCCTTTTTCTAAGTCGGAGCGACTTGTGTCGCTCCTATTAGAATGGGTCCTGTACTACACAATGGCGAGCGACCGATTGCGACTTGTCGCCAGACAAGTCGCACTAGTCTGAATGGACTCTTAGGGGTGTACTCACTTTTGTTGCCAGTGGTTTAGACATTAATGGCTGTGTTGAATTATTTTGAGGGGACAGCAAATTTACACTGTTATACAAGCTGTACACTCACTACTTTACATTGTAGCAAAATGTCATTTCTTCAGTGTTGTCACATGAAAAGATAGAATAAAATATTTACAAAAAATGTGAAGGGGTGTACTTACTTTTGTGAGATACTGTGCATGGGTAAAAGGCATCCCCTTGAAGGGCAACACACCAAACAAATTATTGTATAAAAATACATCAAATATCCAGACATGGTCCACAGCAAGGGTACAACACCTCCTCTTAAGGATTGGGTGTCGGCTGTGGTGTCTCCCCTGAAGAGGGCATCCCCAGATAAGATCTAATCTACATGTTTCGCTGATACACCGCTTCTTCAGGAGCTTGACTCGAGAGGGTTGTAAAATCAGCGATCACCCAGATGGAATGGACAACAAGGCCAGAAAAGTCTCCCGGACCAATGTGGGACATAAACTTGAATTTAAATGTGATACAGCTAAAATGACAAAGTGGGCAAAAGGCGATAATTAGGGACAGGCAGGTGAGGAGAGCAGGTTCTAGGAAGGACACAGTTCAACTTAGCTAGTTTCTATACATGGTCTTGGGAGAGTGGATGAGTAGTTATCCATCGAAGTTGAGCAATATCCAACCAGATGGTACAACAATAAAATGGTGGTAAAAGAAGGTCTCATACAGGATCTTAATGCTCAAAGCCAAGGAACATGGTAGACATTTTAATAAAAATATGAATATGCCAGAATAGAACACGGCTCATCCAGAGTCATCCATTCATAATTGCAAGTATAAACTCAAGTAATAGTGCCACTCAGAATCCCTCAGCTGTGTGTGCCGCCCAAAGTCCAATTCCATCTGGGTGTCCAATTCCATCTGGGTGATCACTGATTATAGAACCCTCTCGAGTCAAGCTCCCGAAGAAGCAGTGTATCCGCGTAACATGTAGAGTACAATTGAATCTAGTCTGGGGATCCCCCCTTCAGGGAAGACACCACAGCCGACACCCAATTCCTAGTTCTGGATCCACCTTGCAGTGGACCATGTCTGGATGTTTGTGATGTATTTTTATACAATAATTTTTGTGTGTTGCCCTTCAAGGGAATGTTTTACCCATGTATATATAATAAACCTTTGGTTTTTTTATAATACTTTCTCATTGCAAGGTCATACGATACCATGAAAGTCCTCAGCGCCTCCAGTTTACCAATTTTATGAGATGCACACACACACACACACACACACACACACACACACACACACACATATATATATATATACACACACATACATACACACATATATACATAATCTCAAAAGTGAGTACACCCCTCACATTTTTGTAAATTTATTCTATCTTTTCATGTGACAACACTGAAGAAATGATATATACATATACACACATATACATACATACGGTACATACATACATACACACATATATATTTTTTTTATTTATTACACTAATAATCTTGGTAAAGTTTTGCATGATAGCCATTGCCAGTCAAAGGGGTAGATTAACTAAAACTGGAGCGCTCAGAATCTGGTGCAGCTGTGCATGGTAGCCAATCAGCTTTTAACTTCAGCTTGTTCAATTAAGCTTTGGCAATAAAACCTGATTGGTCTCTACGCAGAGCTGCGCCAGATTTTGCTCTCTCCAGTTTTAGTAAATCAACCCCAATGTATCACAGCACTAAAAAATGGTCTGGACAGAAAGGGGCCCCTCTAGTAGTTAATATGCGATTAATTCACACCAAAAAAAAAAAAAAAAAAAAGGACAGTAATGGCACTTTTCCACTGCAAGTACCGGCTCGTACCAGGTCGGCTCTACTCGGCCCTGCTTGGCCTGGTTTGCTTTTCCACTGCTGGTACTGCATGGTATAGTGTCGGAACGGTTCGGTACGGTATGGTATAGGTTTGCTTTTCCACTAAAGTAGTACTAAAGTTAAGTGGGTGGGATAACAACGGGGTGGGTGGGATTCTCTGACCAATCAGTGGCTAGTAGTGACTTCATGCAAAGGATTGTGGGATATGGTACCAGTTTGGTACCTGTTGGAACCACAATCGAGTAGGTACTGTTTTTCAGGGCCGTACCGTTCGGTTCCATGCAGTGGAAAAGCAAACCTATACCGTACCGTACCGTACCGTTCCGACCCTATACCATGCGGTACCAGCAGTGGAAAAGCACAAAAGCAGGCCGAACTGGTACGGTTCCATGCAGTGGAAAAGCGCCATAAGGGTCATGTGACGCTGGTGACTCTGTTGCAGGTGAAACCTTGGGGCTGAAAATTCATCATAGTTGCAGTAAATATAATGGGGTTCATAAGGACTCACTTGAACATTTTATAGAGGTGTCCAGCCGGTCCTGATACTGGAGCAGAAGAAACACTTCCAATGTCCTTTACATGAGGGCCGACACACTCTGTAAGAACGGACTGCAAAACAAACACAGAAAAAGATAAAGTGTCATCATTGTGACCAGAATATACATTGTTATAAAGTTAGGTTGAAAAAAAAAAAAAACACGAATCCATCTGGTTCAACAGAAATAAACAGAATAAATAAATAGAAAACCTCCATATACACAATACTATACCAGAAGATAATGCAGAGAAAAGCAAAAAAAAAAAAAACCTATAAAAAACATGATTCAATCTGTTCCAGTGGAGAAAAAAATAAATCCCTTCCTGATCCCCGAGAAGACAATCAGATATTCCCAGGATCAACTATCCCTGACATTATTACCCATATGTTCTTTATGTATATCCGATCACAAATAGTTGGCTTTTTACTATGTACTTGTATGATTCTTAACATGACAACACACAGGCTATACAGGAGCATACAGATGTGTTGTCAGTGCAGATGTTGCTGGTCTTAATGGCTCTGTGGTCAGGGGGACTTTTACCTTCAGGGTTCCGGTAGCTGCAGAGACAACCTGCAGGTGAGGAGACAAGAGGCAGTTCATAGAGGTGGAGGAGAGGCGAGGAAGATGACCCAGACTCAGGTCACTCTGCAACCTGCAAACACAAACACAGCATTATAACATGTAACACAAAACCGGTGACATCACTGAGAAAGCAGCCTATCCCTTCCCTAGAGAGCGGTGACATCACTGAGAATGCAGCCTATCCATTCACTAGAGAGCGGTGACATCACTGAGAATGCAGCCTATCCATTCACTAGAGAGCAGTGACATCACTGAGAATGCAGCCTATCCATTCACTAGAGAGCGGTGACATCACTGAGAATGCAGCCTATCCATTCACTAGAGAGCGGTGACATCACTGAGAATGCAGCCTATCCATTCACTAGAGAGCAGTGACATCACTGAGAATGCAGCCTATCCAATCACTAGAGAGCGGTGACATCACTGAGAATGCAGCCTATCCATTCACTAGAGAGCGGTGACATCACTGAGAATGCAGCCTATCCATTCACTAGAGAGCGGTGACATCACTGAGAATGCAGCCTATCCATTCACTATAGAGCGGTGACATCACTGAGAATGCAGCCTATCCATTCACTAGAGACCGGTGACATCACTGAGAATGCAGCCAATCCATTCACTAGAGAGCGGTGACATCACTGAGAATGCAGCCTATCTATTCACTAGAGAGCGGTGACATCACTGAGAATGCAGCCTATCCATTCACTAGAGAGCGGTGACATCACTGAGAATGCAGCCTATCCCTTCACTAGAGAGCGGTGACATCACTGAGAATGCAGCCTATACAATCACTAGAGAGTGGTGACATCACTGAGAATGCAGCATATCCATTCACTAGAGAGCGGTGACATCACTGAGAATGCAGCATATCCATTCACTAGAGAGAGGTGACATCACTGAGAATGCAGCCTATCTATTCACTAGAGAGCAGTGACATCACTGAGAATGCAGCCAATCCATTCACTAGAGAGCAGTGACATCACTGCCATCATCAGCCCACATGCTGCTACTAAATGCATTTGTCTGGATGCCGCAAAGATTTCCTGCAGCACACTGCGATAGAGGCAGCCATGCAGTGAAGATCAGTGCTCCCCACTTGTATTTGCTGTGACCCCCATATTATGGAGTGGAATACCCTATTGTCACAGTAGTCATAGCGTCTTCTTAAAAACAATGCCCTCAACAGACAGGCAGCACATGACATATACATTCCAACTGTCACATTGGGTTATATTTTTATTTAAAAGCATGACAGGGATTTCAGCAGTAAATGGTGTAATGGAAGGAAATGTTCTTACCGTGATAAATTAATGTGAGCTTTCTCCATTACCGCCAGCCAGGCCAGTAAAGGCTGCAGGTCATTCTCATTGGGCAGATAGTCATACAGGGCCTGTCACATAACACAAAGGATACATCACGTTAGGACGAGGTTTCTCAACATTTTTTTCAGTCAAGGCACCTTTTAAAAAACTATGGACAATTCCAAAGCATCCTTTAAAAATGATGGACAGTCTTGAGGCACCCCAATTCTAAAATGTAAAAACGATTCTAATAGTTTTACATAACGCAGCAACATCCACAAATCCAAGTAGGAAACCCAACGTTAGAGGTGATTTATTCTTCCAAAGCAAATATCTTTTTGCAAACTGGGACTGACTAGTATTCCAATGTTTCTCTTCCCCTTCAGTTTTCCTTCATCACTCAGCTAACGTCACCCAAACGCTGATGGAGAGAGGCAGGGGAGGGTAAAACAAGGATGCCGTGCAGGCGACAGACATTCTCCTTAACTGATGATGCCATTGGTTGTTAGGATGCCGGCAGCTTGACGGTTGTGATGGAAAAACTGTGGCTTTGTGTAACCAAAATTCCGGCTTCATCCACACACCAGCTTCTATATAATTTTTGGGCAATATTTAGGCGTATTGTCAAGGCACCCCTGAAGAAACCTCAAGGCACTCCTGGTTGAAAAGGCTGGGTTAGGTTAACGCAGGGGGTGGGGAACCTTTTTGGCTGAGAGAGCCATGAACACCACATATTTTCAAATGTAATTCAGTGAGATCCATACACTATGTTTCAGGGGTTGGGAACCTTTATTTAATATTCATATTCATCGGCCGCAGCTATACAGTGAGTAGATGGAGCCGTGTGAAAGTGCCTGGAGTCCGGTCGGGAAGAGAGCAGAGCAGGCAGGTATGCAATGAGGCCGGAGTGATGAAGCGCCTGCAGGCCTGCAAGTGAGGGCCCTGAGAAAATGGCGGCCAGCCGCTGAAGGCCTCAGAAGTGGATGCAAGAGGCAGCTCCCGCTGGTCCCCGGGTGTCAGAGAGGAAGGAGATCGTGTCTGTCGGGGCACAGGGAGCGGCTCCAGCACACATGCGCGGGAGTGACGTCATCACGGCTCCGGCCAGACACAGAACCGAGAACCTGATGCATACTAGCACATTATGCCTTTGTCTTGCAGGTAAGGCAAAAAAAAAGTATTGCAGTGGTTTACGCATTAGGATAAAAAGCCTTCTGTGTGCAGCAGCCCCCCTAATACTCACCTGTGTCCCCTCTCTATCCAGCGATATTTACAAGTGCCTCAGTTATCTGGAGCTCTCTCTCCTGATTGGCTGTGACAGCAGCAGCGCTATTGGCTCCCGCTGCTGTCAAACACAGTTCGCCAATCAGGAGAGAGAGAGGGGGGCGGAGAGAAGGGGGGCGGGAAAGGCAGCTCCGTGTCTGAATGGACACATGGAGCTGCAGCTTGGCTCGGGTGACCCCACAGCAAGCTGCTTGTTGCTGGGGCACTCAACAGGAGGGAGGGACCAGGAGCTCCAGCCAGGGAACCCGACAGGAGGGAGGGGCCAGGAGCTCCAGCCAGGGAACCCCGACAGGAGGGAGGGGCCAGGAGCTCCAGCCAGGGAACCCCGACAGGAGGGAGGGGCCAGGAGCTCCAGCCAGGGAACCCCCGACAGGAGGGAGGGGCCAGGAGCTCCAGCCAGGGAACCCCCGACAGGAGGGAGGGGCCAGGAGCTCCAGCCAGGGAACCCCCGACAGGAGGGAGGGGCCAGGAGCTCCAGCCAGGGAACCCCCGACAGGAGGGAGGGGCCAGGAGCTCCAGCCAGGGAACCCCCGACAGGAGGGAGGGGCCAGGAGCTCCAGCCAGGGAACCCCCGACAGGAGGGAGGGGCCAGGAGCTCCAGCCAGGGAACCCCCGACAGGAGGGAGGGGCCAGGAGCTCCAGCCAGGGAACCCCGACAGGAGGGACGGGCCAGGAGCTCCAGCCAGGGAACCCGACAGGAGGGAGGGGCCAGGAGCTCCAGCCAGGGAACCGGAGAAGAGGAGGATCTGGGCTGCTCTGTGCAAAACCAACTGCACAGAGGAGGCAAGTATAACATGTTTGTTATTTTAATAGAAAAAAAAAAAAAACAAGACCTAGACTGGCCATCCATGATACAATTTTCTGTACAATTTTCTTGAAGTTTACCAACTATGTAGTACAAAGGCCTGCCTAATTGGATACAAGTGAATGTGTTGTTTAGCTTTGACCTCATTATGTGGTTTGTGGTAAATCTAACAGAAAATTGTACAAAAAAATTGAACATGTATGGCCAGCTTTAAGGTCTCTTTCACACTTGTGCGACTTGGGACTGCAAAGTCGCATAACAAATCGTACCCCATGATTTCCAATGAGTACCGTTCATATCAGTGCAACTTCAACGTAGTCCCTGCACTACTTTGGTCCGACTTTGATGCGACTTGATGTCCATAGGCCTCAAGATTACACAGGCTTTCAGGTCGCACAAGTGTGAAAGGGGCCTTACAATCACTTGCAGACAATGAAAAGGACACAGAATTGCTTTGTTTTCAAATGATTTATAGCAATAACAGAGTAAAAGATTACATTTTTGCTTAAAGTGTTAGTTTACTTTTACAAAGAAATTAAATAAAATGTAAAAAAGGTGGAAACCCTGGACACCCTCCCTTCCACCCCGGTCCTCTCTGTACTTACCCCCGGGGTTGCTGAGCCGTCAGCACCCCTTTGGGCAGTGCAAGGATATGAAATCTCCGCTCTTCTCTGTGCTGAAAATCAGAGATGGACCAGATCGATTGATGGCGCTGACCAATCAGAATCCTTCTGGTCCATCCTGGTTGCAGGATAGTTCTCTGCACAGATTACAGGATGACTCCAGTGTCTATGACAATCCGGGAAAAGGATTCCTAGTAAGGTTCTAACAATGGCTGATGCAGTATTTTTTTTTTCTAGGAATCAGAACTCTCTGAATACTCACTGTGATGATTTGGGCATTGAGCTCCGCAGTCAGAGCGTTGGAATTCGGGTGAGCGCTGAAGAGGGCATGGAACGCCTGCATGGCACAAGCAGTGATCATCTGCGGAAAGGAAAGAACATTTAGTAAAATGCAAAGTGAGACATGGTAACATTATTCCATCTTCACCTCCGGAAGATTTACCCCCCCCCCCCTTCCTGATGAGGTCATTCTTTGCGATACGGTAATGTTATACTGTAACAATTGTGCGGACGTGTGACGCTGTAACCAAATAAAATGTATGCCCTTTTTATCACACAAATATAACTTTTAAAATAGAATTTTTTTTTTATATATACATACACACACACATACATACATGCAGTATCTCTCAAAAGTGAGTACACCCCTCACATTTTTGTAAATATTTTATTCTACCTTTTCATGTGACAACACTGAAGAAATGACACTTTGCTACAATGTAAAGTAGTGAGTGTACAGCTTGTATAACAGTGTAAATTTGCTGTCCCCTCAAAATAACTCAACACACAGCCATTAATGTCTAAACCGCTGGCAACAAAAGTGAGTACACCCCTAAGTGAAAATGTCCAAATTGGGCCCAAAGTGACAATAATTTGTGTGGCCACTATTATTTTCCAGCACTGCCTTAACCCTCTTGGGCATGGAGTTCACCAGAGCTTCACAGGTTACCACTGGAGTCCTCTTCCCCTCCTCCATGACGACATCACAGAGCTGGTGGATGTTAGAGACCTTGCGCTCCTCCACCTTCCCCACAGATGCTCAATAGGGTTTAGGTCTGGAGACATGCTTGGCCAGTCAGTGAATATTGATAGCAGCCATAGCCAATGACAATAATCGCATGTCGAAAATCTAATATGATGGTTGTGCCCATAGATGGTACAAATTTCAGCCAATTTCTGTTGAACCAGCCGAGATTCGAACCATCCATCGATGACTTTAGTGCAGAAATAGCTGGGTGGGGGGTTTGTAAAAAAAAGGTATAATGTGCTGCCCCCCCCCCAAAAAAAAACTCACCACATGGTTCAAGGTCATGACCTTCAATAACGTCTCACAACAAGACTTGACCACACTGACAGGGAAACATGGCAGCAGATCCTTCAGTAGGGTCAGCATGTGTAGCGTTGTGGTGGCTTCTTTACTGCCTGAAAAAAAATAAAGTTATACAATTATCTGATCAACTCAATGATAAAGAGATACCAGAACAATCAGATTTCAGGTTATTGTCGGCTGATCCCGGTCTCTGGCTACCGCAGCAAATATTAATTGCACCCAACATAGTATATTTATGGAGGTTTTGGGTCAATGCAAAGTCATCTGCCTGATTCCCCCCCACACTGGGCACCTATCCCGGCATTTATAAACCATCAAATATAGAGATATCGGTATCAGTGCCGATACCAAGCATTTGTGCAAATATCCGTACTCACCCAAATGCTCCCGATACCGAAACCAATACTTTCTGGTGCGATTTTCATCAATACAAAATGAACGAGCGTAAATCACACTGCACAGAATTGCATGCTATTTGAACAGGAAGGCGGTGTAATTCCAGTCCAAATTGCATGCAATTTCCCCCATTTGTGTATAGAAAGGGATTAAAACGCCATCTGGTGGGCAATTTAAAAAAACCGTTAGAACTCACAGTACATACCTGTCCACATGCAAAATAATCTACAAAAGTGTCCCCGTCCGCCGATAGTTTAAAAAAAAAAAAAAAAAAAAAACACAGGGTCACTGGAGGGGGCTCAATGGGCTGGAGGAGATGAAGAGGCGGACCGCCTCCAAGCTGACATCACTTCAGCCCAATACCCACGGGGTCCAAAAACCTCTCCCTCCAGCCCTGTGAGAACCTCCAGTGGTCCCGATTTGCTACCATCGGCAGACCGCTACACCAATGTGGATTATTTTGCATGTACTGCGAGTTCTAACATTTCAAAGTGCCCACTAGGTGGCACTTTAATCCCTTTCTATAGCACACACAGGAGAAGTGGGGGAAAGCACATGCGATTTGGACAGGAATCACACTGCAGTCCTTTAGAAAATCGCATACAATTCTTTGCAGTGCAATTTATGTCAATTTTTTGTGTTGATGCAAATCGGACAGCAAAGTATTGGTACCCATGCTCAAAAACAACGGTATCAGTGCAACCCTACATATCAAAAGAAAGCAGGACCTTTAACCAGTTCTGGACCGGAATATATTCCCCTTTAATGACCAGGCCATTTTTTGCTATTCTGCACCGCGTTACTTAGACAATTGCACGGACGTGCAACGCCGTACCCAAATAAAATGTCCTTTTTTTCCACACAAATAGAGCTTTCTTTTGGTGGTATTTGATCACCTCTGC
The DNA here is from genome assembly GCF_965119305.1 of Pelophylax lessonae. Classification (NCBI taxonomy): domain Eukaryota; kingdom Metazoa; phylum Chordata; class Amphibia; order Anura; family Ranidae; genus Pelophylax; species Pelophylax lessonae. Next base: position 12,241,028 of record NC_138776.1, on the reverse strand, counting down.
GATTTTTTTTTTTTTGTGCACTTTAGACAAAAAAAAAAAAAAAAGGGACAATTCTGGAAAAAATATAATTATATATATATATATATATATATATATATATATATATATATATATATATATATATATATATATATATATATATGTAAGAGAGAGAGATAGATAGATATATATCTAGATATAGATATATATGTATATCTTATCTATATATTTTTTTTCTCCAATTCTGCGATATAACATTCCCAAGAAAAATTTAAAAATCTAATTTTTTTCATCCTCTTAGGCCAATTTGTTTTCTGCTACATATTTTTGGTAAAAAAAAAAAAAAAAAAAATCCCAATAAGTGTATTTTGATTGGTTTGCGCAAATGTTATCACATCTACAAACTAGGGGAAAGATATGTCATTTTTATTAATTTATTTTTACTAGCAATGGTGGTGATCTGCGATTTTTAGCGGGACTGCGACATTGTGGCAGACAGATCGGACCCCTAACTGACATTTTTGATACTTTTGGGGGGACCAGTGACATTACTACAGTAATCAGTGCTAAAAATACCCTGCACTGTCACTAATAATGACACTGGCAGGGAAGGGTAAGTGATCAAGGGATTAAATGTGTACCTAGGGGTATGTGTCTAACTGTATGGGGGCGGGGCTTGTGAAATGATCATAGAGACATGTGTTCCTATATAGAAGGATCACAGGAGCTCTGTGATCATTCCAGAGAGAAGAACGGTCAGCTGTGTTTACAACAGCTGCCCGGTTCTATCTCAGCGGGGAGCGATCGCGGGTGTCAGGCGCCAATCAGAGCCGCCTGCTCCGTGCATCGAAGTCCCTGCTGACGAGTGGGGGGCAGGAGCGTGCTGCTGGTTGCATGGGCTCACCCCCTAGCTGCAGGTGCACGACCAACGTATACCTACGTCGGTTCGCGCAGGAGGGCCACCCTGCTGCAGTATAACTGCGGTGTGCAGTCGGGAAGCGGTTAAAAGGTGGAAAAAGTTCTGAAATTATTTATCTTTGTCTCATTTTTTACATCACAGAAATCTGACATTCTAACAGGGGTGTGCAGACTTTTTACATCCATTGTATTTCTGATCGGCTCACATGCTGTCTCTGCGCTCTTTCCTTCCATGCTCAGCTCCCTACTCTGCCCTCTCTCTGTTCCTTCCCACCAATACAAAACTCTTACCTCCCGACTTCTCGATCTCCTGGACACAAAACTTGGCCGTGGACTGGGCAGCAGGATGGTGAGCGGGGGCGGAGTCTGCAAACATGAACTCGCTGCCCTTCAGGATGGAGCAAACGCCAAGCTGAGCGGCCTTCCGCACCTACAACAAATCACACACGGTGGGTCAGATAATACTATTGTACCCACAGACCACTGAAGGTTTCCTTTTCTAAGGTCTCTCGCTGTTCCTTGTCTACAACTTACTTTTGGCTTTGCATGGACAGTGAAGCTGAGTAAGCCATGGTACACCTGCAGAGTGGAGGGATAACTCCATGCAGACAGGTCCTGTTTCCGAAGCAGTACTGACAAGCATGAAACAATCTGAAAAGAAAAAGACGTAATAATGAGATTACAGAATAACACGTACAAAAGTATATGAAAATGGACAGAGATATCACCGTTCAACTACAATCTGTGCCCCACATATGTATGAATCTACCAACCTCAATACATAAAAGTGCTACATGTGCAAAAAAGCAAAAAGTAGCAATACAATCAGAAAAATTACAAGAAAGTTCTGTGCAAAAAAAAAAAACATCAATATTATGTAACTAGTTAAATTAGTGTGCAAAATTCATTCAGAAAGAAAATCATGCAAATTCCGTCCCTGGAAGACGTCAGATGACGAAACAAGTAGGTCACTGCATTCATAACAGAGGAGGGGGGCAGGCCTAGCGGCGCCTCATCGGTAGGCTGCGCCAGACCCTGGAAGAGCTGGCGCAGCCTTCTCGATGACGTCACAGATAAACATGGTGGTGCGGAATCTGGCGGCAGCGGTTGCAGAGAAGAGGATCTCAGCCAGACAACGCTGGATCCTCGGAGTGGGGGAGAATCTAAAGTGTGGCCAGCTCAGCATTAGGTAAGCGGGGGACAAGAAAAAAAAAAAAAAAACTATAGGGGGATGGAGGAAGGTTGAAATTCCCCTTTATAGCCTGCCTCTGGGAAAACGTAAAGTCCAACTTTGGGCAAAACAAGAACCCTCACCTCCCCCTTTCTTCCACCCACCTGTCCATGATTGCCATAAAAAAAATTCAAAATACTCCATTGATGTACAGTGCATCCAGAAAGTATTCACAGCGCTTCACTTCTTCCATTTTGTTATGTTACAGCCTTATTCCAAAATTGATTAAATTCATTATTTTCCTCAAAATTCTACAAACAACCCCCCATAATGACAACGTGACAGACGTTTGTTTGAAATCTTTGAAAATGTATTAAAAATATTAAAGGAAATAAATCCCATGTGCATAAGTATTCACACCCTTTGCTCAATTTGGTGAAGCTCCTTTGGCACCAATTACATCATCAAGTCTTTTTGAGTATGATGCTACAAGCTTGGCACACCTATTTGTGGGCAGTTTCTCCCATTCTTCTTTGCAGGACCTCTCAAGCTCCATCAGGTTGGATGGGGAGCGTTGGTGCACAGCCATTTTCAGATCTCTTCAGAGATGATCATTCGGGTTCAAGTCTGGGCTCTGGCTGGGTCACTCAAGGACATTCACAGAGTTGTCCCATAGCCACTCCTTTGTTATCTTGGCTGTGTGCTGTTGGAAGATGAACTTTTGCCCCAGTCTGAGGTCCAGAGCACTCTGGAGCAGGTTTTCATCAAGGATGTCTCTGTACATTGCTGCATTCATCTTTCCCTCAATCCTGACTAGTCTCCCAGTTCCTACAACTGAAAAACATCCCCAAAGCATGATCCTGCCACCACCATGCTTCACTGTAGGGATGGTATTAGCCAGGTGATAAGCGGTGCCTGGTTTTCCCCAGACATGACGCTTGCCATTCAGGCCAAAGAGTTTAATCTTTGTTTCATCGGACCAGAGAATGTTTCTCATGGTCTGAGAGTTCTTCAGGTGCCTTCAGGTGGGCTGTCATGTGCCTTTTACTGAGGAGTGGCTTCTGTCTGGTCACTCTACCATACAGACCTGATTGGTGGAGTGCTGCTGAGATGGTTGTTCTTCTGGAAGGTTCTCCTCTCCCCACAGAGAAAGGCTGGAGCACATTCAGTGTGACCAATGTGAAATAACATTCACATTTGCTTCAGATTCATAGTGCGGAATCACCTATATTCTTTTCATCCTTGATGAAAACCTGCTCCAGAGCGCTCTGGACCTCAGACTGGGGCGAAGGTTCATCTTCCAACAGGACACTGACCCTAAGCACACAGCCATAACAAAGTAGTGGCTACGGGACAACTCTGTGAATGTCCTTGAGTGGCCCAGCCAGAGCCCAGACTTGAACCCAACTGAACATCTCTAGAGAGATCTGAAAATGGCTGTGCACCGACGCTCCCCATCCAACCTGATGGAGCTTGAGAGGTCCTGCAAAGAAGAATGGAAGAAACTGCCCAAAAATAGGAGTGCCAAGCTTGTAGCATCATACTCAGAAAGACTTAAGGCTGTAATTGGTGCCAAAGGAGCTTTACCAAAAGTATTGAGCAAAGGCTGTGATACTTATGTACATGGGATTTTTTTATTTTTAATAAATTTGCAAAGATTTCAAACTTCTTTCACGTTGCTATTATGGGGGATTGTTTGTAGAATTTTCAGAAATTTCCTGTACTAGCTGTCACTTTTTGAAATCAGTGCCGCTGTGCAGGGCTCCGCCCACAGAGCCACATCATTCATACACAGAGCTATGTTGGTGAATGAACCACAAGCCCTGATATTCTTTGTGGTTGTCGGCTTGTAGTTCTCAATGAACCACCAGGGTGTGCTGTAGAGTGCGGTGGTGGTTCACTGATTATTCCTGGAAGATTGTATCGGATTGTCCCCATACAGGATGTACACACAGATACACGGACAGATCTGAAGGAGACCTGCATGGCAGCAGCAATCCGGTGCAATGCTTTACAGGCTCCAAAAAAAAAAAAAAACTATAATAAACTTTTTTTTACCTGCAAAAAAAAGTGCATTTATTATTTTTTCCTAAAAAGGTAACTTATCCTTTTAACCACTTGCCTACTGGTCACTTTACCAACCTTCATGCCCAGGCCAATGTTCATCTTTCAGCGCTGTCACACTTTGAATGACAATTGCGCGGTCATGCAGCACTGTACCCATGTGACATTTTTATCATTTTTTTTCACACAAATAGAGCTTTCTTTTAGTGGTCTTTAATCACTGCTGGGCTTTTTATTTTTTACTAAAAGAAAAAAAAAAAAGACGGAAAATTTTGAAACAAATTTTTCTTAGTTTCTGTCAGTAAGTTTTGTAAATAAGTAATTTTTCTCCTTCACTGATGGGTACGGATTAGGTGGCACTGATTTGCCGCTCTGATGGCCACTGATAGGTAGCACTGATTTGCCGCTCTGATGGCCACTGATAGGTAGCACTGATTTCCAGCACTGATATGCCACACTGGTATGCCGCACTGATAGCTTACTAAAAGAAAAAAGACCGAACATTTTGAAAAAAAAAAAAAAGTTTTAGATTCTGTTTTGTAAATAAGCAATTTTTCTCCTTCACTGATGGGTACTAATTAGGAGGCACCGATGAGGCACTAATGTGCCGCACTGATGCCCACTGATAGTTAGCACTGATATGCAGGCACTGATAGGCAGCACTGATAGGCGGCGCTGGTGGACACTGATTGTTGTCACTGATGGGCACTGCTGGGGCTTTACTGTAATAAGGGCACTAATGATCAGTGCCCCAATTACCTGGTCCCTGATCGGCTCTCCTCTTCACACACTCTGTCATTGCGAGGCAAGGAGAGACGATAAACTGCACTTTGGCATTTACATGCGATTGGCTATGATTGGACACAGCCGATCACAAGGGTAGAGAGACACGCCATTACTAAGATCGGGGTCACCCGCAGCGCCGCAATCGTGGCTGCGCCGTGTTCCAAAATTGGGGACCACGAGAGCGGCCGTTGTCAAGTGCTGTCATGTGACGTAGTCCCAGAACGAAACCTGGAACCGCTCCACTGTCATTTGACGGCGGGCGGGAAGTAGTTAAGGGTAAAAACATTTAGGCTTTAGAACCACTTCAAAATAGACGCTCTCAAATAATTTCAAAAGCATCGACCATAAAATGTCATCAGATGTAGGTGACACGACCCCGCTTCTCTAATATTCCAGAAACAGGAAATTCTATACACAGGGGAACACAAGGAACACGACTTACCCATCTAAGAGCGGAGGTGCTGCCGCTGGTGGCCTGTGAGGACATAATATCCATGAAGGCCTTCGATGTGTCCGAGAATTTCTTAATCAGCACAGGACCTGGAACCCTGAAATACATCATTAGATGAATGCAAGATGAAGGACCAAAGCCCCGCCCACCACTGGGGAACAGACAGGCAGACTGACCTTTTCAGAACCAGGTTCAGCAGGTAGGCAACGGCAGACAGCGACTCCGCGGACTCAACGGCTTCCAGAGTGGTCATCTATGGGGGAGAAAAAAAAATGTGGATTTAATATATATTATTATTATATATATATACACACACACACACACACACACCGATCGGCCATAACATTATGACCACCCGCCTAATATTGAATATGGACCCCTTTTGCTAAAACAGCCCTCACCCACTGAGGCATGGACACCAAAGGAGCATCCAGATATATCCATCCATGCCCCTTAGGAAATGCATTGCAATGTCCTCCCCGTAAAGGGGTATGAAGCCTGCACAGCAAATTGGATGGTCCTGCGGGTTCCCTCTGGATCCGTTAAGTCCTGGCAGATGTAGGAGAAGCGTGCCCTCAGTGCCTCAGGATGGTCCCTCAAATGGCCCCAAATACAGAATATAGATACTCCATTGTGGTTTTTAATGGCACTGAGCTTTTTACATTGATGCACATGTCACTGTTCTGGTTTATATAAACATTGTATGTCACGGGTGGGCACCGGCACCTTTATATTTATACCTGGTCTGAACACATTGTATACAGAATCAACCATTTTGCACATATCATATTGAGTAGCGCCACTTACCCATACCAACACACTACACACTACACTCTCTCTGGCTTCTCACTCTGAAAAGCTTCTGGGTAGCAGCAACTCCCTTGCTTTATACATACAAAATCTTTATTTTCCATTGCGCGGGAGATTACCTCAATACTATAGCTCAGTGTTTTTCAACCTTTTTTCACCAAAGGCACACTTTAAAATCTGGAAGAATCTCAAGGCACACCAACCAAAAATGCAGCCTGGACGGAACAACATGACGTCGCTCTGGCCCTCCAAGGCCATAGAGGCTATTAAAGAGGATATACTCTTTCATCGCCCCCTGGGACTAGCCAGCTGCACTATTGGATTGCTTCTCGGGTGAGCCGGTGGGAGGGGGGGTACATCCCCTCCCGCTGCTTCTGAAAGCATTCCAGTGGCTCATGTGCTGCTTGGAACCCTTTCATTAGAAAGCCAGCCGTAGGCTGTAAAAAACAATACTGAGGTTATGCCTGATATCATCAGCCATAACCCCGATAAGCCATTTCAGAGCCAGAACGTATATTTAACTATGACTCGCTGCAGTGCAGGTGTAGCGCAGGGTACCTGCACTTTTCATGTGCGTTACCTGCCAATTCTCATCAACTTCTATTATGTCCTAGTTTTTCTGAAAGCACACCAAAAATGAGGGACATAATAGAAGTCTATAGGAAACTGCAGGTAATGCACATGAAAACCGCGGGTACCCTGCGCTACACTTCCACTGCGGCCAAACTGCAGCAGAGCAATGTGCAAGCGGAAGACAAAATAAAAAGAAGTGCAGTTACCATTAAAGAAATATAGTTACTATTACCAATAATAATAACCAACATATCTTATGTATATTTATATTGCATTAAAAAAAAAAAAAAAAACAATCACCATGCCTGCAATTATACCTAAAACAAAAACATGCAGGTAAATTACAGGTACAATTGCTGTACCTCATGGAGCTCAGAGGAGCTCATATGCAGCCACTGAAAAGCCTCCTCCCTGTTCTTCCTCCTCACCTCATGCTCTGCTTCACCTCCCCTCGGGGAAAAGCGCGCCAGCCAGCGTCTCCTGGGACCTGCGTCTCGTACATCCCAGAAAGCTGTGCGTACGCTTGACCCGCCCCTAGCAACCGATGACCTCATCGGTTGGCAAGATGCGCTCGGACGGCCCGCACAGCTTCCCAAATGCCTGTGGCAGTGGGAAGTGAGCTTTAGACAGCGGACCAGAACCGCTGTAACAAGGCTTAACTGAGTGGCCAACACAGTTTGTAGATCAGATGGGGTAATTTTGACACGGCACACCTGGGGACTCTTCACGGCACACAGGTTGAAAAACGCTGTTATAGCTGATGGTCATGTGACCATTGTAGAAGCTTATGGCTTTGGACACGGGTCACCATGGGCTTCACAGCCCCCATACACAACTGCAATCCCCATTATTTTTCTGCGTTCACATCAACTTCATGGACAACATGTTCATGTGCTGCCTAATATATCCCACCAAATTTTCAGATGCCATTGTAACGACACAGGGGTGGTCCAGCGGGCGGCACAGTGGTGGTCCAGCGGGAGGCACTTTCACCTAGCAGCAAAAGGGTCGCTGGTTTGAATTTCAACCACGACACTACCAGGCTCCGGGTACTCCGATTTCCTCCCACACTCCAAAGACATGCTGGTAGGTGAATTGGATCCTGCCTAAATTGGCCTTACTATGTGTATGTATGAATGCGAGTTAAGGCCCGTACACACGTGCAGATTGTCGGCCGAAAAGATTTTCGGCTTGTTAGTATGATGCTTCCGACAGCTGACAGCGCACTTTCGGCCGAACAGAATCTGTCGTGCAAGCATTAAAATTTTTGTATGCCGACACCAGAACGGCCGATTGTTCGCCAGTCAGTACAGAATTCGGCCGACAGACAGCAGATTTGCAAGACTGGGCATGCTCAGAAAAGAAAAAACACAGGGAAAGTTAACCATCACATGACATCACTTCTGCAGTCGGCGGACAAAATTCGTGTGCAGTCTTTTGCACTTTTCAGCGGACAGGACAGTCTGGGGACAAAAGACGGCCGATCGGTACGTGTGTACGGGGCTTAAGGGACCTTAGATTGTAAGCTCCTTTCAGGCAGGAACTGATGTGAATGTAAAATGTATATGTAAAGTGCTGCGTAAATTGACATCGCTATATAAGTACCTGACATAAGTACCCTTTACCAGTCAGTGATCATAATGTTATGGCTGATCGGTGTATACACACATTATATACTGCAAATGGTTCCTGTGTTCCGCAGAGTACAGACAAACCACGGAGGGAGTTCCGCATTTTATTTCTTTATCAGTTAGTAAAATGAAGAGAAGACCAATCAAAGGCAAAATAAAATGTGTCCCCTGGAGGTGTCAGCTTTCCAGAGCCGTGCTGAGGAATTTCTTTACCCCAAAGGTTGATTTTATGAATTATTATCTTAAAGGCAGAAGGTGCATTCTATGTATTCAGGTTGACAGCAGCGGAAGCCATTGGAGCCAAAACTCTGTGATTTTTAGCAGGACTGCGACATTGCGGTGGACAGATCGGACCCCTGACTGACATTTTTGACACTTTTGGGAGGACCAGTGACATTACTACAGTAATCAGTGCTAAAGATATGCACTGTCACTGTAATAATGACATTGATAGGAAAGGGGTTAACCTAGTGGGTGATCAAAGGGTTCAATGTGAGCCTAGGGGAGTGATTCTAACTGTGGGGGGGGGGAAGATTGTGAAATGATCACAGAGATCTGTGGTCCTATATAGAAGGATCACAGGCACTCTGTGATCATTCCAGGGAGAACGGTCAGCTGTGTTTGCAACAGCAGACCATCCTCTCCCGGCGGCAATTGGTTCCACTGGCCCCGTGCATCTGCATCCCCCCCCAGCACCAAACGCGCAAATGAGCCAGCCTGCTGCAGTGAAACTGCAGCGGGCGGTCAGCAAGTGGTTAAAAGGAGTACGGGGAAAGCCTGTTTGGCTGTATTTCTCCTGTGGATCAGAGAAGTGCAGTTCATTCTGCACTCCTGAATCCCCCGTTTTCAGTCACAGACATCACAGAGCCAATCAAGGCTGGGGAAAGATTGTGACAATAGAGTTGGGGGATCGGCCCATATGCCTGGACCCGCACCCGGCTCAGCCTCTCAGTGAGCCAATGAGAGCCTGAGCCGACCGCCCCCACCCTTCCACAGCCCAGCGCTCGCAGAGCAGAGAGCGGCCTCCACCTAGCGAAGTATGATTGTAAAATGTAAAAAAAAATCCCATACTTCTCTTTTAAAATAACAAACATGTTATACTTACCTGCTCTGTGTAATGGGTTTGCACAGAGCAGCTCTGATACTCCTCTTCTCAGGTCCCCTGCCAACGCTCCTTGCCTCTTCCTCCACAAAGTTCCCCCATAACAAGCTGCTTGCTCTGGGGGCACTCATGTGTGCTCGCTTCTGAGCCGCCCCTGTGTGTTCACCAATGGTAGCGGCAGTTGCTGGTTGCTATACCTAGCTCCATCATTATACAATATACAATTACCAAAGGTTCACAAAATGTACCGGAGTCTGGAACATCGAGAGGTAACAGCCTGGGATTTAACCACTTGCCGACCAGTCACGTTGACTGTACTGCGGCAAAGTGTCTCGTTATCGTCTGGCGATGTAGACCTACGTCACCAGACATTCCCCTCTCACGGCGGCGCGTGCGCGCCGCCAGAGGCTCGCTCAATCACAGCGGGAGTCGGGCCAGGGGAGGAGCGGCGGTGATCGAGTGTGGAGATCCGCACGCTTGTGCAAACAAAGCGTGCAGATCTCCTAAAAAAAAAAAAAAAAAAATGCAGATCGCCGCCATTCCTCATTAAAAAAAAAAAAACACCAAAAATGACAAAAATCTTTCCCTTAGTTAGCAAACGCAATAACTTTTGCGCAAACCAATCAAAATACGCTTATTGCGATTTCTTTTACCAAAAATATGTAGCAGAAAACAAATTGGCCTAAAATGATAAAAAATTTTGATTTTTACATTTTTTTGGGGGGGAATTTCATATAAAAAAATGTGAAAAATAGTTATTTTTTCAAAATTGTCGCTCTTTTTTTGTTTATAGCGCAAAAAGTAAAAGTCGCACAGGTGATCAAATACCACTAAAAGAAAGCTCTGTTTGTGGGAAAAAAAGGACATAAATTTAATTTGGGTACAGCTTTGCTCGACCGCGCAATTGTCCGTTAAAGTCACGCAGTGCCGAATCGCAAAAAGTGGCCTGGACGTAAGACAGCAAAATCCTCCGGTTGTAAAGTGGTTAAGGAGCCGTGTGTGATGGCGGACGCTCCTGAGGAAGATGCAAGGATAAAAAGTGTTGAGCGTCATCCCACTGGCGCTCTGCAAGCAGTAGAAAGCTGTAAAAGCGAGAACAGCGCTCCCATGTGGCTTGGGGCTGTATCGCATTCAGTGACGGCGGCCATATTGCAATGCACAGGGAAGCACTTTGCAGTGTACATATTTATATAAATGTGAGAGCGTGATTGGTTAGTTCTAACATTTTTCTTATTATTAAAAACAATATTACACTCTATGGGGCCTTCCTGAATGTTGGGTACCTTTGTGAGGACCACAAGCTGTTGGGGAGACGGCAATCATTCAAGGTCATGGATACAAATCCCATACTTATCTGACTGATTAATAATCTGGGAGTAACAACTGCTGCTGAGTGTGGTTTGGATTGGTGGAGAATCAGGTGGTGACCAGCAAGGGTTGTATTATTGAAGAGGATTGTCACTTTATATTATTTTATTATACTGCTAATGTTATTGTATTGCATACATAATATATTATGTCTAGGGCAAATCAATTAGTGCTGTTCTTTTATGGTGAATTAACACTGACTAGTCTCTTGCCTGCTAACTTCCATGACCTCTGCCTGGACCTGACCGCCATGACCTCTGCCTTGACCTGACCGCCATGACCTCTGCCTTGACCTGACCGCCATGACCTCTGCCTTGACCTGATCGCCATGACCTCTGCCTTGACCTGACCGCCATGACCTCTGCCTTGACCTGACCGCCATGACCTCTGCCTTGACCTGACCGCCATGACATCTGTCTCTTGCCTGCTATGACCTCTGCCTGGGCCAGACTACTCTCTTGCCTGCTGACTGCCATAAACTCTGTTTGGACCTGACCACTCTCTTGCCTGCTATGACCTCTGCAAGGACCACTCTTGCTTGCTGACTGCCACGACCTCTGCCTGGACCTGACCACTCTCTCGCTTGCTGAGAGCCACGACCTTTGACCTTTTCCTAGACCTGACTACTCTCTAGCGTGGTATGACCTCTGCCTGGAACAAACTAATCTATTGCTTGCTGACTGCCATAACCTCTGCCTAGACCTGACTACTCTCTTGAATGCTGCCATCCATGTCCTCTGCCTGGACAGGACTGTTATCCTTGCTTGCTGCCTGCCATGACCTCTGCCTGGAACAGACTACTCTCTTGCTGACTATCATGACCCCTACGTGGACCCAACTACTTACTTTTCGACCCTCCTAAAAATAATCTCCACACCATAACCCTTCTGCTTCAGCAACCCCTTGGTGGGGAGATCCTGGAGCCTGCAACCTGGTGTTTGCAGCAAAGTAAACCAGAATCACTAGAGATTCCCACACTTTACCACCACCAGGAGCTCTGGAGAAGACCAGCTGGTACTTAGATATCTTGCCATGGTTAAACCCATATCACCTGCCAGGGGGGCATCATAATATTACCTCAGTAACTCTCCATGAAGACACACCGGACTGTGATAATAGGACACAATCCAAAGGGTTGTAGAGTAATGCCCCGTACACACGTAGCGAACGTCGGCCGAACGATCGGCCGTCTTTTGTCCAGGGCTGTCGTGTCGGCTGAAAACTGCAAAAGACTGCACATGAATTTTGTCGGCCGACTGCAGAAGTGATGTCATGTGATGGTTAACTTTCCGTGTCATTTTTCTTTTCTGAGCATGCCCAGTCTTGCTAATCGGCTGTTTGTTTGCCCAATTCTGTACTGACTGGCGAACAATCGGCCGTTCTGGTGTTGGCCAACAAAAATTTTAATGCTTGCACGACAGATTCTGTTTGGCCGAAAATGCGCTGTCGGCTGTCGGAAGCATCATACTAACAAGCCTACAATCGGCCGATCGGTTGTCGGCCGAATATTTACGGCCGACAATCAGTACGCGTGTACGGGGCTTAAGGCTCCTCTAATGACAAAGCTATAAAGAGAAGCGAGGGACAGAGCAAATCTGTTAGAACCCCGACTCCTTTAGGCGATATTAATACACCTCAGGTGTGCTGCAAGGTCCACAGAAGTTTATTTTCCCCTCTAATATATTAAAAGCAAAAGGTCCAAAATATGCAAATTTTCAACAAAACACAAATAATATTACTGACAGGAGTACTGCCGCCCATAATATTTCTTATATTTGATTGCAGATTTCCATTATAGAGCAGAACATTCCACAAATGAGAACAATGGGAAACATGCGGAGAAATCACTCACCAGAGCAGCAAAGTATTCTGTTTCTGTCTCCTTCCCTCCCTGAGAGCGGATCACTTCAGTTACAGCCGCCAGAACCGCACAGATCTAAGAGAGATCATTAATGAGATCCAAACTTTGTATCAGTGATAGAAGTCTTATAAATCAAATGAATCAGAGAAAACACACAGATAGAAAAAACACAACAATTATATCACTGCATTGGAGGAAACAATAGATAACGACTTCCCACTGATCACCAATGTAAGGAACATTCTTCCCACTGACCACCAATGTAAGGAGCATTCTTCCCACTGACCACCAATGTAAGGAGCATTCTTCCCACTGATCACCAATGTAAGGAGCATTCTTCCCACTGATCACCAATGTAAGGAGCATTCTTCCCACTGACCACCAATGTAAGGAGCATTCTTCCCACTGACCACCAATGTAAGGAGCATTCTTCCCACTGATCACCAATGTAAGGAACATTCTTCCCACTGATCACCAATGTAAGGGACATTCTTCCCACTGACCACCAATGTAAGGGACATTCTTCCCACTGACCACCAATGTAAGGGACATTCTTCCCACTGATCACCAATGTAAGGAGCATTCTTCCCACTGACCACCAATGTAAGGAACATTCTTCCCACTGACCACCAATGTAAGGAACATTCTTCCCACTGATCACCAATGTAAGGAGCATTCTTCCCACTGACCACCAATGTAAGGAGCATTCTTCCCACTGATCACCAATGTAAGGAACATTCTTCCCACTGATCACCAATGTAAGGAACATTCTTCCCACTGACCACCAATGTAAGGGACATTCTTCCCACTGACCACCAATGTAAGGGACATTCTTCCCACTGATCACCAATGTAAGGAGCATTCTTCCCACTGACCACCAATGTAAGGAACATTCTTCCCACTGACCACCAATGTAAGGAACATTCTTCCCACTGACCACCAATGTAAGGAGCATTCTTCCCACTGATCACCAATGTAAGGGACATTCTTCCCACTGACCACCAATGTAAGGGACATTCTTCCCACTGATCACCAATGTAAGGAACATTCTTCCCACTGACCACCAATGTAAGGGACATTCTTCCCACTGACCACCAATGTAAGGAACATTCTTCCCACTGACCACCAATGTAAGGAACATTCTTCCCACTGACCACCAATGTAAGGGGCATTCTTCCCACTGATCACCAATGTAAGGGACATTCTTCCCAATTTTGTTTATTAAAAGTCTTGCAATCAATAAGCATAAAATCAATATACATAAATAAATATATACATATTTACATGAAAAGGGGAAAAAAAAACACATAGCAAATTCTGCTCTCAAATAAAGACTGCCTTTACAGCAAAAACAAAACTCACATCATGAAACACATCATTACCGGGAAAAATAATCTTAATTAGACTCACACCACCACACCAGACATCAAACCTGCGAGGTCAAGAAACAAAAACCACTCCCATTATGCATGCAGCCCTTCTTCAAAAATGAAGATATTAACTAACAAAAGCTAAAGGTGTGAAAGAAATAGCATAGGAAAAAAGCTTTTCACCCAGAGATGGACAGTTCACCAAAAGCAGGTCTGATATTCCTCCACGCCCTTATCCAGACCGCTCGAGGCTCCCTGCCCTTCTCAAGACCCCGAATCTTCCCAACCTCACCCAGAATATCGTACACCACCACCTCGACAGGGAGGACTTTCTTCCGCAGGGTAATCTGGCACCGTGCATTCCACGTGAAGTAACGGACAACTATACTAACTAGAAAAAGTGTATCCAAATCAAAATCCCAGCGAGTCGGGAATGCCCCATACACCCACTCCGCATAACTCATGCGATAGAGAAAGGGGATGCCTAGAGCCCTCCCCACCCTTTTATACACCTCTATGTTAAAGGGACACTGGAGCAAAAAGTGGTCCATAGACTCCACTTTACCAACACACTCCGCTCTAGGACAATCCCGATCATCCACAGGGCGATGCTTCAGGTTCCCTCTCACATAGAGCCTTCCATGGAAAGCGAGCCAGGCTTGATCCCTAAACTTCAAAGGGATTCTTCCTAAGTTAATTAAACGCAACCCCTCCCTCATTACGGGGCCTGGGCAATCCCTTAAGGTCAGCGACACACTGAAAGCAGAGCCCAAAATCCTCTTCTCCAGAAGCTTTCTGGGGAGGGACTTGATATCCCCCACTGTCACCTGCCACTGCCTAAGTATTTTCAGACACGGGGCAACATAAGCCGGAAGCTTGCCATGTCGGACTCTCAGACTTTTCACTGGCCCGCCATCTTCCCAGCATCGCAGAAAAGGCCTAAACCAAGATTGGAAAATACCCACCCATCCCGGCGGGGTCTCTGCTAACATATTACCAAGATTATACTTTAAAAAAAGCAGAGAAAAGAAAACTATAGGGTTGACCATTCCTAGACCACCTTCCCGCCTGGACAGGTAAGTTACATTGCGTTTAATCAGGTTCAGCCTATTTCCCCATAACAGTTGGAAAAAGCAGCTGTACACCCTTGCATAGAGAGATTCCGGCAAGATACAGACAAAGCTGACATATAAAAAGATTGGGATCAGGTAAGTTTTAATCAAGTCAACCCTTTCCCTCAAGGAAAGTTTCCATTTCTTCCAGCTTGCCACCTTGGCATTGGCATTCAACAACCTGCTTTCCCAATTTCGATGACCATAGTCACCAGGACCAAATTTGATGCCCAACACTTTAATTTCCTGCTGGGGCTCTGGGAAGGCATCCGGAAGTTCGAAGCTTTCACCCTCCTCACCCATCCAGAAAACTTCACTCTTTTCATGATTGATTTTAGAGCCAGAAGCCTCAGTGTACTGCTCTATCACAGAGACCACCTCCTGCGCCTCCTCCATCCCAGAGATAATAACAGACACATCATCGGCATAGGCCACGACCTTCAAAGGCGGCACACCAGCAATGCCCAAAGGCACCCCACACAACGATCCACTCTCTAACCTTCTTATGAAGGGGTCAATTGCGAATACATATAGCAGGGGGCTCAAAGGACACCCCTGGCGCACCCCAGAGCCAACCTCAAAAGGCCGTCCAACCCAACCATTAACAAGTGGGAAGCTCTCAGCCCCTTTATATAATGTTTTCAGCCAATCAATAAACCTCCCCTGCAGGCCATATCTACCAAGTAGCAAATACAGGTACTCATGATTGACTCGATCAAAAGCCTTCGCCTGATCCAATGCCAGCAAGTACTTTCTCCATCCAGCAGCCCTGCATCGCTCCAAAGCCTCCCGGACAGCTAAAATTGCTGAAAAGGTACTTCTGCCCTGGACCGAGCAGTGCTGATGATTGGACAACAAATCGCCTGCTACTGACGACAAGCGCCAAAAAAGAATCTTCGCCAAGATCTTTCTATCAACATTGAGAAGACTGATGGGGCGCCAGTTCTCAATTATTGAGGGGTCTTTACCTTTTGACAGAAGAATCACAGCGGATTGCCTCATGGAGGGAGGGAGAGAACCCTCATCTAAACAGCTGTTATAAACCTCCGCTAAAAAGGGAGCCAGAATGGACTTAAAACACTTGTAAAATTCAGCTGTCAACCCATCTGGCCCAGGCGACTTTTTGGTAGCCAGCTTCTCTATAGCACAAACTACCTCATCCGCTGAAATTGGTTCTGTCAAATCCATCAAAGGCAATGTATCATTTCCCAATCCTGGAGTAGAATCCAGAAAGCTTTCCATCCTGTCCCGACTAAGGTCCTTTCTTCCCAGAAGGTCTGCGTAATATGACCTGAAGATCTCCAGGATCCCTGATCTGGACTTCACCAGGGAACCCGTACTATCCCTCAGACCTATGACCGTCTTAACTGCTATGCCTTGCTTACAGTTCTGGTAAGGATCAGGCGAGTGATATTTCCCATAATCTCTCTCCAGAACCAAGGAGGCATGCCGGTCGTATTGACACTTCCTAAGAAGAAGCTTTACCTCCGAGATCTCCCCTGGATCTCCTCCATACGAGACAAGACGATCAAGCTTCCTCCGCAAATGCTGGTAGGCAATATACATACCAAGCTGCTTCTTCTTACTTATGGCCTTGAAAAGTCCAATCGCCCTTTGTTTCACAAGCTCCCACCACTCTGACTTACTGCTGCAAAAGTCCAGAATAGAAACCTGTGCCTGAAAAAAATCCTCAAAGGATTGTCTTACCTCTACATCTTCCAGGAGAGCCGAATTCAGTTTCCAGGTACCCCTTCCCCTGGGTGGAGTGTCCGAGGCATTCAGAGTCACAGACAGCATACAGTGGTCAGAGAACTCCACCGCCCTCAACTCAGGAGCCGAGAAAGCAGAGTTCTCCTTTAAAAAAAACCTATCTATCCTACTCTGACTATTCCCTCTCTGAAACGTGAATCCCGTGCTGCCAGGGCAGTGCTTAATGTGCACATCTACCAGGCCTGCTTGTCTAACCATATCTCTAAGAAAAACGCTATCATAACCCAGCCTGTCTATGGAGACCCTCCTGTCTTCAGGCCTAATTATGGTGTTAAAGTCACCTCCAAAGACAACCTGCTGGGATGTAAAAAGGAAGGGCTTGATCTTTGTGAAGAGGCATTTCCTGTCCCATTTTGACTGCGGTCCATAGATATTGATCAGGCGCAGGTCCTGCCCCCTAACAGAGACGTCTAAGACCATGCATCTCCCCATTTCTACCTCAATTATCCGCCGGCACGTTACCATATCGGTTTTAAAAAGAACCGCAACTCCGCTGCAAGGCTCAGCCGCAAGAGACCAAAAGGAGGGACCGCATCTCCACTCCCTTTTTGCTAGATGGACATCGGCCAAAGTATTGAGCCAGGTCTCTTGCAAAAATAAAATCTCAGCATCAAACTCACTGAGCAAAAATAAGGCAATATCACGAGCTCTTGCAGATTTCACGCTGGCGACATTAATGGTCGCCACCTTTATCAGAGCGGGCACTGCCATCAGGATGATTGGGGTAGTCGTTTCTTAACCTCCACCACACTCTCATCACCCGAAACAGCTCTCTTTACACTATGTGACTCCCCCTCATCCATAGATGATAAAGTAGATAAATCGGATACTAACTCCTCCCCTGATAAAACCGAAAATGTGTTGCCAAGAGGAACCCCTCCTGGCTCTAACTGTAAGGAAGAAGTGACCGCTTTACTGGTCTTCCTCTTCTTCTTTTTCTTCCTCTTTGTCCTCTCCCACCCCTCCTCATCCGAATCCTCCACAACAGAGGGTGAGACATGGGACATGGACACCCCTCCCTCAACCCCATCGACCCCACCACCATCCAGCACCCCTGCACCCTCTTGGCCGCGTTTGCGGTGTCGAGAGACAGGGACTGGAGGTGGAGTAGGCCGAGGGGGAAGATCCACTATACCCGCCCCCCCAGCAGCTTCCGCTAGTCTGGAGGATCTACGCACAGTAGATGTAGGAACAACAGGAGGGACAGACTCAGGGACCACATCACTAGGGGAAACAGAATCTGACACAACAGACACAGACTCAGGGACCACATCACTAGGGGAAACAGAATCTGACACAACAGACACTGGAGGGGCAACAACAATTTCCTCTCTAACTTCAGCTGCTTCATCTTCTTTATCAAGCCTCTGCAGCTCAGTCTCCAATCCTGGCAAGTTATGCAGTGCCTCTGGGCACTGGCTATATGGATGACCCAGCTGCTGGCACAAATTGCACCGAATCTGGGTGCATTCTCTGGCCAAATGGCCTAAATCCTGGCACAGTGAGCACTTCTTGTGGGTGCAGGACGATGCAAAGTGGCCTTTATCACCACATTTATTACATACCTTAGGCTGACCTTGGTAGAAAATGGTCAGCCTATCCCTACCCAGAAAGGCTGAGCAGGGAAGGTGCTGAACTACATCGCCCAGCACCCCCAATTTTAGCGACACTGTCCAGGCCCCTGTCCATATCCCATGCTCATCAAGGACCTTCCGCAGTGGAGTGAGGACCTCGCCATATCGGCGTAGCCATACTAATAAATCAGCCTCTGGTATGGATTCGTTACGCACCAAAATGGTCACTGATTTTATCAGAGGCTGCCTTGAAATCACTTTTGGCACCAAACCACTCCACTGCTGAAGGCCCTTGCACCTCCTAAATCTCTCCCAGAAGAGATCCAAACTTTCAGGTTTTACAAACGACAAATCGAATTCATAACTCCCCACCGGGCAAATTAAAGCAAAAATATCACAAGCTTTAAACCCCATTTCCAAAATCAACTCAGCCACCCTCCCCCTTACAGGTGGAGTTCCATCCCCCACCCACCTCAACTGTACCACATTCCTCCTCCTATACCCACCAAACCTCCCTGAATTTTGACTAATAACAGAATTCCCACCACCCACCCTGGTGTGACTCCCCAAAGCTGAAGCATAGCTTCCAACATTCCTCCCAGCAGAAAATCCATCAGTTTTTTTTAAATTATCTGACACACACTTAGCAGATAACGATTGCACAGATTCGGGATTGATCTGTGCAATCAAATCTTTCCTCTGCTGAGCAGGAGGAGAAATGTCATTTTTATTTTTCCCAGCATTACTAACCCCTTCACCACCACCCACCACATTCATTGCTTTAACATTGTCATTTTTTATACTTGCTGGGATATTTATTATTGCTGTTGTCTTCACAGCAGAATCCATAGTTGCTGCTGCATTGGTAAGAACTCCAGCTGTCATCTTCTCTTCCACTAGGACAGGGTTTTCAGTTGTGGAAATAGCATTCTGTTTTAACACAGCAGCAGGTAAAGCATTGCAGGATATTTCCATTGCTACTTCCATTCCACTTCCAGAACTATGTTGATCCCCTCCCCCATCAGCAATCAGCACTGGAAGACTGGGAGGCTCAGGTGAACATGAAGCAGGCTCTTTGGAGCTGGCAACCATTTTGCTTGCCGTGGGACTACTGGTCTCAGCCAGACCAGCAAAATCCATGCCTGGGGTGTTTAATGCAGGTCCATCCACATTCGTCTGATGGTCCGGGGCTTGCATGTCTGCACTCGGTTTCTCCACAGCGGTAACTCCAATAGGTAGCTGTATGCAGAGCTCTTTCTCACCTGGGACACCATCCACTACAGCAGATGGGGCAGACATGTTGGATGGCAGCATGGTGTACTGGGATTTCTCCACCATTACTGGCTTTGCTGACTTGAATCTCCTCTGCCCATCCTCAGGGATTTCTGATGGATCATCAGAAAATACAAACCTGTCTGCTTTCAGGGGTGACTCCATCTGCTGGATGAATGTCAGGGATCCATGTCCACTCTCAACCCCCTGGCTGGTTGCCGCTGGTGATTCCCAGTTCTGGCATGGGGGGAGAGGTGCAGAGGCAGATGGAGCCTGGTCATCCATTAACTGAGGCTGCTGATCCACAGAGCTTGCTGATGCTTGGCTGGTAAATCGCCTCTCATTGTCAAATTTTTCTTTAAATGCTCCACTTCTGTCTTTCAGCCTTTCCAATAATAAAGTTTGTTCCTTTACCTTTTCTTCCAATTCCTGCAACTCAGGCTTCATGGCTGTGCGATTTTTACTCCAGGCCTGGAAATACTTGGTTTTGAAGGATTTGTGTTCAGCCTTCAAAACTTTAAGTTTTTCTTCCGCTCTCCCAATCGCCCTAAAACGATTGATAACCTTCTGGCTGAAGACATCCGCATTCTCACCGGGGCCTGGACCCACAGACAGGTCCTCCACCTCCTCCTCACTAGGCCCCGTGTCATCAGGGGGATCCCTCCCAGGGCCTCCCCCAGGATCAGGCATTGTTCCTGGGCCAAGCTAGCAAGCAAGGCCCAGGCTTGAAAAGGGCTGGATCTCACAGAGAGCTCCTTGGGTGTGTCCTCCTCCTTCTTCCCACTGACCACCAATGTAAGGGACATTCTTCCCACTGACCACCAATGTAAGGAGCATTCTTCCCACTGACCACCAATGTAAGGAACATTCTTCCCACTGACCACCAATGTAAGGAACATTCTTCCCACTGACCACCAATGTAAGGAGCATTCTTCCCACTGATCACCAATGTAAGGGACATTCTTCCCACTGACCACCAATGTAAGGGACATTCTTCCCACTGATCACCAATGTAAGGAACATTCTTCCCACTGACCACCAATGTAAGGGACATTCTTCCCACTGACCACCAATGTAAGGAACATTCTTCCCACTGACCACCAATGTAAGGAACATTCTTCCCACTGACCACCAATGTAAGGAACATTCTTCCCACTGACCACCAATGTAAGGGGCATTCTTCCCACTGATCACCAATGTAAGGGACATTCTTCCCACTGACCACCAATGTAAGGAGCATTCTTCCCACTGATCACCAATGTAAGGAACATTCTTCCCACTGATCACCAATGTAAGGAGCATTCTTCCCACTGACCACCAATGTAAGAAACATTCTTCCCACTGACCACCAATGTAAGGAACATTCTTCACACTGACCACCAATGTAAGGAACATTCTTCACACTGACCACCAATGTAAAGAACATTCTTCCCACTGATCACCAATGTAAGGGACATTCTTCTCACTGACCACCAATGTAAGGGGCATTCTTCCCAATGACCACCAATGTAAGGAACATTCTTCCCACTGATCACCAATGTAAGGAACATTCTTCCCACTGACCACCAATGTAAGGGACATTCTTCTCACTGACCACCAATGTAAGGAACATTCTTCCCACTGATCACCAATGTAAGGAACATTCTTCCCACTGACCACCAATGTAAGGGACATTCTTCCCACTGACCACCAATGTAAGGGACATTCTTCTCACTGACCACCAATGTAAGGGGCATTCTTCCCAATGACCACCAATGTAAGGAACATTCTTCCCACTGATCACCAATGTAAGGAACATTCTTCCCACTGATCACCAATGTAAGGAACATTCTTCCCACTGATCACCAATGTAAGGGACATTCTTCCCACTGATCACCAATGTAAGGAACATTCTTCCCACTGATCACCAATGTAAGGAACATTCTTCCCACTGACCACCAATGTAAGGAGCATTCTTCCCACTGATCACCAATGTAAGAAACATTCTTCCCACTGACCACCAATGTAAGAAACATTCTTCCCACTGACCACCAATGTAAGAAACATTCTTCCCACTGACCACCAATGTAAGGAGCATTCTTCCCACTGACCACCAATGTAAGAAACATTCTTCCCACTGACCACCAATGTAAGGAACATTCTTCACACTGACCACCAATGTAAGGAACATTCTTCACACTGACCACCAATGTAAGGAACATTCTTCCCACTGACCACCAATGTAAGGGGCATTCTTCCCACTGACCACCAATGTAAGGGACATTCTTCTCACTGACCACCAATGTAAGGGGCATTCTTCCCAATGACCACCAATGTAAGGAACATTCTTCCCACTGACCACCAATGTAAGGGACATTCTTCTGGTCTTACATTCTTATAGCTCTATATATATATATATATATATATATATATATATCTCATTTTTTTTTTCTTGCAACCGGTGGCTGGCTCTTTTGAACCTCTGGAAACCTCAAACGTTGGAAGGGGACCTCCTCCCCGATTCCACCAGTTCACCCGAGAAATGATCCGACGGTGCGGCCAGCTAGTCCCAGAGGTGAACAAAGTAGATTCGCTTTGATCGCCTCTATGGCCTTGGAGGACCGAAGCAACGTCATGACCTCACTTCCTGTGCAGGCTGAAAGTAAACAAGTTTTTTTTTTTATAAGAGTAAAAGATTTTTTATTTTTTTTTTGATCTTTTGCTTTTAAAAAGGTAAAGAAGAGATTTTAGGTCTTTTTGATCCCCAAATTTCTTCATAAAGAGGTCCTGTCATCCTTATTTTTATTACAAGGGATGTTTACACTCCTTGCAATAGGAATAAAAGTAATAAAAAAAAAAAATTAAAGTGTAAAAATATAAAAAAATAAAAAAATTGAAAGCGCCCCCATCCCTCCATACTCGTGCGTAAAAGTGAACGCATACGTAAGTTGTGCATTCATATGTAAACAGTGTTCGCACCACACATGGGATATCACCATAAAGGTGTGAGCGAGAGCAACAATTCTAGCACTAGACCTCCTCTGTAGCTCTAACAGGAATCTGTAAAGGCAATTAAAGCGTCGTCTATGGAGATTTTTTAAGTACCGCAGTTTGTCGCCATTCCACCAGCGTGCGCAGTTTTAAAGAGTGATATGCAAGGTATCTTTTTACTCGGCGGATCATCGTTTACATTATACAAAAAAACAGTTTTGTTTTTATAATTCATTTCATTAGAATGCATTTTTATTCCTAAACAATTGTTGCAAAACTGCTGCGCAAATACCGTCAGACATAAAAAAATTGCAACGATTGCCATTTTATTCTCTAGGGTCTCTGCTAAAATATATATATATATATATATATATATATATATATATATATATATATATATATATATATATATATATATATATATATATGATATTTAGGGGTTATAAGTCAATTTCAAGCCAAAAACGACTGATTTAAACTTGTAAACAAAAAGTTCCAGAAAAGTCCTGGTCAGCAAGTGGGAGTGAAGTTATCCTGCAAAGCTCCAGAACTGTCACCCACCTCCTTGTGAGCGGCAGAGTTGGACTCCCAGAATCTCTGGACTTTGCTGAAGGTGAGGTTGGTGCAGTCGGAGAGGCCGCTGAGGAAGGTGGCTCCGGATCTTTCTGTGACGGCCATTTCCTCCTCGTCCTCCATCTGCTCCTCCGGCCTCTTCTGTATGGACAGGGAACCCGCCTGCAGATCATTGTGCAGCTTTACAGCGTCCACCGTCAGCTCACTCTTCCCTGGAGAACAGAAACATCAACCAATGGCATCAATGTATCCCAGATGATCAGACTATTAGTCACATGATATACAATAATGTACATTTATCTGTTTTACCCCCTCCCCCGACCTACCCACAACCCCCCCCCCCCCCCGCCTCCTGACCTATTCCAAAGGCCCCCCTATCCAAACCCCCCTTTCCCATCCTCCTTCCCCCAGTTCTATACTTACCTTCATCCAATGGCCGATTCTTCTGCTGAATATTACCTACTGAAAAAAGTTAGAATGACCTAAAAAAGTTCCTCATTACTGCCATCTACTGCTGTGTTTTTTATACAGAACTGCACCACAGAGCATCCGAACGTGTCGAAACTGCACCACAGTGAATCCAAATGCAACACAGAGCATCAAAAATGCACCACAGCGCATCTAAATAGCACCAGAATGCATCTAAAAACACATAGGGAATAAACCACAGCGCATCAAAAATGCACCACAAGGCATCCAAATTAGTGATCGACCGATATCAGTTTTTTTTTCGTTGCCAATACCGATATTTAGGCCATTGCATATCGGTAGCGATATTGGTCGATATTTTCATACATTTAAAAAAAAAAATGATTATTTTTTTTGTTTCTTTGACAGGTACTCTTGTGGAGGGTTCTGGGGGGGGGGGGTCCCCTGCTCTGTACTTAAAAGCATTTAAAATGCCAAGTTTGGCTGTTTTGAATAATGTAATTTTTTTGAATTCTGTGCCGAGTACCCGGAAGTGATGTCATGATATGATGATGATGATGTGATATGTCATGACATCACTTCCGGGTGTTTACATGGAGACCCGATCAGAGCCGAATGCAGCTTTGATCGGGTCTTGGGCTGCGGTGAAGGTAGGATGCCCGGGTCTCCCGGTGGGACGGGAGACCCGGGTGAGCTGTAGAAGGTGGCGAAGGGGGGGAGGGGAAGTCCCCTTCCCACTCCTTGTAATGACAGCCGAGCGGCTTCTCAGCCACATCAGATGTCATTACAAGACAGCCGACCGTCGGCTATGGACGCCGCTACCGGGGTGATGTCTCTAGCTGCAGCCATCCCTCCGGTACAGAACTTTCCCGAAATATCGGTAATATCAGGGGGGCCAATTCCGATATATCGGGGAAAGTGCAGATCAGCCCTCGATAGATCAGCTTTGCCAATAATTGGTCGATCCCTAATCCAGTGTTTCTCAACTCCGGTCCTCAGGGCCCACTAACAGGCCAGATTTTAAGTATTACCTTGGGGAGATGCAGACTAGAATATTGCAATCACTGAGCAGCAAATGAGATCACCTGTGATGTATTTCAGTTTTCTTCCAAACCTGGCCTGTTAGTGTGCCCTGAGGACCGGAGTTGAGAAACACTGCGCTAATCCACCGATCCCTAATCCATCGATCCCCGATCCATCGATCCCCGATCCACCGATCCCCGATCCACCGATCCCCGATCCACCGATCCCCGATCCACCGATCCACCGATCCCCGATCCACCGATCCCTGATCCACCGATCCCTGATCCATCGATCCCTGATCCACCGATCCCTAATCCACCGATCCCTGATCCACCGATCCCTGATCCACCGATCCCTGATCCATCGATCCCCAATCCACCGATCCCCAATCCACCGATCCCTAATCCACCGATCCCTAATCCACCGATCCCTAATCCACACGCATCAAAAAGGCACCAGAGCGGATCTAAATGCACTGAAAAGGCACCACAGTGCAAACACATAAAAAAAACGCAGCGTATCCAAAGGCACCAAAAATGCACCACAGAGGATCCAAATAAGAATAAATGATAGAAAGTATTATAAAATATTATTTCTGCTATGAGGATTATAAAATGTTTTATTAACAATAAAATAATAAAATAATGATCCTCATTGTATAAATGGGAGGAGATAATTAATGGGAGGAGATAATAAATGGGAGGAGATAATAAATGGGAGGAGATAATAAATGGGGGAAATGATGATTTCTGATGATTATTGATATTTCAGTAACAATAATAAAATAATCCTCACTGTAGATCTGGGAGGAAATAATAATAATAATAAATGATAGAAATGATGATTTGTGTACAGATAATGATTAATGTTCCGGTAAGAAATAATAAAATAATAATCCTGATGGTGGAAATGGGAGGAGATGATGAATTGCTATAATAATAATAGAATTGTGTCTCCCTCACCGGAGCTTCGGGTGAAGAACCGGCTCCGTGCGGCCTCCCGGTGTCTCCTCTCCTCGGGGTTGCAGTCGCTGCTGTGTCCCTTCTTCCAGCGCTTCACCTTCCCGGCCACCCCGGGACGCAGCTTCCCCGACTTCCCCATCTTCACCCCCTGACTACCGGGATCTGCTCTATCCACGTGCTGCCTCCACACCGATCACTTCCGCCTCACCGGAGCTCTATGGTGATCACAGGCAGGAAGCCACAGTGCTCGCACGGTATAGGAAGTGCTGGCCTCTAGCGGCACCGGAGTGCATTACAGGCAAGTGTCATCTCAACACAACATCAACACAGGAGACTTCTAACGGCCGAATACCTAGAAATATTTCATTAAACCTCTATTATTATTGCTAATATTATTCTTCTTATTATTAATGTTATTAAGTGTATTAATATATTTACAATAATCATAATTAATATGATTTTAAATATTACAAATAATAATATCATTAATAAAGTTGAAAATAAAATAAACTAATAACAAAATATATTATTACATCTTATTAATATTATACTAATATAAAATATACTATCATCTATGAATAAAACTAATTAATTAAAATATAATAATACAATTAATAATAATAAACTATAATCTGCTCTGATTATAACATTATATATATATATATGCGCTGCGTAAATTGACAGCGCTATATAAGTACCTGAAATAAAATAATTAAATAAATAAATATATATATATATATATATATATATATTTTTTTTTTTTTTTTTTTAATTAGGCAACATCTTAATTTTCTTCTCACGACAGTCGGTCTGTAAACGTTTTTTTTTATTGCCCCCATGACTCCGTTCTGCTCCTAAAGTCTCATATAATATATATATTACACCCAATAGGAAACATTTGACGTTGGTGAATATATCGAACACAAAGTATTCCATATAATTTGAAGATTTAGATTGAAGCAGTGGCAAAGGAATGTAAAGAGAGGCTTGCAGGTTGTTTACATGCACAGACATGGACAGGCACTATGATGTCACAGTAGTGGTCACATGACCTGCAGCCAGCACACAGAATTCACGAACATTATGATTTCTCAGTGGTGGTCACATGACCTGCAGCCAGCACACAGAATGCACAAACATTATGATTTCTCAGTGGTGGTCACATGACCTGTCTGCAGCCCATAAATAGCAGAGCACAAGGAGAATTTGGCAGTTGGCTCTTGGACTGCACAGAAGAAGCATCTCTCTTGCAGAGCTCCTGAGTGATTGAATTGTATTTCATCACATTATCTCCAGTAATTGGAATTCAGAGTCAATTTATTGATTGGTATTATTTGTCAGATACTAATCTTTCATTAATAGTAATTGGCATTTCCTGTCAGTTATTCTTTTCAACTGAAAATGACGACTAAAATCCTTACCGTCATTCTTATGCTGTTTCTCCCTTGGGGAGTAGACAGAAATACCATCATACAATCCCCAGAGGTCCACGTGGAGGAGGGGATTGTGGAAACAACACAGCATCCAGCGGAGATTCCGCTGATTTTTAGAATTTTGTACCCATGGGCTGTACCCAGAGATGTCATCAGAGAGTCCCCAGAGACTCCCATTGAGGAGCCCAGAAATGTCATCGGAGGGTCCCCAGAGACCCGCATGGAAGAGGAGGAAGAAGTTGTGGAAACAACACAGCATCCAGCGGAGATTCCGCTGATTTTTAGAATTTTGTACCCATGGGCTGTACCCAGAGATGTCATCAGAGGGTCCCCAGAGACCCGCATTGAGGAGCCCAAAGATGCCATCAGAGGGTCCCCAGAGACCCGCATGGAGGAGGAAGAGGAGAACATGAAGAGGACAGAGCAGCCAGTGGAGGAAACAGTAAGAGGAATTGAAAATAACCCTCCAGACCCTATCAGCTGGTTTTCATTCCTGACCTGCACTCCATCCTGGTTTAGATGGGCAGTCCTGATCATTTTTCTCATTCTGAAGTACATCCTGCACCAAAATTACCTGGCCAGAATGTTAGGACACTATTTGATGTTCCTGGAGCTGAGTGCATTAATTTATCTACTGATCGATATCTGGAACAGCGGGGGGGCAATCTTTGAGAACATAATTCTACCCCTGCCTATAAATGCTGGTGAGTGGTACCTATGGCTGGTCGCCGGACTCTGGTCAGTCTGGTCCGAGGGGTGGGTGGCCTTTGAGAACACAGTCCCACCCCTGCTTATAAATATTGTTACTGAGCAACGGTCAGAATGCTTTCTGGGGCTTATTACCATGCTGCTGGTACTGCTCCTAATATATTTCAAGCCATTCTACCGACTGTTCCAACCAACAAGTAGAAACGTTACCCCACCACCGAGTGACGTCATTCTACCAGCAAGTGATGACACCATCCCACTAACATCTGATGTCATTCTATCAGCAAGTGATGACACCATCCCACCACTGAGTGATGTAATTCTACCAGCAAGTGATGACACCATCCCACCAACAAATGAAAGTGCGGATATCACCATGGAGGAGACTGACTTTCCCATTCCCAGAGTCGCACCTCCTCGGGATTACCTCCGTGCTCGGCTACGCCAGAAAATGAAGAAGCGCAAACCACATATGGTGGTCAGGCACGAAAAAAACCGGCCACTACAGAGTGACATCCTCCCACTGAGTGATGTCAGCATTCCACCAATTATAAATGCAGAGAGCACTATGGAGGAGACTGACTTTCTCATTCCCAGAGTCGCACCTCCTAGGTATAACATCCATGCTCACCTATGGTATATATTACACCAACCAACAAATAATAACATCACCCTACCAAGGAATGACCGTATCCCATCATTGAGTGATGACAACATTTCACCACCAAGGTCTGACAAGGTCCAAGAAAAGACGATACCGAGTGTCCCTTTCAGCGTCATTCCTTCAACACCTGATAACAGCATTCCATCGATGGATAACACTAGGCCATGGAGTGATGAGATCCTACCAACCAAATCTATGACCCCATCAATGAATTCCGGCATTAGGTCGAAGAGGAGTACACTTACTGCCCATCCCAGTGTCGCACGGCGTAGTAGCTCTCTCAGCTCTGCACAATTGAATTCTGGCATTAGTCAACAAAGGGCAACACTGTCTGTTGATCCCAGCGCCGAAAGTCTTAGTAATAAAACCCGTCTTCACCTACGGGAATTATTCCGGCTAGTGAAGAAGCGCAAGAAGACCAAGGAGGACTGCCAGGAGCCTTAAACCCGAATCATACTTTTCATAGCGCTCCAGCAATATGGTGTCCCAGAGCTGCTGCCAGCTTAGGCTAAGTGGCTTCCAGTTACCAATCTCCAGCGATTTAATTGGCTGGGCCAAGGTAACATCAGTTTAGCCTCGATCGATTGCACGATTGCGGGCACAATATGTTCCAGGGACACGGCCCAACCCCGATCTTGGCAAAGAGCCACGGCTACGGCCCTTTAACCATCTTTTAAAAGAGTCCTGTTTATCGGCTATTCCTCTCTCACACTAACAGAGTGTGAGGTGAGGAGAGCTGATAAGCAGCATCTCCTCACAGGGAAGACTTGTAAAGGTAATCAGGGCCCTGATCATCAGTGCCCTGATTACCATGCAGCCCCAAGAGTGCCCATCAGTGATGCCACTCTGTGCCCATCAGTGATACCACTCTGTGCCCATCAGTGACACCAGTCTGTGACCATCAGTGCCACCTATCATTGCCCATAAGTGCCACCTATCAGTGCATATAAGTTATGCCAATTAGTGCTGCCTTTCAGTGCTGCCTATCGGTGCACATCAGTGCCACCTTTTATTGCCATAAGCCTTGAAGACCCAATCCCTCTAACCTGCAGACAGGTCCTCTTAAAAATCCTGAAGGGATAATCCTACTTTCCAAAGTTGGGGGCGTCTGTTGACCTTTATGGACAAGTGATCAGCAAGTTTCTCAGATGCTCAGGTAAGAGACGTGGTGCTCAGGGGCAACAAGCGGGAGTCACGTTCTCTGCCCCCACCCTGCTTCGTGTTGGCAGAATGGTCAACACAAAGCGGGGTGGGGGGGTTGGGGCAGAGAGCGTAACTTCAGCTTGTAGCCTCTGGACACCACATCTCTCACCTGAGCATACGAGACATTTGCTGACCAGGTGTCCACAAAGCTCAGCAGACCTTTGGAAAGTGGGGACGTCCCTTCAGGATGTTTGATAGGACCGGTCTGCAGGCTTGGGAGATTAGGTAACCAATGCTTGTGACTAAACTGGGCCTCTGGCCCAGGATTGGCCTTGTAGGTTGAAGCCTTGAAGAAAAGAAAGGAATTCTTCTTGTCTTCACAGGTGTTAGGAGTCTTCCCAGCTTAAGGCCTAGACTTGTTCTGCTGGGGCCTATGATATTTCTTTCCGCCAGTGACGTCCTTTATGAAGATGTCTAAAGAGGTATCAAAGAGACGTTCACCATCAAAATGGCACCATTCTGAATGGTACCCCAAACGCGGAGTGATTTTTACCATGATAGTGACGCAACAATACGCCAGTAACGCCCTTTATGAAGCTGTACTAGAGTTGGGTTAGAGGCACCAAAGAGATGTTCACCATCAGAAGAAAACAGCAAAATTTTTTATGTCATTGCTTCACAGCAATATATACAATGTTCTCTGTATATTGTGGATCACCCCCCATCATATCTGTATATAGAATATTCTCTCATCCATCCCTAACAACAGGAGTTGTCCAAGGGTTGGATTGGGTTGGGGGAATGGAAGAGACCTTCACCATCAAAAGACATGAGCAGGAAGCGTTTTTCACATTGCTGCTCCACAGACCAACATTTCAGACAAAGAAACCTCCTCATGTTCACAGACAGGACACTCCTGCAGGAAATAAGATGGACAACATCAAGAAACCCGGCCAAGTAATAATGTAGAGCTGAAGGCATCATCTCTAAGCTCTATTGGACATCACTGATTTACCCTGCTCAGCGGGGGCGGCCTTATATAACAGAGGCCGCATACGGGCAGCACAGAGGCTTAGTGGTTAGCCTTGCAGTACTGGGGTCCTTGGTTCAAATCCAGAACAGGACGTTATCTGCATGGAGTTTGTATGTTCTCCCTGTGCTTGCGTGGGTTTCCTCCGGGTACTCCGGTTTCCTCCCACACTCCAAAGACATGCTACCTTGCGTTGACGGTGCAGTTGTAAGCATAGCTGCTTTTCAAGCAGCTGACCCGGATTTGATTTCCGCCCAACGCAATCTCCCTGATATCTGCCTCACCTTCTAAGTGCATTGAGTTCCCCAGGGGGTAAGCGCTATACACATTAGGTGTTGAGTATATATCAAAGGTGGAATAAAATTTAAACCAAATAAAATTTAAACCAAAACTAAAAATTTAGCAAATGTGTTGTATGTTTGTATAGGTTTTAGTAAACATTATTGAATAACAGATTTCTTGCAGGTGGGTGTGATTGTTTTGTGTTCTCCTTTTCAGCCAGTAGGTGGAGCACTCGGCTCCTTTTCAGGCATTTTCTAAGCTTTCCTTCACAGCTTGGCTGAAGAAAGGCCCGCTATGTACTATATAGCTCAATAGATTAAAGGTAGAAATTTAGATTTGAATGAGTCCATCCCCTCCCTGCCGGTTCAATTCAGGTGGCTCCATCCGGCTGTTACTGATCTTTATAACCCTTTCACGCCGGAGGGTAAAACAAATGTTAATGCTTAAGCACAATTTTGCAACTTTGACAAGTGTTAGTAAAACTGTACATATCATCACAACTACTTTGTGCATCCAGGTGGTATATACCGCATTTTTTTCAGAAAAAATTGGGCTTTTATTTGATGGTAAATGGTAATGGAAATCTCCTGATTTTATTTTTATTTTCAAAGGAGAACTGGACCAAAATAGTAAAAACCGTCCATTAGATTTACCGATAACGGTGTTTCTACGAACCTTCCAAGACGGCAACACATGAGAGATGAGAGGCTCCACCCTACAGGGAACACAATCAGTTCACAGCTGTTAAAAGGCCCCACCCTTCCCCTTGTCCCTCATTTGTGAAAAAGTAGTTCTCCAACCGATACACAAGGGATGAATAATCACTTACAGTAGGTACTTACCACCTATTGTTTACATTCTTTTCTCACTCTTTTAACAGGGCGGGAAGAAGGCCTGCCATCCTGGAAGGTTCGAAGAAACGCCGTTACCGGTAAGTCTACTCCTCTCACTTTCCAGGACGGCGACACATGAAAGGGATAATAAAGTAACCACAGGCCTACCTTAGGGTGGGACCACTGCCTGCAAGATCTTCCTGCCAAATGCCAGGCTTGCAGCACATTTTACCTCCACTCCATTAGGAGTGATGCAGATATCTTGGAACAAGAGGCTGATCAGCAGGTTTGTCCCTCCAAAGTCTCTGCCTTCTCTACTTGGGATGCAGGACCTATCTGGAGTGGAACTTAAAGATGGGATCAGAAAACCTGTGAAATCAGTAGGTTAGCAAGACTGACTGTCTAAATCACACGTGTCAAACACAAGGCCTGGGGGCCGAATTCTGTACTCTAGGCCATTTTCTGTGGCCCTCGCACCTCTCCTAGAGCGGCAGTAGAGCTCCAGCCCTCGTTTGGGCCTCCTCCAAACCCTTCACTTTCTGCTTCGTAGCTCTGCCACCAGCTTCTTCCCAACAGCAACACAAGGTAAGGAGGTGCACTTTGATGTAAGGGGAGGGCGGAGACTCTTGACATCTGATGTATGGGCGTTGGAGTTCTCTGGACACCTAGTATTACAGATACAACCGGCCCTTTGAGGGCAATCATAATGCTGATGCAGCCCTCGATGAAGTTGAGTTTGACACCCCTGGTATAAATCATCTAGCAATCGTCATCTATCCTGTCTGTACCCTCTTCTTAGGGCCACTGACAGGACTAATCCAAGACTTGTTCTGTGAAACAAAGACACTACTTTGATGCTATGATAAGCAACAAGGTATAGTTATATGTCAGAAAGACACTAGACTTCCATGTCGTGCATTTCTGATTGTCAACTAAGTACAGTCCTAACAGAAAGACACTAACAACGTCAATGTTGTGCGTTTCTAATTAGCAACAAGGTATAGTCATATAGCGCAAATACACTGCCAACGTCAATGTTGTGCATATCTGATTAGCTACAAGGTACAGTCATAAGACCAACAAAAAACAAACAAAAAAAGTCACAAACCAAACTTTTTTTATAAATGTTACTAATAAAATTGTAAAAGTTGTGGATCTTGATTAGTAACAATGCAGACATAACAGAAGTGTCACTAGCCATCTTTAATGATGTGCATTTCTGAATGGTAACATGGTATAGGTATGTAACAGAAAAGTTACTAACTAAATTTAAAGTTTATGGAACTTGATTAGTAACAGGGTAGTCATAACAGAAATGTCACTAGCCATCTTTAATGCTGTGCATTCCTGAATAGTAACATGGTATAGGTATGTAACACAAATGTTACTAACAAAATTTAAAAGTTTGTGCAACTTGATTATTAACAATGAAACAGAAATGTCACTAGCAATCCTTAATGTTGTGCATTTCTGAATAGTTACCTGGTACAGCCGTGTAACAGAAATGTTACTAACAACACTTTAAAGTTGTGCACTTTGATTAGTACCAGTGGAGCAGACTTGTATAAAGTACTCGAAATTTCTACTTGAGTAAAAGTACAAGTGCTCGATCAAAAAGGGACTTGAGTAGAAGTGGAAGTGCTCGCAGAAAAAGTTACTTAAGTAGAAGTACTAAAGTATTCAACATTTTTTTTACTTAAGTATTGCAAGTAGTTTTTTCAAAAAATTTGCTACTTAAGTACTAAAAGTAAAAAGTACCAGTAGTTTTGAAAAAAAAAATTCTACTCAAGTACTGAAAGTAGAAGTACAAGTACTGTGTTATGTAGTTATTAAAGAAAGAAGTCAAAAGTTTGAACATCATATTGTTTTTTATTATTTCAAATGATTTATTCAAATGATTAACCTAAAGGACAATCACAATTCCTTAGGCTGTAACTTTTTGTAAACAAAAAACAGATAAAGTATGTCCCTCCCTTCCCCTTTTAAAGCATCCACCTTTTAAAGCCAGGGGTGGTCTCCTTCCTGAGCTTCCTCACTCTCACAGCCAGGCAGATCACTTGAAGTTGAAGGGCCAGGGGTGGAAGGTGGTGTTTTTGGTTCGTCCATCTTTTCAGCTGATCAAAAGGCAGAACAGGAGCATGCGCAGTCTTCTTAATCGCGGTTTGATTTGATTTGCTCAATTGATGATGATGTGCCAGGCCAGCTTCATCAAACCTACAACGCTTAAAGTGAAAAATGCATCAAAAACTACTAACAAAGTGGCTGTGCTAAAAATGCTAATAAAGTGCCTGCAATTTTATATATATATATTCTTCTTGTATTCAAAATCATCGCCCACAGTATCAAAAATAAAGTGACATGTCTGTGCTAAATGCAGTGCAAATTATTCCCACAATGTAAATTTAATTCATATAAATTATATATGACAATACCACAATAAAATAAGTTGTGATTGTGAATAAGTTAGGTGCAAGTTTAAGTGTGTAAACTAAACTTTATAAGGAAAAGTCCATAACTGAATTCCAGTGTGGAATCTAAGAAGTGATTGTCACTTGCTGTCAGATGCTTCCACCTTTCTTCTGTGATCTGCTCAAGTAAAGTGGTGGACTGGATAGCCTCTCTCTCTGCCTCTCACCTTAGTAGCACTGGCACTGCACTGGTTCAAAAAGCTCATTTGCTTTGCTCAAGTCAAGTGCCACTGCCAGTGGCCACTGCAGTGCAGGCACAGCCGCACAGGCAGAGGCAGGCCGCAGGAAGCACAGGCCGCACCACAACACAACACTTATGGTCCATGGACCATGGATGGTCGGATAATCATCATAGCCGTCAGTCTCACTCTTCTTGGTTCAAAAAAGCCACCCATGACCCGTGTGTATATAATATATTAATATTTTATATTGATTATTTGATTCTCAAATGACACATTTGCCATGGCAAGGATTAGGCCCTCTCCACGGTCCACCTCACTCACAGAGAGAAGAAGATGAGATGACGAAGAAAATGCTCAGAGTCCTGCTCCCGCCGCCCGTGTCACAACTCCTCTCAGTAAGGGCCCTAAGGGGTGGAGTCTGAGTGACACACAACACGTTTAGAGGCAGAGACCTCGAGCGGGAAGACGGCAGCACGGCTCCTCCAGTGCGGTCTTAACTTGATGATCATGACAGTGATTCCGCGGGCCGCGGCGCGAGCCAGGCTGTGGGATTGATTGAATTGAGTTGTGCTGCCTACTGCTACACACTACCTACTACTACTACTAAATTGTGAGTCAGTATATTTTATTTCATTTTTATATATAAAAGCGGTATTGTTGAGCACTACTAGCCACTAGATCTCCTGGCTGTCACTTTGTCACATGTTGGGGAATCACAGCGGCTCGGCTCCAGAAGTGGCGGGTGTCCCCGTCATCCTGCCAGGGCCGCCAAGAAGTTCATCACCTAATCTTAAGTTATTAATATCTTATGAGGAGAGGACCAATGGGATTGAGAATTGAAATAATTAAATATATATGGCTTTTTGAACCAGTGCAGTCAGTGCCAGTGCCACAGTGCCACCCAGACGCTATCCACCAGTGCCACCACCATTAAGTGTGTTGGTCGGTCACTCGAGCACTGAAGGAGGTGGAAGCATCTGACAAGTGAAGTCACACTTTAGATTTGCACACTGGAATTCATTTATGGACTTTTCGTTATAGATAGGTTTACACACTTCAACTTGTTGCACGCACCTGACCTAACTTATTTCATAACTTATTTTATTGTGATTTATTGTCATATTTTATATGAATTGAATTTACTGTTACATTGTGGGAATAATTATTTTCACTGCATTTAGGCTTTAGCACATTCATGTCACTTTATTTTTGATACTGTGTGGAGTGTGGGCAGGGCACTAGGGGCAACAATGATATTATATCGATTGCACAGGCACTTTATTCGCACAGCCAAGTTGTGTTTGTTAGTAGTTTCTTGATGCACTTTAAGCGCTGTAGCACAATTTGTTTGTTTCATATTTTCTTTTTTCGGAAAGATTTGGTATAGCAGCTTTTATTATACACAGCCTTTATTTTCGTATGCGCTGATTTACAAATGACATTATACACATTTTTTTGAGCTTTATGCAACCTGCCATCTACTGTTCTGGTAGTGGTAATTTTTTTAAAAGTAACGAGTAACTATGCAGCACAAAAAAAAAAATACTTGAGTAGAAGTATCGAAATCATCGAAAAAATGTAGTGAAGTAAAAGTAGAAGTAGGAGAAAAAAATTCTACTCTAGGAAAGTACAGATACCGCATTTCGGTACTTAAGTACAGTACTTAAGTAGTTCTACTTCGTTACTATACATCTCTGCAGTGGAGTCATAACAGACATGACACTGGGAACCTTTGTGCATTTCTGACTTAGCAGCCCGGGTAAAGCCTTGTACCCAACAGAAATGTTACAAACAACAATGTAGTGCATTTCTAATGTACAGAAAAATAAGGTATAATAGACAGACACCCCCAACTTTCAATGTGGTGTATTTCTAATAAGCAAAAGAGTCATATAGCCAAAATAAACAGAAAGGACACAAAATAAACTTCTGAGAAAGAAAAACAGAAAGGGCCCCCAGGGGTTTTATGGCAGCAAATAGAAGTGAAACTATAAATGTGTAAAAAATCGAAAGCGTAAGCTATGAGCTCTCGTTACAACAAGCTATACAATTATCATACATTGCTAAAGAACAAAGATAAGGTCACAGTTACAGATCATCACACATTGAAAGGTGACTCCGACGCGTTTCGACCTGTACAGTAAGGTCTTCCTCAAGGGGTATGTGAGGTCTACAAAAAATGTTGCACAATTAGGAAACATATAATATTACATCAGATATAATGACATCATACAGATGTGAGTAAACATAAAAACCTGAGGCTTTACATACATAAGCAATGATGGCTATCTAGTGACCAGAGAGCGTTTTCATAGTTGCAGGAACTTCCCCAGGGATGAAGAGGGTTGCCATACTCCTACAAGGGAAGACCTGGACACGCACTGGACTGCAAAGAGCCACACAGGAGGCCCGCCATGACGGGAGAAGGCACCTGTCCGCAAACATAGTTACTGAGTAGATCAAGATTGTGTAAAAGTGATAAAGAATGTCCTACATAGGTGGAATGGTGAAATAAACTTCAATATTGTGTATTTCTGATGCTCAACAAGGCACAGCCAACCCAGAAAAGACAAACAACTTAGTGTTGTGTATTTCTGATGAGCAGTAAAACAACCAGAAAAGACACAAATAAACGTCCACGTTGTGTATTTCTGAGATGCAGCCAGACCAGGCGTAAAGTCAGAGTCATGATGAATTCAACTAAAAAATAGCCAGCAGAGGGCAAGCTTTATATAGGCATAGTTTGGACTCCAGATACTAAACCTTCATCCACCAGAGGAGAACCAGGGTAGTTCCAAATAATGGAAGTCTAAGGTGGGTGCATACACCGCAGTAGTAGTAGCTGTTACCCTACCATTGTATGAGTAGGTGTAGTTAGCCCACACACAGGTGGGAATCCAAGTCTCCCAGCATCTAAGGTCCTAAGCTGGATACACACTATACAACTTTTGTTGTTAGATTTCCTTTAGATTTACCTTCTACTATGTAGTGCCGGGGCGGCCTGATTGCATACAAATTGAAAGTGTTTAGATTTGACCTCATATTATATGGTTTTGGTAAATCTAAAGGAAAAAATCTGAAGACAATTGTATAGTATGTATGGCGCATTAACGAGCACAGACCTGGAGATCAATTAAGTCAGCCTCAGGAAGAGGTGGACACAATTTTAGCTTGGAGGCAATCAGACACTTGAAGGGCTTAAAAAGCAAACATTAAAACTGAATTTTTGTAAAATCTTACCGTAAAATTCCTTTCTATGAGTCCTCCGACAGTCGCCACCCCTCATAAGTCATCACTATTGGGTATTGACTTCCGCTCCACAGGAGTAGCTAGGCATAAGACTTAGTTAACAGAACATAAGCATTTAGCATAGACACACCCATGGGGGCTGTCCCACTGGTCAATACCCCCTTGCAGTAATCCCTCCCAACTCAGTTTGGTAGAATAGCAGTAGGTGTACAAGAAAAAAACCCAAAAGAGGGGCGGGGCGGCGACTGTCGGAGGACTCAGAGAAAGGAATTTTACGGTAAGATTTTACAAAAATTCAGTTTTCTCTTACGTCCTCCGACAGTCGCCGCCCCTCATAAGTCATCACTATTGGGATGTCCCAAAGCAGTGTAGACATGAGGGGTGGGAGACGCAACCGTAGAAAAGGCAACACAGTACCCACATCAGAGAAAGGAACCTTACACGCACAGTAAGAGAACCTTCTGGGCAACGGAAAAGGCTCAACAGGAGCAACCGCCCAGGAAAGCAAATAACCCAGGGTATAAACAACCCCAACAGCCAGGGACCCACAAAAAAACAAGGGTCCCCTATGGCACTGCCACACTGAGAACTTTGCAGCCAAAGGAAGCATCAGCTGATGCCAGAACATCCACCTTATAAAATTTGGAAAAGGTGTGCACCGACGACGAAGTCGCAGCCTTGCACACCTGGGCCACCGAGGCCTGATGCCGGTAGGCCCAGGACGTACTCAATGACCTGGTAGAGTGTGCCTTAACAGGGAAGGGTGGAACCCGTTCCTTCAAGGCATAGGCCTGTTCAATGGTCTGTCTGATCCATTTGGCAATGGTCGCTGCAGACGCAGCCATGCCCTTCCGAGGTCCCTCAGGAAGGACAAAGAGGGAATCCGATTTTCGAAAGGATTCAGTGGACGACAGGTAAACCCTGATCGCCCGGACAACATCCAAGGAATGCAATGCAACCTCCTTCGGATGCTTAGGCTTCGCACAGAGCGAAGACAAAACAATGTCCTCATTAAGGTGAAAATCAAAGACCATCTTAGGGAGAAAAGACGGTTGTGGTCGCAAGACCACCTTATCCTTGTGAACCACCAAATAAGGAGAGCGGCAAGACAACGCCGCCAACTCCGACACCCTGCGAGCCGAAGTGATCGCCACTAGAAAGGCAACCTTCTTAGACAGCAGAGGTAACGATATCTCCCGGATGTTTTCAAAGGGAGAACGCTGTAACACGGACAGAACCAAGTTCAAGTCCCATGGAGGCAAAGGCTGCCTCCGGGGAGGAACCAAATGTCGCACACCTTGAATGAAGGTGCGAATTAAGGAATGAGACGCCACAGGGCGTTTAAAAAGAACAGCCAGTGCAGAAACCTGGCCCTTTATCGTGGCCAGCGCCAGGCGCTGGTCCACACCAGTCTGAAGGACAGCCAACACTCTCGTCACCGAGTACGAGCGAGGAGAAAACCCCCTGGACTCACACCAGACAAAATAGGCTTTCCAGGTGCGGTAATAAATTTTACCAGACGAGGCTTTCCTAGCCTTGATTAAAGCAGGAATGACCTCCGGGGAGACACCCCTGTCTCTCAGGACCTGGCTTTCAACAGCCAGGCCGTTAAAGCCAGCGACTGTAAAGCAGGATGGAAGATCGGTCCCTGAGACAGCAGATCTTCCCGCAGTGGCAGTCGCCAAGGAGGCTCGACCGCCAGGTGAACAACGTCGGCGTACCAGGACCGGCGTGGCCAGTCCGGCGCCACTAGGATCACCAAGTTCGGTTCCGAGGCTAGCCTGCGAAGGAACCTGGACAATAACTGAATCGGAGGAAAGGCATACATCAGACGATACTGATGCCAAGGGGCCACCAACACATCCGAGGCGTCCGCCCGCGGATCGCGCGTTCTTGCCACGAACCTTTCCACCTTGTGGTTTAGCCGAGACGTGAACAGATCCATGTCCGGGGATCCCCACTTCGCACACAGCATTTGGAAGACCTCCGGGTGTCTGGCGGCTCAGATAGTCGGCCTGCCAATTCTCCACACCCGGAATGTGAACTGCCGAAATCGCCGGGACATGAGTCTCGGCCCAGGACAGAATGTCGGTCACCTCCCGGGCCGACCTGGCACTCCTGGTGCCCCCTTGGTGGTTGATGTAAGCCACCACGGTAGCATTGTCCGTCTGTACCCGAACAGGACGGCCCCGAAGTCGCTCTGACCATTGGAAGAGACAGAGTTTGATCGCTCTCAATTCCAATACGTTGATCGGAAGGGAGGCTTCCTCCTCCGACCAAGTGCCCTGGGCAGAAAGGTTGCCCAGGACTCCACCCCAGCCCGACAGGCTGGCATCCATGGTAATCACCGTCCACAGCAACAGACAGAAGGATTTTCCTTCTGACACAGCCGGGGACTGAAGCCACCACAGAAGATCCATTCTGGTCTGGCGACTCAACGAGACCCTCAGATCCAAGGACTGAGGTAGTCTGTCCCACCTGGCCAGGATCTCCGCTTTGAGAGCCAGAGTGTGAAACTGAGCAAATGGTATCGCCTCGAAGGCTGACACCATCAACCCCAGGCACCGCATACAGGTCCTGAGTGACGAGGACTCGTTGTCCCTGAGGGACCTGACCTAGTTTTGAAGGATCCGGAGCTTGTCCTCCGGCAGAAAAACCTTTGCTTGAGCAGAGTCCAGAACCATTCCCAGATAGGGAAGACGAACCGAAGGAGACAAAGTCGACTTCTGAACGTTGATGGTCCAACCGAACTCCTGTAGCGTCTGTATCGTAGTTGACAGATCGCACGTTAGGCTCTGACTGGCACTCGATCTTAACGCCCTGTGCCCTCAACAGGCCCAGAACAGGCGCCAGCACTTTGGTAAAGACCCTTGGAGCCGAAGCGAGACCGAAAGGCAATGCTACGAACTGATAATGGTCCTCCGTAATGGCGAACCGAAGGTACCTCTGATGACCCTCAAAAATGGGGATGTGCAGGTACGCATCCTTCAGGTCGATAGAGGCCAAGAATTCCCCTGGACTCAGGGAGGCCACCACTGAGCGGAGGGATTCCATGTGGAACTTCAGAATGCGCACGAAGCGGTTCAGAGCTTTCAAGTCCAGGATAGGACGCACCTTGCCCTCCTTTCTGGGCACAGTGAACAGATTAGAGTAAAACCCCCGAAACCTGTCCCGATGAGGCACCGGGACAATTACCCCCTGGATCAAGAGGTCCTGCACCGCTTGATGCAGGTCCTGTAAACGCCCTGGGGTTAAATGAAGATTTGAGGGAAAGAATCTGTCCGCCGGCCCTGAAAGGAATTCGATCTTGTATCCTGATCGAATGATTTCCTGAACCCAACTGTCCGGAATAGGGAGCAGCCAAGGTTGGAGGAAACCGCAAAAACGTCCCCCCACCCCTGAAACGGGTGAGGGCGTCCCTTCAGGCAGAGGCGGGCTGAGCCACCGTGCCGGCATGGCCGGACTTTTGCTTACCCGCCCAGGGCTTCTTCTGGCCACCTTGGCCCTTGAAAGGTTTGCCCTTGAATTGTGACTTAAAGGCACGAAAGGACCCCTGTGTGGGTCTAAAGGGGGGACTCCGCTTGCCGCGAAAGGACTTGTTCTTCGGATTTTGGGGTAGCAGAGTGCTCTTGCCCCGAGTGACTCCTTTCACCAAAGTATCCAAGGCCTCGCCAAAAAGGCGAGACCCAGTACAGGGAAAGTCAGCCACCGTTTTCCGTGACGTCTGGTCAGCCGACCAGCTCTTCAGCCAGATTAGTCGACGGTTAAGCACCACGACACTAGACAGGCGTGCAGCCAAAGGGGCCTCATTTAAGGCCGCATCGCACAAAAACATGACCCCTTGATGAATTTGGTCCACCATTTCCAGCGTAGCAGGCGGGGCAGAATCCGCCACGAGAGTGAGCCTAAGCACCTTAGTCCAGTCTGCCACTGCCTGAGCTACCATGACAGAAGCGAAAATAGGTTTGAGCATAGAGCCCGCCACCGTATAGGCATGGCGGGCAAGAGATTTCAACCTCCTGTCCGTAGGATCCCGGAACACCGGGGTATCCTCAGAGGGAACCAGAGTAGCCTTGTTCAACACGGCCACAGCGTGATCCACCTTGGGGGCCACGCACCAGCGCGCATCCGTAGAAGGCGCAAAGGGGTACAGCAGTTTAAACTGACTAGGCACCGTAAAGGGGCGTTTTAAACTGCGCCATTGTTCATTCACTGTGTGATGAAACTCAGCGGGGCAGGGAAAAACCTGTGCCGACTTGCGGGCCCTATGTGTACCAAATGAGGACACAATGGATGGAGGAGTGGGCTCATCCTCCAAATGTAGAGTTTCTTTCACAGAAGAAATCAAATCATCCATGTGTGCGCGTTCTTCAGGCGACCCCGGGGAAGATTCATCAACCCCCTCCACCTCCGCCTCCCCCTCAGACCCCAGGGGGTCCAGGGACAAGCGAGACCCTGAAAGGGCCACGCCAGCCACAGCAGCCACATCACCATCTGACCCTCACCATCACGTTTTTTAGGCTGATACTCAGACTCATTGTGCTTGTGCTGTGCTGGCCTGAAGTAGCTGGAGGGAGGATGTGGGTGGAGCCAACACTCCACTCGGCACGCAGCAGAGGAGAAAGGAGGCTCCGCAGTGAATGCTGGGGCCTCGCTCACCTCAAGTGACCTCACTGATTGCTTAGACGCCGGGCGGCGATAGCAACCAGTGCACTGCAGTACAGGCCAACGGCGTGGCAGCTCCGCCACCGCTGCTGACCTGGGCTGGGACTCAGAGCTGGGGGACTCACTGGTCTGGCTCTGGACTGGAGTAGGAAATATTCTCAGGGGGGAGGGGGGGCAATTGACCCGTTGCCCCCCCCCCCCCCCCTGGATCCGCCGTTGTGCGATACGGCACTGCGTTAGTTTAAATGACAATTGTGCGGTCGTCCAATGCTATACCCAAATAAAATTGATGTCCTTTTTTCCCCACAAATAGAGCTTTCTTTTGGTGGTATTTGATCACCTCTGTGTTTTTTTATTTTTTGCTCTATAAACAAAAAAATAGCAATCATTTTGAAAAAACAAAAAACATTTTTTTACTTTCCGCTATAAACCACAGCCAATAAAAAAATTTAAAAAATCAAATGTTTTCATCAATTTAGACCAATATGTATTCTGCTACATATTGTTGGTGAAAAAAATCGCAATAGGTGTATATTGATTGGTTTGCGCAAAACTAGTAATAGCGGCAATTAGCAACTTTTAGGCCCCTTTCACACTTGTATCAACTTTGGTGCAACTTTTGAAAGGGGCCAGAGCAAGACTGCGATATTGCGGCGAACAATCGGACATTAACACTTTGCTGGGGCCAGTGACACTAATACAGTGATCAGTGCTAAAAATATGCACTTTCACTGTATGAATGACACTGGCTGGGAAGGTGTTAAACATCTAGGGCGCTCAAAGGGTTAACTGTGTGCCTAACCAGTGTTTGTGTACTGTGTGTGCTGCTTTTACTAGGGGAAAATATGAATTTTAGTCCCCGCTTTACAGAACACAGAATCCATCCCCACCCCTGCCAGAACAGCGATCGGCCTTGTTTATAAAGGCCGATCACTGTTCTGTGTTGTTTACCAGCGATCGGCAGGTGCCGGAGGACATCGAGTGCCTGTCACCCGCCGATCGGCTTCTGCCGTGGAGATGCAGAATCACGTACATACACCTGACCTGTGCACAGCTACTATAGGCCGGTCAGCAAGTGGATAAATTGACATTTGACATTATCTGATATGGACCGTTCCGCTTGAATAATAGGGTCAGAGGTCACCTGAAGTCAGACGCTTGCAGCCTTGGCAACTGTAAAAAAACATATCCTGTGAGTACAAAATCCAAATGTCGCTGTAAAACAATCCAAAAATCAGCGGCTGCATAAACTATTTATCTAATTTCTCATAAAGTTCCAAAGGAGGAAGACCAAAAAGTGCAGATAAACGATGCGGAAAATCTTCAGCAAACAAATCTGTGCAATCACCCAGTGTGATCCTTCCACCGATCACCCCAAACTGACTCACCAGATGGAATGGCTGGTAATATTATAAACCAGCATCAATGCCTTGTTATACAATGTCCAGCAGGATGGCTCATAACCCTGTTGTTGATGTTCCAATCTCTTTTACCCAGGCTCTCTCATAGAGGTACAGTACTTCCCAAAAGTGAGTACACCCCTCACATTTTTGTAAATACTTTATTATATCTTTTCATGTGACAACACCCCTAAGTGAAAAATTCCAAATTGGGCCCAATTAGCCATTTTCCCTCCCCGGTGTCATGTGACTCGTTAGTGTTACAAGGTCTCAGGTGTGAATGGGGAGCAGGTGTGGTAAATTTGGTGTTATCACTCTCACTCTCTCATACTGGTCACTGGAAGTTCAACATGGCACCTCATGGCAAAGAACTCTGAGGATCTAAAAAAAAGAATTGTTGCTCTACATAAAGATGGCCTAGACTATAAGAAGATTGCCAAGACCCTGAAACTGAGCTGCAGCACGGTGGCCAAGACTATACAGTGGTTTACCAGGGCAGGTTCCACTCAGAACAGACCTCACCATGGTCAACCAAAGAAGTTGAGTGCATGTGCTCAGCGTCATATCCAGAGGTTGTCTTTGGGAAATAGACGTATGAGCAGTGGTGGGATTCAAAAATTTTAGTAACCAGTTCCGACTTTCCCAGCAGAATGACCAGCGTGCCCCCTTTAAATGCACAGAAACCAGCGTGCCCCCTTTCAATGCACAGTGACCAGCGTGCCCCCTTTCAATGCACATTGCCCCCAATGATTGCAGAGTGCCAGCCACAGCATTGTCCTCAATGATTGCTGAGTGCCAGCCACAGCATTGCCCCCAATGACTGCAGAGTGCCAGCCACAACATTGCCCCCAATGATTGCAGAGTGCCAGAACAGAGCATTGCCCCCAATGATTGCAGAGTGCCAGCCACAGCATTGCCCCTAATGATTGCAGAATGCCAGCCACAGCATTGCCCCCAATGATTGCAGAGTGCCAGAACACAGCATTGCCCCCAATGATTGCAGAGTGCCAGCCACAGCATTGCCCCTAGTGATTGCAGAGTGCCAGAACACAGCATTGCCCCCAATGATTGCAGAGTGCCAGCCACAGCATTGCCCCCAAT
This sequence comes from Pelophylax lessonae, assembly GCF_965119305.1. Lineage (NCBI taxonomy): Eukaryota > Metazoa > Chordata > Amphibia > Anura > Ranidae > Pelophylax > Pelophylax lessonae. The sequence continues at coordinate 12,196,101 of NC_138776.1, read as the reverse complement.
GACTGCAGAGTGCCAGCCACAGCATTGCCCCCAATGATTGCAGAGTGCCAGCCACAGCATTGCCCCTTATGATTGCAGAGTGCCAGCCACAGCATTGCCCACAATGACTGCAGAGTGCCAGCCACAGCATTGCCCACAATGACTGCAGAGTGCCAGAACACAGCATTGCCCCCAATGATTGCAGAGTGCCAGCCACAGCATTGCCCCTAATGATTGCAGAGTGCCAGCCACAGCATTGACCCCAATGACTACAGAGTGCCAGCCACAGCATTGCCCCCAATGACTGCAGAGTGCCAGCCACAGCATTGCCCCCAATGATTGCAGAGTGCCAGCCACAGCATTGTCCCTAATGATTGCAGAGTGCCAGCCACAGCATTGCCCCCAATGACTGCAGAGTGCCAGCCACAGCATTGCCCCCAATGATTGCAGAGTGCCAGAACACAACATTGCCCTCAATGATTGCAGAATGCCAGAACACAGCATTGCCCCCAATGATTGCAGAGTGCCAGCCACAGCATTGCCCCTAATGATTGCAGAGTGCCAGCCACAGCATTGTCCTCAATGATTGCTGAGTGCCATCCACAGCATTGCCCCCAATGACTGCAGAGTGCCAGCCACAACATTGCCCCCAATGATTGCAGAGTGCCAGAACAGAGCATTGCCCCCAATGATTGCAGAGTGCCAGCCACAGCATTGCCCCTAATGATTGCAGAATGCCAGCCACAGCATTGCCCCCAATGATTGCAGAGTGCCAGAACACAGCATTGCCCCCAATGATTGCAGAGTGCCAGCCACAGAATTGCCCCTAGTGATTGCAGAGTGCCAGAACACAGCATTGCCCCCAATGATTGCAGAGTGCCAGCCACAGCATTGCCCCCAATGACTGCCGAGTGCCAGCCACAGCATTGCCCCCAATGATTGCAGAGTGCCAGCCACAGCATTGCCCCTTATGATTGCAGAGTGCCAGCCACAGCATTGCCCACAATGACTGCAGAGTGCCAGCCACAGCATTGCCCCCAATGATTGCAGAGTGCCAGAACACAGCATTGCCCCCAATGATTGCAGAGTGCCAGCCACAGCATTGCCCCTAATGATTGCAGAGTGCCAGCCACAGCATTGCCCCAATGACTGCAGAGTGCCAGCCACAGCATTGCCCCCAATGATTGCAGAGTGCCAGCCACAGCATTGCCCCCAATGACTGCAGAGTGCCAGCAACAGCATTGCCCCCAATGACTGCCAGAACACAACATTTCCCTCAATGATTGCAGAATGCCAGAACACAGCATTGCCCCCAATGATTGCAGAGTGCCAGCCACAGCATTGCCCCTAATGATTGCAGAGTGCCAGCCACAGCATTGCCCCCAATGATTGCAGAGTGCCAGCCACAGCATTGCCCCCAATGATTGCAGAGTGCCAGCCACAACATTGCCCCCAATGATTGCAGAATGCCAGAACAGAGCATTGCCCCCAATGATTGCAGAGTGCCAGCCACAGCATTGTCCCTAATGATTGCAGAATGCCAGCCACAGCATTGCCCCCAATGATTGCAGAGTGCCAGAACACAGCATTGCCCCCAATGATTGCAGAGTGCCAGCCACAGCATTGCCCCTAGTGATTGCAGAGTGCCAGAACACAGCATTGCCCCCAATGATTGCAGAGTGCCAGCCACAGCATTGCCCCCAATGACTGCAGAGTGCCAGCCACAGCATTGCCCCCAATGATTGCAGAGTGCCAGCCACAGCATTGCCCCTTATGATTGCAGAGTGCCAGCCACAGCATTGCCCACAATGACTGCAGAGTGCCAGCCACAGCATTGCCCACAATGACTGCAGAGTGCCAGAACACAGCATTGCCCCCAATGATTGCAGAGTGCCAGCCACAGCATTGCCCCTAATGATTGCAGAGTGCCAGCCACAGCATTGCCCCCAATGACTGCAGAGTGCCAGCCACAGCATTGCCCCCAATGACTGCAGAGTGCCAGCCACAGCATTGCCCCCAATGATTGCAGAGTGCCAGCCACAGCATTGTCCCTAATGATTGCAGAGTGCCAGCCACAGCATTGCCCCCAATGACTGCAGAGTGCCAGCCACAGCATTGCCCCCAATGATTGCAGAGTGCCAGAACACAACATTGCCCTCAATGATTGCAGAATGCCAGAACACAGCATTGCCCCCAATGATTGCAGAGTGCCAGCCACAGCATTGCCCCTAATGATTGCAGAGTGCCAGCCACAGCATTGTCCTCAATGATTGCTGAGTGCCATCCACAGCATTGCCCCCAATGACTGCAGAGTGCCAGCCACAACATTGCCCCCAATGATTGCAGAGTGCCAGAACAGAGCATTGCCCCCAATGATTGCAGAGTGCCAGCCACAGCATTGCCCCTAATGATTGCAGAATGCCAGCCACAGCATTGCCCCCAATGATTGCAGAGTGCCAGAACACAGCATTGCCCCCAATGATTGCAGAGTGCCAGCCACAGCATTGCCCCTAGTGATTGCAGAGTGTCAGAACACAGCATTGCCCCCAATGATTGCAGAGTGCCAGCCACAGCATTGCCCCCAACGACAGCAGAGTGCCAGCCACAGCATTGCCCCCAATGATTGCAGAGTGCCAGCCACAGCATTGCCCCTTATGATTGCAGAGTGCCAGCCACAGCATTGCCCACAATGACTGCAGAGTGCCAGCCACAGCATTGCCCCCAATGATTGCAGAGTGCCAGAACACAGCATTGCCCCCAATGATTGCAGAGTGCCAGCCACAGCATTGCCCCTAATGATTGCAGAGTGCCAGCCACAGCATTGCCCCAATGACTGCAGAGTGCCAGCCACAGCATTGCCCCCAATGATTGCAGAGTGCCAGCCACAGCATTGCCCCCAATGACTGCAGAGTGCCAGCCACAGCATTGCCCCCAATGATTGCAGAGTGCCAGAACACAACATTTCCCTCAATGATTGCAGAATGCCAGAACACAGCATTGCCCCCAATGATTGCAGAGTGCCAGCCACAGCATTGCCCCTAATGATTGCAGAGTGCCAGCCACAGCATTGCCCCCAATGATTGCAGAGTGCCAGCCACAGCATTGCCCCCAATGATTGCAGAGTGCCAGCCACAGCATTGCCCCCAATGATTGCAGAGTGCCAGCCACAGCATTGCCCCCAATGATTGCAGAGTGCCAGCCACAGCATTGCCCCCAATGATTGCAGAGTGCCAGCCACACATTGCCCCCAATGATTGCAGAGTGCCAGCCACACATTGCCCCCAATGATTGCAGAGTGCCAGCCACACATTGCCCCCAATGATTGCAGAGTGCCAGCCACAGCATTGCCCCCAATGACTGCAGAGTGCCAGCCACAGCATTGCCCCTAATGATTGCAGAGTGCCAGAACACAGCATTGCCCCCAATGATTGCAGAGTGCCAGAACACAGCATTGCCCCCAATGATTGCAGAGTGCCAGCCACAGCATTGCCCCTAATGATTGCAGAGTGCCAGCCACAGCATTGCCCCCAATGATTGCAGAGTGCCAGCCACAGCATTGCCCCTAATGATTGCAGAGTGCCAGCCACACATTGCCCCCAATGATTGCAGAGTGCCAGCCCCACATTGCCCCCAATTGCAGAGTGCCAGCCACAGCATTGCCCCCAATGATTGCAGAGTGCCAGCCACACATTCCCCCCAATGATTGCAGAGTGCCAGCCACAGCATTGCCCCCAATGATTGCAGAGTGCCAGCCACAGCATTGCCCCCAATGATTGCAGAGTGCCAGCCACACATTGCCCCCAATGATTGCAGAGTGCCAGCCACACATTGCCCCCAATGATTGCAGAGTGCCAGCCACACATTGCCCCCAATTGCAGAGTGCCAGCCACAGCACTGCCCCCAATGATTGCAGAGTGCCAGCCACACATTGCCCCCAATGATTTCAGAGTGCCAGCCACACATTGTCCCCAATGATTGCAGAGTGCCAGCCACACATTGCCCCCAATTGCAGAGTGCCAGCCACACATTGCCCCCAATGATTGCAGAGTGCCAGCCACACATTGCCCCCAATGATTGCAGAGTGCCAGCCACACATTGCCCCCAATGATTGCAGAGTGCCAGCCACACATTGCCCCTAATGATTGCAGAGTGCCAGCCACACATTGCCCCCAATGATTTCAGAGTGCCAGCCACACATTGCCCCCAATTGCAGAGTGCCAGCCACACATTGCCCCCAATGATTGCAGAGTGCCAGCCACACATTGCCCCCAATGATTGCAGAGTGCCAGCCCCACATTGCCCCCAATGATTGCAGAGTGCCAGCCACACATTGCCCCCAATGATTGCAGAGGGCCAGCGACCCCCCCGCACTTACCTCTCTCGCAGCTTCTCTTCAGTCCCCGACTCCCCGCATCTCCGAGTCTTCAGTCCTCCCGTGGCGCCTCCTCCTCGTCCAATGGCACGGTGTTTGCCTTTCGGCCAATCAGGAAGCGGGAAGACCCGCTCCCTGATTGGCCAGGAGGAGGTTCCGTGTGACAATAGCGAATTCTCATTCGCTATTGTCACAGAATGGGCGGGTCGCGGCGCACTGCTCTGCTCCTTGCCCGCCACGTCTGCGGCTGCGCGGTCCGAGCGCGGGACATTCAATTGTACTGCGCTCGGACGTGCAGAGGGATTCAGCCGGTTCTGCGAACTCGCAGAACGTTAGTAACCGGTTCTATAGAACCGGTGCGAACCGGCTGAATCCCACCACTGCGTATGAGTGCTGCCAGCATTGCTGCAGAGGTTGAAGGGGTGGGGGGTCAGCCTGTCAGTGCTCAGACCATACGCCGCACACTGCATCAAATTGTTCTGCATGGCTGTCATCCCAGAAGGAAGCCTCTTCTAAAGATGATGCACAAGAAAGCCCGCAAACAGTTTGCTGAAGACAAGCAGACTAAGGACATGGATTACTGGAACCATGTCCTGAGGTCTGATGACACTAAGATAAACTTATTTGGTTCAGATGGTGTCAAGCATGTGTGGCGACAACCAGGTGAGGAGTACAAAGACAAGTGTGTCTTGCCTACAGTCAAGCATGGTGGTGGGAGTGCCATGGTCTGGGGCTGCATGAGTGCTGCCGGCACTGGGGAGCTACAGATCATTGAGGGAACCTTGAATGCCAACATGTACTGTGACATACTGAAGCAGAGCATGATCCCCTCTGGGCCACAGGGCAGTATTCCAACATGATAATGACCCCAAACACCTCTGAGATGACCACTGCCTTGCTAAAGAAGCTGAGGATAAAGGTGATGGACTGGCCAAGCATGTCTCCAGACCTAAACCCTATTAAGCATCTGTGGGGCATCCTCAAATGGAAGGTGGATGAGCGCAAGATCTCTAACATCCACCGGCTCCGTGATGTCATCATGGAGGAGTGGAAGAGGACTCCAATGGCAACCTGTGAAGCTCTGGTGAACTCCATGCCCAAGAGGGTTAAGGCAGTGCTGGAAAATAATGGTGGCCACACAAAATATTGACACTTTGGGCCCAATTTGGACATTCTCACTTAGGGGTGTACTTACTTTTGCTGCCAGCGGTTTAGACATTAATGGCTGTGTGTTGATTTATTTTGAGGGGACAGCAAATTTACACTGTTATACAAGCTGTACACTCACTAAAAGAGTAAAACGAGGTAAAATGGCGCTGCCTATTAAAGGGTAAAAGTTACACTAATATGGAAGGAATTTTGAAAATATATATATATGGAAGGGATTAAAAAAAATATATATAATGATGTGCAATAAGATGTAAAAACACAGTGAATGAATCTATATTAAACCGTGATAAAAAATTAGTCTGCACGTTGACATATAAATATAAGATAAAATGCAAACACATAAATGGTGAATATAAAGTGATGTGTGCAATCAATAAAGTGGCAATAACAAAGTGATGCTGTGATAAAGTCCAGTGAAATCACCAAAATTATTAAATAAATAAATTTAGATATAAATAAGTCAAAAAACAGTCCATAAAGTGCTTAAAAGGGAAAAAATCTGTGCTTCATTGAAACCAGTGGTGATTCAATAATTCTCAAAAGGTGATCCAGTGATAAGTGTGGGGTGGGAAAAACACCATGCACCCCTCCAATGTATCCCACACTCACCAGAGATATATACCCCTGCAGGGGTAATAAGCCTTAAGGTATTAGCCTCTCTCCTAGGAATCACAATATTAGGCTTTAAGATGGAAGTATCCCTGGGTGTCACTCCTCAATGCAGTTAAATATCCTCAATAGACAAGGTCACCATAATAATCCACTCTCCAATGTGGGGAGATATTCCCAGATAACATGTAGAAAGGAAGACCTCATATAGTGAAGTACCGTTTTTAATCCGTTTATTAAAGTATATGAGGTCTTCCTTTCTACATGTTATCTGGGAATATCTCCCCACATTGGAGAGTGGATTATTATGGTGACCTTGCCTATTGAGGATGCAAAGTTAAAAGGGGTTGGGGGGGGGTGGGGGGGCTAGCATACGGCCTTTCTCCTCTTCTTCTGTACTACAACTGGAGGTCCGTAGTTTGGAGGAGACCTCTGTTCTAAGGCAATTCTGCCATTTTCTGAACTCACCTCAGAAAAGGCACTTACCTGGCCCCCGATTTGCTTTGCCTGCAGCCAACTGTGCCGTCTTTCCCTCCTCCTTCTCCATGAGTTGGGTCCAGACGGGGTTCCCACTCTTAGCAGCCTTCTGGCTCTTAGTAGCTGATGAGCCTGTTCTTTTGCGCCGCTATGCGGATCCGGTGTCTCCTCTGCGCCTTACACCCAATCCGGGTCGCGCTGTGGGTGCTCAGCGTCTTCCCTGTTCAGACGGGAAGTTCTGGTTTCAGAACGCGGCTTGGAGCGTACTGGGTCCTCCCCTCATCGCTGCTGATGTTATGCGGCCGGCCTTTTACAGCATGGCACCCACTGTTTGCAGGGGAGGACAGGAGGAGACCCGAGCTGCAGAGTGGAGCAACAAGCGGAGGGACCACCACCACCTTGTCTGTGCCACAAGAGGCGACCTGGGAGAAGCCTAAAAGGCGTGCAGGTAGGGTGCGGCCCTCACCGGCGTTCCTGAACCTGCTTCACAGGAGTACCATCCGAAACAGGGGTACCGTCCGACACAGGGGTACCATCCGACACAGGAGTACCATCTGACATAGGGGTACCATCCGACACAGGAGTACCATCCAACAAAGGAGTACCATCCGACACAGGAATACCATCCGACACAGGAGTACCATCTGACACAGGAGTACCATCTGACATAGGGGTACCATCCGACAAAGGAGTACCATCCGACACAGGGGTACCATCCGACACAGGAGTACCATCCGACATAGGAGTACCATCCGACAAAGGAGTACCATCCAACAAAGGAGTACCATCCGACACAGGAATACCATCCGACACAGGAGTACCATCTGACACAGGAGTACCATCTGACATAGGAGTACCATCCGACAAAGGAGTACCATCCAACAAAGGAGTACCATCCGACACAGGAATACCATCCGACACAGGAGTACCATCCGACACAGGAGAACCATCCGACACAGGAGCACCATCCGACACAGGAGTACCATCTGACACAGGAGTACCATCTGACACAGGAGTACCATCCGACACAGGAGTACCCAACGACACACGAGTACCATCCGACACAGGAATACCATCCGACACAGGAATACCATCCGACACAGGAGTACCATCCGACACAGGAGAACCATCCGACACAGGAGTACCATCCGACACAGGAATACCATCTGACACAGGAGTACCATCCGACACAGGAGAACCATCCGACACAGGAGCACCATCCGACACAGGAGCACCATCCGACACAGGAGTACCATGTGACACAGGAGTACCCTCTGACTCTCTAGGTATTCTGGTCAGAGAAAAAAACAAATGTTTTGCTGTAGGAGAAACACAATCAATACTGAGGGGCAAGGGGAAGGGTGGGGCCTTTTAATAGCTGTGAACTGATTGGGTTTCCTGTAGGGTGGAGCCTCTCATCTCTCATGTGTTGCCGCCCTGGAAGGTGAGAGAAGAAAGTATAGTACGGGGGAAGGGGCGGGGGGCTTAGGAGAGAAAAGTATAGTACGGGGGGGGGGGTGTTAGGAGAGAAAAGAATAGTAAGGGGGGGTTAGGAGAGAAAAGTATAGTACGGGGGGAGGGTTAGGAGAGAAAAGTATAGTACGGGGGGAGGGTTAGGAGAGAAAAGTATAGTACAGAAGGGGAGGGTTAGGAGAGAAAAGAATAGTACGGGGGGGGGGGGGTAGGAGAGAAAAGTATAGTACGGGGGGGGGGTTGGGAGAGAAAAGTATAGTACGGGGGGGAGGGTTAGGGGAGAAAAGTATAGTAGGGGGGGGGGGTTATGAGAGAAAAGTATAGTACGGGGGGGAGGGTTAGGGGAGAAAAGTATAGTACGGGGGGGGTTATGAGAGAAAAGTATAGTACGGGGGGGGGGGGGGTTAGGAGAGAAAAGTATAGTACGGGGGGGGGGGGTTGGAAGAGAAAAGTATAGTACGGGGGGGAGGGTTGGGGGAGAAAAGTATAGTACGGGGGGGGGGTTATGAGAGAAAAGTATAGTACAGGGGGGGGTTAGGAGAGAAAAGTATAGTACGGGGGGGGAGGGTTAGGGGAGAAAAGTATAGTACGGGGGGGGGTTATGAGAGAAAAGTATAGTACGACGGGGGGGGGGTTGGGAGAAAAAAGTATAGTACGGGGGGGAGGGTTAGGGGAGAAAAGTATAGTACGGGGGGGGTTATGAGAGAAAAGTATAGTACGGGGGAGGGTTAGGTGAGAAAAGTATAGTACGGGGGAGGGTTAGGAGAGAAAAGTATAGTACGGGGGGGGTTAATGGAGAAAAATATAGCGGGGGGAGGGGATAGGAGAGAAAAGTATAGTACGGGGGGGGGGGGGTGAGGAATAGGAGGAAACTGAAACTGGAGGGTACAATGCTGGCATCTGTAGTGGTTTACCGTAAACTTCATGCAGAGCAGCTCAGGGAAGCTGCTGGATCGCCATCATATCTCACACACAGATTTTAGTCCCTCCCGAGTGATGTCAGTTTTCCTCTCCACCCTGGAGATGTTTGGGGATGTGATCTGCCCTTCATCTGATAATATAATGAATAACGATGATAATGATTTATTTAATAATGACATTGTTAATTGTTAAAATAATTAATAACAATGATAACAGTTTATTTAATTACATAACCACTTCAATACAGGGCAGTTACACCCCCTTCCTGCCCGGGCCAATTTTCAGCTTTTAGCGCTGTTGCATTTTGAATGACAATCGCGCGGTCATGCAACACTTTACCTAAACCAAATGTATGTCATTTTTTCCCCACAAACAGAGATTTCTTTTGGTGGTATTTGATCACCGCAAGGTTTTTCTTTTTTGCTACACAAATAAAAAAAAGACCGAAAAGTTTTAAAAAAAAAAAAAAAAATTTTTTGTTTAGGTTATAAAATTTTGTAAATCGATACGTTTTTTTCCTGCACTGATGGGGGTGGCACTGATAGGTAGCACTGATATTCAGCATTGGTGGGCACTGATAGGCGGCACTGGTGGACAATAATGAGCACTGGTGGGCGGCACTGATAGATAGCAATGATGGGCACTGGTGGGCGGCACTGATAGATGGCAATGATGGGCACTGGCAGGCTCCCTTAGCCCTGATTGCCACTCTTGGTGGCTATGGTGTGCATCCCTGGTGACCATGGGTGGGCATGCCTGGTGGCTCTAGTGGCACCCCCCCCCCAAAGGATCTGCGCTGGTAATCAATGCTCTGATTACCAGCAGAGACCCCCCCCTGTCAGGAGAGCCGCAGATTAGCTCTCCTGTACTCGTGCCTGTCAGGCATGAACTGAGGAAACCCAATCAACGGCTCTTCCTATTTACTATGTGACCAGCTGTGATTGGACACAGCTGGTCACATGGTAAAGAGCCTATATCAGTCAGTAGGCTCTTTACTGAGATCGGAGATGCAGTGTGTCAGAGTGACAGACCGCAGCACCGATCGCCGGGGGCGCACAGAGCGCATTATCCTGCTGGACGTCATATGACGGGGAGTCAGGATAATTCAACCACCTTCCCGCCGTCAATTCCCTATAGGGCAGGCGGGAAGTGGTTAATAATAGATGTAGCGCCCTCCTAGATAGGTGCTAGGAAAAAAACATTGTTATGCTCCATCTGCTTATCAGGGGAGCCTGATCTGTTAGTTTTGCCTGTTGCATGTTCCCATGTGTGATTCACTGGGTCTGAGGGAGTTTCCCCACTGTATCCAATAGGGGAGCCTGTTGGACAGTGGAGGAAACCCAGCCAGTGACACATAGGCTTTTGTGAGGGTCCCAGTGGGAGAGCACAACTGCAGTGCATCCTGGGATTGCTCATAAAATCCAGGGGGACATGTGACAGGGGGTCTTTGGTGGGAAGCAGAGTCCCAGGAGGAGGCTGACGGCTGTCTCTCCTCCTGCTGTCTGAGGAAGGTGGTCACAGGTAGTCGGCCTGGTGAGCCAGGTGTGGAGCTGAGCCTGAAGGATCCTGGAAAGCTGACAGTGGAGCTTCTGGCAGAGCCTTCAAGGAAAAACAGCGTCCGTGAGTACCGGGGGGCAGCCAAGGGGTCTGCCCAGGAAGGGGGACCACTGTAGTGAAGTCAGAGGATAAAGGGTCAGCTCACATCGAGTGTCAGAGTAAAGGGGGTGCCGTGTAGAACCCTGAAGAGTAGGGAAAAAGGGGGCGCCAAGCAGGGCCCTGAAGAGTGATTCACTATACAGTTCCCTAAATGACTACTTTGCTGCGGTGGTAAAGTGAGGCAGCGGCCTTGCCGCATTCAGCTACAGTTAGAAGTCCCACATTTGTGCATAGTTCATTCAGTTGGGAATATCCCACTCATCCCTCCTATCCCAGTTCTCAATAAAACCACAAATCCCCCGAACTGTTTTCTGACTGAGCCGAGCACTTAGAATACATTGAATTACCAAGTCGTTGCTATGGGTAACCCAGGGGAATCCGTAACCAGCAGCTCCCGTGGGAGAAGTGCTACAAATAATAACGCTGATAATGATTTATTTAATGATGCTAATAATATAATAACGATAAAATTATTTATTTAATAATGACGTTAATAATATAATTATTAACGATGATAATAATCTATTTAATAATAAGGCCAATAATATAAATAACACTAAAATTATTTATTTAATAAAAACGAATGACGTTAATAATATAAAATAATAACGATGATAATGATTTATTTTATAATGACGCTAATAATATAATTAATAATGATGATAATAATATAAATAATGATTACAGATTAAACATTAATAATAATAATACAAATAATGATAGAAAATTATTCTAAAAATGATTTATTTAACCACTTGCCTACTGTGCACTTAAACCCCCTTCCCATCCAGGCCAATTTTCAGCTTTCAGCGCTGTCACACTTTGAATGACAATTGCGCGGTCATGCTACACTGTACCCATATGAAATTTTTATCATTTTTTTCACACAAATAGAGCTTTCTTTTGGTGGTATGTAATCACCTCTGGGTTTTTTATTTTTTACAAAAAAAAAAAGAATAAAGACAGAAAATTTTGAAAAAAAAAAAGTTTTTCTTATTTTCTGCGAGTAAATTTTGAAAATAAATTTTTCTCCTTCACGGATGTGCGCTGATGAGGTGGCACTGATGGGCACTGATGAGGTGGCACTGATGGGCACTGATGAGGAGGTACTAATATGCCGCACTGATGAGCACTGATAGGCGGCACTGATGAGCACTGAGAGGTGGCACTGCTGGGCACTGAGAGGTGGCACTGCTGGGCACTGAGAGGCGGCACTGACGAGCGGCACTGATAGGCGGCACTGATGGGCACTGATAGGCGGCACTGATTGGCACTGGCGGATGGCACTGGACACTGACGGGTGGCACTGATGAGCGGCACTGATGGGCAGCACCATCAGTGCCCACACTCAGTGCCCATAGTGCTGCCAGTCAGTGCTCATCAGTGCCTAGATGAGCAGGCACTGACTGGCAGCACTATGGGCACTGATTGTGGGCATTGATGGGGGCACTGATGGCGGGCACTGTGGGCACTGATGGGGGGGCACTGTGTGTATGTTTTTACCTTTTAGTAATCAGGGCACTGGTGATCAGTGCCCTGATTACATGTCTCTGTGTCCCCGGCGCTGTGAGGCTCCCCCTCCTTCCTCACACTGCAGTGTCTGTGTGAGGAAGGAGCGCCGGCGATGAGAGATGATCTCATATGTTTACATATGAGATCATCGCTCATTGGACGGCCCGATCACGTGGTGAATGGCCGCTGTGATTGGCCATTCACCACGATCTGTGATCGGCCGTGTCCAAGGGACACGGCCGACACAGATTTTCCCCGCTGCGCGCTCGCGGGAGCGCGCGGGGGCGTGTCACTGGGAGGCCGTTTAAAAACGGTCTCCCGAAAATTCAAGTCCGCGCTGCAGCCGTATATAGGCTGTAGCGCGGATGGGGGGAGGTTAATAATGACGTTAATAATATAATTTTTAACAATGATAATAATCAATTTAATAATGACGTTAATAATATAAATAATGCTAAAATGATTTATTTAATAATAACGAATGACGTTAATAATATAAAATAATAACGATGATAATGATTTATTTAATAATGACGCTAATAATATAATTAATAATGATGATAACAATATAAATAATGATTACAGATTAAACATTAATAATAATAATACAAATAATGATAGAAAATCATTCTAAAATGATTTATTTAATAATGACGTTAATAATATAAATAACGCTAAAATGATTTATTTAATAATGATGCTAATAATATAAAAAACACTAAAATTATTTATTTAATAAAAACGAATGGTGTTAATAATATAAAATAATAACGATGATAATGATTTATTTAATAATGACGCTAATAATATAATTAATAATGATGATAATAATATAAATAATGATTACAGATTAAACATTAATAATAATAATAATAATACAAATAATGATAGAAAATTATTCTAAAATATTATTAGTTCTGTAATGATGCGGATTATTGTTTTATTAAGAACAAAAATATAATACATTTAAAAAAAAAAAACACTTAAAAACAAATAATAATAAATTAAAAATCCTCATTTGAAACATAAGAGTAATAATTAAAATGATGATTTATAATAATAATCGTAAAAAAAATAAAAATAAATGAATGACAATAATAATTAAAAGTATAAATAAGAAACAATATTGTCACCATATTAGTTCTGATCGGATAATAATGAGTGTCTCCCTCTCCGCTCTCCGCGCAGCCTCCCCGTGTCTCTGAACGTCACTTCCGGTAATTTTCTGATGGGTACGCTGACATGACACCTGCCACCAGGGGGCGCAGCTTCCCCAACTTCCCCATCATACAGGTGTTCCGTGAAAATTCCCTACCATCGTCACTTTCGGTGTGAGTACGTCGGAACCCGCTGTATACACCCACATCCTCCTCACACATCACTTCGCCCGGCCGGAGCTTTATGGTAATAACAGGAAGGACTCTATAGTGATCGCACTGTATAGGAAGTGCTGGCCTCTAGTGGCACCGGAGATAAGTGCAGTCAATGAAATGTCACCAGAAGAAATACAGAGGAGACTTCTACTGACCGAATACAGAGAAACATTTCATTATACTATTATTGATATTGTTATAATTATCATTGTTATTATAAATTGTATTAATATTTACAATAATTATTATTGTAAATACTATTATAATTAGTATTAAATCTAAATAAATAAACTAATAATAAAACATATTATTAAATTTTATTAATATTATACTAATATAAAATATAATATCATGTATGAATAACAATCAGGAAAATATATAAAATAATATGTAATAATAAAATTAATAATTATAAAATATGATCCGCTATAATAATATATATATAAATTCTGTCTGATGCGGCCATTTAATTTTCTCGGTCTGTAAAGGGTTTTTATTGCCCCCATGACTCCATTCTGCTCCTAAACTCTCCTATAATATATATTACACCCAATAGGAAACATTCCACTTTGGTGAACATATAAGCAGTATTCCATGTTATATAATACGATCCTTTCCACATCTGCTCCCAAACAGCCAGTCAGAACACAGATCAGCCAATCAGATTGAAGCAGCTGCAGGACAAACCAATGAGAGGCTGCGGGCTGTTTACATGCACAGGCTCTATGATTTCTCAGTGGTGGTCACATGACCTGTCTGCAGCCTATAAATAGGAGAGCACTGGGAGAATTTGGCAGTTGGCTCTTGGACTGCACAGAAGAAGCATCTCTCTTGCAGAGCTCCTGAGTGATTGAATTGTATTTCATCACATTATTTCCAGTAATTGGAATTGAGTCAATTTATTGATTGGTATTATTTGTCAGATACTAATCTTTCATTAATAGTAATTGGCATTTCCTGTCAGTTATTCTTTTCAAACAAAAATGACGTGTAAAATCCTTACCGTCATTCTTATGCTGTTTCTCCCTTGGGGAGTAGACAGAAATACCATCATACAATCCCCAGAGGTCCACATGGATCAGAATGAGGGGATTGTGGAAACAACACAGCAGCCAGCGGAGATTCCGCTGATTTTTAGAATTTTGTACCCATGGGCTGTACCCAGAGACGTCTTCAGAGGGTCCCCAGAGACCCGCATTGAGGAGCCCAGAAATGTCATCGGAGGGTCCCCAGAGACCCGCATGGACGAGGAGGATGGGAACATGAAGAGGACGGAGCAGCCAGTGGAGGAAACAGTAAGAGGAATTGAAAATGACCCTCCAGAATCCATCAGCTGGTTTTCATTCCTGACCTGCACTCCATATTGGTTTAGGTGGGCAGTCCAGATAGGTATTCTCATTCTGAAGTACATCCTGCACCAAAATTACCTGGCCACAATGTTAGGATACTATTTGATGTTCCTGGAGCTGAGTGCATTAATTTATCTACTGATCGATATCTGGAACAGCGAGGGGACAATCTATGAGACCATAATTCTACCCCAGCTTACAAATGCTAGGGATTGGTACCTCTGGCTGGTCGCCGGACTCTGGTCAGTCTGGTCCGAGGGGTGGGTGGTCTTAGAGAACACAGTCCCACCCCTGCTTATAAATATTGTTGCTGAGCATGGGTCAGAATGCTTTCTGGGGCTTATTACCATGCTGCTGGTACTGCTCCTAATATATTTCAAGCCATTCTACCGACTGTTCCAACCAACAAGTAGCAACATCACCCTATCACCAAGTGACGTCATTCTACCAGCAAGTGATGACACCATCCCACCACTGAGTGACGTCATTCTACCAGCAAGTGATGACACCATCCAACCAACAAATGAAAGTGCGGATATCACCATGGAGGAGACTGACTTTCCCATTCGCAGAGTTGCACCTCCTCGGGATCACCTCCGTGCTCGGCTACGCCAGAAAATGAAGAAGCGCAAACCACATATGGTGGTCAGGCACGAAAAAAACCAGCCACGACAGAGTGACATCCTCCCACTGAGTGATGTCAGCATTCCACCAAGTATAAATGCAGAGAGCACTATGGAGGAGACTGACTTTCTCATTCCCAGAGTCGCACCTCCTAGGTATAACATCCATGCTCACCTATGGTATATATTACACCAACCAACGAATAATAACATCACCCTACCAAGGAATGACCGTATCCCATCATTGAGTGATGACAACATTTCACCACCAAGGTCTGACAAGGTCCAAGAAAAGACGATACCGAGTGTCCCTTCCAGCGTCATTCCTTCAACACCTGATAACAGCATTCCATCGATGGATAACACTAGGCCATGGAGTGATGAGATCCTACCAACCAAATCTATAACCCCATCAATGAATCCCGGCATTAAGCCACAAAGTAGTACATTTACTGCCCATCCCAGTGTCGCACTGCGTAGTAGCTCTGTCAGCTCTGCACAATTGAATTCTGGCATTAGTCAACAAAGGGCAACACTGCCTGTTGATCCCAGCGCCAAAAGTCTTAGTAGCAAAACCCGTCTTCACCTACGGGAATTATTCCGGCTAGTGAAGAAGCGCAAGAAGACCAAGGAGGACTGCCAGGAGTCTTAAACCCGAATCATACTTTTCATAGCGCTCCAGCACTATGGTGTCCCAGTGCCACTGCCAGCTTAGGCTAAGTGGCTTCCAGTTATCAATCTCCGGCCGATTTAATTGACTGGGCCAAGGTGACATCAGTCCCGTACAGGCGTAGGATTTTAGATATCTCGGCATTGCCGAAGTGGTGAATTAACCTGCATGGGCGCAGTTAGTTAGTTATATTATAAATATATTATATATTAATAGTTATACTAAGAAAAAATGTTAACGATAAGTTAGGATAGGTATTTAGTTATTTACTTCGTTTAGTTAGTTTACTAAGACAAAACATTAGAAAAAAAAAGTTGTTTGTTAGTTATATATGATAAAAAAGTTTTAAAAAATGTTACGTAGTTAGTTAAGTTACTTAGTTTTAGTTTAGTTAGTTAGTTATACCAGATAAAAAAAAAGTGGAGTGGAGTAGGGAAAGGCCAGAGAGGGAATACTTTGGCTCAGTTAATTGTGGACGGATTTATAACCAGAGACACCACCTGCTGGTTCATTAAGCCCTGTTCTCACAGGTGTAAAAGCGCGATTTACACGCACTTCGCCGTGTCACGCATAGATTCTATGTGCGTTTGTCAAACCAAAGAACTTTAACCACTTCCTGCCTGCATGCCATCAAATAACGGCGGAGCGGCGCTGCTCTCGTTCTGGGATGATGTCATATGATAGCGTCCAGTTTAGCCTCGATCGATTGCGCGATGTTCCAGGGACACGGCCCGACCACAATCTCGGCAGAGAGCCGTGGTTTCGGCTCATTAACCATGTAATCGGCTGTGTCCAATCACAGCCAACCTCATGTAAACAAGGAAGTGCCGTTTATCGGCTTTTCCTTTCTCACACTAACAGAGTGTGAGGTGAGGAGAGCTGATAAGCAGCATCTCCTCACAGGGAAGACTTGTAAAGGTAATCAGGGCCCTGATTACCATGCAGCCTTAACAGTGCCCATCAGTGATGCCTTTCAGTGCCATTTATCAGTGTCCATTGGTGCCGCCTATTAATGCCACCTTTTATAGCCATAAGCTCTGAAGACCCAATCCCTCTAACCTGCAGACAGGTCCTCATAGAAATCCTAAAGGGATAATCCTAATTTCCAAAGTGGGGGGCGTCTGTTGACCTTTATGAACACATGATCAGCAAGTTTCTCGGATGCTCAGGTAAGAGACGTGGTGCTCAGGGGCTACAAGCGGGACTTCCTCTCTCTGCCCCCACCCCACTTCGTGTTGGCAGGTTGGACAACACGGAGCGGGGTGGGGGGTTAGGGGCTGAGAGCGGAACTTTAGCTTGTAGCCCCTGCCCACTTACCTGAGCATAAGAGAAACTTGCTGACTAGGTGTCCACAAAGCTCAGCAGACCTTTGGGACGTCCCTTCAGGATGTTTGATAGGACCTGTCTGCAGGCTTGGGGGATTAGGTAACCAAGGCTTGTGACTAAACTGGGCCCCTGGCCCAGGACTGGCCTTGTAGGTTGAAGCCTTGAAGAAAAGAAAGGAATTCTTCTTGTCTTCACAGGTGGGAGCAATCTTCCCAGCTAAAGGCCTAGCCTTGTTCTGCTGGGGTCTATGATTTCTATTTCCACCTGTGACGTCCTTTATGAAGATGTCTAAAGAGGTACCAAAGAGACGTTCACCATCAAAATGGCACCATTCTGAATGGCACCCCAAACGCGGAGTGATTTTTGTTGTAATAGTAATACAATACACCAGTAACGTCCTTTATGAAGCTGTCCTATAGTTGGGTTAGAGGCACCAAAGAGATGTTCACCATCAGAAGAAAAATGAAGAGCAAACATTTTTTACATCATTGCTTCACAGCAATATATACAATGTTCTCTGTATATTGGGGGTCACCCCCCATCATATCTGTATATAGAATATTCTCTCATCCATCCCTAACCACAGGAGTTGTCCAAGGGTTGGGTTGGGTCGGGGGAATGGAAGAGACCTTCACCATCAAAAGACATGAGCAGGAAGCGTTTTTCACATTGCTGCTCTACAGACCAACATTTCAGACAAAGAAACCTCCTCATGTTCACAGACAGGACACTCCTGCAGGAAATAAGATGGACAACATTAAGGAACCTGGCCACGTAATAATGTAGAGCTGAAGGCATCATCTCTAAGCTCTATTGGACATCACTGATTTACCCTGCTCAGCGGGGGCGGCCTTATATAACAGAGGCCGCATACGGGCAGCACAGAGGCTTAGTGATTAGCCTTGCAGTACTGGGGTCCTTGGTTCAAATCAAGAACAGGACGTTATCTGCATGGAGTTTGCATGTTCTCCCTGTGCTTGCGTGGGTTTCCTCCGGGTACTCCGGTTTCCTCCCACACTCCAAAGACATGCTACATTTGGGTTGGTGGTGCAGTGGTAAGCAGGAGGCGTTTTTCATATTGCTGCTCCACAGACCAAGTTTTCAGACACTTCTGCAGGAAATAGGAAGGACAACCCGTCCACCTAATAATGTAGAAGTGAAGGCATCAGCTCTGATCTCTATTGGTCATCACTGATTTACCCTGCTCAGCGGGGGCGGCCTTATATAACAGAGGCCGCATACGGGCAGCACAGAGGCTTAGTGGTTAGCCTTGCAGTACTGGGGTCCTTGGTTCAAATCTAGAACAGGACGTTATCTGCATGGAGTTTGCATGTTCTCCCTGTGCTTGCGTGGGTTTCCTCCGGGTACTCCGGTTTCCTCCCACACTCCAAAGACATGCTACCTTGCGTTGATGGTGCAGTGGTAAGCATAGCTGCTTTTCAAGCAGCTGACAGCTGAGCCGGGTTCGATTCCCGGCCAACGCAATCGCCATGATATCTGCCTCACCTTCTAAGTGCATTGAGTTCCCCAGGAGGAAAGCGCTATACACATTAGGTGTTGAGTATATATCAAAGGTGGAATAAAATTTAAACCAAATAAAATTTAAACCAAAACGAATGAAGTAAATGTGTCGTATGTTTGTATAGGTTTTAGTAAACATTATTGAATAACAGATTTCTTGCAGGTGGGTGTGCAGGTAAGTATAGGCATGTTTGTTATTTTAATACAAATAAAAAAAAAGGTTTACAACCCCTTTAACAAAAAAATATGTAGCAGAAAACATATTGGCCTAATGATGAAGAAATTACATTTTTTATTGGATATGTTTTATAGCAGAAAGTAAAACATTTTTAGTTTTTTTTTTAATTGTTTAGCAAAAAATAACCAAATAAATACCACCAAAATATATCTCTATCTGTCTCAAAAAAATGTTATCAAAAATGATTTTGACCCCAGATTTCTCCATAAAGAGGACCTGTCACCCTTATTTATGTTACAAGGGGTGTTTACATTCCCTGTAATAGGAATAAACGTGTTCAATAAATAGAGAAAGAAAGAAAGAAAGAAAGAAAGAAAGAAAGAAAGAAAGAAAGAAAGAAAGAAAGAAAGAAAGAAAGAAAGAAAGAAAGAAAGAAAGAAAGAAAGAAGGGGAGAGAAAGAAAGAAAGGTTAAGAAGAGATTTGGGGTCTTTTTGAGCCCAGATCCCTCCATAAAGAGGACCTGTCATCCCTATTTCTATTACAAGGGATGTTTACATTCCCTGTAATAGGAATAAAAGTGTAGAAAGAAAGAAAGAAAGAAAGAAAGAAAGAAAGAAAGAAAGAAAGAAAGAAAGAAAGAAAGAAAGAAAGAAAGGTTTAGAAGAGATTTGGGGTCTTTTTGACCCCAGATGCCTCCATAAAGAGGACCTGTCATCCTTATTTCTGTTACAAGGGATGTTTACATTCCCTGTGATAGGAATAAAAGTGTTCAATAAAGAAAGAAAGAAAGAAAGAAAGAAAGAAAGAAAGAAAGAAAGAAAGAAAGAAAGAAAGAAAGAAAGAAAGAAAGGAAAAAAAGAAAGAAAGAACTAATGATCTTTTGCATTTCCTGGTAGAGGAGAGATTTGATGTCGTATTGACCCCAGGTGTCTCCATAAAGAGGACCTGTCATCCCTTATTTCTATCACAAGGGATGTTTAAACTGCCGGCACAGTGAAAGAGAAATGCGTAAGCACTTCTCTTATGGCAAAGCTGGTAAGAGGGAGATCTTTCCCTTCTTCCCTCCTGCACACAAAGCAATAATTCTCATGCGCACAAGGCAATAGGTTGTTCCCAGGCACATCCTGCACACCCTATGCATATGCCTATGGTAATGGAGGATGATCAGGTGGGGATAGTGGCAGATCCGCCAGCCTAGTAAGAAAGAACACAGTAAGGCACATGGGGGGGGGGGGGGGAATTTACTAAAACTGGAGGGTGCAAAATCTGGTGCAGTTCTGCATATAAACCAATCAGCTTCCAAGTTTATTGTGAAAGCTTAACTGAATAAGCTGAAGTTAGAAGCTGATTGGTTACCATGCACAGCTGCATGAGATTCTGTCTGCTCCAGTTTTAGTAAATCTCTCCCACAGTTTTTAAAGAGCAGATAGAGAGATCCGGATCCACAATAAAGTTTTCTGTCTTTCTTCTTTCATACAACTGATACAACTGATACAAATGATACAAATGATACAACTGATACAAATGATACAGATATACTGTGGCAGGATGGCCCTCCTGCGCGAACCAACGTACCTGTAGGAGGGCTCATGCTTGGGGAATCTGGGGTGCGCGATTGAACACAGCCATGGGTGTCCGCAAAACTTTTTTCAGGGGGGAGGGGGGCATCGTTTTAAGGTCACCCATGCTCCACCCCTTTTCAACAATGTCATGAAGGGGAGGGGCTTAGTCATAGTATTTCTTTTTAAAGAGCAAACAGCAGCATTTATTTTAAAGCATTTGTTAACCTAAAAAAAAGAAATTGATCCTGTTCCCTTAAAGCATATTATACAGCACAGTGCTTTGCTGTGTAATGTGTCCCCTTCTATCCCCTAAAATACCTGGTTGATCCTGCCTGGCTATTTTCTCCTCTCTGCAAACTGACCACGGCAGGGGCGTAACTACAGGGGTTGCAATTGCACCCGGGCCCCATGCTCCAGGGGGCCTGTACGGCTCCCCTGTATACCTGGATAGGAGGGGTGGTGGGGGAAGCATGTAGAGAAATCAATGTCCTCTTTAGCTGCAGGAGGAAGATGGAGGAGATTGGTTCCTCTGTATGCTGCCCCCGCCACTCCTCCTATCCAGTTCACTTGTGTTCTGCTGTCTCTGGGCCCCTGTGTGCTCCCCTGGTCCCCCCCACCAGGATCAGTGGGAAGAGCCCCAGGCTTGAGGATAAGGGCCCCGGCCAGGGGTCCGGGGGACCTTCATGGTTTCTTGCACCGGGGCCCTGAAGGGTCTAGTTACGCCTCTGGACCACGGTATACCATGGCTGCTGAGCCTTGACACTGTGGTCAGTTTACATGTCTCAATCATCCGCAGCCCTCCTGTCCTCCTCTGTCCTCTCTCCCCCCTCCCTCCCTGCCTGTCTGCTCCTGTCAGTGCCCCCCCCCTCTCCTCCTGCTGCTGTAGTTTAATTTAAAGTTTCATATCCAGTCTACAGTCTGTTTAATAATCCTGTGTGCCCCTTTGTCTGTGTTTTATAAAAATAAGCTTTTCTTTACAAGTTTTCAGAGCGCCACTCGCCGCTCACGTGACCCGCCGCCTCTCTCCTCCTCTCTTCTCCCCTTCCCCCATCCCCACTGACATCAATGAGGAATCCTCAGCCCCGCTCGCTGCAGGCAGCTGTCAGACGGGGAGAGAAGAGAGCCGACGGGTCACGTGAGCGGTGCTCGGCCCTCTGAAAACTGGTAAAGAATGGCTTATTTTTTTTAAAACACATACACAGACACAGGGGCACACAGGATTATTAAACAGACCCGACAGGATGGTATAAAGTGTCTTAACAACCACTTGAAAGGGGAAGTTGAGATTTCAGGGGGGGCGGGGGCATTTGCCCCCCCCTTGTCCCTACCTGCGGACGTCTATGGACACAACAGGTGCAAATCAGTGGGTCTGGGGGACGCGATGTCCGCTGGGACCCGCTGATCGTTCAGTGAAGAGGCAGAATAGCAGTCTGCCTATGTAAACAAGGCAGACCGCTAGAGAGGAAGATGGAGATCTTGTGTTTCTGCTAAGTAGGAACACGGATCTCTGTATTCCGCCAGCTAAGCCCCTCCCCCACACAGTTAGAAAGCACTCCATAGGAGCACACTTAACCCTTTGATCGCCCCTGATGTTAACCCCTTCCCTGCCAGTGTCATTAGTACAGTGACAGTGCATTTTTTTAGCCCTGATCACTGGTCCCCAAAAAAGTGTCACTCAGAGTCGGATTTGTTGGAGTCCGGTTAAAAATCACTAATCGCCGTCATTGCTAGTAAAAAAAATAAATAAATAAATAAAAATTCCATAACTCTTTAATATGTAGCAGAATACATATTGGCTTAAACTGATAAATTATTTCGATTTTTACATTTTTTTTTTTTATTGGGAATGTTATATTAGCAGAAAGTAAAAAATATTGTTTTTTTTTTTTCAAAATTGTCGCTCTTTTTTTTGTTTATAGCGTAAAAAATAAAAACCACAGAGGTGATCAAATACCACCAAAAGAAAGCTCTATTTGTGGGGAAAAAAAAGGACATCAATTTTATTTGGGTACAGCGTCGCATGACGGCGCAATTGTCAGTTAAAATATCGCAGTGTCGAATCGCAACAAAATGGCCTGGTCATTAAGGGGGGTAAAACCTTCCGGGGCTGAAGTGGTTAAGGAGACGTCCACATCCACCTTAGATCCAGGAAAGTCTCGGGGACAATAAGATGTAGAATGTCCCCGTTGCTGCGTGTGCTAGAAATGTCTCCACCAGCAAGAATTGGACTCGATCTGCTTTGACTCGTTGCCTGCTTGGATCAGAGGCGGGGCTTAGAGCTGCCATTTTGAAATGTCGCCGATTGTCCTTAACTGCCACAACGGGCGATACTTATCAGTGCTCTGCAGGAATCTGCACTGTCATTGTTACATTCCCCATACCAAGGGATGTGTCGGCTACTTCACAGCACACATTGATGGTATTTAAATGTTTAAAGCCCTGCTTCGGGCCGAAAAATAAATTTTTTACCCCCCACACACACACTTCATGGGTTAAATGATCGTTAATAGGGAACTTTTGCTTTATTTTTTTTATTATCTCATTTTAAGGCTTTTTTTTAGGTGTTTTTATGCATGTTTTTGTACAAAGTTTTTAAAGTGTTTTTTTTTTTTGTTTTTGTTTTTTAGAAATATGTTTATTGAAGTTTGAGATAAAAGAAACATGTTGAACATGAACATAATAAAAAAATAAAAAAAGAAATAAACACCAGGGTTAGAGGTTAACCCTAGCAAAGAATAAATAAATAATAAATAAAAAAATAATGATAAATACACAATTAATTATAAATAATGAAATTAAATAAATACATAAAAAATAAATAAATAAATAAATAATACTTTCCCTATATATAAAACATTAATACTGGTGTTGATTTACATACTATATATGTATTCTTTGTTGCTGTAACCCCTAACCCTAATCAAATAAATGATTAAATAACAAAAAAATGAACAACAGGTTTAGGGGTTAACCCTAACAAAGAATAACTAAATAAAACTAAACAATGATAAATACTATATAATTAAATTAAATAAATGCTAATAAATAATAAAAATAATAATAAAAAATAATTTCACTATAAAAATAAATAAATAAACCCCTAACCCTGGTGTTTATTTATTATTTATCAATTGGTGGTCAGTGGGAAGAATGTTCCTTACATTGGTGGTCAGTGGGAAGAATGCTCCTTACATTGGTGGTCAGTGGGAAGAATGTTCCTTACATTGGTGGTCAGTAGGAAGAATGTTCCTTACATTGGTGGTCAGTGGGAAGAATGTTCCTTACATTGGTCATCAGTGGGAAGAATGTCCCTTACATTGGTGATCAGTGGGAAGACTGTCCCTTACATTGGTGGTCAGTAGGAAGAATGTTCCTTACATTGGTGGTCAGTGGGAAGAATGTTCCTTACATTGGTCATCAGTGGGAAGAATGTCCCTTACATTGGTCATCAGTGGGAAGAATGTCCCTTACATTGGTGATCAGTGGGAAGAATGCTCCTTACATTGGTGATCAGTGGGAAGAATGTTCCTTACATTGGTGGTCAGTGGGAAGAATGTTCCTTACATTGGTGGTCAGTGGGAAGAATGTTCCTTACATTGGTGGTCAGTGGGAAGAATGTTCCTTACATTGGTGGTCAGTAGGAAGAATGTTCCTTACATTGGTGGTCAGTGGGAAGAATGTCCTTACATTGGTGATCAGTGGGAAGAATGTTCCTTACATTGGTGGTCAGTGGGAAGAATGTTCCTTACATTGGTGGTCAGTAGGAAGAATGTTCCTTACATTGGTGGTCAGTGGGAAGAATGCTCCTTACATTGGTGGTCAGTGGGAAGAATGTTCCTTACATTGGTGGTCAGTGGGAAGAATGTCCTTACATTGGTGATCAGTGGGAAGAATGTTCCTTACATTGGTGGTCAGTGGGAAGAATGTTCCTTACATTGGTGGTCAGTAGGAAGAATGTTCCTTACATTGGTGGTCAGTGGGAAGAATGTTCCTTACATTGGTGGTCAGTGGGAAGAAGGAGGAGGACACACCCAAGGAGCTCTCTGTGAGATCCAGCCCTTTTCAAGCCTGGGCCTTGCTTGCTAGCTTGGCCCAGGAACAATGCCTGATCCTGGGGGAGGCCCTGGGAGGGATCCCCCTGATGACACGGGGCCTAGTGAGGAGGAGGTGGAGGACCTGTCTGTGGGTCCAGGCCCCGGTGAGAATGCGGATGTCTTCCGCCAGAAGGTTATCAATCGTTTTAGGGCGATTGGGAGAGCGGAAGAAAAACTTAAAGGTTTGAAGGCTGAACACAAATCTTTCAAAACTAAGTATTTCCAGGCCTGGAGTAAAAATCGCACAGCCATGAAGCCTGAGTTACAGGAATTGGAGGAAAAGGTGAAGAAACAAACTTTATTATTGGAAAGGCTGAAAGACAGAAGTGGAGCATTTAAAGAAAAATTTGATAATGAGAGGCGATTTACTAGCCAAGCATCAGCAAGTTCTGTGGATCAGCAGCCTCGGTTAATGGATGACCCGGCTCCATCTGCCTCTGCACCTCTCCCCCCATGCCGGAACTGGGAATCACCAGCGGCAACCAGCCAGGGGGTTGAGAGTGGACATGGATCCCTGACATTTATCCAGGAGATGGAGTCACCCCTGAAAGCAGACAAGTTTGTCTTTTCTGATGATCCATCAGAAATCCCTGAAGATGGGCAGAGGAGATACAGGCCAGCAAAGCCAGTACTGGTGGAGAAATCCCAGTATACCATGCTGCCTTCCAGCATGTCTGCCCCACCTGCTGTAGTGGATGGTGTCCCAGGTGAGAAGGAACTGCATATTGCAGTTATTGCTGAGGAGAAATCCGGTGCAGACATGCAGGGTAAATCCCTGACAGAATCACCAGATTGTGAAAGAAAGGTGGATGGACCTGCATCTAACACCCCAGGCATAGATTTTTCTGCTCCTGCTGAGACCAGTAGTCCCTCTACAAGCAAAATGGCTGCAAACTCCAAAGAGTTTGCTTCAGCTGAGTTTCCCAGTGTTCCAGGGTTGATTGACCAGCTGATTGCTGGTGGGGGAGGGGATCAACATGGTGTTGCAAGTGGAATGGAAGTAGCAATGGAAATATCCTGAAATGCTTTACCTGCTGCTGTGTTAAAACAGGATTCTATTTCTACAACTGAAAACTCTGTCCCAGTGGAAGAGAAGATGATCGCTGAAACTCTTACCAGTGCAGCAGCAGCTATGGATTCTGCTGTGAAGACAACAGGAATAATAAATATCCCAGCAAGTATATAAAATGACATTAATGTTAAAGCAATGAATGTGGTGGGTGGTGGTGAAGGGGTTAGTAATGCTGGGAAAAATGAAAATGTTATTTCTCCCCCTGCTCAGCAGAGGAAAGATTTGATTGCACAGATCAATCCCGAATCTGTGCAATCGTTATCTGCTAAGTGTGTGTCAGATAATTTAAAAAAAAACTGATGGATTTTCTGCTGGGAGGAATGTTGGAAGCTATGCTTCAGCTTTGGGGAGTCGCACCAGAGTGGGTGGTGGGGATTCTGTTAATCACAATTCAGGGAGGTTTTTTGGGGGGCAGGTTAGTGGGTATAGGAGGAGGAATGTGGTACAGTTGAGGTGGGAGGGGGAAGGAACCCCAATAGTAAGGGGGAGGGTGGCTGAGTTGATTTTGGAAATGGGGTTTAAAGCCTGTGATATTTTTGCTTTAATTTGCCCGGTGGGGAGTTATGAATTTGATTTATCGTTTGTAAAACCTGAAAGTTTGAATCTCTTCTGGGAGAGATTTAGGAGGTGCAAGGGCCTTCAGCAGTGGAGAGGTTTGGTGCCAAAGGTAATTTCAAGGCAGCCTTTGATAAAGTCGGTGACCATTCTGGTGCGTAACGAATCCATACCAGAGGCTGATTTATTAGTATGGCTACGCCGATATGGCGAGGTCCTCACTCCACTGCGGAAGGTCCTTGATGAGCATGGGATATGGACAGGGGCCTGGACAGTGTCACTAAAATTGGGGGTGCTGGGCGATGTAGTTCAGCACCTTCCCTGCTCAGCCTTTCTGGGTAGGGATAGGCTGACCATTTTCTACCAAGGTCAGCCTAAGGTGTGTAATAAATGTGGTGATAAAGGCCACTTTGCATCGTCCTGCACCCACAAGAAGTGCTCACTGTGCCAGGATTTAGGCCATTTGGCCAGAGAATGCACCCAGATTCGGTGCAATTTGTGCCAGCAGCTGGGTCATCCATATAGCCAGTGCCCAGAGGCACTGCATAACTTGCCAGGATTGGAGACTGAGCTGCAGAGGCTTGATAAAGAAGATGAAGCAGCTGAAGTTAGAGAGGAAATTGTTGTTGCCCCTCCTGTGTCTGTTGTGTCAGATTCTGTTTCCCCTAGTGATGTGGTCCCTGAGTCTGTCCCTCCTGTGTCTGTTGTGTCAGATTCTGTTTCCCCTAGTGATGTGGTCCCTGAGTCTGTCCCTCCTGTTGTTCCTACATCTACTGTGCGTAGATCCTCCAGACTAGCGGAAGCTGCTGGGGGGGCGGGTATAGTGGATCTTCCCCCTCGGCCTACTCCACCTCCAGTCCCTGTCTCTCGACACCGCAAACGCGGCCAAGAGGGTGCAGGGGTGCTGGATGGTGGTGGGGTCGATGGGGTTGAGGGAGGGGTGTCCATGTCCCATGTCTCACCCTCTGTTGTGGAGGATTCGGATGATGAGGGGTGGGAGAGGACAAAGAGGAAGAAAAAGAAGAAGAGGAAGACCAGTAAAGCGGTCATTTCTTCCTTACAGTTAGAGCCAGGAGGGGTTCCTCTTGGCAACACATTTTCGGTTTTATCAGGGGAGGAGTTAGTATCTGATTTATCTACTTCTTTATCATCTATGGATGAGGGGGAGTCACATAGTGTAAAGAGAGCTGTTTCGGGTGATGAGAGTGTGGTGGAGGTTAAGAAACGACTACCCCAATCATCCTGATGGCAGTGCCCGCTGTGATAAAGGTGGCGACCATTAATGTCGCCAGCGTGAAATCTGCAAGAGCTCGTGATATTGCCTTATTTTTGCTCAGTGAGTTTGATGCTGAGATTTTATTTTTGCAAGAGACCTGGCTCAATACTTTGGCCGATGTCCATCTAGCAAAAAGGGAGTGGAGATGCGGTCCCTCCTTTTGGTCTCTTGCGGCTGAGCCTTGCAGCGGAGTTGCGGTTCTTTTTAAAACCGATATGGTAACGTGCCGGCGGATAATTGAGGTAGAAATGGGGAGATGCATGGTCTTAGACATCTCTGTTAGGGGGCAGGACCTGCGCCTGATCAATATCTATGGACCGCAGTCAAAATGGGACAGGAAATGCCTCTTCACAAAGATCAAGCCCTTCCTTTTTACATCCCAGCAGGTTGTCTTTGGAGGTGACTTTAACACCATAATTAGGCCTGAAGACAGGAGGGTCTCCATAGACAGGCTGGGTTATGATAGCGTTTTTCTTAGAGATATGGTTAGACAAGCAGGCCTGGTAGATGTGCACATTAAGCACTGCCCTGGCAGCACGGGATTCACGTTTCAGAGAGGGAATAGTCAGAGTAGGATAGATAGGTTTTTTTTAAAGGAGAACTCTGCTTTCTCGGCTCCTGAGTTGAGGGCGGTGGAGTTCTCTGACCACTGTATGCTGTCTGTGACTCTGAATGCCTCGGACACTCCACCCAGGGGAAGGGGTACCTGGAAACTGAATTCGGCTCTCCTGGAAGATGTAGAGGTAAGACAATCCTTTGAGGATTTTTTTCAGGCACAGGTTTCTATTCTGGACTTTTGCAGCAGTAAGTCAGAGTGGTGGGAGCTTGTGAAACAAAGGGCGATTGGACTTTTCAAGGCCATAAGTAAGAAGAAGCAGCTTGGTATGTATATTGCCTACCAGCATTTGCGGAGGAAGCTTGATCGTCTTGTCTCGTATGGAGGAGATCCAGGGGAGATCTCGGAGGTAAAGCTTCTTCTTAGGAAGTGTCAATACGACCGGCATGCCTCCTTGGTTCTGGAGAGAGATTACGGGAAATATCACTCGCCTGATCCTTACCAGAACTGTAAGCAAGGCATAGCAGTTAAGACGGTCATAGGTCTGAGGGATAGTACGGGTTCCCTGGTGAAGTCCAGATCAGGGATCCTGGAGATCTTCAGGTCATATTACGCAGACCTTCTGGGAAGAAAGGACCTTAGTCGGGACAGGATGGAAAGCTTTCTGGATTCTACTCCAGGATTGGGAAATGATACATTGCCTTTGATGGATTTGACAGAACCAATTTCAGCGGATGAGGTAGTTCGTGCTATAGAGAAGCTGGCTACCAAAAAGTCGCCTGGGCCAGATGGGTTGACAGCTGAATTTTACAAGTGTTTTAAGTCCATTCTGGCTCCCTTTTTAGCGGAGGTTTATAACAGCTGTTTAGAAGAGGGTTCTCTCCCTCCCTCCATGAGGCAATCCGCTGTGATTCTTCTGTCAAAAGGTAAAGACCCCTCAATAATTGAGAACTGGCGCCCCATCAGTCTTCTCAATGTTGATAGAAAGATCTTGGCGAAGATTCTTTTTTGGCGCTTGTCGTCAGTAGCAGGCGATTTGTTGTCCAATCATCAGCACTGCTCGGTCCAGGGCAGAAGTACCTTTTCAGCAATTTTAGCTGTCCGGGAGGCTTTGGAGCGA
The DNA here is from genome assembly GCF_965119305.1 of Pelophylax lessonae. Classification (NCBI taxonomy): domain Eukaryota; kingdom Metazoa; phylum Chordata; class Amphibia; order Anura; family Ranidae; genus Pelophylax; species Pelophylax lessonae. Next base: position 12,166,656 of record NC_138776.1, on the reverse strand, counting down.
TGCAGGGCTGCTGGATGGAGAAAGTACTTGCTGGCATTGGATCAGGCGAAGGCTTTTGATCGAGTCAATCATGAGTACCTGTATTTGCTACTTGGTAGATACGGCCTGCAGGGGAGGTTTATTGATTGGCTGAAAACATTATATAAAGGGGCTGAGAGCTTCCCACTTGTTAATGGTTGGGTTGGACGGCCTTTTGAGGTTGGCTCTGGTGTGCGCCAGGGGTGTCCTTTGAGCCCCCTGCTGTATGTATTCGCAATCGACCCCTTCATAAGAAGGTTAGAGAGTGGATCGTTGTGTGGGGTGCCTTTGGGCATTGCTGGTGTGCCGCCTTTGAAGGTCGTGGCCTATGCCGATGATGTGTCTGTTATTATCTCTGGGATGGAGGAGGCACAGGAGGTGGTCTCTGTGATAGAGCAGTACACTGAGGCTTCTGGCTCTAAAATCAATCATGAAAAGAGTGAAGTTTTCTGTATGGGTGAGGAGGGTGAAAGCTTCGAACTTCCGGATGCCTTCCCAGAGCACCAGCAGGAAATTAAAGTGTTGGGTATCAAATTTGGTCCTGGTGACTATGGTCATCGAAATTGGGGAAGCAGGTTGTTGAATGCCAATGCCAAGGTGGCAAGCTGGAAGAAATGGAAACTTTCCTTGAGGGAAAGGGTTGACTTGATTAAAACTTACCTGATCCCAATCTTTTTATATGTCAGCTTTGTCTGTATCTTGCCGGAATCTCTCTATGCAAGGGTGTACAGCTGCTTTTTCCAACTGTTATGGGGAAATAGGCTGAACCTGATCAAACGCAATGTAACTTACCTGTCCAGGCGGGAGGGTGGTCTAGGAATGGTCAACCCTATAGTTTTCTTTTCTCTGCTTTTTTTAAAGTATAATCTTGGTAATATGTTAGCAGAGACCCCGCCGGGATGGGTGGGTATTTTTCAATCTTGGTTTAGGCCTTTTCTGCGATGCTGGGAAGATGGCGGGCCAGTGAAAAGTCTGAGAGTCCGACATGGCAAGCTTCCGGCTTATGTTGCCCCGTGTCTGAAAATACTTAGGCAGTGGCAGGTGACAGTGGGGGATATCAAGTCCCTCCCCAGAAAGCTTCTGGAGAAGAGGATTTTGGGCTCTGCTTTCAGTGTGTCGCTGACTTTAAGGGATTGCCCAGGCCCCATAATGAGGGAGGGGTTGCGTTTAATTAACTTAGGAAGAATCCCTTTGAAGTTTAGGGATCAAGCCTGGCTCGCTTTCCATGGAAGGCTCTATGTGAGAGGGAACCTGAAGCATCGCCCTGTGGATGATCGGGATTGTCCTAGAGCGGAGTGTGTTGGTAAAGTGGAGTCTATGGACCACTTTTTGCTCCAGTGTCCCTTTAACATAGAGGTGTATAAAAGGGTGGGGAGGGCTCTAGGCATCCCCTTTCTCTATCGCATGAGTTATGCGGAGTGGGTGTACGGGGCATTCCCGACTCGCTGGGATTTTGATTTGAATACACTTTTTCTAGTTAGTATAGTTGTCCGTTACTTCACGTGGAATGCACGGTGCCAGATTACCCTGCGGAAGAAAGTCCTCCCTGTCGAGGTGGTGGTGTACGATATTCTTGGTGAGGTTGGGAAGATTCGGGGTCTTGAGAAGGGCAGGGAGCCTCGAGCGGTCTGGATAAGGGCGTGGAGGAATATCAGACCTGCTTTTGGTGAACTGTCCATCTCTGGGTGAAAAGCTTTTTTCCTATGCTATTTTTTTCACGCCCTTAGCTTTTGTTAGTTAATATCTTCATTTTTGAAGAAGGGTTGCATGCATAATGGGAGTGGTTTTGTTTCTTGACCTCGCAGGTTTGATGTCTGGTGTGGTGGTGTGAGTCTTATTAAGATAATTTTTTCCGGTAATGATGTGTTTCATGATGTGAGTTTTGTTTTTGCTGTAAAGGCAGTCTTTATTTGAGAGCAGAATTTGCTATGTATTTTTTTTCCCCCCTTTTCATGTAAATATGTATATATTTATTTATGTATATTGATTTTATGCTTATTGATTGCAAGACTTTTAATAAACAAAATTGGGAAGAATGTTCCTTACATTGGTGGTCAGTGGGAAGAATGTTCCTTACATTGGTGGTCAGAAGGAAGAATGTTCCTTACATTGGTGGTCAGTGGGAAGAATGTTCCTTACATTGGTGGTCAGTGGGAAGAATGTTCCTTACATTGGTGGTCAGTGGGAAGAATGCTCCTTACATTGGTGGTCAGTGGGAAGAATGTCCCTTACATTGGTGGTCAGTGGGAAGAATGTTCCTTACATTGGTGGTCAGTGGGAAGAATGCTCCTTACATTGGTGGTCAGTGGGAAGAATGTCCCTTACATTGGTGGTCAGCGGGAAGAATGTCCCTTACATTGGTGGTCAGTGGGAAGAATGTTCCTTACATTGGGGTTCAGTGGGAAGAATGTCCCTTACATTGGTGGTAATTGAGAAGAATTAACCCCTTACAGATAGCTAAAAAGAGCTACAGTAGAAAGAGGAATGGTGTCAGTGAGAGGCAGAGATTGCTTATTGCTCAAGGAACCTCTGGAGGAACCCGAAGATTCCATGGAATACTGGCTGAGGAACCCCGAGCTACCAGGTGGTTATTATAAAGCAGATCCCCCAATTCATGAGTCAATTTGGAAAGGATTGTTTTTTTCTAAAGTAAAGTGGAGTAACACAGTGCCCCTCAATGCCGCCTCATCAGTGCCCCTCAATGCCGCCTCATCAGTGCCCATCAATGCAGCCTCACCAGTGCCCATCAATGTAGCCTGATCAGTGCCCATCAATCCAACCTGATCAGTGCCAATCAATGCAGCCTGATCAGTGCCCATCAATGCAGCTTCACCAGTGCCCATCAATGCAGCTTCACCAGTGCCCATCAATGCAGCCTCATCAGTGCCCATCAACGCAGCCTCTTCAGTGCCCATTAGCGCAGCCTCATCAGTGCTCATCAATGCAGCCTCATTAGTGCCCATCAGCTCAGTCTCATCAGTGCCCATCAATGCAGCCTCATCAGTGCCCATCAATGCAGCCTCATCAGTGCCCACCAGTGCAGCCTCATCGGTGCTCATCAATGCAGCCTAATCAGTGCCCATCAATGCAGCCTCATTAGTGCCCATCAATGCAGCCTCCTCCTTGCCCATCAGTGCAACCTCATCAGTGCCCATCAATGCAGTTTCAACAGTGTCCATCAATGCAGCCTCATCAGTGCCCATCAGCACAGCTTTCTCAGTGTCCATCAATGCAGCCTGAATATTGCCCATCAATGAAGCCTCCCCAGTGCCCATCAATGGAACAGTGTGCTGTCTATCATAAGAGCTGGTCAAGTAGGCAGAACGTTGTTTGACAGCAGCCGTCGTGCAATTTACTGTAAATCCAAGCTGTGTCACAGCGGAAAATCCCCGCTCTGTGAGATTCAGCCGACTCTCCTCTTCCTCTCTCTTCCCCAGTTTCCTGGCCAATCCCTGGGAGGAGAATGGCTCCCATTTAACCCAATAGTCAATGTGCTCAACCCAGCCTGCTGGTGGCGCCTGCCCTCCGAGGCAACCTCACACCCGATGTCAGAGAATGGTTCTTAGAAGGATTGCACACCTGCAAATGCCCAGCAAAATCAAAGATTGGCACATAGAAATTTGTAAATATCACACAGAAATTCGCCAATGAGGACAGGAACGGCCGCGAGGATTAATGTGCCAGTGCGCACTCGCGTGCACCAAAGCATTTTGGCACACGCAATGAGTGACAGATTCTGCCGCCCAGAATGCCAGCAGTATGAGCCATTAGTTGCTGGATGTTCTTCAGCTTCCCCCGTGTGCTCCTGTGTTCCTGTTCTTGCTATTATTTGATTACCTGTAACCTACCTGGCTTACCTTTGACCTGTCTTGTCTCTATTCCCAGCTTTGACCATCAGCTTGTTCCAGTGACCTCGCCTCTGCCTGCTGATCTGTGCTTGACCCCTGGCTTGCTCTTCTGACTCCGCTACTGCCTGATTACCAGTGTATGACCCCCGGATGACTTCTGACCCTGCTTGCTGCTTTCTGGCTGATCATCCATGCATGACTTCTGGCCTAGCTCCTGACTCTGCTCCTAGCTCTCCCTGCTGCCAAGTCTCACCTGGGACTCCTGCCCAGCAGTGCATCCTGGTAATCAGCTGCCATCCAGCGGACATCTCTTCATCACCTCAGCCTATCGCAGCTGGCAACACCTGCTTCTTTGAGCAAAGCATTCCCTGTAACCACCTTCAGGGGTGCTCTGCACTTAGCCACAAGGGAAGCCCTCTAAGTACATCGGCCTCCGACCAGGTACATGACAGTATCATCCAGCCACTATGTCAAAGGCCGACAAAGGGGCTTTCCAGCTCAAGGCGCTGTTGCAACAAGTCACAGCCCTTACCCAGGCAGTGACGAGTTTACAGGAGGGATATTTCCAGTTGAAGGGTCGCTTACAGAACCTGACATTGCCTTCTGCCACAGCAACTCCTAATCCGCCCGCTGCAGTCGCTATGTCCACCTCACCAGCCCAAGAACGTTCAGTTCCTGTTCCTAGTGTGGTGGTCCCACCTTCTGATGCAAGCATACCCACTCCAGAACATTTCTCAGGTGACCGAAGGAAGTTCAAAGCGTTCAATTTAGCCTGCCTGCTGTACCTGACCCTTCAGCCAAGAACTTTTTCTCTAGACACTGTCAAAGTGGGGTTCATTATCTCTCTATTGTCCCATAAACCTCAGTCCTGGGCCCATCACCTGCTGGAGCAGAAGAGTCCCACTGTCAACTCGTTGGATGCATTCTTTGAGGCCATGTCATTATATGATGATCCGCAATGCATGGCCACTGCTGAATCTGCCCTTCATACTTTGCAGCAAGGGTGGCGCCCTGCTGAGGACTATACAGTGGAAATTCGCAGATAGGCAGCAGACACAGGGTAGAATGAGATTGCCCTGAGATACCAATATCAGCTGGGACCTCAGAAGAGCCTTAGGATGAATTAGTACTAGTACAGACCCCCGCTACTCTAGAGGGGCTCATCCAGCTTGCGATCCAAATCGACAGACGCCTGCGGGAGCGACGGTCGGAATGTTCACAATCTTTCCAACCATCATGGATGCTGCCAAAGCAACTGTGTCTGATGGAGAGCCTATGCAGCTGGGTTTGGTCCGTTCTGCTCTAACCCCATATGAAAGACTGCGCCACCAACAGGCCAACCTCTGTCTCTATTGTTGAGGAAGCACACATTTTCTCTGCAACTGTCCTGTGAGACCTAGTAAGTCCTCTCCCCACAGCCCTACGTGCTTCCAAGTTTCTGGATCTTCCCTAACTCCCTTCATTCTCCATGTCTCGTTACAGGAGGCGGAAGGGGAGGTCAGAATTCCAGCAATAGTTGATTCTGGGGCATGCAGTTGCTTCATGGACATTTCCCTAACAAGAAAACTTTGTATTTCCCTCCAAACCAAAAAGCAAAGACTTGAAGTTCACTTGGCTGATGGCACCATCCCTAGATCTGGGCCCATTACACAAGAAACTCTACCCAAACTTACCTCAACTGAATGCAGCCATCAAGAGTTTCTTCACTTTGATGTTCTCTGTTCACCAATGTTCCCTGTGATCCTGGGAATCCCGTGGCTTCGGGCCCACAATCCGCAGATTGACTGGGTTAAAGGAGAGATCCTCTTCACATCATCCTACTGCCTTGAGTCCTGCTTCATTCCTGTGTCCGTGTCACCTGCCAGCTGCCCCACCGTCCAACCAACTTCCAATGCCAGCCAGGACGTTCATGCAGTTTTTTCCACGATTTTCTGGACGTCTTCAATAAAAGAAATGCGGACACAATGCCACCTCACCGTCCTTATGATTGTCCAATCAAGTTGTTACCCGGTGCAGAAATTAACACTAGGGCGGATATTTCCACTTTCAGAGACTGAACTTGAGGCTTTATGTCAATATATTGACGAGAACCTAGAAAAGGGGTTCATTAGTCCTTCATCTTCTCCAGCTGGAGCCAGGATCTTCTTCGTACAAAAGAAAGACCATACCTTCAGGCCATGTGTGGAATATAGGGAGCTCAACAAAATTACGATCAAGAACCGATATCCTCTCCCTCTTGTTTCTGAGCTATTCCAGAGGTTTTGTGATGCCCAGATCTTTACCAAACTGGACTTACAGGGCGCTTACAATCTTGTGCTCATATGTGAGGGAGATGAGTGGAAGACAGCCTTTCAAACTCAATTTGGGCACTTTGAAAATCGTGTTATACCATTTGGACTGTGTAATGCCCCGGCCATCTTCCAGCATTTTTTAAACAATATTTTTAGAGAATTCCTGGATCACTTCATGATCGTTTACTTAGACGATATTCTAATTTTCTCTGCCACCTTGGAGCTACACAGAACCCACGTTCTGTCCACACTAAGGAAGACGGACTTTATGCGAAAGCAGAAAAATGTGACTTTGAAAAAAACATCCATTAAATTCCTGGGCTTAATCATTTCCACCAACAGAGTAGCCATGGATCCTCAAAAAGTATTGGCCTTCCTGGATTGGCCAGCTCCCATCGATAAGAAGGGCATCCAAAAATTTGTGGGGTTTGCTAACTTCTATGGAAGATTTATTAAGAGACTTTTTGGGCATCATTGCCCCAATTACCCAGCTGACCCGTCAACAAACCCATTTTTAGTGGTCCCAGGATGCTCAAGCTGGTTTTCATAAATTATAAATAATAATTTAAAGGCCTTATTCACATCTTCTCCTGTTTTGCAGCACCCAGACCCAGCTCTGCCCTATGTCTTGGAGGTCAATGTATCAGAAATCGCCACAGGGGCCAACCTGTCCCAACGACAAGGTCCTAAGGTGTTGCTGAATCCAGTAGCTTTCTTCTCTCAGAAGATGAGCCAGTCCGGGAAGAATTATGATGTGGGAGATCGGGAGCTATTGGCTATAAAAATTGTTCTAGAGCAGGGGTCTCCAAACTATGGTCCTCCAGTTGTTCTGGAACTGAAATTCCCATCATGCCTAGCCATGTCTGTGAATGTCAGAATTTTACAATGCCTCATGGGACATGTAGTTGCGGAACAGCTGGAGAGCCGTAGTTTGGAGATTCCTGCTCTAGAAGAATGGCGGTATTTGTTTAAAGAAGCGGCTCACCCCATCATGATATTCACAGACCACAAAAACCTAGAGTATCTTAGATCCGCCAAACGTCTAAGGCCATGGCAAGCTCGGTGGGCCTTATTTCTCTCTGGATTCAACTTCCATCTCACGTATCGCCCAGAGTCTAAGAATGGGAAGGCAGATGCTCTCTCATGCATGCTTTCAGAAACTCCCAAGACTGTTGCCCCTAGTACCTAGGACAACTCTCGAAAAGACCTCTGCTTGTGCTCAATGCTCACAATCTGAAATCTCTGCACTCATAAAACAGAAAGGACTACTATGGCATGGAGACAAAATTTTTGTACCTGAGGGAGACAGACTTCAAGTTCTTCCACGATCACCAGCTTGCTGGCCATTTCGGGATCCATAAGGCTTTTGAGCTTAATCAACGTTCCTACTGGTGGCCTACCTAAGGCAGGATTGCAAGGACTATGTGGGTTCATGTACAACCTGTACCCGAAATTAACCACTTAAGCCCCGGAAGATTTTACCCCCTTCCTGACCAGGGGGTATTTTGCGATTCGGCACTGCGTGACTTTAACGGATAATTGCGCGGTCGTGCTACGCTGTACCCAAACAAATTTGATGTCCTTTTTTTCCCACAAACAGAGCTTTCTTTTGGTGGTATTTGATCATCTGTGCGATTTTTTGATCATGCGCTATAAACAAAAAAAGAGCGTCAATTTTGCAAAAATAACAATATTTTTCAAATTTTTTTTATATGAAATTCCCCCCCCCCCCCCAAAAAATGTAAAAATCAAAATTTTTTTAAATTTTTGGCCAATTTGTTTTCTGCTACATATGTTTGGTAAAAAAAATCACAATAAGCGTATTTTGATTGGTTTGCGCAAAAGTTATTGCGTTTACTAACTAAGGGAAAGATTTTTGTCATTTTTGTTGTTTTTTTTTAACACCTAATGGCGGCGATCTGCGATTTTTTTTTGCGGTACTGCGACATTGCGGCGGACAGATCGGACCCTTGAATTACATTTTTGACACTTTTGGGGGTAACAGTGACATTACTACAGTAATCAGTGCTATACATATCCCACTCATCCCTTCTCCTATCCCAGTTCTCAATAAAACAACAAAAACCAAATCCCCCGGACTGTTTTCTGACCGAGCCGAGCACTTAGAATATATTGCATTACCAAGTCGTTGCTATGGGTAACCCAGGGGAATCTGTAACCAGCAGCTCCCGTGGGAGAAGTGCTACAAATAATAACGCTGATAATGATTTATTTAATGATGCTAAAAATATAATTAATGACGATAAAATTATTTATTTAATAATGACATTAATAATAATATAATTATTAATGATAATAATAATTTATTTAATAATAACATTAATATAAATAATGCTACAATGATTTATTTAATAATAACGAATTACGTTAACAATATAAAATAATAACGCTGATAATGATTTATTTTATAATGACGCTAATAATATAATTAATAATGATGATAATATTATAAATAATGATAACAGATTAAACATTAATAATAATAATAATAATAATAATAATGATAGAAAATTATTCTAAAATATTATTAGTTCTGTAATGATGCTGATTATTGTTTTATTAAGAACAAAAATATAATATATTTTAAAAAAAAAACACTTAAAAACAAATAATAATAATTTAAAAATCCTCATTTGAAACATAAGAGTAATAATTAAAATGAGGATTTATAATAATAATCGTAAAAAAATAAAAATAAATGAATGACAATAATAATTAACAGTATAAATAAGAAACAATATTGTCACCATATTAGTTCTGATTGGATAATAATGAGTGTCTCCCTCTCCGCGGCTCCACGCAGCCTCCCCGTGTCTCCGAACGTCACTTCCGGTACATTTTCTGATGGGTACGCTGACATGACACCTGCCACCAGGGGGCGCAGCTTCCCCGACTTCCCCATCATACAGATGTTCCCTGAAAATTCCCTACCATCGCCACTTTCGGTGTGAGTACGTCGGGACACGCTGTATACACCCACATTCTCCTCACACATCACTTCCGCCCGGCCGAAGATTTATGGTAATAACCGGAAGGACTCTATAGTGATCGCCCTGTATAGGAAGTGCTGGCCTCTAGTGGCACCGGAGATAAGTGCAGTCAATGAAATGTCACCAGAAGAAATACAGAGGAGACTATTACTCACCGAATACAGAGAAACATTTCATTATACATCTATTGATATTGTCATAATTATCATTGCTATTATTACTTGTATTAATATTTACAATAATTATTATTTTAAATAATATTACAATTAGTATTTCATCTAAATAAATAAACTAATAATAAAACATATTATTACATTTTATTAATATTATACTAATATAAAATATAATATCATGTATGAATAACAATCAGGAAAATATATAAAATAATATGTAATAATAAAATTAATAATTATAAAATATGATCTGCTATAATAATATATATATATATATATATTCTGTCTGATGCGGCCATTTAATATTCTCGGTCTGTAAAGGGTTTTTATTGCCCCCATGACTCCATTCTGCTCCTAAACTCTCCTATAATATATATTACACCCAATAGGAAACATTCCACTTTGGTGAACATATACGCAGTATTCCATGTTATATAATACCATCCTTTCCACATCTGCTCCCAAACAGCCAGTCAGAACACAGATCAGCCAATCAGATTGAAGCAGCTGCAGGACAAACCATTGAGAGGCTGCGGGCTGTTTACATGCACAGGCTCTATGATTGCTCAGTGGTGGTCACATGACCTGTCTGCAGCCTATAAATAGGAGAGCACAGGGAGAATTTGGCAGTTGGCTCTTGGACTGCACAGAAGAAGCATCTCTCTTGCAGAGCTCCTGAGTGATTGAATTGTATTTCATCACATTATTTCCAGTAATTGGAATTGAGTCAATTTATTGATTGGTATTATTTGTCAGATACTAATCTTTCATTAATAGTAATTGGCATTTTCTGTCAGATATTCTTTTCAAACGAAAATGACGACTAAAATCCTTACCGTCATTCTTATGCTGTTTCTCCCTTGGGGAGTAGACAGAAATACCATCATACAATCCCCAGAGGTCCACGTGGAGGAGGGGATTGTGGAAACAACACAGCAGCCAGCGGAGATTCCGCTGATTTTTAAAATTTTGTACCCATGGGCTGTACCCAGAGATGTCATCAGAGAATCCCCAGAGACTCGCATTGAGGAGCCCAGAAATGTCATCGGAGGGTCCCCAGAGACCCGCATGGAAGAGGAGGAAGAAGTTGTGGAAACAACAAAGCAGCCAGCGGAGATTCCGCTGATTTTTAGAATTTTGTACCCATGGGCTGTACCCAGAGATGTCATCAGAGGGTCCCCAGAGACTCGCATTGAGGAGCCCAGAAATGTCATCAGAGGGTCCCCAGAGACCCGCATGGAAGAGGAGGAAGAAGTTGTGGAAACAACACAGAAGCCAGCGGAGATTCCGCTGATTTTTAGAATTTTGTACCCATGGGCTGTACCCAGAGATGTCATCAGAGGGTCCCCAGAGACCCGCATTGAGGAGCCCAGAAATGTAATCAGAGGGTCCCAAGAAACCCGCATGGAGGAGGAGGATGGGAACATGAAGAGGACAGAGCAGCCAGTGGAGGAAACAGTAAGAGGAATTGAAAATGACCCTCCAGAACCCGTCAGCTGGTTTTCATTCCTGACCTGCACTCCATATTGGTTTAGGTGGGCAGTCCAGATAGGTATTCTCATTCTGAAGTACATCCTGCACCAACATTACCTGGCCAGAATGTTAGGATACTATTTGATGTTCCTGGAGCTGAGTGCATTAATTTATCTACTGATCGATATCTGGAACTGTGAGGGGACAATCTATGAGACCATAATTCTACCCCAGCTTACAAATGCTAGGGATTGGTACCTATGGCTGGTCACCGGACTCTGGTCAGTCTGGTCCGAGGGGTGGGTGGTCTTAGAGAACACAGTCCCACCCCTGCTTATAAATATTGTTGCTGAGCATCGGTCAGAATGCTTTCTGGGGCTTATTACCATGCTGCTGGTACTGCTCCTAATATATTTCAAGCCATTCTACCGACTGTTCCAACCAACAAGTAGCAACGTTACCCCACCACCGAGTGACGTCATTCTACCAGCAAGTGATGACACCATTCCACTAACATGTGATGTAATTCTACCAGCAAGTGATGACACCATCGAACCAACAAATGAAAGTGCGGATATCACCATGGAGGAGACTGACTCTCCCATTCCCACAGTCGCACCTGCTAAGGATTACCTCCGTGCTCGGCTACGCCAGAAAATGAAGAAGCGCAAACCACGTATGGTGGACAGGCACCAAAAAAAAAAACAGCCACGAAAGAGTGACATTCTCCCACTGAGTGATGTCAGCATTCCAGCAAGTAAAAATGCAGAGAGCACTATGGAGGAGACTGACTTTCTCATTCCCAGTGTCACACCTCCTAGGTATAACATCCATGCTCACCTATGGTATATATTACACCAACCAACGAATAATAACATCACCCTACCAAGGAATGACCGTATCCCATCATTGAGTGATGACAACATTTTACCACCAAGGTCTGACAAGGTCCAAGAAAAGACAATACCGAGTGTCTCTTCCAGCGTCATTCCTTCAACACCCGATAACAGCATTCCATCTATGGATAACACTAGGCCATGGAGTGATGAGATCCTACCAACCAAATCTATGACCCCATCAATGAATTCCGGCATTAGGCCACAAAGTAGTACACTTACTTCCCATCCGAGTGTCGCACGGCGTAGTAGCTCTGTCAGCTCTGCACAATTGAATTCTGGCATTAGTCAACAAAGGGCAACACTGGCTGTTGATCCCAGCGCCGAAAGTCTTAGTAATAAAACCCGTCTTCACCTACGGGAATTATTCCGGCTAGTGAAGAAGCGCAAGAAGACCAAGGAGGACTGCCAGGAGCCTTAAACCCGAATCATACTTTTCATAGCGCTCCAGCACTATGGTGTCCCAGTGCCACTGCCAGCTTAGGCTAGGTGGCTTCCAGTTATCAATCTCCGGCCGATTTAATTGACTGGGCCAAGGTGACATCCCTCCCATGCAGGCGTAGGATTTTAGATATCTCGGCATTGCCGAAGTGGTGAATTAACCTGCACGGGCGCAGTTAGTTAGTTATATTATAAATATATTATATATTAATAGTTATACTAAGACACAATGTTAAAAATAAGTTAGGATAGGTATTTAGTTATTTACTTCGTTTAGTTAGTTTACTAAGACAAAAGTTGTTTGTTAGTTATACTTAGATAAAAAAGTTTTAAAAAATGTTACATAGTTAGTTACGTTACTTAGTTTTAGTTTAGTTAGTTAGATATACTAGATAAAAAAAAGTGGAGTGGAGTAGGGAAAGGCCAGAGAGGGAATACTTTGGCTCAGTTAATTGTGGACGGATTTATAATCAGAGACACCACCTGCTGGTTCATTAAGCCCTGTTCTCACAGGTGTAAAAGCGCGATTTACACGCACTTCGCCGTGTCGCGCATAGATTCTATGTGCGTTTGTCAAACCAAAGAACTTTAACCACTTTCTGCCCACATGCCATCAAATAACGGCGGAGCAACGCTGCTCTCGTTCTGGGATGATGTCATATGATAGCATCCAGTTTAGCCTCGATCGATTGCGCGATTGTTAGCACAATATGTTCCAGGGACACGGCCCGACCACAATCTCGGCAGAGAGCCGTGGTTTCGGCTCATTAACCATAAAATCGGCTGTGTCCAATCACAGCCAACCTCATGTAAACAAGGAAGTGCCGTTTATCGGCTTTTCCTTTCTCACACTAACAGAGTGTGAGGTGAGGAGAGCTGATAAGCAGCATCTCCTCACAGGGAAGACTTGTAAAGGTAATCAGGGCTCTGATTACCATGCAGCCTCAACAGTGCCCATCAGTGATGCCTTTCAGTGCCATTTATCAGTGTCCATTGGTGCCGCCTATTAATGCCACCTTTTATTGCCATAAGCTCTGAAGACCCAATCCCTCTAACCTGCAGACAGGTCCTCTTAGAAATCCTAAAGGGATAATCCTAATTTCCAAAGTGGGGGGCGTCTGTTGACCTTTATGGACACATGATCAGCAAGTTTCCCGGATGCTCAGGTAGAGACGTGGTGCTCAGGGGCTACAAGCGGGACTTCCTCTCTCTGCCCCCACCCCGCTTCGTGTTGGCAGGTTGGACAACACGGAGCGGAGTGGGGGGTTGGGGGCTGAGAGCGGAACTTTAGCTTGTAGCCCCTGCCCACTTACCTGAGCATAAGAGAAACTTGCTGACTAGGTGTCCACAAAGCTCAGCAGACCTTTGGGACGTCCCTTCAGGATGTTTGATAGGACCTGTCTGCAGGCTTGGGAGATTAGGTAACCAATGCTTGTGACTAAACTGGGCCCCTGGCCCAGGACTGGCCTTGTAGGTTGAAGCCTTGAAGAAAAGAAAGGAATTCTTCTTGTCTTCACAGGTGGGAGCAATCTTCCCAGCTAAAGGCCTAGCCTTGTTCTACTGGGGTCTATGATTTCTCTTTCCACCTGTGACGTCCTCTATGAAGATGTCTAAAGAGGTACCAAAGTGACGTTCACCATTAAAATGGCACCATTCTGAATGGCACCCCAAACGCGGAGTGATTTTTGTCGTAATAGTAATACAATATGCCAGTAACGTCCTTTATGAAGCTATCTAAGAGTTGGGTAAGAGGCACCAAAGAGATGTTCACCATCAGAAGAAAAATGAAGAGCAAACATTTTTTACATCACTGCTTCACAGCAATATATAGAATGTTCTCTGTATATTGGGGGTCACCCCCCATCCAATGTTCCCTCTAATTTTTTACTGAGCTGAGCAAATAAAAAAATTTCTGAGCGCAAACCTTTAGATTGAGCAATGGGGGGGGGGGGGGGGACGTCAATGCAGAGTGACCAGCTTGCCCCAATCAACTGCAGAGTGCCACAGCAATGCCCCCAATAAACTGCAGAGTGCCACAGCAATGCCCCCAATAAACTGCAGAGTGCCACAGCAATGCCCCCAATAAATTGCAGAGTGTCACAGCAATGCCCCCAATACATTGCAGAGTGTCACAGCAATGCCCCCAATACATTGCAGAGTGTCACAGCAATGCCCCCAATACATTGCAGAGTGCCACAGCAATGCCCCCAATACATTGCAGAGTGCCACAGCAATGCCCCCAATAAACTGCAGAGTGCCACAGCAATGCCCCCAATACATTGCAGAGTGCCACAGCAATGCCCCCAATACATTGCAGAGTGCCACAGCAATGCCCCCAATACATTGCAGAGTGCCACAGCAATGCCCCCAATACATTGCAGAGTGCCACAGCATTGCCCCCAATAAACTGCAGAGTGCCACAGCAATGCCCCCAATAAACTGCAGAGTGCCACAGCATTGCCCCCAATAAACTGCAGAGTGCCACAGCATTGCCCCCAATAAACTGCAGAGTGCCACAGCATTGCCCCCAATAAACTGCAGAGTGCCACAGCATTGCCCCCAATAAACTGCAGAGTGCCACAGCATTGCCCCCAATAAACTGCAGAGTGCCACAGCATTGCCCCCAATAAATTGCAGAGTGCCACAGCAATGCCCCCAATAAATTGCAGAGTGCCACAGCAATGCCCCCAATAAAATGCAGAGTGGCACAGCATTGCCCCCAATAAAATGCAGAGTGCCACAGCATTGCCCCCAATAAATTGCAGAGTGCCACAGCAATGCCCCCAATAAATTGCAGAGTGCCACAGCAATGCCCCCAATAAAATGCAGAGTGGCACAGCATTGCCCCCAATAAAATGCAGAGTGCCACAGCAATGCCCCCAATAAATTGCAGAGTGCCACAGCATTGCCCCCAATAAACTGCAGAGTGCCACAGCATTGCCCCCAATAAACTGCAGAGTGCCACAGCATTGCCCCCAATAAACTGCAGAGTGCCACAGCATTGCCCCCAATAAACTGCAGAGTGCCACAGCATTGCCCCCAATAAACTGCAGAGTGCCACAGCATTGCCCCCAATAAACTGCAGAGTGCCACAGCATTGCCCCCAATAAACTGCAGAGTGCCACAGCATTGCCCCCAATAAATTGCAGAGTGCCACAGCAATGCCCCCAATAAAATGCAGAGTGCCACAGCAATGCCCCCAATAAAATGCAGAGTGCCACAGCATTGCCCCCAATAAACTGCAGAGTGCCACAGCATTGCCCCCAATAAACTGCAGAGTGCCACAGCATTGCCCCCAATAAACTGCAGAGTGCCACAGCATTGCCCCCAATAAACTGCAGAGTGCCACAGCATTGCCCCCAATAAACTGCAGAGTGCCACAGCATTGCCCCCAATAAACTGCAGAGTGCCACAGCATTGCCTCCAATAAACTGCAGAGTGCCACAGCATTGCCCCCAATAAACTGCAGAGTGCCACAGCATTGCCCCCAATAAACTGCAGAGTGCCACAGCATTGCCCCCAATAAACTGCAGAGTGCCACAGCATTGCCCCCAATAAACTGCAGAGTGCCACAGCATTGCCCCCAATAAACTGCAGAGTGCCACAGCATTGCCCCCAATAAACTGCAGAGTGCCACAGCATTGCCCCCAATAAACTGCAGAGTGCCACAGCATTGCCCCCAATAAACTGCAGAGTGCCACAGCATTGCCCCCAATAAACTGCAGAGTGCCACAGCATTGCCCCCAATAAACTGCAGAGTGCCACAGCATTGCCCCCAATAAACTGCAGAGTGCCACAGCATTGCCCCCAATAAACTGCAGAGTGCCACAGCAATGCCCCCAATACATTGCAGAGTGCCACAGCAATGCCCCCAATACATTGCAGAGTGCCACAGCAATGCCCCCAATACATTGCAGAGTGCCACAGCAATGCCCCCAATACATTGCAGAGTGCCACAGCAATGCCCCCAATACATTGCAGAGTGCCACAGCAATGCCCCCAATACATTGCAGAGTGCCACAGCAATGCCCCCAATACATTGCAGAGTGCCACAGCAATGCCCCCAATACATTGCAGAGTGCCACAGCAATGCCCCCAATACATTGCAGAGTGCCACAGCAATGCCCCCAATACATTGCAGAGTGCCACAGCAATGCCCCCAATAAAATGCAGAGTGCCACAGCAATGCCCCCAATAAACTGCAGAGTGCCACAGCATTGCCCCCAATAAACTGCAGAGTGCCACAGCATTGCCCCCAATAAACTGCAGAGTGCCACAGCATTGCCCCCAATAAACTGCAGAGTGCCACAGCATTGCCCCCAATAAACTGCAGAGTGCCACAGCATTGCCCCCAATAAAATGCAGAGTGCCACAGCATTGCCCCCAATAAAATGCAGAGTGCCACAGCATTGCCCCCAATAAAATGCAGAGTGCCACAGCATTGCCCCCAATAAAATGCAGAGTGCCACAGCAATGCCCCCAATAAAATGCAGAGTGCCACAGCAATGCCCCCAATAAAATGCAGAGTGCCACAGCAATGCCCCCAATAAAATGCAGAGTGCCACAGCAATGCCCCCAATAAAATGCAGAGTGCCACAGCAATGCCCCCAATAAAATGCAGAGTGCCACAGCAATGCCCCCAATAAAATGCAGAGTGCCACAGCAATGCCCCCAATAAAATGCAGAGTGCCACAGCAATGCCCCCAATAAAATGCAGAGTGCCACAGCAATGCCCCCAATAAAATGCAGAGTGCCACAGCAATGCCCCCAATAAAATGCAGAGTGCCACAGCAATGCCCCCAATAAAATGCAGAGTGCCACAGCAATGCCCCCAATAAACTGCAGAGTGCCACAGCAATGCCCCCCCGCGACCCCGTGCACTTACCTCACGGACGGTCACGGCACTCTGTCTTCAGTCCCCGGCTTCCAGCTTCCCGCGTCTCCATCCTCCCGAGTCCCGGCGCCTCCTCCTCGGCCAATGGCATGAAGTTGGCCTTTCGGCCAATCAGGAAGCGGGAGGACCCGCTCCCTGATTGGCCAGGAGGAGGATCCGTATGACAATAGCGAATTTTCATTCGCTATTGTCACACGATGGGCGTGCTCTCGGGGTGCACGCTCTGCTCCCTGGCCGCTCCGTCTGCGGCTGCGCCGTCTAACTAGGTGCTTGCGCGGGACGTAATTTCCACTGCGCGACCGCGCACGCGCGCACCTTAAAGGGAACACTGCCCCCATCATATCTGTATATAGAATATTCTCTCATCCATCCCTAACAACAGGAGTTGTCCAAGGGTTGGATTGGGTTGGGGGAATGGAAGAGACCTTCACCACCAAAAGACATGCGCAAGAAGCGTTTTTCACATTGCTGTTCCACAGACCAACATTTCAGACAAAGAAACCTCCTCATGTTCACAGACAGAACTCCTGCAGGAAATAAGATGGACAACATCAAGGAACCCGGCCACGTAATAATGAAGAGTTGAAGGCATCATCTCTAAGCTCTATTGGACATCATTGATTTACCCTGCTCAGCGGGGGCGGCCTTATATAACAGAGGCCGCATACGGGCAGCACAGAGGCTTAGTGGTTGGCCTTGCAGTACTGGGGTCCTTGGTTCAAATCAAGAACAGGACATTATCTGCATGGAGTTTGCATGTTCTCCCTGTGCTTGCGTGGGTTTCCTCCGGGTACTCCGGTTTCCTCCCACACTCCAAAGACATGCTATATTTGGGTTGGTGGTGCAGTGGTAAGCAGGAGGCGTTTTTCATATTGCTGCTCCACAGACCAAGTTTTCAGACACTTCTGCAGGAAATAGGAAGGACAACCCGTCCACCTAATAATGTAGAAGTGAAGGCATCAGCTCTGATCTCTATTGGACATCACTGATTTACCCTGCTCAGCGGGGGCGGCCTTATATAACAGAGGCCGCATACAGGCAGCACAGAGGCTTAGTGGTTAGCCTTGCAGTACTGGGGTCCTTGGTTCAAATCCAGAACAGGACGTTATCTGCATGGAGTTTGCATGTTCTCCCTGTGCTTGCGTGGGTTTCCTCCGGGTACTCCGGTTTCCTCCCACACTCCAAAGACATGCTACCTTGCGTTGATGGTGCAGTGGTAAGTATAGCTGCTTTTCAAGCAGCTGACAGCTGAGCCGGGTTCGATTCCCGGCCAACGCAATCGCCATGATATCTGCCTCACCTTCTAAGTGCATTGAGTTCCCCAGGGGGAAAGCGCTATACACATTAGGTGTTGAGTATATATCAAAGGTGGAATAAAATTTAAACCAAAACTAATGAAGTGAATGTGTCGTATGTTTGTATAGGTTTTAGTAAACATTATTGAATAACAGATTTCTTGCAGGTGGGTGTGCAGGTAAGTATAGGCATGTTTGTTATTTTAATACAAATAAAAAAAAAGGTTTACAACCCCTTTAACAAAAAAATATGTAGCAGAAAACATATTGGCCTAATGATGAAGAAATTACATTTTTTATTGGATATGTTTTATAGCAGAAAGTAAAACATTTTTGGTTTTTTTTTTTCAATTGTTTAGCAAAAAATAACCAAATAAATACCACCAAAATATATCTCTATCTGTCTCAAAAAAATGTTATCAAAAATGATTTTGACCCCAGATTTCTCCATAAAGAGGACCTGTCACCCTTATTTATGTTACAAGGGGTGTTTACATTCCCTGTGATAGGAATAAAAGTGTTCAATAAATAGAGAAAGAAAGAAAGAAAGAAAGAAAGAAAGAAAGAAAGAAAGAAAGAAAGAAAGAAAGAAAGAAAGAAGGGGAAAGAAAGAAAGAAGGGGAAAGAAAGAAAGGTTAAGAAGATATTTGGGGTCTTTTTGACCCCAGATCCCTCCATAAAGAGGACCTGTCATCCCTATTTCTATTACAAAGGGTGTTTACATTCCCTGTAATAGGAATAAAAGTGTTGAAGAAAGAAAGAAAGAAAGAAAGAAAGAAAGAAAGAAAGAAAGAAAGAAAGAAAGAAAGAAAGAGAAAGAAAGAAAGAAAGAAAGAAAGAAGGAGAAAGAAAGAAAGAAAGGTTTAGAAGAGATTTTGGGGTCTTTCTGACCCCAGATCTCTCCATAAAGAGGACCTGTAATCCTTATTTCTGTTACAAGGGATGTTTACATTCCCTGTAATTGGAATAAAAGTGTTCAAGAAAGAAAGAAAGAAAGAAAGAAAGAAAGAAAGAAAGAAAGAAAGAAAGAAAGAAAGAAAGAAAGAAAGAAAGAAAGAAAGAAAGAAAGAAAGAAAGAAAGAAAGAAAGAAAGAAAGAAAGAAAGGTTAAGAAGATATTTGGGGTCTTTTTGACCCCAGATCCCCCCATAAAGAGGACCTGTCATCCTTATTTCTATTACAAGGGATGTTTACATTCCCTGTAATAGGAATAAAAGTGTTCAATAAATAAAGAAAGAGAGAAAGAAAGAAAGGTTTAGAAGAGATTTGGGGTCATTATGACCCCAGATCCCTCCATAAAGAGGACCTGTCATCCTTATTTCTATTACAAGGGATGTTTACATTCCCTGTGATAGGAATAAAAGTGAGAAAGAAAGAAAGAAAGAAAGAAGGGGAAAGAAAGAAAGAAAGGTTAAGAAGATATTTGGGGTCTTTTTAACCCCAGATCCCTCCATAAAGAGGACCTGTCATCCTTATTTCTATTACACGGGGTGTTTATATTCCCTGTAATAGGAATAAAAGTGTTCAATAAATAAAGAAAGAGAGAAAGAAAGAAAGAACGAATGATCTTTTGCATTTCCTGGTAGAGGAGAGATTTGATGTCGTATTGACCCCAGGTGTCTCCATAAAGAGGACCTGTCATCCCTTATTTCTATCACAAGGGATGTTTAAACTGCCGGCACAGTGAAAGAGAAATGCGTAAGCACTTCTCTTATGGCAAAGCTGGTAAGAGGGAGATCTTTCCCTTCTTCCCTCCTGCACACAGCAATAATTCTCATGCGCACAAAGTAATAGGTTGTTCCCAGGCACATCCTGCACACCCTATGCATATGCCTATGGTAATGGAGGATGATCAGGTGGGGATAGTGGCAGATCCGCCAGCCTAGTAGTCACTTTGAGAAAGAACACAGTAAGGCACATGGGGGGGGGGAATTTACTAAAACTGGAGGATGCAAAATCTGGTGCAGTTCTGCATATAAACCAATCAGCTTCCAAGTTTATTGTGAAAGCTTAACTGAATAAGCTGAAGTTAGAAGCTGATTGGTTACAATGCACAGCTGCATTAGATTCTGTCTGCTCCAGTTTTAGTAAATCTCTCCCACAGTTTTTAAAGAGCAGATAGA
Organism: Pelophylax lessonae; assembly: GCF_965119305.1. Taxonomy (NCBI): domain Eukaryota; kingdom Metazoa; phylum Chordata; class Amphibia; order Anura; family Ranidae; genus Pelophylax; species Pelophylax lessonae. The sequence continues at coordinate 12,146,194 of NC_138776.1, read as the reverse complement.
GAGATCCGGATCCACAATAAAGTTTTCTGTCTTTCTTCTTTCATACAACTGATACAAATGATACAACTGATACAAACGATACAACTGATACAAATGATACAAATGATACAACTGATACAAATGATACAAATGATACAGCTGATACAAATGATACAACTGATACAAATGATACAAATGATACAAATGATACAAATTATACAGATATACTGTGGCAGGACGGCCCTCCTGCGCGAACCAACGTACCTGTAGGAGGGCTCATGCTTGGGGAATCTGGGGTGCGCGATTGAACACAGCCATGGGTGTCCGCAAAACTTTTTTCAGGGGGGGGGGGGCATCGTTTTAAGGTCACCCATGCTCCACCCCTTTTCAACAATGTCATGAAGGGGAGGGGCTTAGTCATAGTATTTATTTTTAAAGAGCAAATAGCAGCATTTATTTTAAAGCATTTGTTAACCTAAAAAAAAGAAATTGATCCTGTTCCCTTAAAGCATGATATGCAGCACAGTGCTTTGCTGTGTAATGTGTCCCCTTCTATCACCTAAAATACCTGGTTGATCCTGCCTGGCTATTTTCTCCTCTCTGCAAACTGACCACGGCAGGGGCGTAACTACAGGGGTTGCAATTGCAACCGGGCCCCATGCTCCAGGGGGCCTGTACGGCTCCCCTGTATACCTGGATAGGAGGGGTGGTGGGGGCAGCATGTAGAGAAATCACTGTCCTCTTTAGCTGCAGCAGGAAAATGGAGGAGATTGGTTCCTCTGTATGCTGCCCCCGCCACTCCTCCTATCCAGTTCACTTGTGTTCTGCTGTCTCTGGGCCCCTGTGTGCTCCCCTGGTCCCCCCCACCAGGATCAGTGGGAAGAGCCCCAGGCTTGAGGATAAGGGCCCCGGCCAGGGGTCCGGGGGACCTTCATGGTTTCTTGCACCGGGGCCCTGAAGGGTCTAGTTACGCCTCTGGACCACGGTATACCATGGCTGCCAGGCCTTGACACTGTGGTCAGTTTACATGTCTCAATCATCCGCAGCCCTCCTGTCCTCCTCTGTCCTCTCTCCCCCCTCCCTCCCTGCCTGTCTGCTCCTGTCAGTGCCCCCCCCCTCCCCCCCCCTCTCCTCCTGCTGCTGTAGTTTAATTTAAAGTTTCATATCCAGTCTACAGTCTGTTTAATAATCCTGTGTGCCCCCTGTGTCTGTGTTTTATAAAAATAAGCCGTTCTTTACAAGTTTTCAGAGCGCCACTCGCCGCTCACGTGACCCGCCGCCTCTCTCCTCCTCTCTTCTTCCCTTCCCCTCCTCCTCCTCCCGTCCCCACTGACATCAATGAGGAATCCTCGGCCCCGCTCGCTGCAGAAAGCTGTCAGACGGGGAGAGGAGAGAGCCGACGGGTCACGTGAGCGGCGCTCGGCCCTCTGAAAACTGGTAAAGAATGGCTTATTTTTTTTAAAACACATACACAGATACAGGGGCACACAGGATTATTAAACAGACCCGACAGGATGGTATAAAGTGTCTTAACAACCACTTGAAAGGGGAAGTTGAGATTTCAGGGGGGGCGGGGGCTTTTGCCCCCCCCTTGTCCCTACCTGCGGACGTCTATGGACACAACAGGTGCAAATCAGTGGGTCTGGGGGACGCGATGTCCGCTGGGACCCGCTGATCGTTCAGTGAAGAGGCAGAATAGCAGTCTGCCTATGTAAACAAGGCAGACCGCTAGAGAGGAAGATGGAGATCTTGTGTTTCTGCTAAGTAGGAACACGGATCTCTGTATTCCGCCAGCTAAGCCCCTCCCCCACACAGTTAGAAAGCACTCCATAGGAGCACACTTAACCCTTTGATCGCCCCTGATGTTAACCCCTTCCCTGCCAGTGTCATTAGTACAGTGACAGTGCATTTTTTTAGCCCTGATCACTGGTCCCCAAAAAAGTGTCACTCAGAGTCGGATTTGTTGGAGTCCAGTTAAAAATCACTAATCGCCGTCATTGCTAGTAAAAAAATAAATAAATAAATAAAAATTCCATAACTCTTTATTGGGTTTTTTTTTTTACCAAAAATATGTAGCAGAATACATATTGGCTTAAACTGATAAATTATTTCGATTTTTAAATTTTTTTTTTTATTGGGAATGTTATATAGCAGAAAGTAAAAAATATTGTTTTTTTTTTTTCAAAATTGTCGCTCTTTTTTTTTGTTTATAGCGTAAAAAATAAAAACCACAGAGGTGATCAAATACCACCAAAAGAAAGCTCTATTTGTGGACATCAATTTTATTTGGGTACAGCGTCGCATGACGGCGCAATTGTCAGTTAAAATATCGCAGTGCCGAATCGCAACAAAATGGCCTGGTCATTAAGGGGGGTAAAACCTTCCGGGGCTGAAGTGGTTAAGGAGACGTCCACATCCACCTTAGATCCAGGAAAGTCTCGGGGACAATAAGATGTAGAATGTCCCCGTTGCTGCGTGTGCTAGAAATGTCTCCACCAGCAAGAATTGGACTCGATCTGCTTTGACTCGTTGCCTGCTTGGATCAGAGGCGGGGCTTAGAGCTGCCATTTTGAAATGTCGCCGATTGTCCTTAACTGCCACAACGGGCGATACTTATCAGTGCTCTGCAGGAATCTGCACTGTCATTGTTACATTCCCCATACCAAGGGATGTGTCGGCTACTTCACAGCACACATTGATGGTATTTAAATGTTTAAAGCCCTGCTTCGGGCCGAAAAATAAATTTTTTACCCCCCACACACACACTTCATGGGTTAAATGATCGTTAATAGGGAACTTTTGCTTTATTTTTTTTATTGTCTCATTTTAAGGCTTTTTTTTAGGTGTTTTTATGCATGTTTTTGTACAAAGTTTTTAAAGTGTTTTTTTTTTTGTTTTTTAGAAATATGTTTATTGAAGTTTGAGATAAAAGAAACATGTTGAACATGAACATAATAAAAAAATAAAAAAAGAAATAAACACCAGGGTTAGAGGTTAACCCTAGCAAAGAATAAATAAATAATAAATAAAAAAATAATGATAAATACACAATTAATTATAAATAATGAAATTAAATAAATACATAACAAATAAATAAATAACACTTTCCCTATATATAAAACATTAATACTGGTGTTGATTTACATACTATATATTTATTCTTTGTTGCTGTAACCCCTAACCCTAATCAAATAAATGATTAAATAACAAAAAAATTAACAACAGGTTTAGGGGTTAACCCTAACAAAGAATAACTAAATAAAACTAAACAATGATAAATACTATATAATTAAATTAAATAAATACTAATAAATAATAAAAATAATAATAAAAATAAAAAACAATTTCACTATAAAAATAAATAAATAAACCCCTAACCTTGGTGTTTATTTATTATTTTTATCAATTGGTGGTCAGTGGGAAGAATGCTCCTTACATTGGTGGTCAGTGGGAAGAATGCTCCTTACATTGGTGGTCAGTGGGAAGAATGTTCCTTACATTGGTGGTCAGTGGGAAGAATGTTCCTTACATTGGTGGTCAGTGGGAAGAAGGAGGAGGACACACCCAAGGAGCTCTCTGTGAGAACCAGCCCTTTTCAAGCCTGGGCCTTGCTTGCTAGCTTGGCCCAGGAACAATGCCTGATCCTGGGGGAGGCCCTGGGAGGGACCCCCCTGATGACACGGGGCCTAGTGAGGAGGAGGTGGAGGACCTGTCTGTGGGTCCAGGCCCCGATGAGAATGCGGATGTCTTCAGCCAGAAGGTTATCAATCGTTTTAGGGCGATTGGAAGAGCTGAAGAAAAGCTTAAAGTTTTGAAGGCTGAACATAAATCCTTCAGAGCCAAATACTGCCAGGCCTGGAGTAAAAATCGTACAGCCATGAAGCCTGAGCTACAGGAATTGGAAGATAAGGTAAAGAAACAATCTTTATTACTGGAAAAGTTGAAAGATAGAAGCGGAGTGTTTAAAGAAAAATTTGATAATGAGAGGAGATTTGCCAGCCAAGCATCAGCAAGTTCTGTGGATCAGCAGCCTCAGTTAATGGATGACCAGGCTCCATCTGCCTCTGCACCTCTCCCCCCATGCCAGAACTGGGAATCGCCAGCGGCAACCAGCCAGGGGGTTGAGAGTGGGCATGGATCCCTGACATTCATCCAGGAGATGGAGTCACCCCTGAGAGCAGATAAGTTTGCATTCACTGATGATCCATCAGAAATCCCTGTGGATGGGCAGAGGAGATACAAACCAGCAAAGCCAGTACTGGTGGAGAAATCCCGGTATACCATGCTGCCATCCAACATGTCTGCCCCACCTGCTGTAGTGGATGGTGTCCCAGGTGAGAAGGAGCTTTGCCTACAGCTACCTATTGGAGATTCTGCTGTGAACACAACCAGTACAGACATGCAGGGAAAATCCCTGACCGTGAAATCCCCGGACCATCAGGTGAATGTGGATGGACCTGCATCTAACACCCCAGACATGGATTTTGCTGGTCTGGCTGAGACCAGTAGTCCCTCTGAAAGCAAAATGGCTGCCAGCTCCAAGGAGTCTGTTTCACTTTCACCAGAGCTTCCCAGTGTTTCAGGGCAGATTGACCAGCTGATTGCTGGTGGGGGAGGGGATCAGCATGCTGCTGTGTTTGGAATGGAAGCAGCCATGGAAGTTACCTGCAGTGTTTTACCTGCTGCTGTGCTAGAACAGAATTCCATTTCCACAGCTGAAAACCCTGTCCTAGTGGAAGAGAAGATGACAGCTGAAACTCTTACCAGTGCAGCACCAACTATGGATTCTGCTGTGAAGACAACAAATATCCCAGCAAGTGTTAAAAATGACAATAATCATAAAGCAATGAATGTGGTGGGTGGTGGTGAAGGGGATAATATTGCTGGGAAAAATAGAAATGACATTTCTCCCCCTGCTCAGCAGAGGAAAGATTTATCGATTGTACAGATCAATCCCGGATCTGTACAATCGTTATCTGTTATGTCTGTGTCGGATGTTTCAAAACAAACTGATGGATTTTCTGCTGGGAGGAATGTTGGAAGCTATGCTTCAGTTTTGGGGAGTCACACCAGGGTGAGTGGTGGGGTTTCGGTTAATAATCGCAATTCAAGGAGGTTTGTTGGGGGGTTGGTTAGTGGGTATAGGAGGAGGAATGTGGTACAGTTGCGGTGGGAGGGCGATGGAACGCCGCCAGTAAGGGGGAGAGTGGCCGAGTTGGTCTTGGAAATGGGGTTTAAAGCCTGTGACATTTTTGCTTTGATTTGCCCGGTGGGAAGTTATGAATTTGATTTATCGTTTGTGAAACCTGAGAGTTTGGATCTCTTTTGGGAGAGATTTAGGAGGTGCAAGGGCCTTCAGCAGTGGAGTGGTTTGGTGCCAAAGGTGATCTCAAGACAGCCTCTGATAAAGTCGGTGACCATCTTGGTGCGTAACGAATCCATACCAGAGGCTGATTTATTAGTATGGCTACGCCGATATGGCGAGGTCCTCACTCCACTGCGGAAGGTCCTTGATGAGCATGGGATATGGACAGGGGCCTGGACAGTGTCACTAAAATTGGGGGTGCTGGGCGATGTAGTTCAGCACCTTCCCTGCTCAGCCTTTCTGGGTAGGGATAGGCTGACCATTTTCTACCAAGGTCAGCCTAAGGTATGTAATAAATGTGGTGATAAAGGCCACTTTGCATCGTCCTGCACCCACAAGAAGTGCTCACTATGCCAGGATTTAGGCCATTTGGCCAGAGAATGCACCCAGATTCGGTGCAATTTGTGCCAGCAGCTGGGTCATCCATATAGCCAGTGCCCAGAGGCACTGCATAACTTGCCAGGATTGGAGACTGAGCTGCAGAGGCTTGATAAAGAAGATGAAGCAGCTGAAGTTAGAGAGGAATTTGTTGTTGCCCCTCCTGTGTCTGTTGTGTCAGATTCTGTTTCCCCTAGTGATGTGGTCCCTGAGTCTGTCCCTCCTGTGTCTGTTGTGTCAGATTCTGTTTCCCCTAGTGATGTGGTCCCTGAGTCTGTCCCTCCTGTTGTTCCTACATCTACTGTGCGTAGATCCTCCAGACTAGCGGAAGCTGCTGGGGGGGCGGGTATAGTGGATCTTCCCCCTCGGCCTACTCCACCTCCAGTCCCTGTCTCTCGACACCGCAAACGCGGCCAAGAGGGTGCAGGGGTGCTGGATGGTGGTGGGGTCGATGGGGTTGAGGGAGGGGTGTCCATGTCCCATATCTCACCCTCTGTTGTGGAGGATTCGGATGATGAGGGGTGGGAGAGGACAAAGAGGAAGAAAAAGAAGAAGAGGAAGACCAGTAAGGCGGTCATTTCTTCCTTACAGTTAGAGCCAGGAGGGGTTCCTCTTGGCAACACATTTTCGGTTTTATCAGGGGAGGAGTTAGTATCTGATTTATCTACTTCTTTATCATCTATGGATGAGGGGGAGTCACATAGTGTAAAGAGAGCTGCTTCGGGTGATGAGAGTGTGGTGGAGGTTAAGAAACGACTACCCCAATCATCCTGATGGCAGTGCCCGCTCTGATAAAGGTGGCGACCATTAATGTCGCCAGCGTGAAATCTGCAAGAGCTCGTGATATTGCCTTATTTTTGCTCAGTGAGTTTGATGCTGAGATTTTATTTTTGCAAGAGACCTGGCTCAATACTTTGGCCGATGTCCATCTAGCAAAAAGGGAGTGGAGATGCGGTCCCTCCTTTTGGTCTCTTGCGGCTGAGCCTTGCAGCGGAGTTGCGGTTCTTTTTAAAACCGATATGGTAACGTGCCGGCGGATAATTGAGGTAGAAATGGGGAGATGCATGGTCTTAGACGTCTCTGTTAGGGGGCAGGACCTGCGCCTCATCAATATCTATGGACCGCAGTCAAAATGGGACAGGAAATGCCTCTTCACAAGATCAAGCCCTTCCTTTTTACATCCCAGCAGGTTGTCTTTGGAGGTGACTTTAACACCATAATTAGGCCTGAAGACAGGAGGGTCTCCATAGACAGGCTGGGTTATGATAGCGTTTTTCTTAGAGATATGGTTAGACAAGCAGGCCTGGTAGATGTGCACATTAAGCACTGCCCTGGCAGCACAGGATTCACATTTCAGAGAGGGAATAGTCAGAGTAGGATAGACAGGTTTTTTTTAAAGGAGAACTCTGCTTTCTCGGCTCCTGAGTTGAGGGCGGTGGAGTTCTCTGACCACTGTATGCTGTCTGTGACTCTGAATGCCTCGGACACTCCACCCAGGGGAAGGGGTACCTGGAAACTGAATTCGGCTCTCCTGGAAGATGTAGAGGTAAGACAATCCTTTGAGGATTTTTTTCAGGCACAGGTTTCTATTCTGGACTTTTGCAGCAGTAAGTCAGAGTGGTGGGAGCTTGTGAAACAAAGGGCGATTGGACTTTTCAAGGCCATAAGTAAGAAGAAGCAGCTTGGTATGTATATTGTCTACCAGCATTTGCGGAGGAAGCTTGATCGTCTTGTCTCGTATGGAGGAGATCCAGGGGAGATCTCGGAGGTAAAGCTTCTTCTTAGGAAGTGTCAATACGACCGGCATGCCTCCTTGGTTCTGGAGAGAGATTATGGGAAATATCACTCGCCTGATCCTTACCAGAACTGTAAGCAAGGCATAGCAGTTAAGACGGTCATAGGTCTGAGGGATAGTACGGGTTCCCTGGTGAAGTCCAGATCAGGGATCCTGGAGATCTTCAGGTCATATTACGCAGACCTTCTGGGAAGAAAGGACCTTAGTCGGGACAGGATGGAAAGCTTTCTGGATTCTACTCCAGGATTGGGAAATGATACATTGCCTTTGATGGATTTGACAGAACCAATTTCAGCGGATGAGGTAGTTCGTGCTATAGAGAAGCTGGCTACCAAAAAATCGCCTGGGCCAGATGGGTTGACAGCTGAATTTTACAAGTGTTTTAAGTCCATTCTGGCTCCCTTTTTAGCGGAGGTTTATAACAGCTGTTTAGAAGAGGGTTCTCTCCCTCCCTCCATGAGGCAATCCGCTGTGATTCTTCTGTCAAAAGGTAAAGACCCCTCAATAATTGAGAACTGGCGCCCCATCAGTCTTCTCAATGTTGATAGAAAGATCTTGGCGAAGATTCTTTTTTGGCGCTTGTCGTCAGTAGCAGGCGATTTGTTGTCCAATCATCAGCACTGCTCGGTCCAGGGCAGAAGTACCTTTTCAGCAATTTTAGCTGTCCGGGAGGCTTTGGAGCGATGCAGGGCTGCTGGATGGAGAAAGTACTTGCTGGCATTGGATCAGGCGAAGGCTTTTGATCGAGTCAATCATGAGTACCTGTATTTGCTACTTGGTAGATACGGCCTGCAGGGGAGGTTTATTGATTGGCTGAAAACATTATATAAAGGGGCTGAGAGCTTCCCACTTGTTAACGGTTGGGTTGGACGGCCTTTTGAGGTTGGCTCTGGTGTGCGCCAGGGGTGTCCTTTGAGCCCCCTGCTATATGTATTCACAATCGACCCCTTCATAAGAAGGTTAGAGAGTGGATCGTTGTGTGGGGTGCCTTTGGGCATTGCTGGTGTGCCACCTTTGAAGGTCGTGGCCTATGCCGATGATGTGTCTGTTATTATCTCTGGGATGGAGGAGGCGCAGGAGGTGGTCTCTGTGATAGAGCAGTACACAGAGGCTTCTGGCTCTAAAATCAATCATGAAAAGAGTGAAGTTTTCTGGATGGGTGAGGAGGGTGAAAGCTTCGAACTTCCGGATGCCTTCCCAGAGCCCCAGCAGGAAATTAAAGTGTTGGGCATCAAATTTGGTCCTGGTGACTATGGTCATCGAAATTGGGAAAGCAGGTTGTTGAATGCCAATGCCAAGGTGGCAAGCTAGAAGAAATGGAAACTTTCCTTGAGGGAAAGGGTTGACTTGATTAAAACTTACCTGATCCCAATCCTTTTATATGTCAGCTTTGTCTGTATCTTGCCGGAATCTCTCTATGCAAGGGTGTACAGCTGCTTTTTCCAACTGTTATGGGGAAATAGGCTGAACCTGATCAAACGCAATGTAACTTACCTGTCCAGGCGGGAGGGTGGTCTAGGAATGGTCAACCCTATAGTTTTCTTTTCTCTGCTCTTTTTAAAGTATAATCTTGGTAATATGTTAGCAGAGACCCCGCCGGGATGGGTGGGTATTTTTCAATCTTGGTTTAGGCCTTTTCTGCGATGCTGGGAAGATGGCGGGCCAGTGAATAGTCTGAGAGTCCGACATGGCAAGCTTCCGGCTTATGTTGCCCCGTGTCTGAAAATACTTAGGCAGTGGCAGGTGACAGTGGGGGATATCAAGTCCCTCCCCAGAAAGCTTCTGGAGAAGAGGATTTTGGGCTCTGCTTTCAGTGTGTCACTGACCTTAAGGGATTTCCCAGGCCCCGTAATGAGGGAGGGGTTGCGTTTAATTAACTTAGGAAGAATCCCTTTGAAGTTTAGGGATCAAGCCTGGCTCGCTTTCCATGGAAGGCTCTATGTGAGAGGGAACCTGAAGCATCGCCCTGTGGATGATCGGGATTGTCCTAGAGCGGAGTGTGTTGGTAAAGTGGAGTCTATGGACCACTTTTTGCTCCAGTGTCCCTTTAACATAGAGGTGTATAAAAGGGTGGGGAGGGCTCTAGGCCTCCCCTTTCTCTATCGCATGAGTTATGCGGAGTGGGTGTACGGGGCATTCCCGACTCGCTGGGATTTTGATTTGGATACACTTTTTCTAGTTAGTATAGTTGTCCGTTACTTCATGTGGAATGCACGGTGCCAGATTACCCTGCGGAAGAAAGTCCTCCCTGTTGAGGTGGTGGTGTACGATATTCTGGGTGAGGTTGGGAAGATTCGGGGTCTTGAGAAGGGCAGGGAGCCTCGAGCGGTCTGGATAAGGGCGTGGAGGAATATCAGACCTGCTTTTGGTGAACTGTCCATCTCTGGGTGAGGAGCTCTTTTCCTATGCTATTTCTTTCACGCCCTTAGCTTTTGTTGGTTAATATCTTCTTTTTGAAGAAGGGCTGCATGCATAATGGGGGTGGTTTTGTTTCTTGACCTCGCAGGTTGGATGTCTGGTGTGGTGGTGTGAGTCCTACTAAGATTATTTTCTCCGGTAATGACAGTTTCATGATGTGAGTTTTGTTTTTGCTGTAAAGCCATTCTTTATTTGAGAGCAGAACTTGCTATGTATTTTTTTCCATTTTCATGTAAATATGTATATATTTATTTATGTATATTGATTTTATGATTATTGATTGCAAGACTTTTAATAAACAAAAATTGGGAAGAATGTTCCTTACATTGGTGGTCAGTGGGAAGAATGTCCCTTACATTGGTGGTCAGTGGGAAGAATGTCCCTTACATTGGTGGTCAGTGGGAAGAATGCTCCTTACATTGGTGATCAGTGGGAAGAATGTCCCTTACATTGGTGGTCAGTTGGAAGAATGTCCCTTACATTGGTGGTCAGTGGGAAGAATGCCCTTTACATCGGTGGTCTGTGGGAAGAATGCCCTTTACATTGGTGGTCAGTGGGAAGAATGCCCTTTACATTGGTGGTCAGTGGGAAGAATGTCCCTTACATTGGTGGTCAGTGGGAAGAATGTCCCTTACATTGGTGGTCAGTGGGAAGAATGTTCCTTCCATTGGTGGTCAGTGGGAAGAATGTCTCTTACATTGGTGGTCAGTGAGAAGAATGCTCCTTACATTGGTGGTAATTGAGAAGAATTACCCCCTTACAGATAGCTAAAAAGAGCTACAGTAGAAAGAGGAATGGTGTCAGTGAGAGGCAGAGATTTCTTATTGCTCAAGGAACCTCTGGAGGAACCCGAAGATTCCATGGAATCCTGGCTGAGGAACCCCGAGCTACCAGGTGGTTATTATAAAGCAGATCCCCCAGTTCATGAGTCAATTTGGAAAGGATTGTTTTTTTCTAAAGTAAAGTGGAGTAACACAGTGCCCCTCAATGCCGCCTCATCAGTGCCCCTCAATGCCGCCTCATCAGTGCCCATCAATGCAGCCTCACCAGTGCCAATCAATGCAGCCTGATCAGTGCCCATCAATCCAACCTGATCAGTGCCTATCAATGCATCTTCACCGGTGCCAATCAATGCAGCCTGATCAGTGCCCATCAATGCAGCTTCACCAGTGCCCATCAATGCAGCCTCATCAGTGCCCATCAACACAGCCTCTTCAGTGCCCATTAGCGCAGCCTCATCAGTGCTCATCAATGCAGCCTCATTAGTGCCCATCAGCTCAGTCTCATCAGTGCCCATCAATGCAGCCTCATCAGTGCCCACCAGTGCAGCCTCATCGGTGCTCATCAATGCAGCCTAATCAGTGCCCATCAATGCAGCCTCATTAGTGCCCATCAATGCAGCCTCCTCCTTGTCCATCAGTGCAACCTCATCAGTGCCCATCAATGCAGTTTCAACAGTGCCCATAAATGCAGCCTCACCAGTGTCCATCAATGCAGCCTCATCAGTGCCCATCAGCACAGCTTTCTCAGTGTCCATCAATGCAGCCTGAATATTGCCCATTATTGCAGCCTCACCAGTGCCCATCAATGAAGCCTCCCCAGTGCCCATCAATGGAACAGTGTGCTGTCTATCATAAGAGCTGGTCAAGTAGGCAGAACGTTGTTTGACAGCAGCCGTCGTGCAATTTACTGTAAATCCAAGCTGTGTCACAGCGGAAAATCCCCGCTCTGTGAGATTCAGCCGGCTCTCCTCTTCCTCTCTCTTCCCCAGTTTCCTGGCCAATCCCTGGGAGGAGAATGGCTCCCATTTAACCCAATAGTCAATGTGCTCAACCCAGCCTGCTGGTGGCGCCTGCCCTCCGAGGCAACCTCACACCCGATGTCAGAGAATGGTTCTTAGAAGGATTGCACACCTACAAATGCCCAGCAAAATCAAAGATTGGCACATAGAAATCTGTAAATATCACACAGAAATTCGCCAATGAGGACAGGAACGGCCGCGAGGATTAATGTGCCAGTGTGTACTCGCGTGCACCAAAGCATTTTGGCACACGCAATGAGTGACAGATTCTGCCGCCCAGAATGCCAGCAGTATGAGCCATTAGTTGCTGGATGTTCTTCAGCTTCCCCCGTGTGCTCCTGTGTTCCTGTTCTTGCTATTATTTGATTACCTGTAACCTACCTGGCTTGCCTTTGACCTGTCTTGTCTCTATTCCCAGCTTTGACCATCAGCTTGTTCCAGTGACCTCGCCTCTGCCTGCTGATCTGTGCTTGACCCCTGGCTTGCTCTTCTGACTCCGCTACTGCCTGATTACCAGTGTATGACCCCCGGATGACTTCTGACCCTGCTTGCTGCTTTCTAGCTGACCATCTGTGCATGACTTCTGGCCTAGCTCCTGACTCTGCTCCTAGCTCTCCCTGCTGCCAAGTCTCACCTGGGACTCCTGCCCAGCAGTGCATCCTGGTAATCAGCTGCCATCCAGCGGACATCTCTTCATCACCTCAGCCTATTGCAGCTGGCAACCCCTGCTTCTTTGAGCAAAGCATTCCCTGTTACCACCTTCAGGGGTGCTCTGCACTTAGCTACAAGGGAAGCCCTCTCAGTACTTCGGCCTCCGACCAGGTACATGACAGTATCATCCAGCCACTATGTCAGAGGCCGACAAAGGTGCTTTCCAGCTCAAGGCGCTGTTGGAGGGTCGCTTACAGAACCTGACATTGCCTTCTGCCACAGTAACTTCTAATCCACCCGCTGCAGTCGCTATGTCCACCTCACCAGCCCAAGAACGTTCAGTTCCTGTTCCTAGTGTGGTGGTCCCACCTCCTGACGCAAGCATACCCACTCCAGAACATTTCTCAGGTGACCGAAGGAAGTTCAAATCATTCAATTTAGACTGCCTGCTGTACCTGGCCCTTCAGCCAAGAACTTTTTCTCTAGACACTGTCAAAGTGGGGTTCATTATCTCTCTATTGTCCCATAAACCTCAGTCCTGGGCCCATCACCTGCTGGAGCAGAAGAGTCCCACTGTCAACTCATTGGATGCATTCTTTGAGGCCATGTCATTATATGATGATCTGCAATGCATGGCCGCTGCTGAATCTGCCCTTCATACTTTGCAGCAAGGGTGGCGCCCTGCTGAGGACTATACAGTGGAAATTCGCAGATAGGCAGCAGACACAGGGTAGAATGAGGTTGCCCTGAGATACCAATATCAGCTGGGACCTCAGAAGAGCCTTAGGATGAATTAGTACTAGTACAGACCCCCGCTACTCTAGAGGGGCTCATCCAGCTTGCGATCCAAATCGACAGACGCCTGCGGGAGCGACGGTCGGAATGTTCACAATCTTTCCAACCATCATGGATGCTGCCAAAGCAACTGTGTCTGATGGAGAGCCTATGCAGCTGGGTTTGGTCCGTTCTGCTCTAACCCCATATGAAAGACTGCGCCACCAACAGGCCAACCTCTGTCTCTATTGTTGAGGAAGCACACATTTTCTCTGCAACTGTCCTGTGAGACCTAGTAAGTCCTCTCCCCACAGCCCTACGTGCTTCCAAGTTTCTGGATCTTCCCTAACTCCCCTCATTCTCCATGTCTCATTACAGGAGGCGGAAGGGGAGGTCAGAATTCCAGCAATAGTTGATTCTGGGGCATGCAGTTGCTTCATGGACATTTCCCTAACAATAAAACTTTGTATTTCCCTCCAAACCAAAAAGCAAAGACTTGAAGTTCACTTGGCTGATGGCACCATCCCTAGATCTGGGCCCATTACACAAGAAACTCTACCCAAACTTACCTCAACTGAATGCAGCTATCAAGAGTTTCTTCACTTTGATGTTCTCTGTTCACCAATGTTCCCTGTGATCCTGGGAATCCCGTGGCTTCGGGCCCACAATCCGCAGATTGACTGGGTTAAAGGAGAGATCCTCTTCACATCATCCTACTGCCTTGAGTCCTGCTTCATTCCTGTGTCCGTGTCACCTGCCAGCTGCCCCACCGTCCAACCAACTTCCAATGCCAGCCAGGACGTTCATGCAGTTTTTTCCACGATTTTCTGGACGTCTTCAATAAAAGAAATGCGGACACAATGCCACCTCACCGTCCTTATGATTGTCCGATCAAGTTGTTACCCGGTGCAAAAATTAACACTAGGGCAGATATTTCCACTTTCAGAGACTGAACTTGAGGCTTTATGTCAATATATTGACGAGAACCTAGAAAAGGGGTTCATTAGTCCTTCATCTTCTCCAGCTGGAGCCAGGATCTTCTTTGTACAAAAGAAAGACCATACCTTCAGGCCATGTGTGGATTATAGGGAGCTCAACAAAATTACGATCAAGAACCGATATCCTCTTCCTCTTGTTTCTGAGCTATTCCAGAGGTTTTGTGATGCCCAGATCTTTACCAAACTGGACTTACAGGGCGCTTACAATCTTGTGCGCATATGTGAGAGAGATGAGTGGAAGACAGCCTTTCAAACTCAATTTGGGCACTTTGAAAATCGTGTTATGCCATTTGGACTGTGTAATGCCCCGGCCATCTTCCAGCATTTTTTAAACAATATTTTTAGAGAATTCCTGGATCACTTCATGATCGTTTACTTAGACGATATTCTAATTTTCTCTGCCACCTTGGAGCTACACAGAACCCACGTTCTTTCCACACTAAGGAAGACGGACTTTATGCGAAAGCAGAAAAATGTGACTTTGAAAAAAACATCCATTAAATTCCTGGGCTTAATCATTTCCACCAACGGAGTAGCCATGGATCCTCAAAAAGTATTGGCCTTCCTGGATTGGCCAGCTCCCATCGATAAGAAGGGCATCCAAAAATTTGTGGGGTTTGCTAACTTCTATGGAAGATTTATTAAGAGACTTTTTGGGTATCATTGCCCCAATTACCCAGCTGACCCGTCAACAAACCCATTTTTAGTGGTCCCAGGATGCTCAAGATGGTTTTCATAAATTATAAATAATAAATTAAAGGCCTTATTCACATCTTCTCCTGTTTTGCAGCACCCAGACCCAGCTCTGCCCTATGTCTTGGAGGTCAATGTATCAGAAATCGCCACAGGGGTCAACCTGTCCCAACGACAAGGTCCTAAGGCGTCGCTGAATCCAGTAGCTTTCTTCTCTCAGAAGATGAGCCAGTCCGGGAAGAATTATGATGTGGGAGATCGGGAGCTATTGGCTATAAAAATTGTTCTAGAGCAGGGGTCTCCAAACTATGGCCCTCCAGTTGTTCTGGAACTGAAATTCCCATCATGCCTAGCCATGTCTGTGAATGTCAGAATTTTACAATGCCTCATGGGACATGTAGTTCCCCAACAGCTGGAGAGCCGTAGTTTGGAGATTCCTGCTCTAGAAGAATGGCGGTATTTGTTTAAAGAAGCGGCTCACCCCATCATGATATTCACAGACCACAAAAACCTAGAGTATCTTAGATCCGCCAAACGTCTAAGACCATGGCAAGCTCGGTGGGCCTTATTTTTCTCTGGATTCAACTTCCATCTCACGTATCGCCCAGAGTCTAAGAATGGGAAGGCAGTTGCTCTCTCATGCATGTTTTCAGAAACTCCCAAGACTGTTGCCCCTAGTACCTAGGACAACTCTCGAAAAGACCTCTGCTTGTGCTCAATGCTCAGAATCTGAGATCTCTGCACTCAAAAAACAGAAAGGACTACTGTGGCATGGAGACAAAATTTTTGTACCTGAGGGAGCCAGACTTCAAGTTCTTCCACGATCACCAGCTTGCTGGCCAGTTCGGGATCCATAAGGCTTTTGAGCTTAATCAATGTTCCTACTGGTGGCCTACCTGAGGCAGGATTGCAAGGACTATGTGGGTTCATGTACAACCTGTACCCGAAATTAACCACTTAAGCCCCGGAAGATTTTACCCCCTTCCTGACCAGGGGGTATTTTGCGATTCGGCACTGCGTGACTTTAACGGACAATTGCGCGGTCCTGCGACACTGTACCCAAACAAATTTGATGTCCTTTTTTTCCCACAAACAGAGCTTTCTTTTGGTGGTATTTGATCACCTGTGCGATTTTTTGATCATGCGCTATAAACAAAAAAGAGCGTCAATTTTGCAAAAATAACAATATTTTTCAAATTTTTTTTATATGAAATTCCCCCCCCCCCCCCCAAAAAAATGTAAAAATCAAAATTTTTTAAGATTTTTGGCCAATTTGATTTCTGCTACATATGTTTGGTAAAAAAAATCACAATAAGAGTATTTTGATTGGTTTGCGCAAAAGTTATTGCGTTTACTAACTAAGGGATTTTTGTTGTTTTTTTTTTTTAACGCGTAATGGCGGCGATTTGCGATTTTTTTTGCGGTACTGCGACATTGCGGCGGACAGATCGGACCCTTGAATGACATTTTTGACACTTTTGGGGGTACCAGTGACATTACTACAGTAATCAGTGCTATACATATCCCACTCATCCCTTCTCCTATCCCAGTTCTCAATAAAACAACAAAAACCAAATCCCCCGGACTGTTTTCTGACCGAGCCGAGCACTTAGAATATATTGAATTACCAAGTCGTTGCTATGGGTAACCCAGGGGAATCCGTAACCAGCAGCTCCCGTGGGAGAAGTGCTACAAATAATAACGCTGATAATGATTTATTTAATGATGCTAATAATATAATTAATAACGATAAAATTATTTATTTAATAATGACTTTAATAATAATATAATTATTAACGATAATAATAATTTATTTAATAATAACATTAATATAAATAACGCAAAAATGATTTATTTAATAATAACGAATGACGTTAACAATATAAAATAATAACGCTGATAATGATTTATTTTATAATGACGCTAATAATTTAATTAATAATGATGATAATATTATAAATAATGATTAAAGATTAAACATTAATAATAATAATAATGATAGAAAATTATTCTAAAATATTATTGGTTCTGTAATGATGCTGATTATTGTTTTATTAAGAACAAAAATATAATATATTTAAAAAAAAAACACTTAAAACAAATAATAATAATTTAAAAATCCTCATTTGAAACATAAGAGTAATAATTAAAATGAGGATTTATAATAATAATCGTAAAAAAATAAAAATAAATGAATGACAATAATAATTAACAGTATAAATAAGAAACAATATTGTCACCATATTAGTTCTGATTGGATAATAATGAGTGTCTCCCTCTCCACTCTCCTCGGCTCCGCGCAGCCTCCCTGTGTCTCCGAACGTCACTTCCGGTAATTTTCTGATGGGTACGCTGACATGACACCTGCCACCAGGGGGCGCAGCTTCCCCGACTTCCCCATCATACAGATGTTCCCTGAAAATTCCCTACCATCGTCACTTTCGGTGTAAGTACGTCGGGACCCGCTGTATACACCCACATCCTCCTCACACATCACTTCCGCCCGGCCGAAGCTTTATGGTAATAACCAGAAGGACTCTATAGTGATCGCCCTGTATAGGAAGTGCTGGCCTCTAGTGGCACCGGAGATAAGTGCAGTCAATGAAATGTCAACAGAAGAAATACAGAGGAGACTTCTACTCACCGAATACAGAGAAACATTTCATTATACTTCTATTGATATTGTCATAATTATCATTGCTATTATTACTTGTATTAATATTTACAATAATTATTATTTGAAATAATATTACAATTAGTATTACATCTAAATAAATAAACTAATAATAAAACATATTATTACATTTTATTAATATTATACTAATATAAAATATAATATCATGTATGAATAACAATCAGGAAAATATATAAAATAATATGTAATAATAAAATTAATAATTATAAAATATGATCTGCTATAATAATAATATATATATATTCTGTCTGATGCGGCCATTTAACCACTTTACCTCCGCTCACATGGAGGCTACTGCGGCAAAGTGCCGCGATCCCGTCCAGCGACGTAGACCTACGTCGCTGGACTCCGCCCCTTGTGGGCGGCGCTCGCGCGCCGCCGGAGGCTCGCTCCCGCTGTGTTCATTCACAGCAGGAGTCGGGCCAGCGGAGGAGCAGCGGCGATTGCCGCTGCTCTGCCCCGATCGTCGGGGATCGAGTCTGGAGATCCGCCCGCTGTGTATAAACACAGCGAGCGGATATCCATAGTGACAGGGACTGACAGATCGGAGTGTTCAGCATAGCTGGACATCCGATCTGTCCTTCTGTCACTCAGTCACCTCCCCCCCCACACGTCAGTAAGCACCAGGCATACATTAACCCCTCCCTCTCCAATAAAATTAACCCCTTCCCTGCCAGTGTCATTTTTACAGTAACAGTGCATATATATAGCACTGATTACTGTAGAAATGTCACTGGTACCCCCAAAAGTGTCAAAAATGTCAGTCAAGGGTCCGATCTGTCCGCCGCAATGTCGCAGTCCCGCAAAAAAAATCACAGATCACCGACATTACGCGTTAAAAAAAAAACACCAAAAATGACAGAAATCTTTCCCTTAGTTAGTAAACGCAATAACTTTTGCGCAAACCAATCAAAATACGCTTATTGAGATTTTTTTTACTAAACATGGGTAGCAGAAAACAAATTGGCCAAAAATTTAAAAAAAATTTGATTTTTACATTTTTTTGGGGGGAATTTCATATAAAAAAATGTGAAAAATATTGTTATTTTTTCAAAATAAACGCTTTTTTTTGTTTATAGCGCAAAAAGTAAAAATCGCACAGGTGATCAAATGCCACCAAAAGAAAGCTCTGTTTGTGGGAAAAAAAGGACGTAAATTTCGTTTGGGTACAGCGTCCTACGACCGCGCAATTGTCAGTTAAAGTCGCACAGCGCCGAATCGCAAAAAGTGGCCTGGACGGAAGACAGCAAAATCCTCCGGTGGTAAAGTGGTTAATATTCTCGGTCTGTAAAGGGTTTTTATTGCCCCCATGACTCCATTCTGCTCCTAAACTCTCCTATAATATATATTACACCCAATAGGAAACATTCCACTTTGGTGAACATATACGCAGTATTCCATGTTATATAATACCATCCTTTCCACATCTGCTCCCAAACAGCCAGTCAGAACACAGATCAGCCAATCAGATTGAAGCAGCTGCAGGACAAACCATTGAGAGGCTGCGGGCTGTTTACATGCACAGGCTCTATGATTGCTCAGTGGTGGTCACATGACCTGTCTGCAGCCTATAAATAGGAGTGCACAGGGAGAATCTGGCAGTTGGCTCTTGGACTGCACAGAAGAAGCATCTCTCTTGCAGAGCTCCTGAGTGATTGAATTGTATTTCATCACATTATTTCCAGTAATTGGAATTCAGAGTCAATTTATTGATTGGTATTATTTGTCAGATACTAATCTTTCATTAATAGTAATTGGCATTTCCTGTCAGTTATTCTTTTCAAACGAAAATGACGTGTAAAATCCTTACCGTCATTCTTATGCTGTTTCTCCCTTGGGGAGTAGACAGAAATACCATCATACAATCCCCAGAGGTCCACATGGATCAGAATGAGGGGATTGTGGAAACAACACAGCAGCCAGCGGAGATTCCGCTGATTTTTAAAATTTTGTACCCATGGGCTGTACCCAGAGATGTCATCAGAGGGTCCCCAGAGACTCGCATTGAGGAGCCCAGAAATGTCATCGGAGGGTCCCCAGAGACCCGCATGGAAGAGGAGGAAGAAGTTGTGGAAACAACACAGAAGCCAGCGGAGATTCCGCTGATTTTTAGAATTTTGTACCCATGGGCTGGACACAGAGATGTCATCAGAGAGTCCCCAGAGACTCGCATTGAGGAGCCCAGAAATGTCATCGGAGGGTCCCCAGAGACCCGCATGGAAGAGGAAGAAGTTGTGGAAACAACACAGCAGCCAGCGGAGATTCCGCTGATTTTTAGAATTTTGTACCCATGGGCTGTACCCAGAGATGTCATCAGAGGGTCCCCAGAGACCCGCATTGAGGAGCCCAGAAATGTAATCAGAGGGTCCCAAGAAACCCGCATGGAGAAGGAGGATGGGAACATGAAGAGGACAGAGCAGCCAGTGGAGGAAACAGTAAGAGGAATTGAAAATGACCCTCCAGAACCCGTCAGCTGGTTTTCATTCCTGACCTGCACTCCATATTGGTTTAGGTGGGCAGTCCAGATAGGTATTCTCATTCTGAAGTACATCCTGCACCAAAATTACCTGGCCAGAATGTTAGGATACTATTTGATGTTCCTGGAGCTGAGTGCATTAATTTATCTACTGATCGATATCTGGAACAGCGAGGGGACAATCTATGAGACCATAATTCTACCCCAGCTTACAAATGCTAGGGATTGGTACCTATGGCTGGTCGCCGGACTCTGGTCAGTCTGGTTCGAGGGGTGGGTGGTCTTAGAGAACACAGTCCCACCCCTGCTTATAAATATTGTTACTGAGCAACGGTCAGAATGCTTTCTGGGGCTTATTACCATGCTGCTGGTACTGCTCCTAATATATTTCAAGCCATTCTACCGACTGTTCCAACCAACAAGTAGAAACGTTACCCCACCACCGAGTGACGTCATTCTACCAGCAAGTGATGACACCATCCCACTAACATCTGATGTCATTCTATCAGCAAGTGATGACACCATCCCACCACTGAGTGATGTAATTCTACAAGCAAGTGATGACACCATCCCACCAACAAATGAAAGTGCGGATATCACCATGGAGGAGACTGACTTTCCCATTCCCAGAGTCGCACCTCCTCGGGATCACCTCCGTGCTCGGCTACGCCAGAAAATGAAGAAGCGCAAACCACATATGGTGGTCAGGCACGAAAAAAACCGGCCACTACAGAGTGACAATCTCCCACTGAGTGATGTCAGCATTCCACCAATTATAAATGCAGAGAGCACTATGGAGGAGACTGACTTTCTCATTCCCAGAGTCGCACCTCCTAGGTATAACATCCATGCTCACCTATGGTATATATTACACCAACCAACGAATAATAACATCACCCTACCAAGGAATGACCGTATCCCATCATTGAGTGATGACAACATTTCACCACCAAGGTCTGACAAGGTCCAAGAAAAGACGATACCGAGTGTCCCTTCCAGCGTCATTCCTTCAACACCTGATAACAGCATTCCATCTATGGATAACACTAGGCCATGGAGTGATGAGATCCTACCAACCAAATCTATGACCCCATCAATGAATTCCGGCATTAGGTCGCAGAGGAGTACACTTACTGCCCATCCCAGTGTCGCACGGCGTAGTAGCTCTCTCAGCTCTGCACAATTGAATTCTGGCATTAGTCAACAAAGGGCAACACTGCCTGTTGATCCCAGCGCTGAAAGTCTTAGTAATAAAACCCGTCTTCACCTACGGGAATTATTCCGGCTAGTGAAGAAGCGCAAGAAGACCAAGGAGGACTGCCAGGAGCCTTTAAACCCGAATCATACTTTTCATAGCGCTCCAGCAATATGGTGTCCCAGAGCTGCTGCCAGCTTAGGCTAAGTGGCTTCCAGTTACCAATCTCCAGCGATTTAATTGGCTGGGCCAAGGTAACATCAGTTTAGCCTCGATCGATTGCACGATTGCGGGCACAATATGTTCCAGGGACATGACCCAACCCCGATCTTGGCAAAGAGCCACGGCTACGGCCTTTTAACCATCTTTTAAAAGAGTCCTGTTTATCGGCTATTATGATAAGCAGCATCTCCTCACAGGGAAGACTTGTAAAGGTAATCAGGGCCCTGATCATCAGTGCCCTGATTACCATGCAGCCCCAAGAGTGCCCATCAGTGATGCCACTCTGTGCCCATCAGTGATACCACTCTGTGCCCATCAGTGACACCAGTCTGTGACCATCAGTGCCACCTATCATTGCCCATAAGTGCCACCTATCAGTGCATATAAGTTATGCCAATTAGTGCTGCCTTTCAGTGCTGCCTATCGGTGCACATCAGTGCCACCTTTTATTGCCATAAGCCTTGAAGACCCAATCCCTCTAACCTGCAGACAGGTCCTCTTAAAAATCCTGAAGGGATAATCCTACTTTCCAAAGTTGGGGGCGTCTGTTGACCTTTATGGACACGTGATCAGCAAGTTTCTCAGATGCTCAGGTAAGAGACGTGGTGCTCAGGGGCAACAAGCGGGAGTCACGTTCTCTGCCCCCACCCTGCTTCGTGTTGGCAGAATGGTCAACACAAAGCGGGGTGGGGGGGTTGGGGCAGAGAGCGGAACTTCAGCTTGTAGCCTCTGGACACCACATCTCTCACCTGAGCATACGAGACATTTGCTGACCAGGTGTCCACAAAGCTCAGCAGACATTTGGAAAGTGGGGACGTCCCTTCAGGATCTTTGTCAGGACCTGTCTGCAGGCTTGGGAGATTAGGTAACCAATGCTTGTGACTAAACTGGGCCCCTGGCCCAGGATTGGCCTTGTAGGTTGAAGCCTTGAAGAAAAGAAAGGAATTCTTCTTGTCTTCACAGGTGTTAGGAGTCTTCCCAGCTTAAGGCCTAGGCTTGTTCTGCTGGGGCCTATGATATTTCTTTCCGCCAGTGACGTCCTTTATGAAGATGTCTAAAGAGGTACCAAAGAGACGTTCACCATCAAAATGGCACCATTCTGAATAGTGCCCCAAACGCGGAGTGATTTTTACCATGATAGTGACGCAACAATACGCCAGTAACGCCCTTTATGAAGCTGTCCTAGAGTTGGGTTAGAGGCACCAAAGAGATGTTCACCATCAGAAGAAAACAGCAAACATTTTTTACGTCATTGCTTCACAGCAATATATACAATGTTCTCTGTATATTGTGGATTACCCCCCATCAAATCTGTATATAGAATATTCTCTCATCCATCCCTAACAACAGGAGTTGTCCAAGGGTTGGATTGGGTTGGGGGAATGGAAGAGACCTTCACCATCAGAAGACATGCGCAGGAAGCGTTTTTCACATTGCTGCTCAACAGACCAACATTTCAGACAAAGAAACCTCCTCATGTTCACAGACAGAACTCCTGCAGGAAATAAGATGGACAACATCAAGGAACCCGGCCACGTAATAATGTAGAGCTGAAGGCATCATCTCTAAGCTCTATTGGACATCACTGATTTACCCTGCTCAGCGGGGGCGGCCTTATATAACAGAGGCCGCATACGGGCAGCACAGAGGCTTAGTGGTTAGCCTTGCAGTACTGGGGTCCTTGGTTCAAATCCAGAACAGGACGTTATCTGCATGGAGTTTGCATGTTCTCCCTGTGCTTGCGTGGGTTTCCTCCGGGTACTCCGGTTTCCTCCCACACTCCAAAGACATGCCACCTTGCGTTGATGGTGCTGTGGTAAGCATAGCTGCTTTCCAAGAAGGTGACCCGGGTTCGATTCCCGGCCAACGCAATCGCCATGATATCTGCCTCACCTAAGTGCGTTGAGTTCCCCAGGGGGAAAGCGCTATACACATTAGGTGTTGAGTATATATCAAAGGTGGAATAAAATTTAAACCAAATAAAATTTAAACCAAAACTAAAAATTTAGCAAATGTGTCGTATGTTTGTATAGGTTTTAGTAAACATTATTGAATAACAGATTTCTTGCAGGGGGGTGAGATTGTTTCGTGTTCTCCTTTTCAGCCAGTAGGTGGAGCACTCGGCTCCTTTTCAGGCATTTTTTAAGCTTTCCTTCACAGCTTGGCTGAAGAAAGGCCCGCTATGTACTATATAGCTCAATAGATTAAAGGTAGAAATTTAGATTTGAATGAGTCTGAGCGGAGACTCCATCCCCTCCCTGCCGGTTCAATTCAGGTGGCTCCATCCGGCTGTTACTGATCTTATTAACCCTTTCACGGCGGAGGGTAAAACAAATGTTAATGCCTAAGCGCAACTTTGACAAGTGTTAGTAAAACTGTACATATCATCACAACTACTTTGTGCATCCAGGTGGTATATACCGCATTATTTTCAGGACAAATTGGGCTTTTATTTGATGGTAAATGGTAATGGATATCTCCTGATTCTATTTTTATTTTCAAAGGAAAACTGCCCCAAAATCGCAAACATTTTTTTTTTAATTTAGCTATATATTTCTTGTTACTACCATGACCTACCACCAAAGAACAACTCAAATTAAATTCTCCTGCTGCTGCCGATCGCAGTGATACCACACATGTATGATAGGTGATGTTTGTACCTGTAGTGCAGCCCAGAAACAATAATGCGCATTTTGCAATTTTTTTTTTTGTCCTACCTAAAACTCACCGATAATGATAATAAATAAAAAAAAAAGAAAGTGTACCATGGTAGTGATTGGTGGGCATGGGGAAAGGTGGGTGTTCCTTAAAATGATATTAAACTTTTTTTATGGAGTAAAATAAATACAATATGTGTAAATAGAAGTAGAATGTACCTTTGTTTCATCTCTCAAATGCAAACTTTTTCCTGCTGTTCTCAGACTTCCTGTTCCAAGGTGGCTGGAGCTGGAGCTGACAGCTCAGTGCCAGATACCACAGCCTACCTTCAGAGGTCTAGGGGAGTCCATGGCTTGACAGATCAGGGCTGTGTTGGTGGAAAAAGGGGGACCTACTTAATATTAGGTGGGTGGCCATAAAGTTATGGCTGATTGTGTATATTTCTATGGTGAATGCTTTGCTGCTCACTGACACTTTTCTGACTGATGCACACACCTAATATACTTCATCCCATGTTCGAGCTGCGTCCATCGGTCAGTAAAGGGCCAGTGAGATCGGTTTCTTGTATTTTTAACACAAAAATATTCCATATAATATTGAAAAAGAGAGAGAGGAAGAAGGGAACAGAGCAAAGGAGGAAGATAGGAGGAGAGAGGAACAGAAGAGGAAAGAGGAAGATAGCAGGAGAGAGGAACAGAAGGGAGAAGAGGAAGATAGGAGGAGAGAGGAACAGAAGAGGGAAAGAGGAAGATAGGAGGAGAGAGGAACAGAAGGGGGAAAGAGGAACATAGGAGGAGAGAGGAACAGAAGAGGAAAGAGGAAGATAGGAGGAGAGAGGAACAGAAGAGGAAAGAGGAAGATAGGAGGAGAGAGGAACAGAAGGGGAAAGAGGGAGATAGCAGGAGAGAGGAACAGAAGGGAGAAGAGGAAGATAGGAGGAGAGAGGAACAGAAGAGGGAAAGAGGAAGATAGGAGGAGAGAGGAACAGAAGGGGGAAAGAGGAACATAGGAGGAGAGAGGAACAGAAGAGGAAAGAGGAAGATAGGAGGAGAGAGGAACAGAAGGGGAAAGAGGAAGATAGGAGGAGAGAGGAACAGAAGGGGAAAGAGGAAGATAGGAGGAGAGAGGAACAGAAGGGGAAAGAGGAAGATAGGAGGAGAGAGGAACAGAAGAGGAAAGAGGAAGATAGGAGGAGAGAGGAACAGAAGGGGAAAGAGGAAGATAGGAGGAGAGAGGAACAGAAGAGGGAAAGAGGAAGATAGGAGGAGAGAGGAACAGAAGAGGGAAAGAGGAAGATAGGAGGAGAGAGGAACAGAAGAGGAAAGAGGAAGATAGGAGGAGAGAGGAACAGAAGAGGAAAGAGGAAGATAGGAGGAGAGAGGAACAGAAGGGGAAAGAGGAAGATAGGAGGAGAGAGGAACAGAAGGGGAAAGAGGAACATAGGAGGAGAGAGAAACAGAAGGGGAAAGAGGAAGATAGGAGGAGAGAGGAACAGAAGGGGAAAGAGGAAGATAGGAGGAGAGAGGAACAGAAGGGGAAAGAGGAAGATAGGAGGAGAGAGAAACAGAAGGGGAAAGAGGAACATAGGAGGAGAGAGGAACAGAAGAGGAAAGAGGAAGATAGGAGGAGAGAGGAACAGAAGGGGAAAGAGGACGATAGGAGGAGAGAGGAACAGAAGAGGAAAGAGGGAGATAGCAGGAGAGAGGAACAGAAGGGAGAAGAGGAAGATAGGAGGAGAGAGGAACAGAAGAGGAAAGAGGAAGATAGGAGGAGAGAGGAACAGAAGGGGAAAGAGGAACATAGGAGGAGAGAGGAACAGAAGGGGAAAGAGGAAGATAGGAGGAGAGAGGAACAGAAGGGGGAAAGAGGAAGATAGGAGGAGAGAGGAACAGAAGAGGGAAAGAGGAAGATAGGAGGAGAAAACAGAAGGGGAAAGAGGAAGATAGGAGGAGAGAGAAACAGAAGGGGAAAGAGGAAGATAGGAGGAGAGAGGAACAGAAGGGGAAAGAGGAAGATAGGAGGAGAGAGGAACAGAAGGGGGAAAGAGGAAGATAGGAGGAGAAAACAGAAGGGGAAAGAGGAAGATAGGAGGAGAGAGAAACAGAAGGGGAAAGAGGAAGATAGGAGGAGAGAGGAACAGAAGGGGGAAAGAGGAAGATAGGAGGAGAAAACAGAAGGGGAAAGAGGAAGATAGGAGGAGAGAGGAACAGAAGGGAGAAGAGGAAGATAGGAGGAGAGAGGAACAGAAGGGGAAAGAGGAAGATAGGAGGAGAGAGGAACATAGAAGAGGTTGGGAATATAAGCAAAAAGAGGAAGAGAGAGGGAGAAGAAAGCCGAGTGAATGGCTAAAGAATTAAAACAAAAAAATAAAGAGCGAGAAGCCAAAAATTAGAGCAGAAGGAGAAAGAATTAACCACTTGCCGTCTGGGTACCGTAGTACTACTGCGGCAAAGTGGTTAGTTGTCGTCAGACACTCCTCTTTCTCGGCGGCACGCGCACGCCGCCGGAGGCTCGCTCCCGCTGTAATCAGTCACAGCGGGAGTCGGGCCAGGGGAGGAGCAGCGGCGATCACCGCTGCTCATCCCCGATCGTCGGGGATCTAGTGTGGAGATCCGCCTGCTTGTGCTCCGGCGCGCGCTCGCCCCCTAGACTCTCCCCGTCACTTTGCCCAGGAGCGGCTGCCTGCCGCAGTAAAACTGCGGCGGGCGGTTGTTATGTGGTTAAACAGTAAAGAATATAGATCCTCACATCCAACATAAATTAGGAATCAAAATTTAAAAAATATTAAAAAAATAAAGAAAAAAATACCAAGATCAAGGTTTGATGTAGGTCAG
Organism: Pelophylax lessonae; assembly: GCF_965119305.1. Taxonomy (NCBI): domain Eukaryota; kingdom Metazoa; phylum Chordata; class Amphibia; order Anura; family Ranidae; genus Pelophylax; species Pelophylax lessonae. The sequence continues at coordinate 12,119,262 of NC_138776.1, read as the reverse complement.
TGCCAGGGTTAGTAGTTGCGTCAAGTAAAGGTAAAAGATCAGGGCCAGTATAATTGGGGAGGATTTTATTTTACGTCCGCAGAAATTTGTCCCTACTAAACTTATAAAGAAACCATTTGGTCATGTTTGATCCCCAGAATGAAGGTCCCAAATCCCCACGGATGACTTCCAGTCAGGCCCGGACCGGGACAAAAATAATTAAAAGGCCCGGGCATTTTAGACTGTGCAGATCACATAGCACTGTCCTCTGCCCCCTCATACCCCACAGTACTGTTCTGTACCCCCCACTGCAGTGTCCTCTGCCCCCTTACATCACCCCCCACTGTAGTGTCCTCTGCCTCCCCAGTCCCAGAAGTAGTGTCCTCTGTCCATTTCTTATCACAATTTCTGCTCGCCCCCCCCCCCCCCTCGCCAACAGTGTCTCTTCTGTCCCGTTTACTTCACCCCCCCACTATAGTGTCCTCTCCCCCCTTTACATCAATTGCCCCCCCCAACTGTAGTGTCCTCCGCTCCACTCCCCCCCCCCCCAAAGCAGCATCCTCTGCCCCACCCCCCGAAGATTTACCTTTTTCATGACCAGGCTACCTTTTTGCGACACAGCACTGTGTTAGGTTAAATATTTGCGCGGTTATGCAACGCTGTAACCCAAAAGAATTTACAGTATCTCCCACAAAAGTAAGTACACCCCTCACATTTTTGTAAATATTTATTTATATCTTTTCATGTGACAACACTGAAGAAATGACACTTTGCTACAATGTAAAGTAGTGAGTGTACAGCTTGTATAACAGTGTAAATTTGCTGTCCCCTCAATATAACTCAACACACAGCCATTAATGTCTAAACTGCTGGCATCAAAAGTCAGTACACCCCTAAGTGACAATGTCCAAATTGGGCCTAAAGTGTGAATATTTTGTGAGGCCACCATTATTTTCCAGCACTGCCTTAATTCTCTTGGGCATGGAGATCACCAGAGCTTCACAGGTTGCCACTGGAGTCCTCTTCCACTCCTCCATGACGACATCACAGAGCTGGTGGATGTTAGAGACCTTGCGCTCCTCCACCTTCTGTTTGAGGATGCCCCACAGATGTTCAATAGGGTTTAGGTCTGGAGACATGCTTGGCCAGTCCATCACCTTTACCCTCAGCTTCTTTAGCAAGGCAGTGGTCATCTTGGAGGTGTGTTTGGGGTCGTTATGTTGGAATACTGCCCTGCGGCCCAGTCTCCGAAGGGAAGGGATCCTGCACTGCATCAGTATGTCACAGTACATGTTGGCATTCATGGTTCCCTCAATGAACTGTAGATCCCCAGTGGCAGCACTCATGCAGCCCCAGACCAGGACACTCCCAGCACCATGCTGGACTGTAGGCAAGACACACTTGTTTTTGTACTCCTCACCTGGTTGCCGCCACACACGCTTGACACCATCTGAACCAAATAAGTTTATCTTGGTCTCATCAGAGCACAGGACATGGTTCCAGTAATCCATGTCCTTAGTCTGCTTGTCTTCAGCAAACTGTTTTCAGTCTTTCTTGTGCATCATCTTTAGAAGAGGCTTCCTTCTGGGACGACAGCCATGCAGACCAATTTTATGCAGTGTGTGGTGCATGGTCTGAGCACTGACAGGCTGATCCCCCACCCCTTCAACCTCTGCAGCAATGCTGGCAGCACTCATACGTCTATTTCCCAAAGACAACCTCTGGATATAACGCTGACCACGTGCAATCAACTTCTTTGGTCGACCATGGCGAGGCCTGTTCTGAGTGGAACCTGTCCGGTTAAAACGCTGTATGGTCTTGGCCACCTTGCTGCAGCTCTTCTTATAGCCTAGGCCATCTTTATGTAGAGCAACAATTTTTTTTCAGATCCTCAGAGAGTTCTTTGCCAGGAGGTGTCATGTTGGAACTTCCAGTGACCAATATGAGAGAGTGAGAGCGATAACACCAAATTTAACACACCCGCTCCCCATTCACACCTGAGACCTTGTAACACTAATGAGTCATGTGACACAGGGGAGGGAAAATGGCTAATTGGGCCCAATTTGGACATTTTCACTTAGGGGTGTACTCACTTTTGTTACCAGCGGTTTAGCCATTAATGGCTGTGTGTTGAGTTATTTTGAGGGGACAGCAAATTTACACTGTTATACAAGCTATACACTCACTACTTTACATTGTAGCAAAGTGTCAATGATCTAATATGGACTCTTCCGCTTCAATAATAGGGTCAGAGGTCACCTGAAGTCAGATGCTTGCCGCCTTGCCAATTGCCTGACCTCACACAGGGGTAGATTAAGAAACTGGAGCACTAAGAATCTGGTGCAGCTGTGTATGGTAGCCAATCAGCTTCTGCTTGATCAATTAAGCTTTGGCAATAAAACCTGGAAGATGATTGGTTTCTATGCAGAACTGCACCAGATTTTGCACTCTCCAGGTTTGGTGAATAACCACCTTAGTGTGTGTGTGTGTGTGGGGGGGGGGGGGGCAACCATCTTCATATTGATGGCCATGGATTGAGAATGGGATGTTCAAAATGCTCATATAGGTAAAAACAGGGTTTTTTTTTTTTAAAGTAGGAATATGGGGGAACGCAGTTCCAGCACTGAATATATGTAATTGCAAGGGGTGTGGGGTGTGCTGGAAGGTCTATTTATGCTGGTTGCTGGGGGATCTATTGTCACTGGTGGGGATCCGATTTTGTGTGATTGATCTATTATTGCTGGGAGGGTTTATGTTTTTTGAGAGGGATCTACTGTTGAAGGAGGGGGTCTATTGTTGCGGGCTGCTGGGTGATCTGTTGTTTGCTTGGGGGGTCTAATGTTGGTGGAGGTGGATCTTTTGTTGTTGGGGTGCCATTTTGTTGTGGGTGGTCCATTGTTGCTATGTATGGGGGGTCTTTTGTTTTGTGAGGCATCTATTGTTGCTAGGGTGAGGTCCATTGTTGGTAAGGGAGTTTATTGGTGTGTGATGGATCTATTGTTGCTGAGGTGGTGGTCTATTGTTGCTGGGAGATTTATTGTTGCTGGCTCCAGGGGATCTATTTTACTGTTTTTCTTGTTACTAGATAAGAAAAAATCCCATAAAAATTATTTAGCACCACAAAATATTAGGGGTAGTACTGGAAGGTGGGTAGGGGGTGGAGCCAAAGGACGGTGCTCAGAGGTGGGTAGGGGGCAGAGACAAGGGGCGACTGGGGGGGGGGGGTAATTACTGCAACTACTCTGAGAAAAAAAGCCCTGGGTGTAATGTTCGGGTGTTTACAACCTTTTGGCCACACAGTGGAAATTCTGAATAAATAAAAAAAAAAAAAGAAGTATAAATAAAAGTGCAAATAAAGACAAACTGATTTTTTTTTTTTACCAGTTTTATTATAAAACAAAATCTTAACATTCTAGAAAAGGTGTGCAACATATATGAACATCAGAATTGTATTGTATAGTGGAACCTGGCCATAGAGACAGGCAGGATAGTTACCGAGGACTGCAGTCTCTCCTCACTGGATTGGCTGCTCTGCTGTGCTGCATTTAATATTGAAACACTTCAAAAAAAGGCGATCGCTGAAACGGCTGGAGAAGGACGAAATTTAAGCGCTCACTCCAAATAAAAGTGCGTTACGAAAAAAATCTGCATTGTTCTCAGGGAAAGTATTCGACTTTTATAAATCGGAAATAAACTTTTCGGCATGCCAAACTAACGGGCTCATTTAAAGCACAGCGGTATGGCAGCAAAAACTGGGAGGAGATCCGGCCAAGTGACCAAAGTCACATGCCTGGCTTTCCTCCAATCACAGCACTCTTCCTGCTATATGGAGCAGAAAGAACTTTGAGGGGCATTGCCAGCTACATCCCACAGCCTGATATTTATGAATGGGATGGGGCGTGGTGTGAACAATGAAGAGCGAACAGTGAGATCTCATCTATGATTTGTCACCAAAGCCTAAAAATTGTTGGGACTCGATGTACCGGCTGGATTAATACCTAGATGTGTCCACTACAAAGTGCAATTTCCATGCATTGCCGATTACTCTGACTGGCACCCCAACACACGTGCACACAATACACACCAACCCTTCAGCCCAGTGATCTCCAAACTGCTGCCCATTACTTGCTTTTATCTGACCCCTGGGGCACTATTTCATCTACGGATACCAATAATGGGGCACACTCCCCGCCCCCCCCACTGACACCAGCGACGGGGCACAATTTCCCCCGACACCAGCGAGGGGGCACAATTCCCCCCCCGACACCAATGATGGGGCACAATGGCGTGGCTAGCGATCGGCATGTAAGCAGCGCGGTCTCGGAGCTCCGGCGGCACCTGGTGATCCTTCAGTGATCCTGGCACTAATCCTTTCGATCAACCCCTCAATTTTCGCTGACATACCTATCCTGGCACCTCCGGAGCCGGCCACCATGGTCAAAATCGGCCCCCAGGGCACCAAGGCAGGAGCGGCCTTCCGAAACAGCCCGGGCCGCGAGGCCTCCCAAGATGGCGCCGGACCCTCTTCACAGTCGCAGCGTCCGCCCAAGGAGAAGTCGGGCCGGGCCGGACAGCCTCCTTCACGGATCCCTGCTTCCTCGGGTAAGCCTGATGGTGTGCCCCAGAAGGCCCGACCCCCGACCACTATTCGGGACCATTTCGCTGATTCCCCCATACTGTCTAAGGGACCCCCAGCTCTATCCCCGGGGCTGCAGGAGGGCTCAGATCCCTGGGCGGCAGATGGGACATGGGATGCGGGGGACTCCCAAGCAGGGGGGGCTCCAGAGGGGGCTACTGAGGCGGGAGATTCAGCTTCTGGGAGCCTCACGTTACAGCACATCATGGAGGCTATTCACACTTGCCAATCCACTCTGACCACTCAAATTGAGACTGTCCGGCTGGACCTATCTATAGTTAAACATGAAGTGCAGAAGATTCGCACTCGGATCGCTGCTGCTGAACAGCGTATCAGTGATGTTGAGGACACAGTTAACCCCTTGCAGGCAGAGGTCCGCACACAACGGCAGGATCTACAGGTCCATTCTGATAAACTTGGGGACTTGGAGGACAGGATGCGCAGAAATAATCTCCGCTTTGTTGGCTTTCCTGAGAAATCTGAGGGGAGACATGCTGAGGATTTTCTGGAGACCTGGATTAAGGATACTGTAGGTGTGGAACATCTCTCCCCCCTGTTTGCCATTGAACGAGCACACCGGGTTCCTATGCGCCCTCTCCCTCCTGGGGCCCCTCCAAGATCTTTACTGGCAAAATTCCTTCATTTTCGGGACAAGGAAAATATCCTGCGAGCTGCACGCGATCTACCCGACCTTCAATACAATGGAGTTAAAATCTCTATCTATCCTGACTACTCTGCTGCTACACAGAAGTTACGCATGGCCTTCAATGCGGTCAAACGCAGGCTTAGGGAAGGGCAGTTTGGCTACAGCATGCTTTACCCAGCTAAATTGAGGGTGATCCATGAGGGAAAGGCTCACTTCTTCCTTTCCCCGCAGGATGCATCGGCCTGGCTTGATGGTTTGGGAAGACGGGGCTGAACATGCTTTGATTATTGCAGCTGTTGTTTGCCGGGGGTCTGGGCCTACCTGGGCCCCCTCCATACTGATGCTCGGACTCTGTTGCTGATATCCCCTGTCTGGGGGTGCTGTTATCCTGCTGGCTGGACGACTCCATACTGGACCGGACGGTCTCCCTCATGTGTTCTCTGAGGAGGTTTTCATCCCCTGAACTTGCACCTCTATACTCTGAGGCGGTGCCGCCACCTCCGCAGCTTTTTGTCTTTTTCCCTTTTTTTTTCTGGGGGGGAAATTTTTCCTTTTTTTCTCCCCCCCCCCATTTTCCATTTTTCATTTTTCTTGTTTTTATTTTTATTTTTTCTGGTGTGTTCCTGCTCCTTTAGGGACACTGAACTAAAGACATTCTGGCATAGTTATGCCTTCTGGGGTTGTTAGTGTTTCTGGGCTAAAGCTCTCTGCCCGTTTTTATGACAGGGAGCCGGGTGGGGGGTGGGTTCATGGGGTTGTGGATTTCAGTTTTCTGTTTTATTTTTACTCCGTATGCTTTTTCTCTCAGCAGTGGTGGTCAGCTCTCTATTAGGTGGTATTTCAGCGGAGATGTGGTCCGGACGGGCCCCCCGGGGGCTTTCCCTGCCCGTGCGCCCGCTAGGTACTGGTATGTATGTTTTTTCAGGTGGGGGCGGGGCGCTCTCGGAGGGGGTTCTCCTCTGGGTGGGCCGCGTTTCTTCATGCTACTTTCTGTTAATAAATGTCTTTGAGGCTTTTGACATGGAATGTGCGGGGTATGAACTCCAAGATTAAGAGGTCTCTAGTGTTTGATCATTTCAAGCGCTCTAAGGCGGACATCCTCCTTTTGCAGGAGACGCACTTAATGGACCCCAAAACAAGGGCGTTAAAGCAACCACGTGTGGCTCACGCATTCCATGCTACTTACTCCACCTATTCAAGGGGGGTCTCGATCTTGATCTCCAGGGCGTGCCCGGTGCGGGTGCTGGAGGTGAAGACCGACCGGGATGGGTGTTATGTTATAGTGGTATTGAATTTTATGGAACGTTTATTTACAATAGTTAACTTATACCTCCCTCCGCCAGTGGAGGTTGGACGTCTTGATGACTGTATGCGGACGGTCCTCTCCATGGCTCAGGGGTCTTTAATTATAGGAGGGGATTTTAATGCAGTTTTGGATCCTCAAATGGATCGTCTCCACGGCTCGGGGCGACAGTCGCTGGCATTAGCTGACTGGGCTGCGGCGTACGGTCTCACCGAGACGTGGAGATGGAAATATCCGCAGAGAAGGGAATACTCCTGTTATTCCAGCTCTTATGGTACCTTCTCTAGATTGGATATGTGGTTTGTCTCCTCGGAGGTGCTGCCACTGGTCTCCGACGTGGCGTACCTCCCGAGGGCAATCTCAGACCATTCACCCCTGGCGATGACGCTGACGGTGGCCAGGCGTCCGGCTGGATCGGTGTGGCGTATGAGCCCTTACTGGCTCGCGGAACCGATGGTGTCGGCTGAATGTGCTACTGCCATGACTCATTTCTGGGCGGAGAATGCGGAAGGGGTGCGGGACCTCACCTGTTGGGACGCCTCTAAGGCTGTCCTGCGCGGGGCATACATGCAGGGGGTTTCTAAGTTCAAAAAGGCAGTGGCAGCAGAAATCGAGGAATTGGCAGATGCTCTGAGTGCCTCCGAACGGGTTTACACTTTGGATCCCACCCCTGAGAATAATAGAACGTGGAAGGCGGCGCAGCGGGCTTACGAGCTGGCCTTGGTGCAGAGGACCCAGAAGCGTCTCCTGTACCAGTCCCAATGTATTTTTGAGACCGGGGACAGGAACGGTCGTTTGCTGGCCTTTTTGGCTAGCCCTGTTCCGGAACCGGTTGCTATCCCTGTTATTTTGGATCATGCGGGGCACTCTCTCTCGGCTACGGAGGACATACTTGGCGCCTTCCACAAATTTTATTCGGACCTGTACACCTCTCGGGCCCATTATACCCCCCCAGAGCTTTATGCTTACGTGGACTCTATTCCTTTCCGCACACTTAGTGTTGAGCAGAGAGCTAGTATGGAGGCCCCTCTGTCGCTGGAGGAGGTGAGGGTAGCCATTAAATCATTTCCGAAACATAAAACTCCGGGCCCTGACGGTTTTCCGGTAGAATGGTATGTACAGCACGGGGAACTGTTGCTGCCGCGACTCCTGGTGCTCTTCAAGTCGATATTTGATGGTGGCTCCCTCCCTCCTTCACTCCAGGAGGCCCTCATAGTCTTGATCCCTAAGCCTAATAAGGACCCGCGATACTGTGACTCTTACAGACCCATATCGCTTATTAATGTAGAGCTTAAAATCCTTACTAAAATTCTCGCATTGCGTCTTAATGGGATAATTGGCTCTATTGTGGGGATAGATCAGACTGGCTTCATTCCGGGGCGCTCGGCTTATGCGAATATTCGTCGGTTGTTCACCAATCTGCAGGTCCCGAACCCCTCCCGTTTACCAAGGGTGGTCCTCTCACTTGATACACAGAAGGCTTTTGACTCTGTGGAGTGGCCGTACCTGTTCTATGTACTTGAGAGATTTGGGTTTGGAAAGAATTTTTTGATTTGGCTTCGGATCCTATATGCTCAACCTCTTGCCCGTATTAGGGTAAATGGGATGGTTTCTGGTCCACTGCAGATACGACGGGGTACGCGGCAGGGTTGCCCTTTATCCCCCTTGCTTTTTGCGCTCGCAATAGAACCTTTGGCTCAGCTGCTGCGAACTTCCCCCGCTGTCCAAGGGATGTCGGTGGGGTCTCTGGAGGAGAGGGTCTCTCTTTATGCCGACGACATGTTGTTGTATTTAACTGATCCACACACGTCGCTTATGCCCGTTCTCCGACTTATTCGACATTTCGGTTCTTTTTCTGGTTTTCGGGTTAACTGGACTAAGTCTAGCCTGTTTCCTGTCGATATGGACATCCCGCTCTCGCTGCCGACTGACTGCCCCTTGAAGTTTACGTTCTCATTTAAATATCTCGGTGTTCAAGTTCAGCAACCTATATCCTTGTATTTCCAAAATAATCTTGTTCCCTGCCTAAACCTGTTCAAATCTAGACTGGAGCACTGGAAGCATCTGCCTTTAACTCTGACTGGTAGGGTCAACTTATTTAAAATGGTTATGTTGCCGAAATTTCTGTATCTCCTTGCCAACTCTCCACTGTTTGTGCCGAATAAGTTTTTCAGGGATCTTGATTCTCTTATTTCCGGTTTCCTATGGTACCCGAAGGCGCCTAGGCTTTCTGTTGCCACCTTACAGCAGCCGGTGGCGATGGGGGGCCTTGCCCTTCCAAACTTGCGCTTGTATTACTATGCAGCACAGATGGGACATGTCCACGGTTGGCTTTTCCCTCGGAGGAGCAGTGCGGCTACGGCTGTCGAAGCAGCGGTGGTTTCCTCCTATGAAACGCTTGCTAATCTTATTTACCGGCGCTGCGTTGTGTCCTCCGAGGGTACGGCACTCTTGAAATCCTCTCTACAGATATATGTCAGATGTGAGTCTCTGTTGGCGGCGACTCCGGGCCTCTGTTCCCCGAATCAACCCTTATGGTGCAATCCTAGTCTGCCTCACTTCGCGGGGTCTCAGGATGCGGCGCGGTGGGCAGAACGGGGCCTGAAGTATGCCCATCAATTGTTTGAGGGGGGGAATTTTAAGACGTTCTCCCAGTTCCGGGCGGACTTTCGGGTGCCCGGCTCTTGGCAATATCGTTATCTCCAGCTGCGACACGCTGCCTTGGCCCAATTTGGGCCGGGCAGTGTCATGCTAGACAATTCTCCTATGGAAAAGGAATTGTTGCGGGATGTGCACACTAAGCTGACTAGCTCCTACTATGGAATCCTTCTTACTAGTGTGCCATCGCGCCTGGAGGCTGTTAGGGCCGGGTGGACGAGAGACATCCCGGATATCTCGGACGATGATTGGGAAGAAATGCTTGAGGTATATTTTAGGACACCCATCTCAGCCAGGGACCGTCTGATACAGTTACGTATATTTCATAGGACTTATTATACTCCTTATCGGTTGTTTCTGATGAAGCAGAGACCCGCGCCAGACTGTCATAAATGTGGGGGGGACCAGGGAAAATTGCTTCATATGCTGTGGAGTTGTCCGAAAGTTAGACCTTTTTGGTCCCAAGTTACGCACTTTCTCTCGACCTCCTTGGATTTCCCTAATGTCTGCAGCCCTAAGTGGTGCTTACTGGGGATTTTCGGGGAGATTGATCTCAGCACCCATCGGAAACAGCTTCTCCGACTCTTGTTGTTTTATGCCAGGAAAACTGTAGTGATGCAATGGACACAGGTGGACAGGATCCCTCTTGATCTTTGGAAAAATTTAGTCAACCATGTCCTACCCCTGTATAGGCTGACTTATGAGGCCAGGGGCTGTCCAAAAAAGTTCCTGAAAGTTTGGGGTCCTTGGGTTGCTTTATCTGACACGTGCAGCTCCACACCGCCCTGAGGGTGAGGGCGGTCCGGGTACGGGGGGGGGGGCTGTTCTGGGCCCACGCTCCGCTGACGAGTAAGGCTGTGACTCTGACCACCACCTGCATTTTTCTGCTGAGTTGTTCCTTTTTCTTTGGGGTTTTTTTTCTTTTTGTTTTGTTTCTGCATATAACGAGCATGTGTTGCATGTGTTATACCTAAGGATATCTGCTTTATTCTGACAAATTTGTAAATCTCTGTATCTATGTATCTATGGGATATCCTTTACCTATATTGAACCTTTGTGTTATTTCATTGATGACCGGTACTACTCTATGACTCACTGTATTTCCAATGTTTTGTAGCATTCTTGTACTGTTCAGGTGATAAATTTAATAAACGCAGTTTAAAAAAAAAAAAAATGATGGGGCACAATTCCCCCCCACTGACACCAACGATGGGGTCCCATTCCTCCCCCTGACATCAACAAAGGGGCACAACTCCTCCCACAAATACCAGTGATGGGACACAAGAGAAGGACAGAACTCCTCTGGCAGATCCTGTGTCTCTCAATGCAGCTGCAGAAAGGTTCGTCTCTGCCACCCTCCCATCTCAGCAGTTGGCAGCAGAGAGGACAGAACTCCCCTGCCAGATCCTGTCTCTCTATGTAGCTGCTTGTGTCGGCCACCCTCCCGTCTCTGGGGAGGGAAGTTTGCTCTGGACGTCTAGTCTTACAGATACAACTGGCCCCAGCCAATTCTAGTCTCCCTATTGCTCCCCAAGGTGGTCGGTGGCCTCACTGTTAAAGCTCAGCTTTTTCAGGAAACCTGCTGCCTGCATCAACTGACTGCCTGGACACGAGGCTTTGATTCGCGATAAGCTCCACTATGTATTTTTCCATCCTATACAGGATGCGAGTTAACCCACGTTGGTGACCAGTTTATGTTAAAGGCAAATCTTCTATAGCAGGGGTCTCCAAACGTTCTAAAGCAAAGGGCCAGCTTACGGTTCTTCAGACTGTATAGGGGCCAGACTCTGGCCAGTGGGAGCCCTCACAGCCCTCCTTCCCTCAGCTGTGCAAATCAAGTATTTCTGGAGTTTGCTTTATTTAATGAAAATTCTCTGCACCCCCTGTGCCTAGGTGAATGACGTGCACTTTGCTCGCTGTGCTTTCTGGGATATGTGCGTCACACATCCCAGAAGGCATAGTCCTTCATTGAAAAAGGAGATGGGGGCGGGGTTGGACAGGGCATCAGCTGACCCCAGAAGAGCCGGTGTTCCGTGAAAAAACCATACCCGTGAGAAAACCATACCCTCGTCACTTCCGGTGCTCCTACGGAGGGTATGGATTTCTCACGGTAGTTAAACTTGCGGCGCTTACATTAAAACACCTCCTCTGCAACATAAATCCTCTCCGCTCCTTCCCCTGTCACTTCCCTCATCTCCGGTAATAAATATAAAAGCGGATCACGGAGCCGCGATCGCCGTCATTTACATCTCATACACCCGCCACCGCTTTTATATTTATTACCGGAGATGAGGGAAGTTACAGCGATAGCAGAGGAGATGATTTATGTTGCAGCCAAAGTGTTTTAATGTACCCGCCGCAAGTATAACATTAGACACAGTGCCGTGAGAATTTCATGCCCACCGAGCATGCGCACTTGTCACATTCTTTCATGTTCAATTAGGTATCCGGGGCTCGGAGCATGCGCACTGCTGTGCTGCTCAGCTGTTTCAGACTGGAAGTGACGAGGGTATGGTTTCTTCACGGGGTATGGTTTTTTTAACGTTACACCGGCAGCTTCATGACGATGTCACTGAAGAAGAAGCGAATCTCAGCAGGACGATGCTGAAACCGCTGGGTGGGTGAATAACGTAAATGTTTACTACCCAAAACCAGGTAATCAAGGGTTAAAAAGAAGGGAGAGGGGGGTATCAGCATTAATAAACAAAGTTAGGCTGCTAGGGGGTTTTCCCTATTCAGCCCTCTGGTCATTCCTTTGAAAATTAAAGACCAACCTCAGGGTTTAGACTCCTTCCGCTTATTTTTTTATAACTTTTTTTACACATTTTCTTGTGAGTCCAAGGCAAGCCCTTGATGCCCTCTGGGCTAAAAGGAAGTGGGTTGAATGAAGCTGGGTTAAGAGAACCGACCCCTGAACAGGTGACAGTCCAGGAAAGGAGGTGAATCCTGCTGAGGACGGTTTCTTTTACCCAAGCTTGGGGTTTAATGTAGTACCTGGTGACCGGGTCACTGGCTCTCAAGTAGATTCTAAAAATATACTGGGAAGGAATCTACTTCAAAAAAAGGAAAAGTAATTTCACTAGCAGAGCCCTCTCCCAATCTGGGTGTGTCCAACAGCCCCCCACCTCCCTAGATAACCTTTTATGTAGCTACCAGAGAGCAGCGAAGGGGAAAACTATAGAGCAGGGGTCCCCCAACCCCAGGGCTGCGGACTGTTGCTGGTCCGTGGCCTGCTGGGAGCTGGGGCATGGCGGGGGTTGGCAGCGGGTAGAGTAAATGAGCACAACCTGCACTGACACCCACCAACCACCAAAGGACACCCGCAACCCTTCTCTTAGCACCACTACTCCCCTCCCTCTCTGTGGTCAGGAAGAACAAGAAGAGGTAAGAGAGCCGGGTCAGGAATAGGATCTCCTAGTGCACTGGTGAGATCCAAGTGCAGCCCCCCCCTACATAACTACACCGAGGTGGCAAGCCCCATCCCCAACACACCCCGCCCCTCCCCCCAAGGTGACAGGCCATCTGTGGAGGGGGTTTACTTCTGTGCAGCTGGTTCCTTGTGCCTGGCAGGTTTGGAACCATTGCTATAGAATGTCACCTGGGTGACAGCTCAGTCTGCTGAAATCACATCCAAGATGGCCGCACCCAGCAGTAGATTGAGGTCTTTTGGATATCTACATAGAGGAGGCTTTCACAGGTTAATAGCATGCATACATTTAATGCACATATAATCCTATGGGATGATTTGTGTTTAAATGATCTAGTGGCAAAGTCACCAAGTTAAGGAAGCCATCGACTGTTCAATTTTATTTTTTTCCATGAACTGCAGGTGGGGGGGTTGGGGGTGCAAGAAAAAGCTGAACCATTGTCACCAGAGCATGTGATATGCTGCAGCTTTTCCCAGCCCTCCACCTGGACATTGCTGATCTGTAATACAGGTAAAATCAAGGTATTTATGTTAATATTTTCTAAGTGTTTGCTCTATAATAATCCTGGACGGGACTCCTATCTGGCTTTAGGATTATTCCATCTTCTATTGACCCCACTCTGTTGTGCTATATAGATGCATAGAATAAAGTGTCAACACTTGCTCTTTGGAAAACTACTAAGAAAACAAAAAAAAAAAAAACAGATGGGAAAATTCAGGTACTTCCACTGATTTAAAAAAATACATTTAATAAATTTAATGAATACAGATCTGCATTAGTTGGAGTTGCTTTAATACCTGCTTCTGGAGCTCAGCTATCAGCACTTTGTCCTGTTTTTATGTTTGTGGATTAGGGCTAACATGGTTGACAGCACGCACCTACCTACCCCCCCCCCCCCCCCAACCTCTACCGTTATTCGACCATGCTGTTTTGAAGAAGACTTGATGAGAGGTAATTGATAGCGGTTTCAGCACCAGACGCCTGTCCAAGGCCATTGCAGCCACAACACATGCACAGGGAGGGGGGGGGGAGCGTGTCACACTGGAGGTGATGGAAGCAAGTGTCATCTCAGTAAGCTCCACAATAAACATGCGGTCAATAAACAGAGGGGGTGTGTCACACTGGAGGTGATGGAAGTGCGCTCACTCTGAGCTCCGAACAAACATGCTTTGAAACATGGAGGGGACGTGTCACAGAAGTTGGGGGGGGGGGGGGGTGTCACAGTGGAGGTGATGAAAGCAAGTCCAATCAGTCTGAGATCTACAATAAAAGTGCTGTCAAACATGGAGTGACAGGTCACAGCAGAGGGGGCCGAATTAACTCACCTTGGCCTGAGCTCGACAACAAGTGCTGTCAACATGGAGAGGGGCGTGTCAAAGCAGAGTGGGGGTGTGTTAAAAACTTCTTTTTTTTTTTTTTGCTTTTTCTTAGTATTAAAGAACTGAATCATGTTGTAGTTATGCATAAGAGTTGTTCAAAGATCCGGCTGAGCGATTGGAATCTTCCATGTTTGACAAAATCTGTGAACAAATCCGGACAAGTGTTTTTTTTTTTGGAAGAAAAAACAATTTAAAGGCTTCTTCCAAGAATAAGAATATCTTTAGGAAATCCTTCCATTTTGGCAATTTCAAAGCAGCCGAGCTTGCTGTAAAAGTCCAGGATTCTTTTGTCGTCTGGTCGGACTTCGCAAAAAGCACCGCGGGATCCTGAGACCAGAGGGTGAAAGAAATAAAACGCATTAGGCACGGGTACATTTTTTTTTTTTTACATTTTTTCTGCCTGGAAATTGCTACAGTGATTATGAATAAGCAATTTCCATGAAATGAGTCAATGTTATTCCCTTCTCATTGATCTGTGCTTGTCTGTACACCTGGATTTTAAATAAAGCTTTTTGGACCAGTGGTTACCTCTCTACACTGTCGAATTGCTATGGTGGTGGCATAAACGCAGGGATTAGGAAGACATGTGACAACAACATGTAGTGTGCGTTCAGATGGGCGATGACACCCATGCTGCGTGCACGCGCCCTTTGCTATTGCACCTGCCCCTGAACAGCCCATAGAGGTATATGCAGACGCAGCGGCTGCACGGATACAGCCGAATCGCCAAAATCTGCCATGCAGGTAGGAGCGGCTGCACGGGTCCGAACACACATCATCTGAGTTTGGATCCGTGCGCCCACTCCTGCCGTGTGTCAGATTTTGATGTGCAGCTGCTGCGCCCACCTCTATATGCTGCCTGCACTCAGCCTAAGGCAGATGCAGGTGCAATAACAAAAAGTAAAGGAAACGGGTGCAGGGTTCGCTTCAGGAAACAAATGTCCAAACAAGGAATCGGATTATTCGCTGCTCTGGCTCCAAGTGTCCTCCAAGCCCTTAATACAGAATGCAAACAAGATATGAGCAGTCGGCAATTTGGACATCCATTTTCAAGTCTTTATTTGCTACATAGCTGTGATGTTAAACAGCAGATTATGCATTTTGGCAAACAGCCTTAGTGCCGGTTCACATTTGTGCGGCTTGCGAGATCGCATGTAATTCGGAGCGCACTGCTCCTTCATTACATGCGATCTCATGTGCGGATGCGAGTTCAGCCATAAACTTTGCATGGCTGAATTCGCACAGTATCTGCACCAAACACGCACATGAGGCATTTTTTTAAGCCGCATCAGAATCGGATCGCACAGTGGTTCACACTTGTGCGATCCAATTCTGTGCGAACTGCCAGATCGCACTGCGATATGCGATCAAACTGGGGGTGTCGTTAACATTTAATTGACACCCCCTGCGTATCGCATATGGCAGTTTAAGCATTTCAGCAAACAGCTTTAACCACTTTACCACCGGAGGATTTTGCTGTCTTACGTCCAGGCCACTTTTTGCGATTCGGCGCTGTGTGACTTTAACTGACAATTGCGCGGTCGTGCAACGTCGTACCCAAACTAAATTTACGTCCTTTTTTTCCCACAAACAGAGCTTTCTTTTGGTGGTATTTGATCACCTGTGCGATTTTTACTTTTTGCGCTATAAACAAAAAAAGAGCGTTTATTTTGAAAAAATAACAATATTTTTTAAATTTTTTTATATGAAATTCCCCCCAAAAAATATGTAAAAATCAAATTTTTTTAAAATTTTTGGCCAATTTGTTTTCTGCTACCCATGTTTGGTAAAAAAAAAAATTACAATAAGCGTATTTTGATTGGTTTACGCAAAAGTTATTGTGTTTACTAACTAAGGGAAAGATTTCTGTCATTTTTGGTGTTTTTTTTTTTAACGAGTAATGGCGGCGATCTGCGATTTTTTTTGCGGGACTGCGACATTGCGGCAGACAGATCGGACCCTTGACTGACATTTTTGACACTTTTGGGTGTACCAGTGACATTACTACAGTAATCAGTGCTATAAATACTGTAAAAATGACACTGGCAGGGAAGGGGTTAATTTTATTGGAGAGGGAGGGGTTAATGTATGCCAGGTGCTTACTGACGTGTGTGGGGGGAGGGGACTGAGTGAGCCAGGGACAGATCGCATGTTCAGCTATGCTGAACACTGCGATCTGTCACTCCCTGTCACTGAGGAGATTCGCCCGCTCTGTTTACACAGGCGGGCGGATCTCCAAACTAGATTCCCCGACGATCGGGGAAGAGCAGCGGTGATAGTCGCCGCTCCTCCCCTGGCCCGACTCCCGCTGTGAATGAAAACAGCAGGAGCGCCGCTGTACAGGGGGAGGAGTCCAGCGACGTAGGTCTACGTCGCTGGACGATAACGAGCCACTGTGCCGCAGTAGAGGCACAGTGAGCAGGGGTAAAGTGGTTAAAGCACAGGTTACCCTAATAAAAAAAAAAAATATCCTGTTCCCTGTAATTTGGCCCCCTGTATAACCTAAAAAACCTGGATGATCTTGCCTGGTTCTGCCCTCCCCTCTGTAAACTGACCATGGTTTATCATGGCTGCTGATCCCTGACACCATGGTCAGTTTAAGTGCCTCTGTCCTCTCTCCTTTCCCCCCTGCCCTCCCGCCTGTCAGCAGTGTAAGTGACGATCTGCTCCCCTCCTGCTGCTATCAAACCACAATGACATTCTTACAATCCGCCCTGTTCTAGTAAACAATGTCCAGGTGTATGCGTTTTTAAAAACAATGCCGCGGTGTACCTCATTTCATAGCACCGATCGGTGCTCACGTGACCGGCCATGTCTCTCCTCCTCTTGGCTGACATCAGCGGGGGTTTCCCAGCCACGCCCACTTAGCTGTCAGATGGAGAGAGGCGGCCGGTCACGTGAGCACCGATCTGAGCACTATGAAATTAGGTACACATTGGAATAAAAAAAAAAAAAAAAAAACACATACACTGAGAACATTTACTACAGCACAGCTGATTGTAAGAATGTAATTGAGTGGCCTAACAATCACTTTAGCCCTAACATGATGAAATGCGTAAGCTGCTTTTTAATGTCACTGCTATGTAGCAAAAAAAAGCTGCCATGGATGTCCAAGTTTCTCTTCATATCTTGTTTGCAACAAGAAAAGGAACCTGCATGCAGGATAGGTGACATCTCCCTTCTGAAGGAAGTTTAAAGCAAATGGGTAAAATAAAAGGAAACATGCAGTATATTTCTGCAATACACATATTTTCCTATTTTATTCTCACATTCACGCTCCGCCTCTGCTGCACTGAAATCTCCAACAGCTTTATCAGCCCTGCCCCGTTATCCATAGATTACAGAACACCGGCCCTTATGTTCTGGGGACAAGGATAGCGAGGGGTGTTCTGCGGTCTCCAGAGAAGAATCGTCAGTTGGAGATCACACTGCAGCCTTTATAACTTGACATTGATTTCCAATTGTGCATCCATTATAAGTCTCTATTGCAGCCAGACCCTGATGAAGAAAGAATTTTAAGCCCCTGAAAAGCGCTGGCTTTGCCTTCTGACTTTTTATTACGATTAAACTTTTACTGGACTCGCACTAACCAGTGGCTCTCATCTTTTTACACTTTACTGGGGAGCCTCAGGGGTACCCCACATAACAGAGCTGCCTCACTCGTTTAAATTTGCTTTTCCCATTTGGATCCAGTTCTCCTAACACACACTTTTTGTAAAACTGGGAACTTACTGGGCGGGGCCGACAACACCGCTTGGGATTTCAGTGCAGCAAAAGTGTTGTCAGCCAATAAAAAAAAAAAAAACTATCTGGACTTACCATTGGCTTTCAGAGAAGACAGGAGGCATCCCATCATCCCTTTGGCTACGCTGGGATCCGTCACCTTCTTGTGAATATCCACTTTTATTAATGAGGGAAAGTTAGCAAGGAATGTGTCCGGTAATATTTCCTGCTCTTCATGAAAACTCAGCATGATTTTCTAGAAGAATAAAAAAGGATGGTTAAGTCACAATGGTTACCCAAACAAATCACAAATCAATCAGAACTAGCAGATACAGATACAATCTTGCAACCAGATTAAGTACGGTATTTGCAAACAAAACTCCCAGAAAACTAATAGAAATATTGGCTGAACGGATCATGAAAAAAGGAAATAAGAACAATGGGGGTAACCAAGACAGGAAATAAGGAGAAAGGGGGAACACCAGGCCAAAAGATAAGGGGAACACAGTGACCAAAACAAGGGAAACTGAGGGGGGGGGGGGGTCATCCAAACAAGGGGAACCGAGGGGGGTCACCCAGACAATGAGAACCGAGGGGGGATCAGACAAGGGGAACCGAGGCGGGGGTCACTAGCGAAGCCACCTATAGATGGTGATTTCTCTCATGCCTCATCGCTACTGAGAGCGGCCGCTCCTAAACCCTGAGCTTCCCTGAGGACCATCCATGAAATGACTCCGTCTCTCCAATGGGAGGACCATAGGGTCACAATGAGGGGAAAAATTACTGAACTTGGCGCAAGGAAGAAAAAAAAAAAGCACATGGTCAACTTTTTAAAGAAATTGTGCCATGCTGATAGACTCCTCCCCAAAAACACTGAGTGCTGTAATAACATCAAAATGTGCTTCAACAAAGTATTAGTTTAGGGGTGTGCACACTTATGCAACCATATTTTCGTTTTTTTATTTTACTTACCTCCACCTTAAAAGATTTCAGTTTGTTGTTCAACTGGGTTGTACAGTTTATAGGTCACATTCTGAAATTATTTATTTTGGTCTAATTTTTTTTACATCACAGAAATCTGACATTCTAACAGGGGTGTGCAGACTTTTTACATCCATTGTATATCTGATCGGCTCACATGCTGTCTCTGCACTCTTTCCTTCCATGCTCAGCTCCCTACTCTGCCCTCTCTCTGTTCCTTCCCACCAATACAAAACTCTTACCTCCCGACTTCTCGATCTCCTGGACACAAAACTTTGCCGTGGACTGGGCAGCAGGATGCTGAGCGGGGGCGGAGTCTGTAAACATGAACTCGCTGCCCTTCAGGATGGAGCAAACGCCAAGCTGAGCAGCCTTCCGCACCTACAACAAATCACACACGGTGGGTCAGATAATACTATAGTACCCACAGACCACTGAAGGTTTCCTTTACTAAGGTCTCTCGCTGTTCCTTGTCTAAAACTTACTTTCAGCTTTGCATGGACAGTGAAGCTGAGTAAGCCATGGTACACCTGCAGAGTGGAGGGATAACTCCATGCAGACAGGTCCTGTTTCCAAAGCAGTACTGACAAGCATGAAACAATCTGAAAAGAAAAAGACCTAATAATCAGGAAATTACAGAATAACATGTACAAAAGTATATGAAAATGGACAGAGATATCACCGTTCAACTACAATCTGTGCCCCCACATATGTATGAATCTACCAACCACAATACATAAAAGTGCTACATGTGCAAAAAGTATCAATTAATACAATCAGAAAAAATACAAGAAAGTTCTGTGCAAAGAAAAACATCAATATTATGTAACTACTTAAGTTAGTGTGCAAAATTCATTCAGAAAAAAATTAATCCCTGGAAGACGTCCGATGACGAAACGAGTAGGTCACTGCATTCGTAACAGAGGTGGGGGGGCGGGCCTAGCAGCACGGTAGGTCATCGGTAGGCTGCGCCAGAACCCGGAAGAGCTGGCGCAGCCTTCTTGATGACGTCACAGATAAACATGGCAGTGTGGCATCTGGCGGTGGCAGCTGCAGAGAAGAGATCTCAGCAGGACAATGCTGGATCCTCGGTGTGGGGGGAGAATGTAAAGTGTGGCCAGCTCAGCATTAAGTAAGCGGGGGGACAAGAAAGAAAATTATGGGGCGTGGAGGAAGGTAGAAAGCTGGCGCAGCCTTCTCAATGACGTCACAGATAAACATGGTGGTGCGAGATCTGGGGGCGGCTGCAGAGAAGAGGATCTCAGCCGGACAACACTGGATCCTCGGTGTGGGGGGGAGAATCTAAAGTGTGGCCAGCTCAGCATTAGGTAAGCGGGGGGGACAAGAAAGAAAATTATGGGGGGGTGGAGGAAGGTGGAAATTTCTCTTTATAGCCTGCCTCTGGGAAAACCGCGTCCACCCCAGCGTTTCGTAGAGAAAAGAAGGGGGGACACTACTCACCAGACCTTGGAACCAAGGGGGCACCACTCCCGGCAGTTCACCACGCCATCTTGGAATGGGGTGCTGTGACCAGAGGCACGCTGCGACTCTAGTCGATAACGTTGTCATGACCAGGGCTATGCGACCTCGTGAGGCGTTTCATGAAATATAGTCAGCGCACACCTCTAAAATGGTGCCGCGTCCCACAAAGGCATACGAAATGAAGCCAATGGACCCAAACCTCAGACATCTACTTCACCAGATAACGAAACTCGCTGCACTCATAACAGAGGAGGGGGGGTGGGCCTAGCGGCACGTCATCGTTAGGCTGTGCCAGAACCCAGAAAATCTGGCGCAACCTTCTCGATAACATCACAGATAAACATGGCGGTGCGGAATCTGGCGGCAGCGGCTGCAGAGAAGAGAATCTCAGCCGGACAATGCAGGATCCTCGGTGTGGGGGGAGAATCTAAAGCGTGGCCAGCTCAGCATTAGGTAAGCAGGGGGGACAAGAAAGAAAATTATGGGGGGTGGAGGAAGGTAGAAAGCTGGCGCAGCCTTCTCGATGACGTCGCAGATAACCATGGTGGTGCGGGATCTGGCGGCAGCGGCTGCAGAGAAGAGGATCTCAGCCCGGACAATGCAGGATCCTCGGTGTGGGGGGAGAATCTAAAGTGTGGCCTGCTCAGCATTAGGTAAGCGGGGAACAAGAAAAAAATAAATATATAGGGGGGGTCGTGAAGGTTGAAAATCCTCTTTATAACCTGCCTCTGGGAAAACGTAAAGTCCAACTCTGGGCAAAACAAGAACTCTCTCCCACCCCTTTCTTCCACCCACCTGTCCCTAATTGCCATAAAAAAAAATCTAAAATACTCCATTGACGTACAGCGCATCCAGAAAGTATTCACAGCGCTTCACTTCTTCCACATTTTCTTATGTTACAGCCTTATTCCAAAATGGATAAAATTATTTTCCTCCAAATTCTACAAATTTTCCCCCATAATGACAATGTGAAAGAAGTTTGTTTGAGATCTTTGCAAATTTATTCAAAATAAAAAAGGAAAAAATCCCATGTACATAAGTATTCACACCCTTTACTCAATACTTTGGTGAAGCTCCTTTGGCGAGCTGATCGGCTCTCCTCTTCACACACTCTGTCATTGCGAGGCAAGGAGAGACGATAAACTGCACTTTGGCATTTACATGCGATTGGACACAGCCGATCACAAGGGTAGAGAGACACGCCATTACTAAGATCGGGGTCACCCTCAGCGTCACCAATCACAGCTGCGCTGTGTTCCACAATTGCCGCACTGCGGGCACACGAGAGCGGCCGTACTAAAGCGCTGTCATATGACGTAGTCCCAGAACTAAACCTGGAACCGCTCCACTGTCATTTGACGGCGGGCGGGAAGTAGTTAAGGGTAAAAACATTTAGGTTTTAGAACCACTTTAAAATACAGACACTCTAAATCTCAAAAGCATCGACCATAAAATGTCATCAGATGTAGGTGACACGACCCCGCTTCTCTAATATTCCAGAAACAGGAAATTCTATACACAGAGGAACACAAGGAACACGACTTACCCATCTAAGAGCGGAGGTGCTGCCGCTGGTGGCCTGTGAGGACATAATATCCATGAAGGCCTTCGATGTGTCCGAGAATTTCTTAATCAGCACAGGACCTGGAACCCTGAAATACATCATTAGATGAATGCAAGATGAAGGACCAAAGCCCCGCCCACCACTGGGGAACAGACAGGCAGACTGACCTTTTCAGAACCAGGTTCAGCAGGTAGGCAACGGCAGACAGCGACTCCGCGGACTCAACGGCTTCCAGAGTGGTCATCTATGGGGGGAGAGAAAAAAAATATGTAGCTATATATATATATATATATATACACACACACTGATCAGCCATAACATTATGACCACCCACCTAATATTGAATATGGACCCCTTTTGCTAAATCAGCCCTCACCCGTTGAGGCATGGACACCAAAGTAACGTCCACATGAATGGGAGGAGCCAAGGTTTCCCAGCAGAACATTGCCCAAACCATCACACTGCCACCGCTGACTTTTCTTCTTATACCGCATCCTGGTGCCATCTCTTCCCCAGGTAAGGGACGCACCCAGCAATCCACATGAAAGAAAACGTGATTCATCAGACCAGGCCACCTTCTTCCATCACTCCCTGGTCCAGTTCTGATGGTCATGTGACCATTGTAGAAGCTGATGGCTGTGGACACGGGTCACCATGGGCTTCACAGCCCCATAAACAACAAACTGCAATCCCCATTATTTTTTTCTGTGTTCACATCAACTTCATGGACAACATGTTCATGTGCTGCCTAATATATCCCACCAAATTTTCAGATGCCATTGTAACGGCACAGTGGTGGCGTAGTGGGCGGCACAGTGGTGGCAAAGAGGGCGGCACAGTGGTGGCAAAGAGGGCGGCACAGTGGTGGCAAAGAGGGCGGCACAGTGGTTGCAAAGAGGGCGGCACAGTGGTGGCAAAGAGGGCGGCACAGTGGTGGTGCGGAGGGCGGCACAGTGGTGGTGCGGTGGGCGGCACAGTGGTGGTGCGGTGGGCGGCACAGTGGTGGTGCGGTGGGCGGCACAGTGATGGTGCGGTGGGCGGCACAGTGGTGGTGCAGTGGGCGGCACAGTGGTGGTGCAGTGGGCGGCACAGTGGTGGTGCAGTGGGCGGCACAGTGGTGGTGCAGTGGCGGCACAGTGGTGGTGTAGTGGGCGGCAAAGTGGTGGTGTAGTCGGCGGCAAAGTGGTGGTGTAGTCGGCGGCAAAGTGGTGGTGTAGTGGGCGGCAAAGTGGTGGTGTAGTGGGCGGCAAAGTGGTGGTGCAGTGGGCGGCAAAGTGGTGGTGCAGTGGGCGGCACAGTGGTGGTGCAGTGGGCGGCACAGTGGTGGTGTAGTGGGCGGCAAAGTGGTGGTGCAGTGGGCGGCACAGTGGTGGTGCAGTGGGCGGCACAGTGGTGGTGTAGTGGGCGGCACAGTGGTGGTGTGGTGGGCGGCACAGTGGTGGTGCGGTGGGCGGCACAGTGGTGGTGCGGTGGGCGGCACAGTGGTGGTGCGGTGGGCGGCACAGTGGTGGTGCGGTGGGCGGCACAGTGGGGGGTGTAGTGGTTAGCACTTTCACCTAGCAGCAAAAGGGTCGCTGGTTCGAATCCCAACCACAACACTATCTGGCTGGAGTTTGCATGTTCTCCCTGTGCCCGTGTGGGTTTCCTCTGGATACTCCGGTTTCCTCCCACACTCCAAAGACATGCTGGTAGGTGAATTGGATCCTGCCCAAATTGGCCTTACTATGTGCATGTATGAATGTGACTTCTTCAGAGGTCGTCTTCATACGTATTGGTGGAACGCACGCTGCTTACGTCACGGGTGCCTGAGTGGAACGCAAGCCGGTATTCACCGCTCTCCACTCACGGGCACCATTACGGCTGGCGGTTTGTTTACTATTTCATGTACTGTATACCGACCAATTTTATTACACATATATTTTTCACGGTAATACACTATCTGGAGCTTTTTTTTATCCTGCATACCCTGACCGGACCCTGTGGATCGAGGCATCCAGGAGAGGGAATTCCCAAGTACTGTGGTACTACAAAGCCCAGCAGTGTCTACTTTGGCCCTGGTGGCCATATAAGAGTATACAGGTCTTAATACCATAAGGTATACAAGACCCACATCATCTGGTGAGTGTGTTCTTCTATTATCCCCCACGTTGACATCAAAAAGTACCAACAGTGATCATTGGAGGATTCAACACAGAGCACCTGAACTTCTTCCTTCTTTTATTGGCATTGGATTAACCTGAATATTTTCACCTGAGTCACTTCTGAACTATTTTTTATGGACTTTTTTTACCCACACATTTGCACTTGAGTCACTTATGAATTATTATATGAATTGTTATTGAAAAAACATACAAATTTTACTGCTTGATTATTATATATATATATATATATATATATATATATATATATATATATATATAATAATAATTTTTTTTTTTTTTTTTTACCTGATTGATTTAATCACTTTAAATATAGCATCTTCCTCACCTTTATAATACTGCATTTATTATATCTAAATATTTATTCCTTATACTTTTATTGTGTTATTTACTTCAAGTATTATTTTAGGCTACATTCACACCTGAGCGTAGCGTTTTTCGCGCGTTTTTTACCGCGATTTTACCGCGATTTTTGCGGCGTTTTTTACCGCGATTTTACCGCGATTTTTACCGCGATTTTTGTGCAGGCGTTTTTAGATTGAATAGAGATCAATGGAAAACGCCTGTAATCTGCCCAAAAAGAAGCTCATGTACTTTTTTGAGCGTTGGGCGTTTTGTATACAGCGTCAAAACGCTCAGATGTGAACAGGGGCCATTGAAATGAATAGGATTTGTCTTGTTGGGCGTTTTGAGAGCTGATCCTAGAGCAGAAAAACGCCCCAAAAACGCCCCAAAACGCCTAGATGTGAACGGAGCCTTAAGATCATTTGTTATTCATCACACACTGTGTTATACACACATATATATATATACACATCCTTGCACATTACTCAATTAACCCCTTCAATACAGGATACTTTCACCCCCTTCCTGCCCAGGCCAATTTTCAGCTTTTAGCGCTGTTGCATTTTGAATGACAATTGCGCGGTCATGCAACACTGTACCTAAACCAAATTTTATGTCATTTTTTCCCTACAAATAGAGCTTTCTTTTGGTGGTATTTGATCACCGCAAGGTTTTTCTTTTTTTGCTAAACAAATAAAAAAAAAACGAAAAGTTTAAAAAAAAAAAAAAAAAAATTTTTGTTACTGTTATACAATTTTGTAAATAGATACATTTTTTCCAGCACTGATGAGGAGGCCCTGATGGGGTGGCACGAATATGCGGCACTGATAGGCGGCATTGGTGGGTACTGATAGGTGCCACTGATGGGCGGCACTGATAGGCAATAATGGGCACTGGTGAGGCGCACTGATAGATGGCAATGAAGGGCACTGGTGGGCAGCACTGATGGGGAGGGCACTGGCGGACTCCCTGAGCCCTGATTGCCATCCCTGGGGTCATGGGTGGGAATCCCTGGTGGTTCTAGTGGCATCCTCCCCTAATGATCTGCACTGGTAATCAATGCTCTGATTACCAGTGCAGACCCCTCCCCCCCCCATCAGGAGAGCCGCCGATCGGCTCTCCTATACTTGTGCCTGTAAGGCACGAACTAAGGAAAGCAGATCAACGGCACTTCCTATTTACTATGTGACAAGCTGTGATTGGACACAGCTGGTGACATGGTAAAGAGCCAACGTCAGTAGGCTATTTACCGAGATTGGAGATGCGGTGTGTCAGAGTGACACGCTGCAGCACCGATCGCCACTCTGCGCGCCCCCCGGGGGGGGGGGGGGGGTGCGTAGAGCGCATTATCCTGCCGCCATCATATGACGTCCGGTCAGGATAATGCAACCACATTCCCACTGTCAATAGCCTATAGGGCGGGCAGGAAGTGGTTAAGATATCAGCACCAAGCACTGTATGAAGGTTTAATGTGTCATATATATATTTAAGGCCTACCAAACTAAAAAATCTTTTTTAAAACCTTTTGTATTGACAAGCTATTGTCCAGCATTGGTTCACTTGAAGCAAGCGCTATATAGCTGGCTCTTACCTGCTGCCAGCCATGACCTCTGCCTGATACTGACCACACTCTCGCTTGCTGAGAGCCACGACCTTTGACCTTTTCCTGGACCTGACAACTCTCGTGCCTGGTATGACCTCTGCCTGGAACAAACTACTCTATTGCTTGCTGACTGCCATAACCTCTGCCTGGACCCGACTACCCTCTTGAATGCTGCCAGCTATGACCTCTGCCGGGACCAGACTATTGTCCTTGCCTGCTGCCTACCATGACCTCTGCCTGAACCTGACCACTCTCTCGTTTGCTGACAGCCATGACTTTTGCTGGGACCTGACTACTCTCTTGATTGCTCACTGCCATAACCTCTGTCTAGACCTCACTACTATCTTGAATGCTGCCATCCATGTCCTCTGCCTGGACAGGACTATTATCCTTGCTTGCTGCCTGCCAAGACCTCTGCCTGGAACAGACTACTCTCTTGCTGACTATCATGACCCCCTATGTGGACCCAACTACTTATTTGTCTACCGACCTGAAAATAATCTCCACACCATAACCCTTCTGCTTCAGCAACCCCTTGGGGAGATCCTGAAGCCTGCAACCTGGTGTTTGCAGCAAAGTAAACCAGAATCACTAGAGATTCCCACACTTTACCACCACCAGGAGCTCTGGAGAAGACCAGCTGGTACTTAGATATCTTGCCATGGTTGAACCCATATCACCTGCCAGGGGGGCATCCTAATATTACCTCAGTAACTTCCCATGAAGACACACCGGACTGTGATAATAGGACACAATCCAAAGGTTTATAGAGTAAGTGTCCACCAATGACAAAGCTCTACAGAGAAGCGAGGGGACAGAACCCACATGGACTGAGCAAATCTCCTTTAGGCGATGTGCTGCAAGGTCCACAGAAGTTTATTTTCCCTCTAATATATTAAAAGCAAAGGTCTAAAATGCAAAACACAAAATATCTTCATAATTCAGAATACATTAGAAAAATACATTAAAAAAATTGTGCAATAGCCCAAAAAATAAACCGCACACAGTAAAGGTTTATGTATTCATGCTTCATAACGTGCGGCTCTATAATGTAAATATTCAACAAAATACAAATATTACTGACAGGAGTACTGCCGTCCATAATATTATTCCTTATATCTGATTGCAGATTTCCATTATAGAGCCGCACATTCCACAAATGAAAACAATGGCAAACATGCGGAGAAATCACTCACCAGAGCAGCAAAGTATTCTGTTTCTGTCTCCTTCCCTCCCTGAGAGCGGATCACTTCAGTTACAGCCGCCAGAACCGCACAGATCTAAGAGAGATCATTAATGAGATCCAAACTTTGTATCAGTGATAGAAGTCTTATAAATCAAATGAATCTGAGAAAACACACAGATAGAAAAAACACAACAATTATATCACTGCATTGGAGGAAACCATAGATAACACTGACCACCAATGTAAGGGACATTCTTCTCACTGATCACCAATGTAAGGGACATTCTTCCCACTGACCACCAATGTAAGGGACATTCTTCCCACTGATCACCAATGTAAGGAACATTCTTCCCACTGACCACCAATGTAAGGAACATTCTTCCCACTGATCACCAATGTAAGGAGCATTCTTCCCACTGACCACCAATGTAAGGAACATTCTTCCCACTGATCACCAATGTAAGGGACATTCTTCCCACTGATCACCAATATCCGCCCACACAGCTGTCAATCATTCTTCCTCCATTATGATGTGATCATTCTACAATAAAATGTTGGACAGTCCTTGTTGTGGTGTGTTGGCAGAGATGTACATTGCCCTGTGACTCCTCCAGTCTCCCACTACTTCTCATCCTAACCCAGGAATGTGTAATGAGAATATTCATATTCATGAGCTACAAGTCCCATCTTACACTGTGGCAGACAGGTTGTAGTTCTCAATGAACTGTGGGGGCGCTAGTGAGTGCTCTGGTAGTTCAGCGATTCTTCCGACCCTTCAGTAACTGTCTGCCCCTAGTGCAGGTATGGAGGTACTGGGCAGACAGCGGTATTGAGAGTCTGCAGGAGCCTGACATTACACCTGTGATGTGTTTTTTGCGGGTGCAATGCTCTGCAGGCTCCTAAGAAAAAAAAAATAAAAGCACATTTTTCTCTCTCTCTCATATATATATATATTTTTCTTTTCTTCCTTTTTTTTTCTTGCAGCCGGTAGTTTGAACCTCTGGAAACCTCAAACGTTGGAAGGGGACCTCCTCCCCGCTTCCACCTGTTCACCCGAGAAATGATCCGACGGTGCGGCCAGCTAGTCCCAGAGGTGACCAAAGAATAGATTCGCTTTGATCGCCTCTATGGCCTTGGGGGGGGGGGGGGGGGGGACGTCCCCTCCCGCTCCTTGTAATGACAGCCGAGCGGCTTCTCAGCCACATCAGATGTCATTACAAGACAGCCGACCCTTGGCTATGGACGCCGGTACCGGGGTGACGCCTCTAGCTGCACCCATCACTCCGGTACAGCACTTTCCCTAAATATTGCCAATATCAGTAACCTCCGGGGCCGATTCCGATATATCGGGGGAAGTGCAGATCGGCCCTCGATAGATCAGCTTTGCCAATAATCAGTCGATCCCTAATCCAGTGTTTCTCAACTCCGGTCCTCAGGGCCCACTAACAGGCCAGATTTTAAGTATTACCTTGGGGAGATGCAGACTAGAATACTGCAATCACTGAGCAGCAAATGATATCACCTGTGATGTATTTCAGTTTTCTTGCAAACCTGGCCTGTTAGTGTCCTGAGGACCGGAATGGAGAAACACTGCGCTAATCCACCGATCCCTAATCCACAGATCCCTAATCCACCGATCCCAGATCCACCGATCCCTAATCCACCGATCCCCAATCCATCGATCCCTGATCCACCGATCCCTGATCCACCGATCCCTAATCCACCGATCCCTGATCCACCGATCCCCAATCCACCGATCCCCGATCCATCGATCCCTGATCCACCGATCCCCGATCCACCGATCCCCAATCCACCGATCCCTAATCCACCGATCCCTAATCCACCGATCCCTGATCCAACGATCCCTGATCCAACGATCCCTGATCCAACGATCCCTGATCCATCGATCCCTGATCCACCGATCCCTGATCCACCGATCCCTAATCCATCGATCCCCAATCCACACGCATCAAAAAGGCACCAGAGTGGATCTAAATGCACTGAAAAGGCACCACAGTGCAAACGCATAAAAAAAACGCAGCGTATCCAAAGGCACCAAAAATGCACCACAGAGGATCCAAATAAGAATAAATGATAGAAAGTATTATAAAATATTGTTATTTCTGCTATGAGGATTATAAAATGTTTTAACAATTAATAAAATAATGATCCTCAATGTATAAATGGGAGGAGATAATAAATGGGAGGAGATAATAAATGGGAGGAGATAATAAATGGGAGGAGATAATAAATGGGGGAAATGATGATTTCTGATGATTATTGATATTTCAGTAACAATAATAAAATAATCCTCACTGTAGATCTGGGAGGAAATAATAATAATAATAATAATAAATGATAGAAATGATGATTTGTGTACAGATAATGATTAATGTTCCGGTAAGAAATAATAAAATAATAATCCTGATGGTGGAAATGGGAGGAGATGATGAATTGCTATAATAATAATAGAATTGTGTCTCCCTCACCGGAGCTCTATGGTGATCACAGGCAGGAAGCCACAGTGATCGCACGGTATAGGAAGTGCTGGCCTCTAGCGGCACCGGAGTTCATTACAGGCAAGTGACATCTCAACACAACACCAACACAGGAGACTTCTAACGGCCGAATACCTAGAAATATTTCATTACACTTCTATTATTATTACTAATATTATTCTTATTATTATTAATGTTATTAAGTGTATTAATATATTTACAATAATCATAATTAATATGATTTTAAATATTACAAATAATAATATCATTAATAAAGTTGAAAATAAAATAAACTAATAACAAAATATATTATTACATCTTATTAATATTATACTAATATAAAATATACTATCATCTATGAATAAAACTAATGAATTAAAATATAATAATACAATTAATAATAATAAACTATAATCTGCTCTGATTATAACATTATATATATATATGTGCTGCGTAAATTGACAGCGCTATATAAGTACCTGAAATAAAATAAATAAATAAATATATATAGATGATAGATAGATATCTATATATATATATATACATATATATATATATTTTTTTTTTTTAAATTAGGCAACATCTTAATTTTCTTCTCACTACAGTCGGTCTGTAAACGTTTTTTTTTATTGCCCCCATGACTCCATTCTGCTCCTAAAGTCTCATATAATATATATATTACACCCAATAGGAAACATTTGACGTTGGTGAATATATCGAACACAAAGTATTCCATATAATTTGAAGATTTAGATTGAAGCAGTGGCAAAGGAATGTAAAGAGAGACTTGCAGGTTGTTTACATGCACAGACATGGACAGGCACTATGATGTCACAGTAGTGGTCACATGACCTGCAGCCAGCACACAGAATTCATGAACATTATGATTTCTCAGTGGTGGTCACATGACCTGCAGCCAGCACACAGAATTCACGAACATTATGATTTGTCAGTGGTGGTCACATGACCTGTCTGCAGCCCATAAATAGCAGAACACAGGGAGAATTTGGCAGTTGGCTCTTGGACTGCACAGAAGAAGCATCTCTCTTGCAGAGCGCCTGAGTGATTGAATTGTATTTCATCACATTATTTCCAGTAATTGGAATTCAGAGTCAATTTATTGATTGGTATTATTTGTCAGATACTAATCTTTCATTAATAGTAATTGGCATTTCCTGTCAGTTATTCTTTTCAACCGAAAATGACGACTAAAATCCTTACCGTCATTCTTATGCTGTTTCTCCCTTGGGGAGTAGACAGAAATACCATCATACAATCCCCAGAGGTTCACATGGAGGAGGGGATTGTGGAAACAACACAGCAGCCAGCGGAGATTCCGCTGATTTTTAGAATTTTGTACCCATGGGCTGTACCCAGAGATGTCATCAGAGAGTCCCCAGAGACTCCCATTGAGGAGCCCAGAAATGTCATCGGAGGGTCCCCAGAGACCCGCATGGAAGAGGAGGAAGAAGTTGTGGAAACAACAAAGCAGCCAGCGGAGATTCCACTGATTTTTAGAATTTTGTACCCATGGGCTGTACCCAGAGATGCCATCAGAGGGTCCCCAGAGACCCGCATGGAGGAGGAAGAGGAGAACATGAAGAGGACAGAGCAGCCAGTGGAGGAAACAGTAAGAGGAATTGAAAATAACCCTCCAGACCCTATCAGCTGGTTTTCATTCCTGACCTGCACTCCATCCTGGTTTAGATGGGCAGTCCTGATAATTTTTCTCATTCTGAAGTACATCCTGCACCAAAATTACCTGGCCAGAATGTTAGGACACTATTTGATGTTCCTGGAGCTGAGTGCATTAATTTATCTACTGATCGATATCTGGAACAGCGGGGGGGCAATCTTTGAGAACATAATTCTACCCCTGCCTATAAATGCTGGTGACTGGTACCTATGGCTGGTCGCCGGACTCTGGTCAGTCTGGTCCGAGGGGTGGGTGGCCTTTGAGAACACAGTCCCACCCCTGCTTATAAATATTGTTACTGAGCAACGGTCAGAATGCTTTCTGGGGCTTATTACCATGCTGCTGGTACTGCTCCTAATATATTTCAAGCCATTCTACCGACTGTTCCAACCAACAAGTAGAAACGTTACCTCACCACCGAGTGACGTCATTCTACCAGCAAGTGATGACACCATCCCACTAACATCTGATGTCATTCTACCAGCAAGTGATGACACCATCCAACCAACATCTGATGTCATTCTACCAGCAAGTGATGACACCATCCCACTAACATCTGATGTCATTCTACCAGCAAGTGATGACACCATCCCACTAACATCTGATGTCATTCTACCAGCAAGTGATGACACCATCCAACCAACATCTGATGTCATTCTACCAGCAAGTGATGACACCATCCCACCACTGAGTGATGTAATTCTACAAGCAAGTGATGACACCATCCCACCAACAAATGAAAGTGCGGATATCACAATGGAGGAGACTGACTTTCCCATTCCCAGAGTCGCACCTCCTCGGGATTACCTCCGTGCTCGGCTACGCCAGAAAATGAAGAAGCGCAAACCACATATGGTGGTCAGGCACGAAAAAAACCGACCACTACAGAGTGACATTCTCCCACTGAGTGATGTCAGCATTCCACCAATTATAAATACAGAGAGCACTATGGAGGAGACTGACTTTCTCATTCCCAGTGTCACACCTCCTAGGTATAACATCCATGCTCACCTATGGTATATATCACACCAACCAACGAATAATAACATCACCCTACCAAGGAATGACCGTATCCCATCATTGAGTGATGACAACATTTCACCACCAAGGTCTGACAAGGTCCAAGAAAAGACGATACCGAGTGTCTCTTCCAGCGTCATTCCTTCAACACCTGATAACAGCATTCCATCGATGGATAACACTAGGCCATGGAGTGATGAGATCCTACCAACCAAATCTATGACCCCATCAATGAATTCCGGCATTAGGCCGCAGAGGAGTACACTTACTGCCCATCCCAGTGTCGCACGGCGTAGTAGCTCTCTCAGCTCTGCACAATTGAATTCTGGCATTAGTCAACAAAGGGCAACACTGCCTGTTGATCCCAGCGCCGAAAGTCTAAGTAATAAAACCCGTCTTCACCTACGGGAATTATTCCGGCTAGTGAAGAAGCGCAAGAAGACCAAGGAGGACTGCCAGGAGTCTTAAACCAGAATCATACTTTTCATAGCGCTCCAGCAATATGGTGTCCCAGAGCTGCTGCCAGCTTAGGCTAAGTGGCTTCCAGTTACCAATCTCCAGCAATTTAATTGGCTGGGCCAAGATAACATCAGTTTAGCCTCGATCGATTGCACGATTGCGGGCACAATATGTTCCAGGGACACGGCCCAACCCCGATCTTGGCAAAGAGCCACGGCTACGGCCTTTTAACCATCTTTTAAAAGAGTCCTGTTTATCGGCTATTATAATAAGCAGCATCTCCTCACAGGGAAGACTTGTAAAGGTAATCAGGGCCCTGATCATCAGTGCCCTGATTACCATGCAGCCCCAAGAGTGCCCATCAGTGATGCCACTCTGTGCCCATCAGTGATACCACTCTGTGCCCATCAGTGACACCAGTCTGTGACCATCAGTGCCACCTATCACTGCCCATAAGTGCCACCTATCAGTGCATATAAGTTATGCCAATTTGTGCTGCCTTTCAGTGCTGCCTATCGGTGCACATCAGTGCCACCTTTTATTGCCATAAGCCTTGAAGACCCAATCCCTCTAACCTGCATACAGGTCCTCTTAAAAATCCTGAAGGGATAATCCTACTTTCCAAAGTTGGGGGCGTCTGTTGACCTTTATGGACACGTGATCAGCAAGTTTCTCAGATGCTCAGGTAAGAGACGTGGTGCTCAGGGGCAACAAGCGGGAGTCACGTTCTCTGCCCCCACCATGCTTCGTGTTGGCAGAATGGTCAACACAAAGCGGGGTGGGGGGGTTGGGGCAGAGAGCGGAACTTCAGCTTGTAGCCTCTGGACACCACATCTCTCACCTGAGCATACGAGACATTTGCTGACCAGGTGTCCACAAAGCTCAGCAGACCTTTGGAAAGTGGGGACGTCCCTTCAGGATGTTTGATAGGACCTGTCTGCAGGCTTGGGAGATTAGGTAACCAATGCTTGTGACTAAACTGGGCCTCTGGCCCAGGATTGGCCTTGTAGGTTGAAGCCTTGAAGAAAAGAAAGGAATTCTTCTTGTCTTCACAGGTGTTAGGAGTCTTCCCAGCTTAAGGCCTAGGCTTGTTCTGCTGGGGCCTATGATATTTCTTTCCGCCAGTGATGTCCTTTATGAAGATGTCTAAAGAGGTACCAAAGAGACGTTCACCATCAAAATGGCACCATTCTGAATAGTGCCCCAAACGCGGAGTGATTTTTACCATGATAGTGACGCAACAATACGCCAGTAACGCCCTTTATGAAGCTGTCCTAGAGTTGGGTTAGAGGCACCAAAGAGATGTTCACCATCAGAAGAAAACAGCAAACATTTTTTACGTCATTGCTTCACAGCAATATATACAATGTTCTCTGTATATTGTGGATCACCCCCCATCAAATCTGTATATAGAATATTCTCTCATCCATCCCTAACAACAGGAATTGTCCAAGGGTTGGATTGGGTTGGGGGAATGGAAGAGACCTTCACCATCAAAAGACATGAGCAGGAAGCGTTTTTCACATTGCTGCTCCACAGACCAACATTTCAGACAAAGAAACCTCCTCATGTTCACAGACAGGACACTCCTGCAGGAAATAAGATGGACAACATCAAGGAACCCGGCCACGTAATAATGAAGAGCTGAAGGCATCATCTCTAAGCTCTATTGGACATCACTGATTTACCCTGCTCAGCGGGGGCGGCCTTATATAACAGAGGCCGCATACGGGCAGCACAGAGGCTTAGTGGTTAGCCTTGCAGTACTGGGGTCCTTGGTTCAAATCCAGAACAGGACGTTATCTGCATGGAGTTTGCATGTTCTCCCTGTGCTTGCGTGGGTTTCCTCCGGGTACTCCGGTTTCCTCCCACACTCCAAAGACATGCCACCTTGCGTTGATGGTGCAGTGGTAAGCATAGCTGCTTTCCAAGAAGGTGACCCGGGTTCGATTCCCGGCCAACGCAATCGCCATAATATCTGCCTCACCTAAGTGCGTTGAGTTCCCTAGGGGGAAAGCGCTATACACATTAGGTGTTGAGTATATATCAAAGGTGGAATAAAATTTAAACCAAATAAAATTTAAACCAAAACTAAAAATTTAGCAAATGTGTCGTATGTTTGTATAGGTTTTAGTAAACATTATTGAATAACAGATTTCTTGCAGGGGGGTGAGATTGTTTTGTGTTCTCCTTTTCAGCCAGTAGGTGGAGCACTCGGCTCCTTTTCAGGCATTTTTTAAGCTTTCCTTCACAGCTTGGCTGAAGAAAGGCCCGCTATGTACTATATAGCTCAATAGATTAAAGGTAGAAATTTAGATTTGAATGAGTCTGAGCGGAGACTCCATCCCCTCCCTGCCGGTTCAATTCAGGTGGCTCCATCCGGCGATTACTGATCTTATTAACCCTTTCACGGCGGAGGGTAAAACAAATGTTAATGCCTAAGCGCAACTTTGACAAGTGTTAGTAAAACTGTACATATCATCACAACTACTTTGTGCATCCAGGTGGTATATACCGCATTTTTTTCAGGACAAATTGGGCTTTTATTTGATGGTAAATGGTAATGGATATCTCCTGATTCTATTTTTATTTTCAAAGGAAAACTGCCCCAAAATCGCAAACATTTTTTTTTTAATTTAGCTATATATTTCTTGTTACTACCATGACCTACCACCAAAGAACAACTCAAATTAAATTCTCCTGCTGCTGCCGATCGCAGTGATACCACACATGTATGATAGGTGATGTTTGTACCTGTAGTGCAGCCCAGAAACAATAATGCGCATTTTGCAATTTTTTTTTTTGTCCTACCTAAAACTCACCGATAATGATAATAAATAAAAAAAAAAGAAAGTGTACCATGGTAGTGATTGGTGGGCATGGGGAAAGGTGGGTGTTCCTTAAAATGATATTAAACTTTTTTTATGGAGTAAAATTAATACAATATGTGTAAATAGAAGTAGAATGTACCTTTGTTTCATCTCTCAAATGCAAACTTTTTCCTGCTGTTCTCAGACTTCCTGTTCCAAGGTGGCTGGAGCTGCTACTGACAGCTCAGTGCCAGATACCACAGCCTACCTTCAGAGGTCTAGGGGAGTCCATGGCTTGACAGATCAGGGCTGTGTTGGTGGAAAAAGGGGGACCTACTTAATATTAGGTGGGTGGCCATAAAGTTATGGCTGATTGTGTATATTTCTATGGTGAATGCTTTGCTGCTCACTGACACTTTTCTGACTGATGCACACACCTAATATACTTCATCCCATGTTCGAGCTGCGTCCATCGGTCAGTAAAGGGCCAGTGAGATCGGTTTCTTGTATTTTTAACACAAAAATATTCCATATAATATTGAAAAAGAGAGAGAGGAAGAAGGGAACAGAGCAAAGGAGGAAGATAGGAGGAGAGAGGAACAGAAGAGGAAAGAGGAAGATAGCAGGAGAGAGGAACAGAAGGGAGAAGAGGAAGATAGGAGGAGAGAGGAACAGAAGAGGGAAAGAGGAAGATAGGAGGAGAGAGGAACAGAAGGGGGAAAGAGGAACATAGGAGGAGAGAGGAACAGAAGAGGAAAGAGGAAGATAGGAGGAGAGAGGAACAGAAGAGGAAAGAGGAAGATAGGAGGAGAGAGGAACAGAAGGGGAAAGAGGGAGATAGCAGGAGAGAGGAACAGAAGGGAGAAGAGGAAGATAGGAGGAGAGAGGAACAGAAGAGGGAAAGAGGAACATAGGAGGAGAGAGGAACAGAAGGGGGAAAGAGGAACATAGGAGGAGAGAGGAACAGAAGAGGAAAGAAGAAGATAGGAGGAGAGAGGAACAGAAGAGGAAAGAGGAAGATAGGAGGAGAGAGGAACAGAAGGGGAAAGAGGAAGATAGGAGGAGAGAGGAACAGAAAGGGAAAGAGGAAGATAGGAGGAGAGAGGAACAGAAGAGGAAAGAGGAAGATAGGAGGAGAGAGGAACAGAAGGGGAAAGAGGAAGATAGGAGGAGAGAGGAACAGAAGAGGGAAAGAGGAAGATAGGAGGAGAGAGGAACAGAAGAGGGAAAGAGGAAGATAGGAGGAGAGAGGAACAGAAGAGGAAAGAGGAAGATAGGAGGAGAGAGGAACAGAAGAGGAAAGAGGAAGATAGGAGGAGAGAGGAACAGAAGGGGAAAGAGGAAGATAGGAGGAGAGAGGAACAGAAGGGGAAAGAGGAACATAGGAGGAGAGAGGAACAGAAGGGGAAAGAGGAAGATAGGAGGAGAGAGGAACAGAAGGGGAAAGAGGAAGATAGGAGGAGAGAGAAACAGAAGGGGAAAGAGGAACATAGGAGGAGAGAGGAACAGAAGAGGAAGATAGGAGGAGAGAGGAACAGAAGGGGAAAGAGGAAGATAGGAGGAGAGAGGAACAGAAGAGGAAAGAGGGAGATAGCAGGAGAGAGGAACAGAAGGGAGAAGAGGAAGATAGGAGGAGAGAGGAACAGAAGAGGAAAGAGGAAGATAGGAGGAGAGAGGAACAGAAGGGGAAAGAGGAAGATAGGAGGAGAGAGGAACAGAAGGGGGAAAGAGGAAGATAGGAGGAGAGAGGAACAGAAGAGGGAAAGAGGAAGATAGGAGGAGAAAACAGAAGGGGAAAGAGGAAGATAGGAGGAGAGAGAAACAGAAGGGGAAAGAGGAAGATAGGAGGAGAGAGGAACAGAAGGGAGAAGAGGAAGATAGGAGGAGAGAGGAACAGAAGGGGAAAGAGGAAGATAGGAGGAGAGAGGAACATAGAAGAGGTTGGGAATATAAGCAAAAAGAGGAAGAGAGAGGGAGAAGAAAGCCGAGTGAATGGCTAAAGAATTAAAACAAAAAAATAAAGAGCGAGAAGCCAAAAATTAGAGCAGAAGGAGAAAGAATTAACCACTTGCCGTCTGAGTACCGTAGTACTACTGCGGCAAAGTGGTTAGTTGTCGTCAGACACTCCTCTTTCTCAGCGGCACGCGCACGCCGCCGGAGGCTCGCTCCCGCTGTAATCAGTCACAGCGGGAGTCGGGCCAGGGGAGGAGCAGCGGCGATCACCGCTGCTCATCCCCGATCGTCGGGGATCTAGTGTGGAGATCCGCCTGCTTGTGCTCCGGCGCGCGCTCGCCCCCTAGACTCTCCCCGTCACTTTGCCCAGGAGCGGCTGCCTGCCGCAGTAAAACTGCGGCGGGCGGTTGTTATGTGGTTAAACAGTAAAGAATATAGATCCTCACATCCAACATAAATTAGGAATCAAAATTTAAAAAATATTAAAAAAATAAAGAAAAAAATACCAAGATCAAGGTTTGATGTAGGTCAGTGCCAGGGTTAGTAGTTGCGTCAAGTAAAGGTAAAAGATCAGGGCCAGTATAATTGGGGAGGATTTTATTTTACGTCCGCAGAAATTTGTCCCTACTAAACTTATAAAGAAACCATTTGGTCATGTTTGATCCCCAGAATGAAGGTCCCAAATCCCCACGGATGACTTCCAGTCAGGCCCGGACCGGGACAAAAATAATTAAAAGGCCCGGGCATTTTAGACTGTGCAGATCACATAGCACTGTCCTCTGCCCCCTCATACCCCACAGTACTGTTCTGTACCCCCCACTGCAGTGTCCTCTGCCCCCTTACATCA
Organism: Pelophylax lessonae; assembly: GCF_965119305.1. NCBI lineage: Eukaryota > Metazoa > Chordata > Amphibia > Anura > Ranidae > Pelophylax > Pelophylax lessonae. Next base: position 12,080,907 of record NC_138776.1, on the reverse strand, counting down.
CCCCCCACTGTAGTGTCCTCTGCCTCCCCAGTCCCAGAAGTAGTGTCCTCTGTCCATTTCTTATCACAATTTCTGCTCGCCCCCCCCCCCCCCTCGCCAACAGTGTCTCTTCTGTCCCGTTTACTTCACCCCCCCACTATAGTGTCCTCTCCCCCCTTTACATCAATTGCCCCCCCCAACTGTAGTGTCCTCCGCTCCACTCCCTCCCCCCCCCAAAGCAGCATCCTCTGCCCCACCCCCCGAAGATTTACCTTTTTCATGACCAGGCTACCTTTTTGCGACACAGCACTGTGTTAGGTTAAATATTTGCGCGGTTATGCAACGCTGTAACCCAAAAGAATTTACAGTATCTCCCACAAAAGTAAGTACACCCCTCACATTTTTGTAAATATTTATTTATATCTTTTCATGTGACAACGCTGAAGAAATGACACTTTGCTACAATGTAAAGTAGTGAGTGTACAGCTTGTATAACAGTGTAAATTTGCTGTCCCCTCAATATAACTCAACACACAGCCATTAATGTCTAAACTGCTGGCATCAAAAGTCAGTACACCCCTAAGTGACAATGTCCAAATTGGGCCTAAAGTGTGAATATTTTGTGAGGCCACCATTATTTTCCAGCACTGCCTTAATTCTCTTGGGCATGGAGATCACCAGAGCTTCACAGGTTGCCACTGGAGTCCTCTTCCACTCCTCCATGACGACATCACAGAGCTGGTGGATGTTAGAGACCTTGCGCTCCTCCACCTTCTGTTTGAGGATGCCCCACAGATGTTCAATAGGGTTTAGGTCTGGAGACATGCTTGGCCAGTCCATCACCTTTACCCTCAGCTTCTTTAGCAAGGCAGTGGTCATCTTGGAGATGTGTTTGGGGTCATTATCATGTTGGAATACTGCCCTGCGGCCCAGTCTCCGAAGGGAGGGGATCCTGCACTGCATCAGTATGTCACAGTACATGTTGGCATTCATGGTTCCCTCAATGAACTGTAGATCCCCAGTGGCAGCACTCATGCAGCCCCAGACCAGGACACTCCCAGCACCATGCTTGACTGTAGGAAGACACACTTGTTTTTGTACTCCTCACCTGGTTGCCGCCACACACGCTTGACACCATCTGAACCAAATAAGTTTATCTTGGTCTCATCAGAGCACAGGAGATGGTTCCAGTAATCCATGTCCTTAGTCTGCTTGTCTTCAGCAAACTGTTTTCAGTCTTTCTTGTGCATCATCTTTAGAAGAGGCTTCCTTCTGGGACGACAGCCATGCAGACCAATTTTATGCAGTGTGTGGTGCATGGTCTGAGCACTGACAGGCTGATCCCCCACCCCTTCAACCTCTGCAGCAATGCTGGCAGCACTCATACGTCTATTTCCCAAAGACAACCTCTGGATATGACGCTGACCACGTGCAATCAACTTCTTTGGTCGACCATGGCGAGGCCTGTTCTGAGTGGAACCTGTCCGGTTAAAACGCTGTATGGTCTTGGCCACCTTGCTGCAGCTCTTCTTATAGCCTAGGCCATCTTTATGTAGAGCAACAATTTTTTTTCAGATCCTCAGAGAGTTCTTTGCCAGGAGGTGTCATGTTGGAACTTCCAGTGACCAATATGAGAGAGTGAGAGCGATAACACCAAATTTAACACACCCGCTCCCCATTCACACCTGAGACCTTGTAACACTAATGAGTCATGTGACACAGGGGAGGGAAAATGGCTAATTGGGCCCAATTTGGACATTTTCACTTAGGGGTGTACTCACTTTTGTTACCAGCGGTTTAGCCATTAATGGCTGTGTGTTGAGTTATTTTGAGGGGACAGCAAATTTACACTGTTATACAAGCTATACACTCACTACTTTACATTGTAGCAAAGTGTCAATGATCTAATATGGACTCTTCCGCTTCAATAATAGGGTCAGAGGTCACCTGAAGTCAGATGCTTGCCGCCTTGCCAATTGCCTGACCTCACACAGGGGTAGATTAAGAAACTGGAGCACTAAGAATCTGGTGCAGCTGTGTATGGTAGCCAATCAGCTTCTGCTTGATCAATTAAGCTTTGGCAATAAAACCTGGAAGATGATTGGTTTCTATGCAGAACTGCACCAGATTTTGCACTCTCCAGGTTTGGTGAATAACCACCTTAGTGTGTGTGTGTGGGGGGGGGGGGGGGGGGCAACCATCTTCATATTGATGGCCATGGATTGAGAATGGGATGTTCAAAATGCTCATATAGGTAAAAACAGGGTTTTTTTTTTTTAAAGTGGGAATATGGGGGAACGCAGTTCCAGCACTGAATATATGTAATTGCAAGGGGTGTGGGGTGTGCTGGAAGGTCTATTTATGCTGGTTGCTGGGCGATCTATTGTCACTGGTGGGGATCCGATTTTGTGTGATTGATCTATTATTGCTGGGAGGGTTTATGTTTTTTGAGAGGGATCTACTGTTGAAGGAGGGGGTCTATTGTTGCGGGCTGATGGGTGATCTGTTGTTTGCTTGGGGGGTCTAATGTTGGTGGAGGTGGATCTTTTGTTGTTGGGGTGCCATTTTGTTGTGGGTGGTCCATTGTTGCTATGTATGGGGGGTCTTTTGTTTTGTGAGGCATCTATTGTTGCTAGGGTGAGGTCCATTGTTGGTAAGGGAGTTTATTGGTGTGTGATGGATCTATTGTTGCTGAGGTGGTGGTCTATTGTTGCTGGGAGATTTATTGTTGCTGGCTCCAGGGGATCTATTTTACTGTTTTTCTTGTTACTAGATAAGAAAAAATCCCATAAAAATTATTTAGCACCACAAAATATTAGGGGTAGTACTGGAAGGTGGGTAGGGGGTGGAGCCAAAGGATGGTGCTCAGAGGTGGGTAGGGGGCAGAGACAAGGGGCGACTGGGGGGGGGGGTAATTACTGCAACTACTCTGAGAAAAAAAGCCCTGGGTGTAATGTTCGGGTGTTTACAACCTTTTGGCCACACAGTGGAAATTCTGAATAAATAATAAAAAAAAAGAAGTATAAATAAAAGTGCAAATAAAGACAAACTGATTTTTTTTTTTTACCAGTTTTATTATAAAACAAAATCTTAACATTCTATAAAAGGTGTGCAACATATATGAACATCAGAATTGTATTGTATAGTGGAACCTGGCCATAGAGACAGGCAGGATAGTTACCGAGGACTGCAGTCTCTCCTCACTGGATTGGCTGCTCTGCTGTGTTGCATTTAATATTGAAACACTTCAAAAAAAGGCGATCGCTGAAACGGCTGGAGAAGGACGAAATTTAAGCGCTCACTCCAAATAAAAGTGCGTTACGAAAAAAATCTGCATTGTTCTCAGGGAAAGTATTTGACTTTTATAAATCGGAAATAAACTTTTCGGCATGCCAAACTAACGGGCTCATTTAAAGCACAGCGGTATGGCAGCAAAAACTGGGAGGAGATCCGGCCAAGTGACCAAAGTCACATGCCTGGCTTTCCTCCAATCACAGCACTCTTCCTGCTATATGGAGCAGAAAGAACTTTGAGGGGCATTGCCAGCTACATCCCACAGCCTGATATTTATGAATGGGATGGGGCGTGGTGTGAACAATGAAGAGCGAACAGTGAGATCTCATCTATGATTTGTCACCAAAGCCTAAAAATTGTTGGGACTCGATGTACCGGCTGGATTAATACCTAGATGTGTCCACTACAAAGTGCAATATCCATGCATTGCCGATTACTCTGACTGGCACCCCAACACACGTGCACACAATACACACCAACCCTTCAGCCCAGTGATCTCCAAACTGCTGCCCATTACTTGCTTTTATCTGACCCCTGGGGCACTATTTCATCTACGGATACCAATAATGGGGCACACTCCCCGCCCCCCCCCCACTGACACCAGCGACGGGGCACAATTTCCCCCGACACCAGCGAGGGGGCACAATTCCCCCCCCGACACCAATGATGGGGCACAATTCCCCCCCACTGACACCAACGATGGGGTCCCATTCCTCCCCCTGACATCAACAAAGGGGCACAACTCCTCCCACAAATACCAGTGATGGGACACAAGAGAAGGACAGAACTCCTCTGGCAGATCCTGTGTCTCTCAATGCAGCTGCAGAAAGGTTCGTCTCTGCCACCCTCCCATCTCAGCAGTTGGCAGCAGAGAGGACAGAACTCCCCTGCCAGATCCTGTGTCTCTCTATGTAGCTGCTTGTGTCGGCCACCCTCCCGTCTCTGGGGAGGGAAGTTTGCTCTGGACGTCTAGTCTTACAGATACGCCTGGCCCCAGCAAATTCCAGTCTCCCTATTGCTCCCCAAGGTGGTGGGTGGCCTCACTGTTAAAGCTCAGCTTTTTCAGGAAACCTGTATGTTTTAGCTGCCTGCATCAACTGACCACCCGGACACGAGGCTTTGATTCGCGATAAGCTCCACTATGTATTTTTCCATCCTATACAGGATGCGAGTTAACCAGTTTGGTGACCAGTTTATGTTAAACGCAAATCTTCTATAGCAGGGGTCTCCAAACATTCTAAAGCAAAGGGCCAGCTTACGGTTCTTCAGACTGTATTGGGGCCAGACTCTGGCCAGTGGGAGCCCTCACATCCCTCCTTCCCTCAGCTGTGCAAATCAAGTATTTCTGGAGTTTGCTTTATTTAATGAAAATTCTCTGCACCCCCTGTGCCTAGGTGAATGACGTGCACTTTGCTCGCTGTGCTTTCTGGGATATGTGCGTCACACATCCCAGAAGGCATAGTCCTTCATTGAAAAAGGAGATGGGGGCGGGGTTGGACAGGGCATCAGCTGACCCCAGAAGAGCCGGTGTTCCGTGAAAAAAACCATACCCGTGAGAAATCCATACCCTCGTCACTTCCGGTGCTCCTACGGAGGGTATGGATTTCTCACGGTAGTTAAACTTGCGGCGCTTACATTAAAACACCTCCTCTGCAACATAAATCATCTCCGCTCCTTCCCCTGTCACTTCCCTCATCTCCGGTAATAAATATAAAAGCGGATCACGGAGCCGCGATCGCCGTCATTTACATCTCATACACCCGCCACCGCTTTTATATTTATTACCGGAGATGAGGGAAGTTACAGCGATAGCAGAGGAGATGATTTATGTTGCAGCCGAAGTGTTTTAATGTACCCGCCGCAAGTATAACATTAGACACAGTGCCGTGAGAATTTCATGCCCACCGAGCATGCGCACTTGTCACATTCTTTCATGTTCAATTAGGTATCCGGGGCTCGGAGCATGCGCACTGCTGCGCTGCTCAGCTGTTTCAGACCGGAAGTGACGAGGGTATGGTTTCTTCACGGGGTATGGTTTTTTTAACGTTACACCGGCAGCTTCATGACGAGGTCACTGAAGAAGAAGCGAATCTCAGCAGGACGATGCTGAAACCGCTGGGTGGGTGAATAACGTAAATGTTTACTACCCAAAACCAGGTAATCAGGGGTTAAAAAGAAGGGAGAGGGGGGTATCAGCATTAATGAACAAAGTTAGGCTGCTGGGGTTTTCCCTATTCAGCCCTCTGCTCATTCCTTTGAAAATTAAAGAGCACCCTCTGGGTTTAGATTCCTTCCGCTTATTTTTTTATAACTTTTTTTACACATTTTCTTGCGAGTCCAAGGCAAGCCCTTGATGCCCTCTGGGCTAAAAGGAAGTGGGTTGAATGAAGCTGGGTTAAGAGGACCGACCCCTGAACAGGTGACAGTCCAGGAAAGGAGGTGAACATTGCAGCAAGAGCTAATCCTGCTGAGGACGGTTTCCTTTACCCAAGCTTGGGGTTTAATGTAGCACCTGGTGACCGGGTCACTGGCTCTCAAGTAGATTCTAAAAATATACTGGGAAGGAATCTACTTCAAAAAAGGAAAAAGTAATTTCACTAGCAGAGCCCACTCCCTATCTGGGTGTGTCCAACAGTCCCCACCTCCCTAGATAACCTTTTATGTAGCTGCCGGAGAGCAGCGAAGGGGAATACTATAGAGCAGGGGTCCCCCAACCCCAGGGCTGTGGACTGTTGCTGGTCCGTGGCCTGCTGGGAGCTGGGGCATGGCGGGGGTTGGCAGCGGGTAGAGTAAATGAGCACAACCTGTACTGACACCCACCAACCACCAAAGGACACCCGCAACCCTTCTCTTAGCACCACTACTCCCCTCCCTCTCTGTGGTCAGGAAGAACAAGAAGAGGAGGTAAGAGAGCCGGGTGAGGAATAGGGTCTCCTAGTGCACTGGTGAGGCCCGTGTGCTGCCCCCCCCCCCCTACATAACTACACCGAGGTGGCAAGCCCCATCCCCAACACACCCCGCCCCTCCCCCCAAGGTGACAGGCCATATGTGGAGGGGGTTTACTTCTGTGCAGCTGGTTCCTTGTGCCTGGCAGGTTTGGAACCGCTGCTATAGAGTGTCACCTGGGTGACAGCTCAGTCTGCTGAAATCACATCCAAGATGGCCACACCCAGCAGTAGATTGAGGTCTTTTGGATGTCTACATGGAGGAGGCTTTCACAGGTTAATAGCATGCATACATTTAATGCACATATAATCCTATGGGATGATTTATGTTTAAATTATCTAGTGGCAAAGTCACCAAGTCAAGCAAGCCAACGACTGTTCAATTTTATTTCATTCCATGAACCACAGGTGGGGGGGTGGTTGGGGGTGCATGAAAAAGCTGAACCGTTGTCACCAGAGCATGTGATATGCTGCAGCTATGCCCAGCCCTCCACCTGGACATTGCTGATCTGTAATACAGGTAAAATCAAGGTATTTATGTTAATATTTTCTAAGTGTTTGCTCTATAATAATCCTGGACGGGACTCCTATCTGGCTTTAGGATTATTCCATCTTCTATTGACCCCACTCTGTTGTGCTATATAGATGCATAGAATAAAGTTTCAACACTTGCTCTTTGGAAAACTACTAAGAAAACAAAAAAAAAAAACAGATGGGCAAATTCAGTTACTTTCACTGATTTAAAAAAATACATTTAATAAATTTAATGAATACAGATCTGCATTAGTTGGAGTTGTTTTAATACCTGCTTCTGGAGCTCAGCTATCAGCACTTTGTCCTGTTCTTATGTTTGCGGATTAGGGCTAACATGGTTGACAGCACCTAACCCCCCCCCCCCCCCAACCTCTACCGTTATTCGACCATGCTGTTTTGAAGAAGAATTGATGAGATGTAATTGATAGCGGTTTCAGCACCAGACGCCTGTCCAAGGCCATTGCAGCCACAGCACATGCACAGGGAGGGGGAGTATCACAGTAAGGGGGGGAGCGTGTCACACTGGAGGTGATGGAAGCAAGTCATCTCAGTAAGCTCCACAATAAACATGCGGTCAATAAACAGAGGGGGTGTGTCACACTGGAGGTGATGGAATCATGATTGCGCTCCACGATAAACATGGAGGAGTGTCACAGTGCAGGTGATGGAAGCAAGTGCGCTCAGTCTGAGCTTTGCAACAAACATGCTGTCAACATGGAGGGGACGTGTCACAATGGAGGGCATGAAGGAAAGTCTGCTCAGTCTGAGATCCCAAACATGCTCTCAAACATGGAGGGGACGTGTCACAGCAGAGCCGGGCAGAATAAATCACAGTCTGAGCTCCACAATAAACATGCGGTCAAACAAGGAGGGGACTTCACAGAAGAGCGGAGGTATGTCACAGTGGAGGTGATGGAAGCAAGTGCGCTCACTCTGAGCTCCGAACAAACATGCTTTCAAACATGGAGGGGGCGTGTCACAGAAGTTGGGGGGGGGGGGTGTCACAGTGGAGGTGATGAAAGCAAGTCCACTCAGTCTGAGATCTACAATAAACGTGCTGTCAAACATGGAGTGAACAGGTCACAGCAGAGGGGGCCGAATTAACTCACCTCAGTCTGAGCTTGACAACAAAAGTGCCGTCAACATGGAGAGGGGCGTGTCACAGCAGAGTGGGGGTGTGTTCTGGGGGGGCGTCACAGCAGAGCAGGCAGAAATAACTCATCTTGGTCTGAGCTCCACAATAAGTAGGTAGTCAAAAAGTCATGCAGGAGCAGCAAACTGTTGGCATCAACAGCAAAGCCCACAAATTGGGATTCTGACAGGGGAGGAGCTGCCAAACAGCAATGAAAGAGAAAAATCAAAGGATTTACTAGACAGTCTTTGTAAACCTTCAGGTATCTCAATATGAATCTATGAGCCCAGAAACCAACTTTTCATTGCTCATGAGAGGACTTCTTTAAGTATTATAAATTCTGAACACTGGGAAGTGCAAATAGGAAACTATGTATCTTTGCAAAACAGCCCCCCCCACCCTTGTGGTCTTTCCTGCAAAACACTTTATTTTATTTTTATTTTTTTAAACAAAAGTGGAATTTCCCTTAAAGCACCTATAAAGCTTATGGGGCAACATGTAAAAAATGCATAAATCTCATATGAAATGCACAGAGCGCCGTGTTGATAACTATACCACAATGAGACGTGTAAACTGAACAGGAAAAGGCAGGTTTAAAGCACTTTTTTTAACCTTATAGTTTAAACCGTTATTTTTAAAATGAAGCATGCTTGACCAAAGCTTGCAAAAAGAAACCTGAACATAATATACAAAAAAAAAAAAAAAAACACAATGGTAAACAGTCTGTATGTACAAAGATTATCCTACAGTTACATTTACAGAATCATTACTTTGCTGCTTTTTAGAATTCCTCCATCAGATTCTATGCAACCCTACTATCCGACTTGAGATGTGCTACATCGTTCATCTTCCCTGGGGGAGGGGAATTGGGGTTCCCTCTTTGGAAAAAAAAAAACAGATCACGGTGCCTTTGTGCACAAATGACGCATGTTTTAGGAGCTCTTTAAATCAAACAATTATTAAATGAGAAGTCCGTCAAATACGTAATCCATAACGACGCAGAAAAAGAAACCCGACGCGGATCCTTCAATATCACACCTAGGAGCACAGAACTCCCCCCATGCAAAGGAACAAAGAGCATCATGGAGAAGACTTTAGACAATTTAAAAACTTTTTTTTTTTTTTTTTTGCTTTTTCTTAGTATTAAAGAACTGAATCATGTTGTAGTTATGCATAAGAGTTGTTCAAAGATCCGGCTGAGCGATTGGAATCTTCCATGTCTGACAAAATCTGTGAACAAATCCGGACAAGTGTTTTTTTTTTTTGTAGAAAAAACAATTTAAAGGCTTCTTCCAAGAATAAGAATATCTTTAGGAAATCCTTCCATTTTGGCAATTTCAAAGCAGCCGAGCTTGCTGTAAAAGTCCAGGATTCTTTTGTCGTCTGGTCGGACTTCGCAAAAAGCACCGCGGGATCCTGAGACCAGAGGGTGAAAGAAATAAAACGCATTAGGCACGGGTACATTTTTTTTTTTTTTTACATTTTTTTCTGCCTGGAAATTGCTACAGTGATTATGAATAAGCAATTTCCATGAAATGAGTCAATGTTATTCCCTTCTTATTGATCTGTGCTTGTCTGTACACCTGGATTTTAAATAAAGCTTTTTGGACCAGTGGTTACCTCTCTACACTGTCGAATTGCTATGGTGTTGGCATAAGCGCAGGGGGTAGGAAGACCTGTGACAACAACATGTAGTGTGTGTTCAGATGGGCGATGATACCAGTGCTGCGTGCACGCTCCCTTTGCTATTGCACCTGCCCCTGAGCAGCCCATAGAGGTATATGCAGACGCAGCGGCTGCACGGACATCGCCAAAATCTGCCATGCAGGTAGGAGCGGCTGCACGGGTCCGAACACACATCATCTGAGTTTGGATCCGTGCACCCACTCCTGCCGTGTGTCAGATTTTGACGTGCAGCTGCTGCACCCACCTCTATATGCTGCCCGCACTCAGCCTAAGGCAGATGCAGGCGCAATAACAAAAAGTAAAGGAAACGGGTGCAGGGTTCGCTTCAGGAAACAAATGTCCAAACAAGGAATCGGATTATTCGCTGCTCTGGCTCCAAATGTCCTCCAAGCTCTTAATACAGAATGCAAACAAGATATGAGCAGTCGGCAATTTGGACATCCATTTTCAAGTCTTTATTTGCTACCAGTGGCGGTTTCGGACACGGGCGAAAGGGACAGCCGCCCGGGGCGGCATCACGTGGGGGGCGGCCCTCATGGTGGTGGAGTAAAAGAAAATCATGTGATCTTTGCTGCGGGCGCCAGCGCCGCTGCCGCCCCTGCTGCTGAAGGAGCCGGGCCGGCGGCTGGAGTTTGAGTGGAGCGGGGATTGTGCAGCAGCGTAATGCAGCAGCAGCCGTGCTCAGAACTAGCGGCGCGGGGGGGGGGGGGTAGCGGAGGAGCCGACCCAGCCGAGAGAACACTACATAGAGTGACACACACAGCACAGCAGCGGCGGCAAGGCGAGGTCGGAGGAGGAGCCGAGGACTCGCAGTACGTACTGTACACACTACAGTACACACACAGGCACAGCAGCGGCGGCGCGGAAGGTAGTGTACACACTGACTGTACTGAGTCTGTAGTAGTCGTCACTATCACTACACATACTTGCAGTTGCAGGTAAGTTGCTCTCCGCTGTGGGCGGCGCTCTCCGCTGTGGGCGGCGCTCTGCATTGAAAGGGGGCAATGCTGCTGTGGCATCTCTACATTGAAAGGGGGGCATTGCTGTGGCACTCTGCATTTATTGGGGGGGGGCATTGCTGTGGCACTCTGCATTTATTGGGGGGGGGCATTGCTGTGGCACTCTGCATTTATTGGGGGGGGGGGCATTTCTGTGGCACTCTGCATTTATTGGGGGGGGCATTGCTGTGGCACTCTGCATTTATTGGGGGGGGCATTGCTGCGGCACTCTGCATTTATTGGGGGCATTGCTGCGGCACTCTGCATTTATTGGGGGCATTGCTGCGGCACTCTGCATTTATTGGGGGCATTGCTGCGGCACTCTGCATTTATTGGGGGCATTGCTGCGGCACTCTGCATTTATTGGGGGCATTGCTGCGGCACTCTGCATTTATTGGGGGCATTGCTGCGGCACTCTGCATTTATTGGGGGCATTGCTGCGGCACTCTGCATTTATTGGGGGCATTGCTGTGGCACTCTGCATTTATTGGGGGCATTGCTGTGGCACTCTGCATTTATTGGGGGCATTGCTGTGGCACTCTGCATTTATTGGGGGCATTGCTGTGGCACTCTGCATTTATTGGGGGCATTGCTGTGGCACTCTGCATTTATTGGGGGCATTGCTGTGGCACTCTGCATTTATTGGGGGCATTGCTGTGGCACTCTGCATTTATTGGGGGCATTGCTGTGGCACTCTGCATTTATTGTTATGTTGTCATGTTATTTTTTTTTGGGGGGGGGGGGGCGCCGGGAGGGAGTCTTGCCCGGGGAGCAATTTAATGTAGAACCGCCACTGTTTGCTACATAGCTGTGACGTTAAACAGCAGATTATGCATTTTGGCAAACAGCCTTAAAGTGATTGCAAAAGTATTGTTTTAAAAAAAAAAAAAAAACATGCTATACTTACTTTCTTTGTGCAGTTGGTTTTGCACAGAGCGGCCCGGATCCTCCTCTTCTCAGGTCTCTCTTCTGTTGTCTTGGCCCCCAGGCATCCTGTTGGGTGCCCCCACAGCAAGCAGCTTGCTTGTGGAGGCACCCAAGCCTAGTCACAGCTTCCTGTGTCCAATTGCGCATGCTCGTGGAATGTGTGACAACCTACAGTACTTAAAAAATCTCCATGGGTGACGCTTTAAACACCTTTACATGTTACCTGTTTAGAGTTACAGAGAAAGTGGTCTAGTGCTAGAATTCTTGCTCTCACTAACATTTGTGGAGATACCTCACGTGTGCTGTGAACACCGTTTAGATATGCGTGCACGACTTACTTATGCATTCGCTTCTACACTCGAGGACAGAGGGATGGGGTGCGCTTTAATTTTTTTAGATCTTTTGCTTAAAAAAAAAAAAAAATTACTTCCAGCCTTGACCAGAAGTGACATCCTGACGTTGCTATGGTGCTCCAAGGCCATAGAGGCAATCAAAGAGGATCTATTCTTTGATTACCCAAAGGAACAGCCAGTATCACTGTCCAATTGTTTCTCAGGTGAACCGGTGGAAATGGTATGCCCGAGAAACATCGTTGAGCAGTGGGGGAAGTTTGAGTGGGTGAGGACGTCCCCTCCCGCTTCTTCTGGAAGCGTTCCAGCAGCTCATGAGCCGCTATCATAAGAAAGCCGGCTGCCGGCTGTAAAAACGATAAAATCGGGGTTATGGCCGATTTCAGCCATAATCCTGGTAAACTACTTCAAAGCTGCAATGTAAATATACGTTTTGCAGATGACAAGTGGCTAAGCAGCAGCTTAAGCATTTCAGCAAACAGCCTTAAAGCGCAGGTTACCCTAAAAAAAAAAAAAAACGTAATTTTTGTAAAATCTTACCTGTAAAATTCCTTTCTCTGAGTCCTCCGACAGTCGCCGCCTCCTCTAAGTCATTACTGTTGGGTATTGACTTCCCATCTGCAGGAATAGCTAGGCATATAGACTTAGTCCAAAGACAAAAGGCATTAGCATATACATACCCATGGGGGCTGTCCCATCTGGTCAATACCCCCCCTGCATCACCACTCCCAACTCAGTTTGGTAGCATAGCAGTAGGTAATAAGAACCCCAAAAGAGGGGCGGGGGCGGCGACTGTCGGAGGACTCAGAGAAAGGAATTTTACAGGTAAGATTTTACAAAAATTCAGTTTTCTCTTACGTCCTCCGACAGTCGCCGCCACCTCTAAGTCATCACTGTTGGGATGTCCCAAAGCAGTGTAGACATGAGGGGTGGGAGACGCAAGCGTAGAAAAGGCAACGCAGTACCCACATCAGAGAAAGGAATCTTACATGCACTGTAAGAGAACCAACTGGGCAACAGAAAAAAACAATGCTCAACAGGAGCAACAGCCCAGGAAAGCAAATGCCAACAGCCAGGGACCCAGAAAAAAACACAAGGGTCCATCAAGGCACTGCCGCACTGAGAACTTTGCGGCCAAAGGAAGCATCAGCTGATGCCAGAACGTCTACTTTGTAGAATGTGGAAAAAGTGTGCACCGACGACCAAGTCGCAGCCTTGCACACCTGGGCCACCGAGGCCCGATGCCAATAGGCCCAGGACGCACTCACAGATCTGGTGGAGTGCGCCTTAACAGGGAACGGTGAAACCTGTTCCCTCAAGGCGTAAGCCTGTTCAATGGTCTTTGGCAATAGTGGCTGCAGATGCAGCCATGCCCTTCCGAGGTCCCTCAGGAAGGACAAAGAGGGAATCAGTCTTCCGAAAGGATTCCGTAGACGACAGGTAACCCTGATCGCCCTGACAACATCCAAGGAATGCAGAGCAACCTCCTTTAGGATGCTTAGGCTTCGTACAAAGCGAAGGCAGGACAAGGTCCTCATTAATGTGGAACTCAGAGACCACCTTAGGAAGAAAGGAGGGATGAGGACGCAAAACCACCTTATCCCGGTGAATCACCAAGTACGGAGAACGGCAAGATAACGCTGCCAGTTCAGACACCCTGCGAGCCGAAGTGATCGCCACCAAAAAGACAACCTTCTTAGACAGCAGAGGCAACAATATTTCCCGAATGTTTTCAAAGGGAGCACGCTGCAAGACGGACAGAACCAAGTTCAAGTCCCATGGAGGTAAAGGCTCCTTCCTGGGAGGAACCAAATGTCGCACACCTTGAATGAAGGTGCGAACCAGAGAGTGAGACGCCACAGGGCGTTGAAAAAGAATAGCCAGTGCGGACACCTGGCCTTTGATCGTGGCCAGCGCCAGGCGCTGGTCCACACCAGACTGGAGGAAGGCCAACACTCTCGACACCGAGTACGACCGAGGGGAGAACCCCCTGGACTCACACCAGGCGAAATAGGCCTTCCAGGTACAGTAATAGATTTTACCGGAGGAGGTATTTCTAGCCTTGACAAGGGTAGGGATGACCTCAGAAGAGAGACCCCTGTCCTTCAGGACCTAGGTTTCAACAGCCAGGCCGTTAAAGCCAGCGACTGTAAAGCAGGATGGAAGATCGGACCCTGAGACAGGAGATCTTCCCGCAGAGGCAGACGCCACGCAGACGCCATGGAGGCGCCACTGCCAGGTGAACAACGTCGGCGTACCAGGACCGGCGTGGCCAGTCCGGAGCCACCAGAATCACCAGGTGCGGTTCCGAGACCAATCTGCGGAGGAACCGGGCTAGTAACTGAATCGGAGGAAAGGCATACATCAGACGATACTGATGCCAAGGGGCTACCAACGCATCCGAGGCGTCCGCCAACAGATCGCGCGTTCTTGCCACAAACCTTTCCACCTTTTGATTTAGCCGGGATGCGAACAGATCCATCTGTACCCGGACAGGACGGCCCCGAAGACGGCCCGACCACTGGAAGAGACAGAGTTTTATCGCTCGCAATTCCAGCAACCCCAGGCCCCGCATGCAGGTCCTGAGTGAAGAGGATGGGCTGTCCCTGAGGGACCTGAGCTCGTCCCGCAAAGTCCGGAGCTTGTCCTCCGGCAAGAACACCTTTGCCTGAGCAGAGTCCAGAATCATTCCCAGGTAGGGAAGACGAAGCGATGGAGACCACGTCGATTTCTGAACGTTGATGGTCCATCCGAACTCCCGGAGCGTCTGCACCGTGGTGGACAGATCGCGCACTAGGTCCTGGCTGGCACGTGATCTCAGAAGTAGATCGTCCAGGTAACCCAAGACCGCAATGCCCTGAGCCCTTAGTAGGCCCAGAACCGGCGCCAGCACTTTGGCAAACACCCTTGGTGCCGAAGCGAGACCGAAAGGTAACGCCACAAACTGGTAGTGGTCCTCTGCGATAGCAAACCGAAGGTACCGCTGATGACCCTCGAAAATGGGGATGTGCAGGTACGCATCCTTCAGATCTATCGAGGTCAGGAATTCTCCTGGACTCAAAGAGGCCACCACCGAACACGCACGAAGCGGTTCAGCGCTTTCAGGTCCAGGATAGGATGCACTTTGCCCTCCTTTCTGGGCACAGTGAACAGATTCAAATAAAACCCCCGAAAGGCACCGGGACAATCACTCCCTGAGCAAGCAGGTCCTGCACTGCTTGATGCAAGTCCTGCAGACGCCCCGGAAGCAGATGAAGATTGGAGGGAAAGAATCTGTCCGCCGGCCGGGAAAGGAATTCGATCTTGTATCCTGATCGAACAATTTCCAGAACCCACCTGTCAGATATCCGGAGCAACCAAGGTTGGAGGAAACCGCGCAAACGTCCCCCCACCCCTGAGACGGGTGAGGGCGCCCCTTCAGGCAGAGGCGGATTGACCCGCCGCGCCAGCATTGCCGGACTTCTGCTTACCCGCCCAGGGCTTCTTCTGACTGCCCTGGGCCTTGAAGGGCTTGCCCTTGGATTGGTTCCAAAAGGCACGAAAGGACCCCTGATTGGATCTAGGCGCAGAACCCCGCCTGCCCCGAAAGGACTTGTTCTTCGGGTTCTGGGGCAGCATAGTGCTCTTGCCCCCCGTGACGCCTTTCACCAGGGTGTCCAACGCCTCGCCAAAAAGGCGAGAGCCAGCATAGGGAAAATCAGCAACTGTTTTCCGTGAGGACTGGTCAGCCGACCAGCTCTTTAGCCATATCAGTCGCCGGTTAAGCACCGCGACACTAGAGAGGCGAGCCACTAAGGGGGCCTCATTTAAGGCTGCATCACACAAAAACATGACCCCCCTGGTGGATCTGATCCACCATTTCCAGCCGGGCAGGCGGGACCCCATCAGACACGAGATTGCACCTAAGCATCTTAGTCCAATCAGCCACCGCCTGAGCCACCAGAACGGACGCGAAAACGGGTCTGAGCAACGAACCCGCCACCGTATAGGAATGGCGAGACTCCACCTGCCGGGCCGTGGGATCCCGGAAAACCGGGGCATCCTCAGTAGGAACCAAGGTAGCCTTGTTCAGCACGGCCACAGTGTGATCTACCTGTGGATGCACACACCATCGTGATTCCGTAGCCGGTGCAAAAGGATAAAGCAATTTGAACCGACTAGGTACCAGGAATGGACGTTTCAACGTGCGCCACAGTTCATTAACAGTGTAATGGAATTCCGCTGGGCAGGGGAAAACCTGCGCAGACTTGCGGGTCCTGTGCGTCCCAAATGAGGACACAACGCCCGGAGGACAGGGCTCATCCTCTAAATGTAAGGTGTCCTTTACAGACACAATCAACTCTTCCATGGTCGCCCGTTCTTCAGGCGACCCCGGGGAGGAGGTATCAACCCCCTCCATTTCAGCCTCCCCCTCAGACCCAGGGGGGTCCAAGAATGAGCGGGACCCTGAAAAGGGCACGCTCGCAGCAGCAGCCATATCCCCATCTGAATCAGAAGAGAGACAATCTGGGCCTCTTTCTCGCAGCACGTTCAGACATCAGCATTTCCATATTCCCCACTAAAGTCGCTACCACATCAGCCAGATCGGGTCGCAGCGGGGCCACAGGAGAACTGGGGCCCCCCACTAGAGCTGGGGGAAACTTGCTTTCCTGAGAATCCATTGCCAAGTTATCAGGAAACAAACTACAGTGCAATACAATGTACTGTTCCCATTAAGAACGCTGCGGTGTGCGCAGCCCACCGCTACTGCTACAGTGATGAAAGACCCCCAAAGGAGAAAAGAAACTGAGCCAGAAGCGATAGCACAGAGGGAAATTGAGAGTGATAACCTGCAGAGCCCGCAGAGCGTTGCTACCAGTGTCCTTGCTGCCGATGGAAAAGGAAGTGCTGCTGGAGAAGGCTGGACTACATGCCAGACCCTGGGAAAATGGCTGCCCCATAGGGATGCACTGGAGGCTACGCCAAAATGGCCGCCGACATGCGGCCGGACCGATCGTTCCACCGCCCAACAAAATGGCGGCGGATGGCGCCAAAATAACATGCAGGATCGCCCCAGAGGAGCTACACATGTATGCCCATAGTTAAGATGGCGGACCGCGCGAAAATGCACCGCTGCGGTCGCCGCATAACCAGAAAAGTCTGCACCCCCAATAATGCACCTAAGTGACACAGGGACAGGGACCCCCGGGCAACATACAGTATCTGCACAAGCGATCCCAACAGGGATCACACAGGCACAGACATGGGGGACACACAGCAACACAGACTGCCACCCCAGACAGAGGCCCCACACAGAAGTACTTACCTGTACCAGATGGCGTGGGGAGCCTCTATGCACGGAAAACCTCTGTCCTCATCTGACAGGGAGTGCCGTGAGCCAGGGACATGACGCTGCAGCACCGCAGACAAGTCCCGTGAGGTAGCCACCTCACGGCTGCATCCCTGCAGCGAACAGGGATGGGTCGTTCGTAATGCCAGGGCGAACCATAGCTGAACGCTCGATGGCGGGCTGGGGGTCCATCTGACCCTTTTGCTCTGGAGAACCAGGGCGGTCAGTCCGAATCCCAGCACCGCATCTTCATCCGAAGAGAAGACTAACACTAGAAGCTGAAAGAATAAACAGCTAGTAAAGTAAGAGAAAAAAACTGACATTTTCAAAGAAAAATCAAATAAAAGATTAGGAAGGCTGAGACTGAAGCCCCAGCACAGGGAAGCCTGACTATTCATGACGCTAGGCAGATTAAAACTGAGTTGGGAGTGGAGATGCAGGGGGGGTATTGACCAGATGGGACAGCCCCCATGGGTGTGTATATGCTAATGCCTTTTGTCTTTGGACTAAGTCTATATGCCTAGCTATTCCTGCGGATGGGAAGTCAATACCCAACAGTGATGACTTAGAGGAGGCGGCGACTGTCGGAGGATGTAAGAGAAAGAAAGGTCCTTTTCCCTTAAAGCATGTCACATGCTGTGTAATTTGGCCCCCTGTATAACCTAAAAAACCTGGCTGATCCTGCCTGGTTCTGCCCTCCCCTCTGTAAACTGATCATGGTTTATCTTGGCTGCTGATCCCTGACACCGTGGTCAGTTTAAGTGCCTTCTTCATCCGCAGCTCTTCACTGTCCTCTCCCCCCCTCCCCTTCCCGCCTGTCAGCAGTGTAAGTGCCGATCTGCTCCCCTCCTGCTGCTAGCAAACCGCAATAACATTCTTACAATCCGCTCTGTTCTAGTAAACAATGTCCCCAATGTATGCGTTTTTAAAAAAATGCCGCTGTGTACCTCATTTCATAGCACCAATCGGTGCTCACGTGACCGGCCGCCACTCTCCTCCTCCTGGCTGACATCAGCGGGGGTTTCTCAGCCATGCCCACTTGTCAGATGGAGAGAGGCGGCCGGTCACGTGAGAACCGATCGGCGCTATGAAATTAGGTACACATTGGCATCTTTTTTTTTTTAAACGCATTCACTGACATTTTTTTTACTATAGCAGAGCTGATTGCAAGAATGTAATTGAGTGGCCTAACAATCACTTTAATCTCAACATGACAAAAAGCGTAAGCTGCTTTTTAATGTCACTGCTATGTAGCAAAAAAAGACGAACATGGATGTCCGAGATGTCGCCTCTTCATATCTTGTTTGCAACAAAAAAAGGAACCTGCATGCAGGATAGGTGTCATCTCCCTTCTGTAGGAAGTTTAAAGCAAATGGATTAAATAAAAGGAGGAAACATGCAGTATATTTCTGCAATACACATATTTTCCTATTTTATTCTCACATTCACGCTCCGCCTCTGCTGCACTGAAATCTCCAACAGCTTTATCAGCCCTGCCCCATTATCCATGGATTACAGAACACCGGCCCTTCTGTTCTGGGGACAAGGATAGCGAGGGGTGCTCTGCGGTCTCCAGAGAAGAATCGTCAGTTGGAGATCACACTGCAGCCTTTATAACTTGCATTGATTTCCAATTGTGCATCCATTATAAGTCTCTATTACAGCCAGACCCTGATGAAGAAAGAATTTTGAATCCCTGAAAAGCGCTGGCTTTGCCTTCTGACTTTTTATTACGATTAAACTTTTACTGGACTCGCACTAACCAGTGGCTCTCATCTTTTTACACTTTACTGGGGAGCCTCAGGGGTACCCCACATAACAGAGCTGCCTCACTCGTTTAAATTTGCTTTTCCCATTTGGATCCAGTTCTCCTAACACACACTTTTTGTAAAACTGGGAACTTACAGGGCGGGGCTGACAACGCCGCTTGGGATTTCAGTGCAGCGAAAACAGTGTTGTCAGCCAATAAAAAATTATCTGGGCTGTAAATTCGCTATCTGGACTTACCATTGGCTTTCAGAGAAGACAGGAGGCACGCCATCATCCCTTTGGCTACGCTGGGATCCGTCACCTTCTTGTGAATATCCACTTTTATTAATGAGGGAAAGTTAGCAAGGAATGTGTCCGGTAATATTTCCTGCTCTTCATGAAAACTCAGCATGATTTTCTAGAAGAATAAAAAAGGATGGTTAAGTCACAATGGTTTCTCAAACAAATCACAAATCAATCAGAACTAGCAGATACAGATGCAATCTTGCAACCAGATTAAGTACGGTATTTGCAAACAAAACTACCAGAAAACTAATAAAAAATATTGGCTGAACGGATCATGAAAAAAGGAAATAAGAGCAATGGGGGTAACCAAGACAGGAAATAAGGAGAAAGGGGGAACACCAGGCCAAAAGATAAGAGGAACACAGTGACCAAAGCAAGGGGAACCGAGGGGGGGGGGGTCCATCCAAACAAGGGGAACCGAGGGGGGTCACCCAGACAATGAGAACCGAGGGGGGATCAGACAAGGGGAACCGAGGCGGGGGTCACTAACGAAGCCACCTATAGATGGGGATTCCTCTCATGCCTCATCGCTACTGAGAGCGGCCGCTCCTAAACCCTGAGCTTCCCTGAGGACCATCCATGAAATTACTCCGTCTCTCCAATAGGAGGACCATAGGGTCACAATGAGGGGAAAAATTACTGAACTTGGCGCAAGGAAGAAAAAAAAAAAGCACATGGTCAACTTTTTAAAGAAATTGTGCCATGCTGATAGACTCATCCCCAAAAACACTGAGTGCTGTAATAACATCAAAATGTGCTTCAACAAAGTATTAGTTTAGGGGTGTGCACACTTATGCAACCATATTTTCGTTTTTTTATTTTACTTACCTCCACCTTAAAAGATTTCAGTTTATTGTACAACTGGGTTGTACAGTTTATAGGTCACATTCTGAAATTATTCATTTTGGTCTCATTTTTTTACATCACAGAAACCTGACATTCTAACAGGGGTGTGCAGACTTTTTACATCCATTGTATATCTGATCGGCTCACATGCTGTCTCTGCACGCTTTCCTTCCATGCTCAGCTCCCTACTCTGCCCTCTCTCTGTTCCTTCCCACCAATACAAAACTCTTACCTCCCGACTTCTCGATCTCCTGGACACAAAACTTGGCCGTGGACTGGGCAGCAGGATGGTGAGCGGGGGCGGAGTCTGCAAACATGAACTCACTGCCCTTCAGGATGGAGCAAACGCCAAGCTGAGCGGCCTTCCGCACCTACAACAAATCACACACGGTGGGTCAGATAATACTATTGTACCCACAGACCACTGAAGGTTTCCTTTTCTAAGGTCTCTCGCTGTTCCTTGTCTACAACTTACTTTCGGCTTTGCATGAACAGTGAAGCTGAGTAAGCCATGGTACACCTGCGGAGTGGAGGGATAACTCCATGCAGACAGGTCCTGTTTCCAAAGCAGTACTGACAAGCATGAAACAATCTGAAAAGAAAAAGATGTAATAATGAGGAGATTACAGAATAACACGTACAAAAGTATATGAAAATGGACAGAGATATCACCGTTCAACTACAATCTGTGCCCCCACATATGTATGAATCTACCAACCTCAATACATAAAAGTGCTACATGTGCAAAAAAGCAAAAAGTATCAATTAATACAATCAGAAAAAATACAAGAAAGTTCTGTGCAAAAAAAAAAAAAAACAATATTATGTAACTACTTAAGTTAGTGTGCAAAATTCATTCAGAAAAAAATTCATTCCTGGAAGACGTCCGACGACGAAACGAGTAGGTCACTGCATTCGTAACAGAGGAGGGGGGGATGGGCCTAGGGGCACGGTAGGTCATCGGTAGGCTGCGCCAGAACCAGGAAGAGCTGGCGCAGCCTTCTTGATGACGTCACAGATAAACATGGCAGTGTGGGATTTGGCGGCGGCAGCTGCAGAGAAGAGGATCTCAGCAAGACAATGCTGGATCCTCGGTGTGGAGAGGAATCTAAAGTGTGGCCAGCTCAGCATTAGGTAAGCGGGGGGGACAAGAAAGAAAATTATGGGGGTTGGAGGAAGGTAGAAAGCTGGCGCAGCCTTCTCGATGAGGTCACAGATAAACATGGCAGTGTGGGATCTGGCGGCAGCGGCTGCAGAGAAGAGGATCTCAGCCGGACAATGCAGGAACCTCGGTGTGGGGGGAGAATGTAAAGTGTGGCCAGCTTAGCATTAAGTAAGCGGGGGGACAAGAAAGAAAATTATGGGGCGTGGTGGAAGGTAGAAAGCTGGCGCAGTCTTCTCGATGACGTCACAGATAAACATGGTGGTGCGGGATCTGGCGGCGCCTGCAGAGAAGAGGATCTCAGCCGGACAATGCAGGATCCTCGGTGTGGGGAAGAATCTGAAGTGTGGCCAGCTCAGCATTAGGTAAGAAGGGGGACAAGAAAGAAAATTATGGGGGTGAAGGAAGGTGGAAATTTCTCTTTATAGCCTGCCTCTGGGAAAACTAAGTCCAACTCTGGGCAAAACAAGAACCCTCTCCCATCCCTTTCTTCCACCCACCTGTCCCAACATCCCCAGGAAGGGCCCGCGTCCACCCCAGCATTTCGTAGAGAAAAGGGGGGACACTACTCACCAGACCTTGGAATCAAGGGGGCACCACTCCCGGCAGTTCACCACGCCATCTTGGAATGGGGTGCTGTGACCAGAGGCACGCTGCGACTCTAGTCGATAACGTTGTCATGACCAGGGCTATGTGACCTCGCAAGGTGTTTCATGAAATATAGTCAGTGCACACCTCTAAATGGTGCCGCGTCCCACAAAGGCATACGAAATGGAGCCAATGGACCAAAACCTCAAACATCTACTTCACCAGATAACGAAAGGGGGGTGGGCCTAGCGGCACGTCATCGGTAGGCTGTGCCAGAACCCGGAAAAGCTGGCACAGCCTTCTCGATAACATCACAGATAAACATGGCGGTGCGAAACCTGGCGGCAGCGGCTGCAGAGAAGAGGATCTCAGCAGGACAATGCTGGATCCTCGGTGTGGGGGGAGAATCTAAAGTGTGGCCAGCTCAGCAGTAGGTAAGCAGGGGGGACAAGAAAGAAAATTATGGGGGGTGGAGGAAGGTAGAAAGCTGGCGCAGCCTTCTCGATGACGTCACAGATAAACATGGCAGTGTGGGATCTGGCGGCAGAGGCTGCAGAGAAGAGGATCTCAGCCGGACAACGCAGGATCCTCGGTGTGGGGGGGAATCTAAAGTGTGGCCAGCTCAGCATCCGGTAAGCGGGGAACAAGAAAAAAAGAAATATATAGGGGGGGTCGTGAAGGTTGAAAATCCTCTTTATAACCTGCCTCTGGGAAAACTTAAAGTCCAACTGGGCAAAACAAGAACTCTCTCCCACCCCTTTCTTCCACCCACCTGTCCCTAATTGTTTTGCAGGTTGGTGAAGAAGAGATTACCATGCTGGGCACAGGAGATTTTACCACTAGGAGTGCTGGCAGCACGCAGAGGACTGACATCATCAGATGTCCATGAACATCGCGGGGAGTCTATCACCCCAAAAGAATAGGAGACACACGCTGGCTTATACAGAGGGAAGAAAGTGGGAATGATTTCATCCATCCACGGTGTTAAGGAAGCATCCTCATGATCAGAATATTTAGAGGCTTGATTGTCTCTTACATCTGGTAAGAGGCTTGCATTTATTTATCACCCGGGTGACCGTGCACGTGTGCAGGTGGAATTAGAACACTGTTTTTTTTCATATTAGAATATCATTATCAGGCACTTACCTTCTTTCCGCCAGGTAAGGAGGCATTTCACCCGGTGGAGGGAACACTACATCATCACCTTGATTTTTAATTGGATTCTCTTCACCATTTTTCACATTTTGGATCACAATATCCAATGGACTTTTATTTCAATGTTTTATTTGTATAGTCACATTGAGTGTTATTTGTAAATTTTGTTTGTTCATTTACACACACTCACCCATCACTGTGATTCCGATTGGGTTTTTTTCCCCATTTTTGTTATATATTGTTCAATATATGATTTTTCACATATAAGAAAAGCGCACCATCACCTTTAAACATACACCTGTCCCTAATTGCCATAAAAAAAAATCTAAAATACTCCATTGACGTACAGCGCATCCAGAACGTATTCACAGCGCTTCACTTCTTCCACATTTTGTTATGTTACAGCCTTATTCTAAAATGGATTCAATTATTTTCCTCAAAATTCTACAAATTTTCCCCCATAATGACAACGTGAAAGAAGTTTGTTTGAGATCTTTGCAAATTTATTCAAAAATAAAAAAGGAAAAAATCCCATGTACATAAGTATTCATACCCTTTACTCAATACTTTGGTGAAGCTCCTTTGGCGAACTGATCGGCTCTCCTCTTCACACTCTGTCATTGCGAGGCAAGGAGAGACGATAAACTGCACTTTGGCATTAACATGTGATTGGCTGCGATTGGACACAGCCGATCACAAGGGTAGAGAGACACGCCATTACTAAGATCGGGGTCACCCTCAGCGTCACCAATCACGGCTGCGCTGTGTTCCACAGTTGCCGCACTGCGGGCACACGAGAGCGGCCGTACCCAGGCGCTGTCATGTGACGTAGTCCCAGAAAGAAACCTGGAACGGCTCCACTGTCATTTGACGGCGGGCGGGAAGTAGTTAAGGGTAAAAACACTTAGGCTTTAGAACCACTTTAAAATACAGACACTCTCTAAATCTCAAAAGCATCGACCATAAAATGTCATCAGATGTAGGTGACACGACCCCGCTTCTCTAATATTCCAGAAACAGGAAATTCTATACACAGGGGAATACAAGGAACACGACTTACCCATCTAAGAGCGGAGGTGCTGCCGCTGGTGGCCTGTGAGGACATAATATCCATGAAGGCCTTCGATGTGTCCGAGAATTTCTTAATCAGCACAGGACCTGGAACCCTGAAATACATCATTAGATGAATGCAAGATGAAGGACCAAAGCCCCGCCCACCACTGGGGAACAGACAGGCAGACTGACCTTTTCAGAACCAGGTTCAGCAGGTAGGCAACGGCAGACAGCGACTCCGCGGACTCAACGGCTTCCAGAGTGGTCATCTATGGGGGGAGAGAAAAAATATGTAGATATATATATATATATATATATATATATATATATATACACACACTGATCAGCCATAACATTACCACCCACCTAATATTGAATATGGACCCCTTTTGCTAAATCAGCCCTCACCCATTGAGGCATGGACACCAAAGTAACATCCACATGAATGGGAGGAGCCAAGGTTTCCCAGCAGAACATTGCCCAAACCATCACACTGCCACCGCCGACTTTTCTTCTTATACCGCATCCTGGTACCATCTCTTCCCCAGGTAAGTGACGCACCCGGCAACCCACATGAAAGAAAACGTGATTCATCAGACCAGGCCACCTTCTTCCATCACTCCCTGGTCCAGTTCTGATGGTCATGTGACCATTGTAGAAGCTTATGGCTGTGGACACGGGTCACCATGGACTTCACAGTGCACAGTGGTGGCAAAGAGGGCGGCACAGTGGTGGCGCGGTGGGCGGCACAGTGGTGGCGCGGTGGGCGGAACAGTGGTGGCGCGGTGGGCGGCACAGTGGTGGCGCAGTGGGCGGCAAAGTGGTGGCGCAGTGGGCGGCAAAGTGGTGGCGCAGTGGGCGGCAAAGTGGTGGCGCAGTGGTGGTGTAGTGGGCGGCAAAGTGGTGGTGTAGTGGGCGGCACAGTGGTGGTGTAGTGGGCGGCACAGTGGTGGTGTAGCAGCAAAAGGGTCGCTGGTTCGAATCCCAACCACAACACTATCTGCCTGGAGTTTGCATGTTCTCCCTGTGCCCGTGTGGGTTTCCTCTGGATACTCTGGTTTCCTCCCACACTCCAAAGACATGCTGGTAGGTGAATTGGATCCTGCCTAAATTGGCCTTACTATGTGCATGTATGAATGTGACTTCTTCAGAGGTCGTCTTCATACGTATTGGTGGAACGCACGCTGCTTACGTCACGGGTGCCTGAGTGGAACGCAAGCCGGTATTCACCGCTCTCCACTCACGGGCACCATTACGGCTGGCGGTTTGTTTACTATTTCATGTACTGTATACCGACCAATTTTATTACACATATATTTTTCATGGTAATACACTATCTGGAGCTTTTTTTTATCCTGCATACCCTGACCGGACCCTGTGGATCGAGGCATCCAGGAGAGGGAATTCCCAAGTACTGTGGTACTACAAAGCCCAGCAGTGTCTACTTTGGCCCTGGTGGCCATATAAGAGTATACAGGTCTTAATACCATAAGGTATACAAGACCCACATCATCTGGTGAGTGTGTTCTTCTATTATCCCCCACGTTGACATCAAAAAGTACCAACACTGATCATTGGAGGATTCAACACAGAGCACCTGCACTTTTTCCTTCTTTTATTGGCACTCAGCATTTACCTGAATATTTTCACTTCTGAACTATTTTTTATGGACTTTTTTTACCTACACATTTGCACTTGAGTCACTTATGAATTATTATATGAATTTTTATTGAAAACATACAAATTTTTCTGCTTGATTATTATATATATATATATATATATATATATTTTTTTACCTGATTGATTTAATCACTTTAAATATAGCACCTTCCTCACCTTTATAATACTGCATTTATTATATCTAAATATTTATTCCTTATACTTTTATTGTGTTATTTACTTCAAGTATTATTTTAAGATCATTTGTTATTCATCACACACTGCGTTATACACACACATATATATATATATATATATATACACATCCTTGCACATTACTCAATTAACCCCTTCAATACAGGATACTTTCACCCCCTTCCTGCCCAAGCCAATTTTCAGCTTTTAGCGCTGTTGCATTTTGAATGACAATTGCGCGGTCATGCAACACTTTACCTAAACCAAATTTTATGTCATTTTTTCCCTACAAATAGAGCTTTCTTTTGGTGGTATTTGATCACCGCAAGGTTTTTCTTTTTTTGCTAAACAAATAAAAAAAAAACGAAAAGTTTAAAAAAAAAAAAAAATGTTGTTACTGTTATACATTGGTTACTGATGAGGAGGCACTGATGGGGTGGCACAAATATGCGGCACTGATAGGCGGCATTGGTGGGTACTGATAGGTGCCACTGATGGGCGGCACTGATAGGCAATAATGGGCACTGGTGAGGCGCACTGATAGATGGCAATGAAGGGCACTGGTGGGCAGCACTGATGGGGAGGGCACTGGCGGACTCCCTGAGCCCTGATTGCCATCCCTGGGGTCATGGGTGGGAATCCCTGGTGGTTCTAGTGGCACCCTCCCCTAATGATCTGCACTGGTAATCAATGCTCTGATTACCAGTGCAGACCCCCCCCATCAGGAGAGCCGCCGATCGGCTCTCCTATACTCATGCCTGTAAGGCACGAACTGAGGAAATCAGATCAACGGCACTTCCTATTTACTATGTGACAAGCTGTGATTGGACACAGCTGGTGACATGGTAAAGAGCCAACGTCAGTAGGCTATTTACCGAGATTGGAGATGCGGTGTGTCAGAGTGACACGCTGCAGCACCGATCGCCGCTCTGCGCGCCCCCCGGGGGGGGGGGGGGTGCGTAGAGCGCATTATCCTGCCGCCATCATATGACGTCCGGTCAGGATAATGCAACCACATTCCCACTGTCAATAGCCTATAGGGTGGGCAGGAAGTGGTTAAGATATCAGCACCAAGCACTGTATGAAGGTTTAATGTGTCATATATATATTTAAGGCCTACCAACCTAAAAAATCTTTTTTAAAACCTTTTGTATTGACAAGCTATTGTCC
This sequence comes from Pelophylax lessonae, assembly GCF_965119305.1. NCBI lineage: Eukaryota > Metazoa > Chordata > Amphibia > Anura > Ranidae > Pelophylax > Pelophylax lessonae. The sequence goes on along the minus strand of NC_138776.1, from coordinate 12,053,850 downwards.
AGCATTGGTTCACTTGAAGCAAGCGCTATAGCTGGCTCTTGCCTGCTGCCAGCCATGACCTCTGCCTGATACTGACCACACTCTCGCTTGCTGAGAGCCACGACCTTTGACCTTTTCCTGGACCTGACAACTCTCGTGCCTGGTATGACCTCTGCCTGGAACAAACTACTCTATTGCTTGCTGACTGCCATAACCTCTGCCTGGACCCGACTACCCTCTTGAATGCTGCCAGCTATGACCTCTGCCGGGACCAGACTATTATCCTTGCTTGCTGCCTGGCATGACCTCTGCCTGAACCTGACCACTCTCTCGTTTGCTGACAGCCATGACTTTTGCTGGGACCTGACTACTCTCTTGATTGCTCACTGCCATAACCTCTGTCTAGACCTCACTACTATCTTGAAAGCTGCCATCCATGTCCTCTGCCTGGACAGGACTATTATCCTTGCTTGCTGCCTGCCAAGACCTCTGCCTGGAACAGACTACTCTCTTGCTGACTATCATGACCCCTATGTGGACCCAACTACTTATTTGTCTACCGACCTGAAAATAATCTCCACACCATAACCCTTCTGCTTCAGCAACCCCTTGGGGAGATCCTGAAGCCTGCAACCTGGTGTTTGCAGCAAAGTAAACCAGAATCACTAGAGATTCCCACACTTTACCACCACCAGGAGCTCTGGAGAAGACCAGCTGGTACTTAGATATCTTGCCATGGTTGAACCCATATCACCTGCCAGGGGGGCATCATAACATTACCTCAGTAACTTCCCATGAAGACACACCGGACTGTGATAATAGGACACAATCCAAAGGTTTATAGAGTAAGTGTCCACCAATGACAAAGCTCTACAGAGAAGCGAGGGGACAGAACCCACATGGACTGAGCAAATCTCCTTTAGGCGATGTGCTGCAAGGTCCACAGAAGTTTATTTTCCCTCTAATATATTAAAAGCAAAGGTCTAAAATGCAAAACACAAAATATCTTCATAATTCAGAATACATTAGAAAAATACATTAAAAAAATTGTGCAATAGCCCAAAAAATAAACCGCACACAGTAAAGGTTTATGTATTCATGCTTCATAACGTGCGGCTCTATAATGCAAATATTCAACAAAACACAAATATTACTGACAGGAGTACTGCCGTCCATAATATTATTCCTTATATCTGATTGCAGATTTCCATTATAGAGCAGCACATTCCACAAATGAGAACAATGGGAAACATGCGGAGAAATCACTCACCAGAGCAGCAAAGTATTCTGTTTCTGTCTCCTTCCCTCCCTGAGAGCGGATCACTTCAGTTACAGCCGCCAGAACCGCACAGATCTAAGAGAGATCATTAATGAGATCCAAACTTTGTATCAGTGATAGAAGTCTTATAAATCAAATGAATCTGAGAAAACACACAGATAGAAAAAAGCACATAACAATTATATCACTGCATTGGAGGAAACAATAGATAACGACTTCCCACTGACCACCAATGTAAGGAACATTCTTCTCACTGATCACCAATGTAAGGAGCATTCTTCCCACTGACCACCAATGTAAGGGACATTCTTCCCACTGATCACCAATGTAAGGAGCATTCTTCCCACTGACCACCAATGTAAGGAGCATTCTTCCCACTGACCACCAATGTAAGGACATTCTTCCCACTGATCACCAATGTAAGGGACATTCTTCCCACTGATCACCAATATCCGCCCACACAGCTGTCAATCATTCTTCCTCCATTATGATGTGATCATTCTACAATAAAATGTTGGACAGTCCTTGTTGTGGTGTGTTGGCAGAGATGTACATTGCCCTGTGACTCCTCCAGTCTCCCACTACTTCTCATCCTAACCCAGGAATGTGTAATGAGAATATTCATATTCATGAGCTACAAGTCCCATCTTACACTGTGGCAGACAGGTTGTAGTTCTCAATGAACTGTGGGGGCGCTAGTGAGTGCTCTGGTAGTTCAGCGATTCTTCCGACCCTTCAGTAACTGTCTGCCCCTAGTGCAGGTATGGAGGTACTGGGCAGACAGCGGTATTGAGAGTCTGCAGGAGCCTGACATTACACCTGTGATGTGTTTTTTGCGGGTGCAATGCTCTGCAGGCTCCTAAGAAAAAAAAAATAAAAGCACATTTTTCTCTCTCTCTCATATATATATATATTTTTCTTTTCTTCCTTTTTTTTTCTTGCAGCCGGTAGTTTGAACCTCTGGAAACCTCAAACGTAGGAAGGGGACCTCCTCCCCGCTTCCACCTGTTCACCCGAGAAATGATCCGACGGTGCGGCCAGCTAGTCCCAGAGGTGACCAAAGAATAGATTCGCTTTGATCGCCTCTATGGCCTTGGGGGGGGGGGGGGGGGGACGTCCCCTCCCGCTCCTTGTAATGACAGCCGAGCGGCTTCTCAGCCACATCAGATGTCATTACAAGACAGCCGACCCTTGGCTATGGACGCCGGTACCGGGGTGACGCCTCTAGCTGCACCCATCACTCCGGTACAGCACTTTCCCTAAATATTGCCAATATCAGTAACCTCCGGGGCCGATTCCGATATATCGGGGGAAGTGCAGATCGGCCCTCGATAGATCAGCTTTGCCAATAATCAGTCGATCCCTAATCCAGTGTTTCTCAACTCCGGTCCTCAGGGCCCACTAACAGGCCAGATTTTAAGTATTACCTTGGGGAGATGCAGACTAGAATACTGCAATCACTGAGCAGCAAATGATATCACCTGTGATGTATTTCAGTTTTCTTGCAAACCTGGCCTGTTAGTGTCCTGAGGACCGGAATGGAGAAACACTGCGCTAATCCACCGATCCCTAATCCACAGATCCCTAATCCACCGATCCCAGATCCACCGATCCCTAATCCACCGATCCCCAATCCATCGATCCCTGATCCACCGATCCCTGATCCACCGATCCCTAATCCACCGATCCCTGATCCACCGATCCCCAATCCACCGATCCCCGATCCATCGATCCCTGATCCACCGATCCCCGATCCACCGATCCCCAATCCACCGATCCCTAATCCACCGATCCCTAATCCACCGATCCCTGATCCAACGATCCCTGATCCAACGATCCCTGATCCAACGATCCCTGATCCATCGATCCCTGATCCACCGATCCCTGATCCACCGATCCCTAATCCATCGATCCCCAATCCACACGCATCAAAAAGGCACCAGAGTGGATCTAAATGCACTGAAAAGGCACCACAGTGCAAACGCATAAAAAAAACGCAGCGTATCCAAAGGCACCAAAAATGCACCACAGAGGATCCAAATAAGAATAAATGATAGAAAGTATTATAAAATATTGTTATTTCTGCTATGAGGATTATAAAATGTTTTAACAATTAATAAAATAATGATCCTCAATGTATAAATGGGAGGAGATAATAAATGGGAGGAGATAATAAATGGGAGGAGATAATAAATGGGAGGAGATAATAAATGGGAGGAGATAATAAATGGGGGAAATGATGATTTCTGATGATTATTGATATTTCAGTAACAATAATAAAATAATCCTCACTGTAGATCTGGGAGGAAATAATAATAATAATAATAATAAATGATAGAAATGATGATTTGTGTACAGATAATGATTAATGTTCCGGTAAGAAATAATAAAATAATAATCCTGATGGTGGAAATGGGAGGAGATGATGAATTGCTATAATAATAATAGAATTGTGTCTCCCTCACCGGAGCTCTATGGTGATCACAGGCAGGAAGCCACAGTGATCGCACGGTATAGGAAGTGCTGGCCTCTAGCGGCACCGGAGTTCATTACAGGCAAGTGACATCTCAACACAACACCAACACAGGAGACTTCTAACGGCCGAATACCTAGAAATATTTCATTACACTTCTATTATTATTACTAATATTATTCTTATTATTATTAATGTTATTAAGTATATTAATATATTTACAATAATCATAATTAATATGATTTTAAATATTACAAATAATAATATCATTAATAAAGTTGAAAATAAAATAAACTAATAACAAAATATATTATTACATCTTATTAATATTATACTAATATAAAATATACTATCATTTATGAATAAAACTAATGAATTAAAATATAATAATACAATTAATAATAATAAACTATAATCTGCTCTGATTATAACATTATATATATATATATGCGCTGCGTAAATTGACAGCGCTATATAAGTACCTGAAATAAAATAAATAAATAAATATATATAGATGATAGATAGATATCTATATATATATATATACATATATATATATATTTTTTTTTTTTTAAATTAGGCAACATCTTAATTTTCTTCTCACTACAGTCGGTCTGTAAACGTTTTTTTTTATTGCCCCCATGACTCCATTCTGCTCCTAAAGTCTCATATAATATATATATTACACCCAATAGGAAACATTTGACGTTGGTGAATATATCGAACACAAAGTATTCCATATAATTTGAAGATTTAGATTGAAGCAGTGGCAAAGGAATGTAAAGAGAGACTTGCAGGTTGTTTACATGCACAGACATGGACAGGCACTATGATGTCACAGTAGTGGTCACATGACCTGCAGCCAGCACACAGAATTCACGAACATTATGATTTGTCAGTGGTGGTCACATGACCTGTCTGCAGCCCATAAATAGCAGAACACAGGGAGAATTTGGCAGTTGGCTCTTGGACTGCACAGAAGAAGCATCTCTCTTGCAGAGCGCCTGAGTGATTGAATTGTATTTCATCACATTATTTCCAGTAATTGGAATTCAGAGTCAATTTATTGATTGGTATTATTTGTCAGATACTAATCTTTCATTAATAGTAATTGGCATTTCCTGTCAGTTATTCTTTTCAACCGAAAATGACGACTAAAATCCTTACCGTCATTCTTATGCTGTTTCTCCCTTGGGGAGTAGACAGAAATACCATCATACAATCCCCAGAGGTTCACATGGAGGAGGGGATTGTGGAAACAACACAGCAGCCAGCGGAGATTCCGCTGATTTTTAGAATTTTGTACCCATGGGCTGTACCCAGAGATGTCATCAGAGAGTCCCCAGAGACTCGCATTGAGGAGCCCAGAAATGTCATCGGAGGGTCCCCAGAAACCCGCATGGAAGAGGAGGAAGAAGTTGTGGAAACAACAAAGCAGCCAGCGGAGATTCCACTGATTTTTAGAATTTTGTACCCATGGGCTGTACCCAGAGATGCCATCAGAGGGTCCCCAGAGACCCGCATGGAGGAGGAAGAAGAGAACATGAAGAGGACAGAGCAGCCAGTGGAGGAAACAGTAAGAGGAATTGAAAATAACCCTCCAGACCCTATCAGCTGGTTTTCATTCCTGACCTGCACTCCATCCTGCTTTAGATGGGCAGTCCTGATAATTTTTCTCATTCTGAAGTACATCCTGCACCAAAATTACCTGGCCAGAATGTTAGGACACTATTTGATGTTCCTGGAGCTGAGTGCATTAATTTATCTACTGATCGATATCTGGAACAGCGGGGGGGCAATCTTTGAGAACATAATTCTACCCCTGCCTATAAATGCTGGTGAGTGGTACCTATGGCTGGTCGCCGGACTCTGGTCAGTCTGGTCCGAGGGGTGGGTGGCCTTTGAGAACACAGTCCCACCCCTGCTTATAAATATTGTTACTGAGCAACGGTCAGAATGCTTTCTGGGGCTTATTACCATGCTGCTGGTACTGCTCCTAATATATTTCAAGCCATTCTACCGACTGTTCCAACCAACAAGTAGAAACGTTACCCCACCACCGAGTGACGTCATTCTACCAGCAAGTGATGACACCATCCCACTAACATCTGATGTCATTCTACCAGCAAGTGATGACACCATCCCACTAACATCTGATGTCATTCTACCAGCAAGTGATGACACCATCCAACCAACATCTGATGTCATTCTACCAGCAAGTGATGACACCATCCCACCACTGAGTGATGTAATTCTACAAGCAAGTGATGACACCATCCCACCAACAAATGAAAGTGCGGATATCACAATGGAGGAGACTGACTTTCCCATTCCCAGAGTCGCACCTCCTCGGGATTACCTCCGTGCTCGGCTACGCCAGAAAATGAAGAAGCGCAAACCACATATGGTGGTCAGGCACGAAAAAAACCGACCACTACAGAGTGACATTCTCCCACTGAGTGATGTCAGCATTCCACCAATTATAAATACAGAGAGCACTATGGAGGAGACTGACTTTCTCATTCCCAGTGTCACACCTCCTAGGTATAACATCCATGCTCACCTATGGTATATATCACACCAACCAACGAATAATAACATCACCCTACCAAGGAATGACCGTATCCCATCATTGAGTGATGACAACATTTCACCACCAAGGTCTGACAAGGTCCAAGAAAAGACGATACCGAGTGTCTCTTCCAGCGTCATTCTGGCATTAGTCAACAAAGGGCAACACTGCCTGTTGATCCCAGCGCCGAAAGTCTAAGTAATAAAACCCGTCTTCACCTACGGGAATTATTCCGGCTAGTGAAGAAGCGCAAGAAGACCAAGGAGGACTGCCAGGAGTCTTAAACCAGAATCATACTTTTCATAGCGCTCCAGCAATATGGTGTCCCAGAGCTGCTGCCAGCTTAGGCTAAGTGGCTTCCAGTTACCAATCTCCAGCAATTTAATTGGCTGGGCCAAGGTAACATCAGTTTAGCCTCGATCGATTGCACGATTGCGGGCACAATATGTTCCAGGGACACGGCCCAACCCCGATCTTGGCAAAGAGCCACGGCTACGGCCTTTTAACCATCTTTTAAAAGAGTCCTGTTTATCGGCTATTATGATAAGCAGCATCTCCTCACAGGGAAGACTTTTAAAGGTAATCAGGGCCCTGATCATCAGTGCCCTGATTACCATGCAGCCCCAAGAGTGCCCATCAGTGATGCCACTCTGTGCCCATCAGTGATACCACTCTGTGCCCATCAGTGACACCAGTCTGTGACCATCAGTGCCACCTATCATTGCCCATAAGTGCCACCTATCAGTGCATATAAGTTATGCCAATTAGTGCTGCCTTTCAGTGCTGCCTATCGGTGCACATCAGTGCCACCTTTTATTGCCATAAGCCTTGAAGACCCAATCCCTCTAACCTGCAGACAGGTCCTCTTAAAAATCCTGAAGGGATAATCCTACTTTCCAAAGTTGGGGGCGTCTGTTGACCTTTATGGACACGTGATCAGCAAGTTTCTCAGATGCTCAGGTAAGAGACGTGGTGCTCAGGGGCAACAAGCGGGAGTCACGTTCTCTGCCCCCACCCTGCTTCGTGTTGGCAGAATGGTCAACACAAAGCGGGGTGGGGGGGTTGGGGCAGAGAGCGGAACTTCAGCTTGTAGCCTCTGGACACCACATCTCTCACCTGAGCATACGAGACATTTGCTGACCAGGTGTCCACAAAGCTCAGCAGACATTTGGAAAGTGGGGACGTCCCTTCAGGATGTTTGTCAGGACTTGTCTGCAGGCTTGGGAGATTAGGTAACCAATGCTTGTGACTAAACTGGGCCCCTGGCCCAGGATTGGCCTTGTAGGTTGAAGCCTTGAAGAAAAGAAAGGAATTCTTCTTGTCTTCACAGGTGTTAGGAGTCTTCCCAGCTTAAGGCCTAGACTTGTTCTGCTGGGGCCTATGATATTTCTTTCCACCTGTGACGTCCTTTATGAAGATGTCTAAAGAGGTACCAAAGAGACGTTCACCATCAAAATGGCACCATTCTGAATAGTGCCCCAAACGCGGAGTGATTTTTACCATGATAGTGACGCAACAATACGCCAGTAACGCCCTTTATGAAGCTGTCCTAGAGTTGGGTTAGAGGCACCAAAGAGATGTTCACCATCAGAAGAAAACAGCAAACATTTTTTACGTCATTGCTTCACAGCAATATATACAATGTTCTCTGTATATTGTGGATCACCCCCCATCAAATCTGTATATAGAATATTCTCTCATCCATCCCTAACAACAGGAGTTGTCCAAGGGTTGGGTTGGGTTGGGGGAATGGAAGAGACCTTCACCATCAGAAGACATGCGCAGGAAGCGTTTTTCACATTGCTGCTCAACAGACCAACATTTCAGACAAAGAAACCTCCTCATGTTCACAGACAGAACTCCTGCAGGAAATAAGATGGACAACATCAAGGAACCCGGCCACGTAATAATGAAGAGCTGAAGGCATCATCTCTAAGCTCTATTGGACATCACTGATTTACCCTGCTCAGCGGGGGCGGCCTTATATAACAGAGGCCGCATACGGGCAGCACAGAGGCTTAGTGGTTAGCCTTGCAGTACTGGGGTCCTTGGTTCAAATCCAGAACAGGACGTTATCTGCATGGAGTTTGCATGTTCTCCCTGTGCTTGCGTGGGTTTCCTCCGGGTACTCCGGTTTCCTCCCACACTCCAAAGACATGCCACCTTGCGTTGATGGTGCTGTGGTAAGCATAGCTGCTTTCCAAGAAGGTGACCCGGGTTCGATTCCCGGCCAACGCAATCGCCATGATATCTGCCTCACCTAAGTGCGTTGAGTTCCCCAGGGGGAAAGCGCTATACACATTAGGTGTTGAGTATATATCAAAGGTGGAATAAAATTTAAACCAAATAAAATTTAAACCAAAACTAAAAATTTAGCAAATGTGTCGTATGTTTGTATAGGTTTTAGTAAACATTATTGAATAACAGATTTCTTGCAGGGGGGTGAGATTGTTTCGTGTTCTCCTTTTCAGCCAGTAGGTGGAGCACTCGGCTCCTTTTCAGGCATTTTTTAAGCTTTCCTTCACAGCTTGGCTGAAGAAAGGCCCGCTATGTACTATATAGCTCAATAGATTAAAGGTAGAAATTTAGATTTGAATGAGTCTGAGCGGAGACTCCATCCCCTCCCTGCCGGTTCAATTCAGGTGGCTCCATCCGGCTGTTACTGATCTTATTAACCCTTTCACGGCGGAGGGTAAAACAAATGTTAATGCCTAAGCGCAACTTTGACAAGTGTTAGTAAAACTGTACATATCATCACAACTACTTTGTGCATCCAGGTGGTATATACCGCATTTTTTTCAGGACAAATTGGGCTTTTATTTGATGGTAAATGGTAATGGATATCTCCTGATTCTATTTTTATTTTCAAAGGAAAACTGCCCCAAAATCGCAAACATTTTTTTTTTAATTTAGCTATATATTTCTTGTTACTACCATGACCTACCACCAAAGAACAACTCAAATTAAATTCTCCTGCTGCTGCCGATCGCAGTGATACCACACATGTATGATAGGTGATGTTTGTACCTGTAGTGCAGCCCAGAAACAATAATGCGCATTTTGCAATTTTTTTTTTTGTCCTACCTAAAACTCACCGATAATGATAATAAATAAAAAAAAAAGAAAGTGTACCATGGTAGTGATTGGTGGGCATGGGGAAAGGTGGGTGTTCCTTAAAATGATATTAAACTTTTTTTATGGAGTAAAATAAATACAATATGTGTAAATAGAAGTAGAATGTACCTTTGTTTCATCTCTCAAATGCAAACTTTTTCCTGCTGTTCTCAGACTTCCTGTTCCAAGGTGGCTGGAGCTGGAGCTGACAGCTCAGTGCCAGATACCACAGCCTACCTTCAGAGGTCTAGGGGAGTCCATGGCTTGACAGATCAGGGCTGTGTTGGCGGAAAAAGGGGGACCTACTTAATATTAGGTGGGTGGCCATAAAGTTATGGCTGATTGTGTATATTTCTATGGTGAATGCTTTGCTGCTCACTGACACTTTTCTGACTGATGCACACACCTAATATACTTCATCCCATGTTCGAGCTGCGTCCATCGGTCAGTAAAGGGCCAGTGAGATCGGTTTCTTGTATTTTTAACACAAAAATATTCCATATAATATTGAAAAAGAGAGAGAGGAAGAAGGGAACAGAGCAAAGGAGGAAGATAGGAGGAGAGAGGAACAGAAGAGGAAAGAGGAAGATAGCAGGAGAGAGGAACAGAAGGGAGAAGAGGAAGATAGGAGGAGAGAGGAACAGAAGAGGGAAAGAGGAAGATAGGAGGAGAGAGGAACAGAAGGGGGAAAGAGGAACATAGGAGGAGAGAGGAACAGAAGAGGAAAGAGGAAGATAGGAGGAGAGAGGAACAGAAGAGGAAAGAGGAAGATAGGAGGAGAGAGGAACAGAAGGGGAAAGAGGGAGATAGCAGGAGAGAGGAACAGAAGGGAGAAGAGGAAGATAGGAGGAGAGAGGAACAGAAGAGGGAAAGAGGAAGATAGGAGGAGAGAGGAACAGAAGGGGGAAAGAGGAACATAGGAGGAGAGAGGAACAGAAGAGGAAAGAGGAAGATAGGAGGAGAGAGGAACAGAAGGGGAAAGAGGAAGATAGGAGGAGAGAGGAACAGAAGGGGAAAGAGGAAGATAGGAGGAGAGAGGAACAGAAGGGGAAAGAGGAAGATAGGAGGAGAGAGGAACAGAAGAGGAAAGAGGAAGATAGGAGGAGAGAGGAACAGAAGGGGAAAGAGGAAGATAGGAGGAGAGAGGAACAGAAGAGGGAAAGAGGAAGATAGGAGGAGAGAGGAACAGAAGAGGGAAAGAGGAAGATAGAAGGAGAGAGGAACAGAAGAGGAAAGAGGAAGATAGGAGGAGAGAGGAACAGAAGAGGAAAGAGGAAGATAGGAGGAGAGAGGAACAGAAGGGGAAAGAGGAAGATAGGAGGAGAGAGGAACAGAAGGGGAAAGAGGAACATAGGAGGAGAGAGAAACAGAAGGGGAAAGAGGAAGATAGGAGGAGAGAGGAACAGAAGGGGAAAGAGGAAGATAGGAGGAGAGAGGAACAGAAGGGGAAAGAGGAAGATAGGAGGAGAGAGAAACAGAAGGGGAAAGAGGAACATAGGAGGAGAGAGGAACAGAAGAGGAAAGAGGAAGATAGGAGGAGAGAGGAACAGAAGGGGAAAGAGGAAGATAGGAGGAGAGAGGAACAGAAGAGGAAAGAGGGAGATAGCAGGAGAGAGGAACAGAAGGGAGAAGAGGAAGATAGGAGGAGAGAGGAACAGAAGAGGAAAGAGGAAGATAGGAGGAGAGAGGAACAGAAGGGGAAAGAGGAACATAGGAGGAGAGAGGAACAGAAGGGGAAAGAGGAAGATAGGAGGAGAGAGGAACAGAAGGGGGAAAGAGGAAGATAGGAGGAGAGAGGAACAGAAGAGGGAAAGAGGAAGATAGGAGGAGAAAACAGAAGGGGAAAGAGGAAGATAGGAGGAGAGAGGAACAGAAGGGGAAAGAGGAAGATAGGAGGAGAGAGGAACAGAAGGGGGAAAGAGGAAGATAGGAGGAGAAAACAGAAGGGGAAAGAGGAAGATAGGAGGAGAGAGAAACAGAAGGGGAAAGAGGAAGATAGGAGGAGAGAGGAACAGAAGGGGGAAAGAGGAAGATAGGAGGAGAAAACAGAAGGGGAAAGAGGAAGATAGGAGGAGAGAGGAACAGAAGGGAGAAGAGGAAGATAGGAGGAGAGAGGAACAGAAGGGGAAAGAGGAAGATAGGAGGAGAGAGGAACAGAAGGGAGAAGAGGAAGATAGGAGGAGAGAGGAACAGAAGGGGAAAGAGGAAGATAGGAGGAGAGAGGAACATAGAAGAGGTTGGGAATATAAGCAAAAAGAGGAAGAGAGAGGGAGAAGAAAGCCGAGTGAATGGCTAAAGAATTAAAACAAAAAAATAAAGAGCGAGAAGCCAAAAATTAGAGCAGAAGGAGAAAGAATTAACCACTTGCCGTCTGAGTACCGTAGTACTACTGCGGCAAAGTGGTTAGTTGTCGTCAGACACTCCTCTTTCTCGGCGGCACGCGCACGCCGCCGGAGGCTCGCTCCCGCTGTAATCAGTCACAGCGGGAGTCGGGCCAGGGGAGGAGCAGCGGCGATCACCGCTGCTCATCCCCGATCGTCGGGGATCTAGTGTGGAGATCCGCCTGCTTGTGCTCCGGCGAGCGCTCGCCCCCTAGACTCTCCCCGTCACTTTGCCCAGGAGCGGCTGCCTGCCGCAGTAAAACTGCGGCGGGCGGTTGTTATGTGGTTAAACAGTAAAGAATATAGATCCTCACATCCAACATAAATTAGGAATCAAAATTTAAAAAATATTAAAAAAATAAAGAAAAAAATACCAAGATCAAGGTTTGATGTAGGTCAGTGCCAGGGTTAGTAGTTGCGTCAAGTAAAGGTAAAAGATCAGGGCCAGTATAATTGGGGAGGATTTTATTTTACGTCCGCAGAAATTTGTCCCTACTAAACTTATAAAGAAACCATTTGGTCATGTTTGATCCCCAGAATGAAGGTCCCAAATCCCCACGGATGACTTCCAGTCAGGCCCGGACCGGGACAAAAATAATTAAAAGGCCCGGGCATTTTAGACTGTGCAGACCACATAGCACTGTCCTCTGCCCCCTCATACCCCACAGTACTGTTCTGTACCCCCCACTGCAGTGTCCTCTGCCCCCTTACATCACCCCCCACTGTAGTGTCCTCTGCCTCCCCAGTCCCAGAAGTAGTGTCCTCTGTCCATTTCTTATCACAATTTCTGCTCGCCCCCCCCCCCCCCCCCCCGCCAACAGTGTCTCTTCTGTCCCGTTTACTTCACCCCCCCACTATAGTGTCCTCTCCCCCCTTTACATCAATTGCCCCCCCCAACTGTAGTGTCCTCCGCTCCACTTCCCCCCCCCCCCAAAGCAGCATCCTCTGCCCCACCCCCCGAAGATTTACCTTTTTCATGACCAGGCTACCTTTTTGCGACACAGCACTGTGTTAGGTTAAATATTTGCGCGGTTATGCAACGCTGTAACCCAAAAGAATTTACAGTATCTCCCACAAAAGTAAGTACACCCCTCACATTTTTGTAAATATTTATTTATATCTTTTCATGTGACAACACTGAAGAAATGACACTTTGCTACAATGTAAAGTAGTGAGTGTACAGCTTGTATAACAGTGTAAATTTGCTGTCCCCTCAATATAACTCAACACACAGCCATTAATGTCTAAACTGCTGGCATCAAAAGTCAGTACACCCCTAAGTGACAATGTCCAAATTGGGCCTAAAGTGTGAATATTTTGTGAGGCCACCATTATTTTCCAGCACTGCCTTAATTCTCTTGGGCATGGAGATCACCAGAGCTTCACAGGTTGCCACTGGAGTCCTCTTCCACTCCTCCATGACGACATCACAGAGCTGGTGGATGTTAGAGACCTTGCGCTCCTCCACCTTCTGTTTGAGGATGCCCCACAGATGTTCAATAGGGTTTAGGTCTGGAGACATGCTTGGCCAGTCCATCACCTTTACCCTCAGCTTCTTTAGCAAGGCAGTGGTCATCTTGGAGATGTGTTTGGGGTCATTATCATGTTGGAATACTGCCCTGCGGCCCAGTCTCCGAAGGGAGGGGATCCTGCACTGCATCAGTATGTCACAGTACATGTTGGCATTCATGGTTCCCTCAATGAACTGTAGATCCCCAGTGGCAGCACTCATGCAGCCCCAGACCAGGACACTCCCAGCACCATGCTGGACTGTAGGCAAGACACACTTGTTTTTGTACTCCTCACCTGGTTGCCGCCACACACGCTTGACACCATCTGAACCAAATAAGTTTATCTTGGTCTCATCAGAGCACAGGACATGGTTCCAGTAATCCATGTCCTTAGTCTGCTTGTCTTCAGCAAACTGTTTTCAGTCTTTCTTGTGCATCATCTTTAGAAGAGGCTTCCTTCTGGGACGACAGCCATGCAGACCAATTTTATGCAGTGTGTGGTGCATGGTCTGAGCACTGACAGGCTGATCCCCCACCCCTTCAACCTCTGCAGCAATGCTGGCAGCACTCATACGTCTATTTCCCAAAGACAACCTCTGGATATGACGCTGACCACGTGCAATCAACTTCTTTGGTCGACCATGGCGAGGCCTGTTCTGAGTGGAACCTGTCCGGTTAAAACGCTGTATGGTCTTGGCCACCTTGCTGCAGCTCTTCTTATAGCCTAGGCCATCTTTATGTAGAGCAACAATTTTTTTTCAGATCCTCAGAGAGTTCTTTGCCAGGAGGTGTCATGTTGGAACTTCCAGTGACCAATATGAGAGAGTGAGAGCGATAACACCAAATATAACACACCCGCTCCCCATTCACACCTGAGACCTTGTAACACTAATGAGTCATGTGACACAGGGGAGGGAAAATGGCTAATTGGGCCCAATTTGGACATTTTCACTTAGGGGTGTACTCACTTTTGTTACCAGCGGTTTAGACATTAATGGCTGTGTGTTTAGTTATTTTGAGGGGACAGCAAATTTACACTGTTATACAAGCTATACACTCACTACTTTACATTGTAGCAAAGTGTCAATGATCTAATATGGACTCTTCCGCTTCAATAATAGGGTCAGAGGTCACCTGAAGTCAGATGCTTGCCGCCTTGCCAATTGCCTGACCTCACACAGGGGTAGATTAAGAAACTGGAGCACTAAGAATCTGGTGCAGCTGTGCATGGTAGCCAATCAGCTTCTGCTTGATCAATTAAGCTTTGGCAATAAAACCTGGAAGATGATTGGTTTCTATGCAGAACTGCACCAGATTTTGCACTCTCCAGGTTTGGTGAATAACCACCTTAGTGTGTGTGTGTGTGTGGGGGGGGGGGGCAACCATCTTCATATTGATGGCCATGGATTGAGAATGGGATGTTCAAAATGCTCATATAGGTAAAAACAGGGTTTTTTTTTTTTAAAGTAGGAATATGGGGGAACGCAGTTCCAGCACTGAATATATGTAATTGCAAGGGGTGTGGGGTGTGCTGGAAGGTCTATTTATGCTGGTTGCTGGGCGATCTATTGTCACTGGTGGGGATCCGATTTTGTGTGATTGATCTATTATTGCTGGGAGGGTTTATGTTTTTTGAGAGGGATCTACTGTTGAAGGAGGGGGTCTATTGTTGCGGGCTGCTGGGTGATCTGTTGTTTGCTTGGGGGGTCTAATGTTGGTGGAGGTGGATCTTTTGTTGTTGGGGTGCCATTTTGTTGTGGGTGGTCCATTGTTGCTATGTATGGGGGGTCTTTTGTTTTGTGAGGCATCTATTGTTGCTAGGGTGAGGTCCATTGTTGGTAAGGGAGTTTATTGGTGTGTGAT
This sequence comes from Pelophylax lessonae, assembly GCF_965119305.1. Taxonomy (NCBI): domain Eukaryota; kingdom Metazoa; phylum Chordata; class Amphibia; order Anura; family Ranidae; genus Pelophylax; species Pelophylax lessonae. Next base: position 12,038,678 of record NC_138776.1, on the reverse strand, counting down.
GGATCTATTGTTGCTGAGGTGGTGGTCTATTGTTGCTGGGAGATTTATTGTTGCTGGCTCCAGGGGATCTATTTTACTGTTTTTCTTGTTACTAGATAAGAAAAAATCCCATAAAAATTATTTAGCACCACAAAATATTAGGGGTAGTACTGGAAGGTGGGTAGGGGGTGGAGCCAAAGGACGGTGCTCAGAGGTGGGTAGGGGGCAGAGACAAGGGGCGACTGGGGGGGGGGGTAATTACTGCAACTACTCTGAGAAAAAAAGCCCTGGGTGTAATGTTCGGGTGTTTACAACCTTTTGGCCACACAGTGGAAATTCTGAATAAATAAAAAAAAAAAAAGAAGTATAAATAAAAGTGCAAATAAAGACAAACTGATTTTTTTTTTTACCAGTTTTATTATAAAACAAAATCTTAACATTCTAGAAAAGGTGTGCAACATATATGAACATCAGAATTGTATTGTATAGTGGAACCTGGCCATAGAGACAGGCAGGATAGTTACCGAGGACTGCAGTCTCTCCTCACTGGATTGGCTGCTCTGCTCTGCTGCATTTAATATTGAAACACTTTAAAAAAAGGCGATCGCTGAAACGGCTGGAGAAGGACGAAATTTAAGCGCTCACTCCAAATAAAAGTGCGTTACGAAAAAAATCTGCATTGTTCTCAGGGAAAGTATTTGACTTTTATAAATCGGAAATAAACTTTTCGGCATGCCAAACTAACGGGCTCATTTAAAGCACAGCGGTATGGCAGCAAAAACTGGGAGGAGATCCGGCCAAGTGACCAAAGTCACATGCCTGGCTTTCCTCCAATCACAGCACTCTTCCTGCTATATGGAGCAGAAAGAACTTTGAGGGGCATTGCCAGCTACATCCCACAGCCTGATATTTATGAATGGGATGGGGCGTGGTGTGAACAATGAAGAGCGAACAGTGAGATCTCATCTATGATTTGTCACCAAAGCCTAAAAATTGTTGGGACTCGATGTACCGGCTGGATTAATACCTAGATGTGTCCACTACAAAGTGCAATATCCATGCATTGCCGATTACTCTGACTGGCACCCCAACACACGTGCACACAATACACACCAACCCTTCAGCCCAGTGATCTCCAAACTGCTGCCCATTACTTGCTTTTATCTGACCCCTGGGGCACTATTTCATCTACGGATACCAATAATGGGGCACACTCCCCGCCCCCCCCCACTGACACCAGCGACGGGGCACAATTTCCCCCGACACCAGCGAGGGGGCACAATTCCCCCCCCGACACCAATGATGGGGCACAATTCCCCCCCACTGACACCAACGATGGGGTCCCATTCCTCCCCCTGACATCAACAAAGGGGCACAACTCCTCCCACAAATACCAGTGATGGGACACAAGAGAAGGACAGAACTCCTCTGGCAGATCCTGTGTCTCTCAATGCAGCTGCAGAAAGGTTCGTCTCTGCCACCCTCCCATCTCAGCAGTTGGCAGCAGAGAGGACAGAACTCCCCTGCCAGATCCTGTGTCTCTCTATGTAGCTGCTTGTGTCGGCCACCCTCCCGTCTCTGGGGAGGGAAGTTTGCTCTGGACGTCTAGTCTTACAGATACAACTGGCCCCAGCCAATTCTAGTCTCCCTATTGCTCCCCAAGGTGGTCGGTGGCCTCACTGTTAAAGCTCAGCTTTTTCAGGAAACCTGCTGCCTGCATCAACTGACTGCCTGGACACGAGGCTTTGATTCGCGATAAGCTCCACTATGTATTTTTCCATCCTATACAGGATGCGAGTTAACCCACGTTGGTGACCAGTTTATGTTAAAGGCAAATCTTCTATAGCAGGGGTCTCCAAACGTTCTAAAGCAAAGGGCCAGCTTACGGTTCTTCAGACTGTATAGGGGCCAGACTCTGGCCAGTGGGAGCCCTCACAGCCCTCCTTCCCTCAGCTGTGCAAATCAAGTATTTCTGGAGTTTGCTTTATTTAATGAAAATTCTCTGCACCCCCTGTGCCTAGGTGAATGACGTGCACTTTGCTCGCTGTGCTTTCTGGGATATGTGCGTCACACATCCCAGAAGGCATAGTCCTTCATTGAAAAAGGAGATGGGGGCGGGGTTGGACAGGGCATCAGCTGACCCCAGAAGAGCCGGTGTTCCGTGAAAAAACCATACCCGTGAGAAAACCATACCCTCGTCACTTCCGGTGCTCCTACGGAGGGTATGGATTTCTCACGGTAGTTAAACTTGCGGCGCTTACATTAAAACACCTCCTCTGCAACATAAATCCTCTCCGCTCCTTCCCCTGTCACTTCCCTCATCTCCGGTAATAAATATAAAAGCGGATCACGGAGCCGCGATCGCCGTCATTTACATCTCATACACCCGCCACCGCTTTTATATTTATTACCGGAGATGAGGGAAGTTACAGCGATAGCAGAGGAGATGATTTATGTTGCAGCCGAAGTGTTTTAATGTACCCGCCGCAAGTATAACATTAGACACAGTGCCGTGAGAATTTCATGCCCACCGAGCATGCGCACTTGTCACATTCTTTCATGTTCAATTAGGTATCCGGGGCTCGGAGCATGCGCACTGCTGTGCTGCTCAGCTGTTTCAGACTGGAAGTGACGAGGGTATGGTTTCTTCACGGGGTATGGTTTTTTTAACGTTACACCGGCAGCTTCATGACGAGGTCACTGAAGAAGAAGCGAATCTCAGCAGGACGATGCTGAAACCGCTGGGTGGGTGAATAACGTAAATGTTTACTACCCAAAACCAGGTAATCAAGGGTTAAAAAGAAGGGAGAGGGGGGTATCAGCATTAATAAACAAAGTTAGGCTGCTAGGGGGTTTTCCCTATTCAGCCCTCTGGTCATTCCTTTGAAAATTAAAGACCAACCTCTGGGTTTAGACTCCTTCCGCTTATTTTTTTATAACTTTTTTTACACATTTTCTTGTGAGTCCAAGGCAAGCCCTTGATGCCCTCTGGGCTAAAAGGAAGTGGGTTGAATGAAGCTGGGTTAAGAGAACCGACCCCTGAACAGGTGACAGTCCAGGAAAGGAGGTGAATCCTGCTGAGGACGGTTTCTTTTACCCAAGCTTGGGGTTTAATGTAGTACCTGGTGACCGGGTCACTGGCTCTCAAGTAGATTCTAAAAATATACTGGGAAGGAATCTACTTCAAAAAAAGGAAAAGTAATTTCACTAGCAGAGCCCTCTCCCAATCTGGGTGTGTCCAACAGCCCCCCACCTCCCTAGATAACCTTTTATGTAGCTACCAGAGAGCAGCGAAGGGGAAAACTATAGAGCAGGGGTCCCCCAACCCCAGGGCTGCGGACTGTTGCTGGTCCGTGGCCTGCTGGGAGCTGGGGCATGGCGGGGGTTGGCAGCGGGTAGAGTAAATGAGCACAACCTGCACTGACACCCACCAACCACCAAAGGACACCCGCAACCCTTCTCTTAGCACCACTACTCCCCTCCCTCTCTGTGGTCAGGAAGAACAAGAAGAGGTAAGAGAGCCGGGTCAGGAATAGGATCTCCTAGTGCACTGGTGAGATCCAAGTGCAGCCCCCCCCTACATAACTACACCGAGGTGGCAAGCCCCATCCCCAACACACCCCGCCCCTCCCCCCAAGGTGACAGGCCATCTGTGGAGGGGGTTTACTTCTGTGCAGCTGGTTCCTTGTGCCTGGCAGGTTTGGAACCACTGCTATAGAGTGTCACCTGGGTGACAGCTCAGTCTGCTGAAATCACATCCAAGATGGCGGCACCCAGCAGTAGATTGCGGTCTTTTGGATGTCTACATAGAGGAGGCTTTCACAGGTTAATAGCATGCATACATTTAATGCACATATAATCCTATGGGATGATTTGTGTTTAAATGATCTAGTGGCAAAGTCACCAAGTCAAGCAAGCCAACGACTGTTCAATTTTATTTCATTCCATGAACTGCAGGTGGGGTGGTGGTTGGGGGGGGGGGGGGGGGGGTGCATGAAAAAGCTGAACCATTGTCACCAGAGCATGTGATATGCTGCAGCTTTTCCCAGCCCTCCACCTGGACATTGCTGATCTGTAATACAGGTAAAATCAAGGTACTTATGTTAATATTTTCTAAGTGTTTGCTCTATAATAATCCTGGACTGGACTCCTATCTGGCTTTAGGATTATTCCATCTTCTATTGACCCCACTCTGTTGTGCTATATAGATGCATAGAATAAAGTTTCAACACTTGCTCTTTGGAAAACTACTAAGAAAACAAAAAAAAAAAAACAGATGGGCAAATTCAGGTACTTACACTGATTTAAAAAAATACATTTAATAAATTTAATGAATACAGATCTGCATTAGTTGGAGTTGCTTTAATACCTGCTTCTGGAGCTCAGCTATCAGCACTTTGTCCTGTTTTTATGTTTGCGGATTAGGGCTAACATGGTTGACAGCACCTAACCCCCCCCCCCCAACCTCTACCGTTATTCGACCATGCTGTTTTGAAGAAGAATTGATGAGAGGTAATTGATAGCGGTTTCAGCACCAGACGCCTGTCCAAGGCCATTGCAGCCACAACACATGCACAGGGAGGGGGAGTATCACAGTAAGGGGGGGAGCGTGTCACACTGGAGGTGATGGAAGCAAGTGTCATCTCAGTAAGCTCCACAATAAACATGCGGTCAATAAACAGAGGGGGCGTGTCACACTGGAGGTGATGGAATCAAGATTGCGCTCCACGATAAACATGGAGGAGGAGTGTCACAGTGCAGGTGACGGAAGCAAGTGCGCTCAGTCTGAGCTTTGCAACAAACATGCTGTCAACATGGAGGGGACGTGTCACAATGGAGGGCATGAAGGAAAGTCTGCTCAGTATGAGATCCCAAACATGCTCTCAAACATGGAGGGGGCATGTAACAGCAGAGCCGGGCAGAATAAATCACAGTCTGAGCTCCACAATAAACATGCGGTCAAACAAGGAGGGGACTTCACAGAAGAGCAGCGGAGGCGTGTCACAGTGGAGGTGATGGAAGCAAGTGCGCTCACTCTGAGCTCCGAACATACATGCTTTCAAACATGGAGGGGGCGTGTCACAGAAGTGGGGGGGGGGGGGTGTCACAGTGGAGGTGATGAAAGCAAGTCCACTCAGTATGAGATCTACAATAAATGTGCTGTCAAACATGGAGTGAACAGGTCACAGCAGAGGGGGCCGAATTAACTCACCTTGGTCTGAGCTTGACAACAAGTGCTGTCAACATGGAGAGGGGCGTGTCAAAGCAGAGTGGGGGTGTGTTCTGGGGGGGGGGGACGTCACAGCAGAGCAGGCATAAATAACTCATCTTGGTCTGAGCTCCACAATAAGTATGAAGTCAATAAGTCATGCAGGAGCAGCAAACTGTTGGCATCAACAGCAAAGCCCACAAATTGGGATTCTGACAGGGGAGGAGCTGCCAAACAGCAATGGAAGAGAAAAATCAAAGGATTTACTAGACAGTCTTTCAACATGTCAACCTTCAGGTATCTCAATATGAATCTATGAGCCCAGAAACCAACTTTTCATTGCTCATGAGAGGACTTCTTTAAGTATTATAAATTCTGAACACTGGGAAGTGCAAATAGGAAATTATGTATCTTTGCAAAACAGACCCCCCCTTGTGGTCTCTCCTGCAAACACTTTATTTTTTTTTATTTATTTTTTTTAAACAAAAGTGGAATTTCCCTTTAAGCACTTCTAAAGCTTATGGGGCAACATGAAAAAAATGCATAAACCTCATATGAAATGCACAGAGCGCCGTGTTGATAACTATACCACAATGAGACGTGTAAACTGAACAGGAAAAGGCAGGTTTAAAGCACTTTTTTTTAACCGTTATTTTTAAAATGAAGCATGCTTGATCAAAGCTTGCAAAAAGAAACCTGAACATAATATACAAAAAAAAAAAAAAACCACAATGGTAAACAGTTTGTATGTACAAAGATTATCCTACAGTTACATTTACAGAATCGTTTCTTTGCTGCTTTTTAGAATTCCTCCATCAGATTCTATGCAACCCTACTATCCGCCTTGAGATGTGCTACATCGTTCATCTTCCCTGGGGGAGGGGAATTGGGGTTCCCTCTTTGGAAAAAAAAAAAAAAAAAAAAACAGATCACGGTGCCTTTGTGCACAAATGACGCATGTTTTAGGAGCTCTTTAAATCAAAACAATTATTAAATGAGAAGTCCGTCAAATACGTAATCCATAAGGACGCAGAAAAAGAAAGCCGACGCGGATCCTTCAATATCACACCTAGGAGCACAGAACTCCCCCCATGCAAAGGAACAAAGAGCATCATGGAGAAGACTTTAGACAATTTAAAAACTTTTTTTTTTTTTTTTTTTGCTTTTTCTTAGTATTAAAGAACTGAATCATGTTGTAGTTATGCATAAGAGTTGTTCAAAGATCCGGCTGAGCGATTGGAATCTTCCATGTTTGACAAAATCTGTGAACAAATCCAGACAAGTGTTTTTTTTTTTTTTTGGCAGAAAAAACAATTTAAAGGCTTCTTCCAAGAATAAGAATATCTTTAGGAAATCCTTCCATTTTGGCAATGTCAAAGCAGCCGAGCTTGCTGTAAAAGTCCAGGATTCTTTTGTCTGGTCGGACTTCGCAAAAAGCACCGCGGGATCCTGAGACCAGAGGGTGAAAGAAATAAAACGCATTAGGCACGGGTACATTTTTTTTTTTTTTTACATTTTTCTGCCTGGAAATTGCTACAGTGATTATGAATAAGCAATTTCTGTGAAATGAGTCAATGTTATTCCCTTCTTATTGATCTGTGCTTGTCTGTACACCTGGATTTTAAATAAAGCTTTTTGGACCAGTGGTTACCTCTCTACACTGTCGAATTGCTATGGTGGTGGCATAAACGCAGGGGGTAGGAAGACATGTGACAACAACATGTAGTGTGTGTTCAGATGGGCGATGACACCCGTGCTGCGTGCACGAGCCCTATGCTATTGCACCTGCCCCTGAGCAGCCCATAGAGGTATATGCAGACGCAGTGGCTGCACGGACACAGCCGAATCGCCAAAATCTGCCATGCAGGTAGGAGCGGCTGCAGGGGTCCGAACACACATCATCTGAGTTTGGATCCGTGCGCCCACTCCTGCCGTGTGTCAGATTTTGACGTGCAGCTGCTGCACCCACCTCTATATGCTGCCCGCACTCAGTCTAAGGCTGGCCATACACTATACAATTTTCTTGTTCAACTTTCCTTTAGATTGACCAAAACCATGTAATATAGGGTCAAACCTAAACACTTTCAATTTGTATGCAATCAGGCAGGCCCTTGCACTACATAGTTAAAGGTAAATCTAAAGGAAATGGAATAAGAAAATTGTATAGTGTATGGCCAGCCTTAGGCAGATGCAGATGCAATAACAAAAAGTAAAGGAAACGGGTGCAGGGTTCGCTTCAGGAAACAAATGTCCAAACAAGGAATCGGATTATTCGCTGCTCTGGCTCCAACTGTCCTCCAAGCTCTTAATACAGAATGCAAACAAGATATGAGCAGTCGGCAATTTGGACATCCATTTTCAAGTCTTTATTTTCTACATAGCTGTGACGTTAAACAGCAGATTATGCATTTTGGCAAACAGCCTTAGTGCCGGTTCACATTTGTGCGGCTTGCGAGATCGCATGTAATTCGGAGCGCACTGCTCCTTCATTACATGCGATCTCATGTGCGGATGCGAGTTCAGCCATACACTTTGCATGGCTGAATTCGCACAGTATCCGCACCAAACACGCACGAGGCATTTTTTTCAGCCGCATCAGAATCGGATCGCACAGTGGTTCACACTTGTGCGATCCGATTCTGTGCGAACTGCCAGATCGCACTGCGATATGCGATCAAACTGGGGGTGTCATTAACATTTAATTGACACCCCCTGCGTATCGCATATGGCAGTGTGAACTGCCAGATGTGCGCATGCGATGCGGGAACACGCTGCATATTCGCAGCGTTCCCGCATCGCACAAGTGTGAACCGGCACTTAAAGTGATTGTAAAGTCTTGTTTTTAAAAAAAAACAAACAAACATGTTATACTTACCTGCTTTGTGCAGTTGGTTTTGCACAGAGTGGCCCGGATCCTCCTCTTCTGTTACAGCCCCTATAGGTGTGTCTATGCAAAGTGTTTTGTGTTTTAACAAATCTTATGCCTAGCTTGCTCCTGTGGATAATAGATCAATACCCATGAGTGAAGACTGTATGAGTGGGCTGCGACTGTCAGAGGACGTAAGAGAAATACGTATTGCAGATGGCAAGTGGCTAAGAAGCAGCTTAAGCATTTCAGCAAACAGCCTTAAAGCACAGGTTACCCTAAAAAAAAAAAAATATCCTGTTCCCTGTAATTTTGCCCCCTGTATAACCTAAAAAACCTGGATGATCTTGCCTGATTCTGCCCTCCCCTCTGTAAACTGACCATGGTTTATCATGGCTGCTGATCCCTGACACCGTGGTCAGTTTAAGTGCCTCTGTCATCTGCAGCTCTCTACTGTCCTCTGTCCTCTCTCCTCTCCCCTCCCCTTCCCGCCTGTCAGCAGTGTAAGTGACGATCTGCTCCCCTCCTGCTGCTATCAAACCACAATGACATTCTTACAATCCGCTCTGTTCTAGTAAACAATGTCCCAGTGTATGCGTTTTTTAAATAAAATGCGGTGTACCTCATTTCATAGCACCGATCGGTGCTCACATGACCGGCCATGTCTCTCCTCCTCTTGGCTGACATCAGCGGGGGTTTCCCAGCCACGCCCACTTAGCTGTCAAATGGAGAGAGGCAGCCGGTCACGTGAGCACCGATCTGAGCACTATGAAATTAGGTACACATTGGAATAAAAAAAAAAAAAACACATACACTGAGAACATTTACTACAGCAGAGCCGATTTTAAGAATGTAATTGAGTGGCCTAACAATCACTTTAGCCCTAATATGACGAAATGCGTAAGCTGCTTTTTAATGTCACTGCTATGTAGCAAAAAAAAGACTTGAACATGGATGTCCGAGTTGTCGCCTCTTCATATCTTGTTTGCAACAAAAAAAGGAACCTGCATGCAGGATAGGTGTCATCTCCCTTCTGAAGGAAGTTTAAAGCAAATGGGTAAAATAAAAGGAAACATGCAGTATATTTCTGCAATACACATATTTTCCTATTTTATTCTCACATTGACGCTCCTCCTCTGCTGCACTGAAATCTCCAACAGCTTTATCAGCCCTGCCCCGTTATCCATGGATTACAGAACACCGGCCCTTATGTTCTGGGGACAAGGATAGTGAGGGGTGTTCTGCGGTCTCCAGAGAAGAATCATCAGTTGGAGATCACACTGCAGCCTTTATAACTTGCATTGATTTCCAATTGTGCATCCATTATAAGTCTCTATTGCAGCCAGACCCTGATGAAGAAAGAATTTTAAGCCCCTGAAAAGCGCTGGCTTTGCCTTCTGACTTTTTATTACGATTAAACTTTTACTGGACTCGCACTAACCAGTGGCTCTCATCTTTTTACACTTTACTGGGGAGCCTCAGGGGTACCCCACATAACAGAGCTGCCTCACTCGTTTAAATTTGCTTTTCCCATTTGGATCCAGTTCTCCTAACACACTTTTTGTAAAACTGGGAACTTACTGGGCGGGGCTGGCAACACCGCTTGGGATTTCAGTGCAGCAAAAGTGTTGTCAGCCAATAAAAAAAAACTATCTGGACTTACCATTGGCTTTCAGAGAAGACAGGAGGCACGCCATCATCCCTTTGGCTACGCTGGGATCCGTCACCTTCTTGTGAATATCCACTTTTATTAATGAGGGAAAGTTAGCAAGGAATGTGTCCGGTAATATTTCCTGCTCTTCATGAAAACTCAGCATGATTTTCTAGAAGAATAAAAAAGGATGGTTAAGTCACAATGGTTACCCAAACAAATTACAAATCAATCAGAACTAGCAGATACAGATGCAATCTTGCAACCAGATTAAGTACGGTATTTGCAAACAAAACTACCAGAAAACTAATAGAAATATTGGCTGAACGGATCATGAAAAAAGGAAATAAGAGCAATGGGGGTAACCAAGACAGGAAATAAGGAGAAAGGGGGAACACCAGGCCAAAAGATAAGGGGAACACAGTGACCAAAGCAAGGGGAACCGAGGGGGGGGGGGTCCATCCAAACAAGGGGAACCGAGGGGGGTCACCCAGACAATGAGAACCGAGGGGGGATCAGATAAAGGGAACCGAGGCGGGGGTCACTAACGAAGCCACCTATAGATGGGGATTCCTCTCATGCCTCATCGCTACTGAGAGCGGCCGCTCCTAAACCCTGAGCTTCCCTGAGGACCATCCATGAAATGACTCCGTCTCTCCAATGGGAGGACCATAGGGTCACACTGAGGGGAAAAATTACTGAACTTGGCGCAAGGAAGAAAAAAAAAAAAAAAAAGCACATGTTCAACTTTTTAAAGAAATTGTGCCATGCTGATAGACTCCTCCCCAAAAACACTGAGTGCTGTAATAACATCAAAATGTGCTTCAACAAAGTATTAGTTTAGGGGTGTGCACACTTATGCAACCATATTTTAGTTTTTATATTTTACTTACCTCCACCTTAAAATATTTCAGTTTGTTGTTCAACTGGGTTGTACAGTTTATAGGTCACATTCTGAAATTATTTATTTTGGTCTCACTTTTTTACATCACAGAAATCTGACATTCTAACAGGGGTGTGCAGACTTTTTACATCCATTGTATTTCTGATCGGCTCACATGCTGTCTCTGCACTCTTTCCTTCCATGCTCAGCTCCCTACTCTGCCCTCTCTCTGTTCCTTCCCACCAATACAAAACTCTTACCTCCCGACTTCTCGATCTCCTGGACACAAAACTTGGCCGTGGACTGGGCAGCAGGATGCTGAGCAGGGGCGGAGTCTGCAAACATGAACTCGCTGCCCTTCAGGATGGAGCAAACGCCAAGCTGAGCGGCCTTCCGCACCTACAACAAATCACACACGGTGGGTCAGATAATACTATAGTACCCACAGACCACTGAAGGTTTCCTTTTCTAAGGTCTCTCGCTGTTCCTTGTCTACAACTTACTTTCGGCTTTGCATGGACAGTGAAGCTGAGTAAGCCATGGTACACCTGCAGAGTGGAGGGATAACTCCATGCAGACAGGTCCTGTTTCCGAAGCAGTACTGACAAGCATGAAACAATCTGAAAAGAAAAAGACGTAATAATGAGATTACAGAATAACACGTACAAAAGTATATGAAAATGGACAGATATCACCGTTCAACTACAATCTGTGCCCCACATATGTATGAATCTACCAACCTCAATACATAAAAGTGCTACATGTGCAAAAAGTATCAATTAATACAATCAGAAAAAATACAAGAAAGTTCTGTGCAAAAAAAAAAACATCAATATTATGTAACTACTTAAGTTAGTGTGCAAAATTCATTCAGAAAAAATGTATCCCTGGAAGACGTCTGATGACGAAACGAGTAGGTCACTGCATTTGTAACAGAGGAGGGGGGCAGGCCTAGCGGCATGGTAGGTCATCGGTAGGCTGCGCCAGAAGCCGGAAGAGCTGGCGCAGCCTTCTTGATGACGTCACAGATAAACATGGCAGTGTGGGATCTGGCGACCGGCAACGGCTGCAGAGAAGAGGATCTCAGCAGGACAATGCTGGATCCTCGGTGTGGGGAGAATCTAAAGTGTGGCCAGCTCAGCATTAGGTAAGTGGAGGGACAAGAAAGAAAATTATGGGGGGTGAAGGAAGGTAGAAAGCTGGCGCAGCCTTCTCGATGACGTCACAGATAAACATGGTGGTGCGAGATCTGGCGGCGGCGGCTGCAGAGAAGAGGATCTCAGCCGGACAATGCAGGATCCTCGGTGTGGGGGGAGAATGTAAAGTGTGGCCAGCTCAGCATTAAGTAAGCGGGGGGACAAGAAAGAAAATTATGGGGGGTGGAGGAAGGAAGAAAGCTGGCGCAGCCTTCTCGATGACGTCACAGATAAACATGGTGGTGCGGCGACTGCAGAGAAGAGGAGCTCAGCCGGACAATGCAGGATCCTCGGTGTGGGGAAGAATCTGAAGTGTGGCCAGCTCAGCATTAGGTAAGCAGAGGGACAAGAAAGAAAATGATGGGGTGTGGAAGAAGGTGGAAATTTCTCTTTATAGCCTGCCTCTGGGAAAACTTAAAGTCCAACTCTGGGCAAAACAAGAACCCTCACCTAATCCCTTTCTTCCACCCACCTGTCCCAACATCCCCAGAAAGGGCCCGCGTCCACCCCAGCATTTTATAGAGAAAAGAAGAGGGGACACTACTCACCACACCTTGGAACCAAGGGGGCACCACTCCCGGAAGTTCACCACACCATCTTGGAATGGGGTGCTGCGACCAGAGGCATGCTACGACTCTAGTCGATAACGTTGTCATGACCAGGGCTATGCAACCTCGCGAGGCGTTTCATGAAATATAGTCAGTGCACACATCTAAAATGGTGCCGCGTCCCACAAAGGCATAGGAAATGGAGCCCATGGACCCAAACCTCAAACATCTAGTTCACCAGATATCGAAACAAGTCACTGCACTCATAACAGAGGAGGGGGGTGGGCCTAGCGGCACGTCATCGGTAGGCTGCACAAGAACCCGGAAAAGCTGGCGCAGCCTTCTCGATGACATCACAGATAAACATGGCGGTGCGGAATCTGGCGGCAGCGGCTGCAGAGAAGAGGATCTCAGCCGGACAATGCTGGATCCTCGGTGTGGGGGGAGAATCTAAAGTGTGGCCAGCTCAGCATTAGGTAAGCAGGGGGAACAAGAAAGAAAATTATGGGGGGTGGAGGAAGGTAGAAAGGTGGCGCAGCCTTCTCGATGACGTCACAGATAAACATGGCGGTGCGGAATCTGGCGGCAGCGGCTGCAGAGAAGAGGATCTCAGCCGGACAACGTTGGATCCTAGGTGTGGGGGAGAATCTAAAGTGTGGCCAGCTCAGCATTAGGTAAGCGGGGAACAAGAAAAAAATAAATATATAGGGGGGTCATGAAGGTTGAAAATCCTCTTTATAGCCTGCCTCTGGGAAAACTTAAAGTCCAACTCTGGGCAAAACAAGAACCCTCTCCCACCCCTTTCTTCCACCCACCTGTCCCCAATTGCCATAAAAAAAAATCTAAAATACTCCATTGACGTACAGAGCATCCAGAAAGTATTCACAGCGCTTCACTTCTTCCACATTTTGTTATGTTACAGCCTTATTCCAAAATGGATTAAATTCATTATTTTCCTCAAAATTCTACAAACAATCCCCATAATGACAACGTGAAAGAAGTTTGTTTGAAATCTTTGCAAATTTATTACAAATAAAAATAAGGAAAAAACTTGGCACACCTATTTTTGGGCAGTTTCTCCCATTCTTCTCTGCAGGACCTCTCAAGCTCCTTTCTTTTTCTTTCTAGGATTCAAGTGATGAGAGCACCATCGGAAGTTCTAGAATCCCACAATCATATTTGGGGGGGGGGGGTGTTGGAACAAAGAGGTTTATACTTCCCTATCTTGTAAAATGGAATAGCACAGAGCGGTCCCGAACCTTTTAAGTTCCCGCGCTGGTGCTCCCGACTCCTCCCCTTTGGCGAGTGTCCCCATAGAAAGCAGCTTTCAATGGGGTCACTTGTGCAGGCTCACTCCCGATACTCGTTTTCTGCATCTATTGACAGACAGCAGGAAGCAGGACTCAGGACCCCCCCCCCGACCGGCTTTGATTGACAGCAGCAGAAGCCAATGCTTCCCACTGCCTCAGCAAACAGAGACCGGGAAGTGAGGGGAGAGAAGAGCCACAGCGCTGGATCAAATGAGAGCTCAGGTAAGTATGGAGGTGGGGGGGGGGGAATCCTGATGCCTAAATAGTTTTTACCTTAATGCAAGAAATGCATTAAAAGAGAAGTTCACCATTGGGAACATGTAACATGTTATCAATCACTCCAGCCGTTGCCCAAATCCCCGCACCCACCGTGACAGAAGTACGGGGAGAAATTTCCCATAATAGCTGTCACTTTTTGAAACCAGCGCAGCGGTGCAGGGCTCCTCCCACAGAGCCACATCATTCATACACAGAGCTCTGTTGGTGAATGAACTACAAGCCCTGACATCCTTTGCGGTTGTCGGCTTGTAGTTCTCAATGAACCACCAGGGTGTGCTGTAGAGCGCGGTGGTAGTTCATTGATTCTTCCTGACAGATTGTATCGGCTTTCCCGTACAGGATGTACACACAGATACACGGACAGATCTGAAGGAGACCTGCATGGCACCAGCGATCTTTACAGTTTACAGGCTCCCAAAAAATATATATATATAAAACATTTTTTTTACCTAGAAAGAAAAATGTGCATTTATTATATTTTCCTAAAAAGGTAACTTATCCTTTAACCCCCTTCCTGCCCAGGCCTGATTTTTTTAGGCACTAATATGCCGCACTGATAGCACTGATGGGCACTGATAGGCGGCACTGATGGGCACTGATAGGCGGCACTGATATGCCGCACTGATTTGCCACACTGATGGGCACTGATAGGCTTACTAAAAGAAAAAAGACCAAACATTTTGAAACAAAAGAGAAAAAATGTAGCTATATATATATATACACACACACACTGATCAGCCATAACATTATGACCACCCACCTAATATAGAATATGGACCCCTTTTGCTAAATCAGCCCTCACCCGTTGAGGCATGGACACCAAAGTAACGTCCACATGAATGGGAGGAGCCAAGGTTTCCCAGCAGAACATTGCCCAAACCATCACACTGCCAACGCCGACTTTTCTTCTTATACCGCATCCTGGTGCCATCTCTTCACCAGGTAAGTGACGCACCCAGCAACCCACATGAAAGAAAACGTGATTCATCAGACCAGGCCACCTTCTTCCATCACTTCCTGGTCCAGTTCTGATGGTCATGTGACCATTGTAGAAGCTTATGGCTGTGGACACGGGTCACCATGGGCTTCACAGCCCCCATACACAACAAACTGCAATCCCCATTATTTTTTTCTGCGTTCACATCAACTTCATGGACAACATGTTCATTTGCCGCCTAATATATCCGACCAAATTTTCAGATGCCATTGTAACGGCACAATGGCGGTGTAGTGTACCGTTATGCCTGAGTTGAACGCAAGCCGGTATTCACCGCTCTCCACTCACGGGCACCATTATGGCTGGCGGTTTGTTTACTATTTCCTGTACTGTATACCGACCAATTTTATTAAACATATATTTTTTACGGTAATACACTATCTGGAGCTTTTTTTATCCTGCATACCCTGACAGCAAAAGCCCAAAAAAGAAACCGCACACAGTAAAGGTTTATGTATTCATGCTTCATAATGTGCGGCTCTATAATGCAAATATTCAACAAAATACAAATAATATTACTGACAGGAGTACTGCCGTCCATAATATTATTCCTTATATCTGATTGCAGATTTCCATTATAGAGCCGCACATTCCACAAATGAGAACAATGGCAAACATGCGGAGAAATCACTCACCAGAGCAGCAAAGTATTCTGTTTCTGTCTCCTTCCCTCCCTGAGAGCGGATCACTTCAGTTACAGCCGCCAGAACCGCACAGATCTAAGAGAGATCATTAATGAGATCCAAACTTTGTATCAGTGATAGAAGTCTTATAAATCAAATGAATCTGAGAAAACACACAGATAGAAAAAAAGCACATAACAATTATATCACTGCATTGGAGGAAACAATAGATAACGACTTCCCACTGACCACCAATGTAAGGAACATTCTTCCCACTGATCACCAATGTAAGGGACATTCTTCCCACTGACCACCAATGTAAGGGACATTCTTCCCACTGACCACCAATGTAAGGGACATTCTTCTGGTCTTACATTCTTATAGCTCTATATCTATATATATATATATATATATATATAATTTTTTTGCTCTTTTGAACCTCTCGAAACCTCAAACGTTGGAAGGGGACCTCCTCCCCGCTTCCACCTGTTCACCCGAGAAATGATCCGACGGTGCGCCCAGCTAGTCCCAGAGGTGACCAAAGAGTAGTTTGATCGCCTCTATGGCCTTGGAGGACCAAAGCAACGTCATGACCTCACTTCCTGTGCAGGCTGAAAGTAAACAAGTTTTTTTTTGTTTTTTATCTTTTGCTTTTAAAAAGGTAAAGAAGAGATTTTAGGTCTTTTTGACCCCCAAATTTCTCCATAAAGAGGACCGGTCATCCCTTATTTTTATTACAAGGGATGTTTACACTCCTTGCAATAGGAATAAATAATAAAAAAAGAAATTAAAAGGGTAAAAATAAAATAAATATAAAAAAAATTGAAAGCGCCCCCAAACTCGTGCGTAAAAGCGAACGCATTCGTACGTTGTGCATTCATATGTAAACAGTGTTCGCACCACACATGGGATATCACCATAAAGGTGAGAGCGAGAGCAATAATTCTAGCACTAGACCTCCCCTGTAGCTCTAACAGGCAATCTGTAAAGGCAATGAAAGCGTCGTCTATGGAGATTTTTTAAGTACCGCAGTTTGTTGCCATTCCACCAGAGTGCGCAGTTTTAAAGCAAGGTAAGGCCTCTGTCACACGGGCGTTCCGTATGTCCGTATATCACCCCATCCGTTTGCGGGTGATATACGGACATAATGCATGTCAATGGGATTGTGGATGTGAGAGGATGACACCGCTGACATCCGATTTCCGTCCTTTAAATTCTGTTCCATTTTTTGGAAGGGAACAGAACGCTATTCTTCTTTCGTTTAAAAAACGGAAAGGACGCAAAATCGGATGTCAGCGGTGTCATCCGCAATCCCATAGACATGCATTATGTCCGTATATCATCCGCAAACGGATGGGATGATATGCGGACATACGGACAAGTGTCACCCGTGTCCGTGTAAAAAAAATAAGTGCCGGAGAGGATGGCAATACGGTCCGTTCCGTGTGAAAGAGGCCTTAGGTATCTTTTTACTCGGCGTAACATTGTTTACATTATACAAAAAAACTGGGGAATTTTTTGTTTTGTTTTTAGAATTCATTAAAATTTATTTTTTTTTCTAAAAAATTGTTTTTGCAAAACTGCTGCACAAATACAGTTTGACATAAAAAACTGCAACGATCGACATTTATATTCTCTAGGGCAGTGATGGGGAACCTTGGCACCCCAGATGTTTTGGAAATACATTTCCCATGATGCTCAACTACACTGCAGAGTGAATGAACACCATGGGAAATGTAGTTCCAAAACATCTGGGGTGCCGAGGTTCCCCATCACTGCTCTAGGGTCTCTGCTAAAAATAAATATATAATATTTGGGGGTTATAAATAATTTTCAAACCAAAAACGACCGATTTAAACTTGTAAACAAAAAGTGCCAGAAAAGTCCTGGTCAGCAATCTGGAGTGAAGTTATCCTGCAAATCTCCAGAACCGTCACCCACCTCCTTGTGAGCGGCCGAGTTGGACTCCCAGAATCTCTGGACTTTGCTGAAGGTGAGGTTGGTGCAGTCGGAGAGGCCGCTGAGGAAGGTGGCTCCGGATCTTTCTGTGACGGCCATTTCCTCCTCGTCCTCCATCTACTCCTCCGGCCTCTTCTGTATGGACAGGGAACCCGCCTGCAGATCATTGTGCAGCTTTACAGCGTCTACCGTCAGCTCACTCTTCCCTGGAGAACAGAAACATCAACCAATGGCATCAATGTATCCCAGATGATCAGACTATTAGTCACATGATATACAATAATGTACATTTATCCGTTTTACCCCCCCCGCCTCCTGATCTATTCCGAATCCCCCCCCCCCCCCAACCCCGACCTATTCCAAAGGCCCACCCCCTACCCATTCCAAAAGGCCCCCCTTTCCCATCCTCCTTCCCCCAGTTCTATACTTACCTTCATCCAATGGCCGATTCTTCTGCTGAATATTACCGAATGATGAAAGTTAGAATGACCTAAAAAAAGTTCCTCATTACTGCCATCTACTGCTGTGTTTTTTATACAAGGAACTGCACCAGAGAGCATCCAAACCGCACCACAGCGCATCCAAACCGCACCACAGCGCATCAAAAAGGAACCATGTGGCATCTAAACGCATCAAAACGGCACCACAGTGAATCCAAACTGCACCCCGGCGCATCCAAACGCATCAAAACTGCTTTACAGCGAATCTAAACGCATCAAACAGGCACCATGGTGCATCTAAACGTGTCAAAACTGCACCACAGCGCATCCAAACTGCACCACAGCGCATCCAAACTGCACCACAGCCCATCCCAACTGCACCACAGCCCATCCCAACTGCACCACAGCGCATCCAAACTGCACCACAGCGCATCCAAACTGCACCACAGCGCATCCAAACTGCACCACAGCGCATCTAAATGCATCAAAAAGGCACCATGGTGCATCCAAACGCGTCAAAACAGCACCATAGTGAATTCAAATGCATCACAGAGCATCAAAAATGCACCACAGCGCATCTAAAAACACATAGGGAATAAACCACAGTGCATCCACATTAGTGATCGACCGATATAAGTTTACCGTTGCCAATATCGATATTTTGGCCATTACATATCGGCTGATATTTTCTTATATTTAAAAAAAAAAAAAAAAAATGTTTATTTTTATCACGTGACAGGTACTCCTGTGGAGGGATCTGGGGGTCTAAAAGACCCCAAACTCCTCCTCTGCACTTAAAAGCATTCAAAACGCCAAGTTTGGCTGTTTTGAATGCTCTCATTTTTTTAATCTGGCGCCAGACAGTACCAGGAAGTGATGTCATAACATGATGATGATGTGATAGGTCATGACATCACTTCCGGGTTTTAACATGGAGACCCAATCAGAGCCGAATGCAGCTTTGATCGGGTCTTGGGCAGCGGTGAAGGTCGGATGCCCGGGTCTCCTGGTGGGGTGAGCCGTAGAAGGCGGTGGGAGGGGGAGGGGGGGACGTCCCCTCCCGCTCCTTGTAATGACAACCGAGCGGCTTCTCAGCCACATCAGATGTCATTACAAGACAGCCGACCCTTGGCTATGGACGTCGGTACCGGGGTGACGCCTCTAGCTGCAGCCATCACTCCGGTACAGCACTTTCCCTAAATATCAGCAATATCAGTAACCTCCGGGGCGATTCCGATATATCGGGGAAAGTGCAGATCGGCCCTCGATAGATCAGCTTTGCCAATAATCGGTCGATCCCTAATCAGTGTTTTTCTCAACTCCGGTCCTCAGGGCCCACTAACAGGCCAGATTTTAAGTATTACCTTGGGGAGATGCAGACTAGCATACTGCAATCACTGAGCAGCAAATGAGATCACCTGTGATGTATTTCAGTTTTCTTGCAAACCTGGCCTGTTAGTGTGTCCTGAGGACCGGAGTTGAGAAACACTGCGCTAATCCACCGATCCCTAATCCACCGATCCCTAATCCATTGATCCCTAATCCACCGATCCCTAATCCACGATCCCCGATCCCTAATCCACCGATCCCCGATCCACCGATCCCCAATCCATCGATCCCTAATCCACCGATCCCCGATCCACCGATCCCCAATCCATCGATCCCTGATCCATCGATCCCTGATCCATCGATCCCTGATCCATCGATCCCTGATCCACGATCCCTAATCCATTGATCCCTAACCCACCGATCCCCAATCCACCGATCCCCAACCCACCGATCCCTAATCCACCGATCCCTAATCCACCGATCCCTGATCCACCGATCCCTGATCCATCGATCCCTGATCCATCGTTCCCTAATTCACGATCCCTAATCCATCGATCCCTGATCCACCGATCCCTGATCCACCGATCCCTGATCCACCGATCCCTGATCCACCGATCCCTGATCCATCGATCCCTGATCCATCGATCCACCGATCCCTGATCCACCGATCCCTGATCCATCGATCCCTGATCCACCGATCCCTGATCCACCGATCCCTGATCCACCGATCCCTGATCCATCGATCCCTGATCCATCGATCCCTGATCCACACACATCAAAAAGGCACCAGAACGGATATAAACACATAAAAATGCACCGCAGATCCAAATAAGAATAAATGATGGAAAGTATTATAAAATATTATTTCTGCTATGAGGATTATAAAATGTTTTATTAACAATAAAATAATAAAATAATAAAATAATGATCCTCATTGTATAAATGGGAGGAGATAATAAATGGGAGGAGATAATAAATGGGAGGAGATGATAAATGGGGGAAATGATGATTTCTGATGATTATTGATATTTCAGTAACAATAATAAAATAATCCTCACTGTAGATCTGGGAGGAAATAATAATAATAATAAATGATAGAAATGATGATTTGTGTACAGATAATGATTAATGTTCCGGTAAGAAATAATAAAATAATAATCCTGATGGTGGAAATGGGAGGAGATGATGAATTGCTATAATAATAATAGAATTGTGTCTCCCTCACCGGAGCTTCGGGTGAAGAACCGGCTCCGTGCGGCCTCCCGGTGTCTCCTCTCCTCGGGGTTGCAGTCGCTGCTGTGTCCCTTCTTCCAGCGCTTCACCTTCCCGGCCACCCCGGGGCGCAGCTTCCCCGACTTCCCCATCTTCACCCCCCGACTTCCGGGATCTGCTCTATCCACGTGCTGCCTCCACACCGATCACTTCCGCCTCACCGGAGCTCTATGGTGATCACAGGCAGGAAGCCACAGTGATCGCACGGTATAGGAAGTGCTGGCCTCTAGCGGCACCGGAGTGCATTACAGGCAAGTGACATCCCAACACAACACCAACACAGGAGACTTCTAACGGCCGAATACCTAGAAATATTTCATTACACTTCTATTATTATTACTAATATTATTCTTATTATTATTAATGTTATTAAGTGAATTAATATATTTACAATAATCATAATTAATATGATTTTAAATATTACAAATAATATCATTAATAAAGTTGAAAATAAAATAAACTAATAACAAAATATATTAATACATCTTATTAATATTATACTAATATAAAATATACTATCATCTATGAATAAAACGAATTAATTAAAATAGAATACAACTAATAATAATAAACTATAATCTGCTCTGATTATAACATTATATATATATCTATAAGTGCTGCGTAAATTGACAGCGCTATATAAGTACCTGAAATAAAATAAATAAATAAATAAATATATATATATATATATATATATATATATATATATATATATATATATATATATATATATATATATATATATTTTTTTTTTTTAATTAGGCAACATCTTAATTTTTTTCTCACTACAATCGGTCTGTAAACGTTTTTTTTTTATTGCCCCCATGACTCCGTTCTGCTCCTAAAGTCTCATATAATATATATATTACACCCAATAGGAAACATTTGACGTTGGTGAATATATCGAACACAAAGTATTCCATATAATTTGAAGATTTAGATTGAAGCGGTGGCAAAGGAATGTAAAGAGAGACTTGCAGGTTGTTTACATGCACAGACATGGACAGGCACTATGATGTCACAGTAGTGGTCACATGACCTGCAGCCAGCACACAGAATTCATAAACATTGTGATTTCTCAGTGGTGGTCACATGACCTGTCTGCAGCCCATAAATAGCAGAGCACAGGGAGAATTTGGCAGTTGACTCTTGGACTGCACAGAAGAAGCATCTCTCTTGCAGAGCTCCTGAGTGATTGAATTGTATTTCATCACATTATTTCCAGTAATTGGAATTCAGAGTCAATTTATTGATTGGTATTATTTGTCAGATACTAATCTTTCATTAATAGTAATTGGCATTTCCTGTCAGTTATTCTTTTCAACCGAAAATGACGAGTAAAATCCTTACCGTCATTCTTATGCTGTTTCTCCCTTGGGCAGTAGACAGAAATACCATCATACAATCCCCAGAGGTCCACGTGGAGGAGGGGATTGTGGAAACAACACAGCAGCCAGCGGAGATTCCGCTGATTTTTAGAATTTTGTACCCATGGGCTGTACCCAGAGATGTCATCAGAGGGTCCCCAGAGACCCACATTGAGGAGCCCATAAATGTCATTGGAGGGTCCCCAGAGACCCGCATGGAAGAGGAGGAAGAAGTTGTGGAAACAACAAAGCAGCCAGCGGAGATTCCACTGATTTTTAGAATTTTGTACCCATGGGCTGTACCCAGAGATGTCATCAGAGGGTCCCCAGAGACCCGCATTGAGGAGCCCAAAGATGCCATCAGAGGGTCCCCAGAGACCCGCATGGAGGAGGAAGAGGAGAACATGAAGAGGACAGAGCAGCCAGTGGAGGAAACAGTAAGAGGAATTGAAAATAACCCTCCAGACCCTATCAGCTGGTTTTCATTCCTGACTTGCACTCCATCCTGGTTTAGATGGGCAGTCCTGATAATTTTTCTCATTCTGAAGTACATCCTGCACCAAAATTACCTGGCCAGAATGTTAGGACACTATTTGATGTTCCTGGAGCTGAGTGCATTCATTTATCTACTGATCGATATCTGGAACAGCGAGGGGGCAATCTTTGAGAACATAATTCTACCCCTGCCTATAAATGCTGGTGAGTGGTACCTATGGCTGGTCGCCAGACTCTGGTCAGTCTGGTCCGAGGGGTGGGTGGCCTTTGAGAACACAGTCCCACCCCTGCTTATAAATATTGTTACTGAGCAACGGTCAGAATGCTTTCTGGGGCTTATTACCATGCTGCTGGTACTGCTCCTAATATATTTCAAGCCATTCTACCGACTGTTCCAACCAACAAGTAGAAACGTTACCCCACCACCGAGTGACGTCATTCTACCAGCAAGTGATGACACCATCCCACTAACATCTGATGTCATTCTACCAGCAAGTGATGACACCATCCAACCAACATCTGATGTCATTCTATCAGCAAGTGATGACACCATCCCACCACTGAGTGATGTAATTCTACAAGCAAGTGATGACACCATCCCACCACTGAGTGATGTAATTCTACAAGCAAGTGATGACACCATCCCACCAACAAATGAAAGTGCGGATATCACAATGGAGGAGACTGACTTTCCCATTCCCAGAGTCGCACCTCCTCGGGATTACCTCCGTGCTCGGCTACGCCAGAAAATGAAGAAGCGCAAACCACATATGGTGGTCAGGCACGAAAAAAAACGGCCACTACAGAGTGACATCCTCCCACTGAGTGATGTCAGCATTCCACCAATTATAAATGCAGAGAGCACTATGGAGGAGACTGACTTTCTCATTCCCAGTGTCACACCTCCTAGGTATAACATCCATGCTCACCTATGGTATATATTACACCAACCAACGAATAATAACATCACCCTACCAAGGAATGACCGTATCCCATCATTGAGTGATGACAACATTTCACCACCAAGGTCTGACAAGGTCCAAGAAAAGACGATACCGAGTGTCTCTTCCAGCGTCATTCCTTCAACACCTGATAACAGCATTCCATCTATGGATAGCACTAGGCCATGGAGTGATGAGATCCTACCAACCAAATCTATGACCCCATCAATGAATTCCGGCATTAGGTCGCAGAGGAGTACACTTACTGCCCATCCCAGTGTCGCACGGCGTAGTAGCTCTGTCAGCTCTGCACAATTGAATTCTGGCATTAGTCAACAAAGGGCAACACTGCCTGTTGATCCCAGCGCCAAAAGTCTAAGTAATAAAACCCGTCTTCACCTACGGGAATTATTCGGGCTAGTGAAGAAGCGCAAGAAGACCAAGGAGGACTGCCAGGAGTCTTAAACCGGAATCATACTTTTCATAGAGCTCCAGCAATATGGTGTCCCAGAGCTGCTGCCAGCTTAGGCTAAGTGGCTTCCAGTTACCAATCTCCAGCCGATTTAATTGGCTGGGCCAAGTTAACTTCAGTTTAGCCTCGATCGATTGCACGATTGTGGGCACAATATGTTCCAGGGACAGGGCCTAACCCCGATCTTGGCAAAGAGCCACGGCTACGGCCCTTTAACCATCTTTTAAAAGAGTCCTGTTTATCGGCTATTCCTCTCTCACACTAACAGAGTGTGAGGTGAGGAGAGCTGATAAGCAGCATCTCCTCACAGGGAAGACTTGTAAAGGTAATCAGGGCCCTGATCATCAGTGCCCTGATTACCATGCAGCCCCAAGAGTGCCCATCAGTGATGCCACTCTGTGCCCATCAGTGATACCACTCTGTGCCCATCAGTGACACCAGTCTGTGACCATCAGTGCCAACTATCATTGCCCATAAGTGCCACCTATCAGTGCATATAAGTTATGCCAATTTGTGCTGCCTTTCAGTGCTGCCTATCGGTGCACATCAGTGCCACCTTTTATTGCCATAAGCCTTGAAGACCCAATCCCTCTAACCTGCAGACAGGTCCTCTTAAAAATCCTGAAGGGATAATCCTACTTTCCAAAGTTGGGGGCGTCTGTTGACCTTTATGGACACGTGATCAGCAAGTTTCTCAGATGCTCAGGTAAGAGACGTGGTGCTCAGGGGCAACAAGCGGGAGTCACGTTCTCTGCCCCCACCCTGCTTCGTGTTGGCAGAATGGTCAACACAAAGCGGGGTGGGGGGGTTGGGGCAGAGAGCATAACTTCAGCTTGTAGCCTCTGGACACCACATCTCTCACCTGAGCATACGAGACATTTGCTGACCAGGTGTCCACAAAGATCAGCAGACATTTGGAAAGTGGGGACGTCCCTTCAGGATGTTTGTCAGGACCTGTCTGCAGGCTTGGGAGATTAGGTAACCAATGCTTGTGACTAAACTGGGCCTCTGGCCCAGGATTGGCCTTGTAGGTTGAAGCCTTGAAGAAAAGAAAGGAATTCTTCTTGTCTTCACAGGTGTTAGGAGTCTTCCCAGCTAAAGGCCTAGACTTGTTCTGCTGGGGCCTATGATATTTCTTTCCGCCAGTGACGTCCTTTATGAAGATGTCTAAAGAGTTACCCAAGAGACGTTCACCATCAAAATGGCACCATTCTGAATAGTGCCCCAAACGCGGAGTGATTTTTACCATGATAGTGACGCAACAATACGCCAGTAACATCCTTTATGAAGCTGTACTAGAGTTGGGTTAGAGGCACCAAAGAGATGTTCACCATCAGAAGAAAACAGCAACATTTTTTACGTCATTGCTTCACAGCAATATATACAATGTTCTCTGTATATTGGGGGTCACCCCCCATCATAACTGTATATAGAATATTCTCTCATCCATCCCTAACAACAGGAGTTGTCCAAGGGTTGGATTGGGTTGGGGGAATGGAAGAGACCTTCACCATCAGAAGACATGAGCAGGAAGCGTTTTTCACATTGCTGCTCCACAGACCAACATTTCAGACAAAGAAACCTCCTCATGTTCACAGACAGGACACTTCTGCAGGAAATAAGATGGACAACATCAAGGAACCTGGCCACGTAATAATGTAGAGCTGAAGGCATCATCTCTAAGCTCTATTGGACATCACTGATTTACCCTGCTCAGCGGGGGCGGCCTTATATAACAGAGGCCGCATACGGGCAGCACAGAGGCTTAGTGGTTAGCCTTGCAGTACTGGGGTCCTTGGTTCAAATCCAGAACAGGACGTTATCTGCATGGAGTTTGCATGTTCTCCCTGTGCTTGCGTGGGTTTCCTCCGGGTACTCCGGTTTCCTCCCACACTCCAAAGACATGCCACCTTGCGTTGATGGTGCAGTGGTAAGCATAGCTGCTTTCCAAGCAGGTGAGCCGGGTTCGATTCCCGGCCAACGCAATCGCCATGATATCTGCCTCACCTTCTAAGTGCATTGAGTTCCCCAGGGGAAAAGCGCTATACACATTAGGTGTTGAGTATATATCAAAGGTGGAATAAAATTTAAACCAAATAAAATTTAAACCAAAACTAATGAAGTAAATGTGTCGTATGTTTGTATAGGTTTCAGTAAACATTATTGAATAACAGATTTCTTGCAGGTGGGTGAGATTGTTTTGTGTTCTCCTTTTCAGCCAGTAGGTGGAGCACTCGGCACCTTTTCAGGCATTTTCTAAGCTTTCCTTAACAGCTTGGCTGAAGAAAGGCCCGCTATGTACTATATAGCTCAATAGATTAAAGGTAGAAATTTAGATTTGAATGAGTCCATCCCCTCCCTGCCGGTTCAATTCAGGTAGCTCCATCCGGCTGTTACTGATCTTTATAACCCTTTCACGCCGGAGGGTAAAACAAATGTTAATGCCTAAGCACAATTTTGCAACTTTGACAAGTGTTAGTAAAACTGTACATATCATCACAACTACTTTGTGCATCCAGGTGGTATATACCGCATTTTTTTCAGAAAAAATTGGGCTTTTATTTGATGGTAAATGGTAATGGAAATCTCCTGATTTTATTTTTATTTTCAAAGGAGAACTGAACCAAAGTAGTAAAAACCGTCCATTAGATTTACCGATAACGGTGTTTCTACGAACCTTCCAAGACGGCAACACATGAGAGATGAGAGGCTCCACCCTACAGGGAACACAATCAGTTCACAGCTGTTAAAAGGCCCCACCCTTCCCCTTGTCCCTCATTTGTGAAAAAGTAGTTCTCCAACCGATACACAAGGGATGAATAATCACTTACAGTAGGTACTTACCACCTATTGTTTACATTCTTTTCTCACTCTTTTAACAGGGCGGGAAGAAGGCCTGCCATCCTGGAAGGTTCGAAGAAACGCCGTTACCGGTAAGTCTAATGGACGGTTTACTCCTCTCACTTTCCAGGACGGCGACACATGAAAGGGATAATAAAGTAACCACAGGCCTACCTTAGGGTGGGACCACTGCCTGCAAGATCTTCCTGCCAAATGCCAGGCTTGCAGCACATTTTACCTCCACTCCATTAGGAGTGATGCAGATATCTTGGAACAAGAGGCTGATCAGCAGGTTTGTCCCTCCAAAGTCTCTGCCTTCTCTACTTGGGATGCAGGACCTATCTGGAGTGGAACTTAAAGATGGGATCAGAAAACCTGTGAAATCAGTAGGTTAGCAAGACTGACTGTCTAAATCACACGTGTCAAACACAAGGCCTGGGGGCCGAATTCTGTACTCTAGGCCATTTTCTGTGGCCCTCGCACCTCTCCTAGAGCGGCAGTAGAGCTCCAGCCCTCGTTTGGGCCTCCTCCAAACCCTTCACTTTCTGCTTCGTAGCTCTGCCACCAGCTTCTTCCCAACAGCAACACAAGGTAAGGAGGTGCACTTTGATGTAAGGGGAGGGCGGAGACTCTTGACATCTGATGTATGGGCGTTGGAGTTCTCTGGACACCTAGTATTACAGATACAACCGGCCCTTTGAGGGCAATCATAATGCTGATGCAGCCCTCGATGAAGTTGAGTTTGACACCCCTGGTATAAATCATCTAGCAATCGTCATCTATCCTGTCTGTACCCCCTTCTTAGGGCCACTGACAGGACTAATCCAAGACTTGTTCTGTGAAACAAAGACACTACTTTGATGCTATGATAAGCAACAAGGTATAGTTATATGTCAGAAAGACACTAGACTTCCATGTCGTGCATTTCTGATTGTCAACTAAGTACAGTCCTAACAGAAAGACACTAACAACGTCAATGTTGTGCGTTTCTAATTAGCAACAAGGTATAGTCATGTAGCGCAAATACACTGCCAACGTCAATGTTGTGCATATCTGATTAGCTACAAGGTACAGTCATAAGACCAACAAAAAACAAACAAAAAAAGTCACGAACCAAACTTTTTTTATAAATGTTACTAATAAAATTGTAAAAGTTGTGGATCTTGATTAGTAACAATGCAGACATAACAGAAGTGTCACTAGCCATCTTTAATGATGTGCATTTCTGAATGGTAACATGGTATAGGTATGTAACAGAAAAGTTACTAACCAAATTTAAAGTTTATGGAACTTGATTAGTAACAGGGTAGTCATAACAGAAATGTCACTAGCCATCTTTAATGCTGTGCATTCCTGAATAGTAACATGGTATAGGTATGTAACACAAATGTTACTAACAAAATTTAAAAGTTTGTGCAACTTGATTATTAACAATGAAACAGAAATGTCACTAGCAATCCTTAATGTTGTGCATTTCTGAATAGTTACCTGGTACAGCCGTGTAACAGAAATGTTACTAACAACACTTTAAAGTTGTGCACTTTGATTAGTACCAGTGGAGTCATAACAGACATGACACTGGGAACCTTTGTGCATTTCTGACTTAGCAGCCCGGGTAAAGCCTTGTACCCAACAGAAATGTTACAAACAACAATGTAGTGCATTTCTAATGTACAGAAAAATAAGGTATAATAGACAGACACCCCCAACTTTCAATGTGGTGTATTTCTAATAAGCAAAAGAGTCATATAGCCAAAATAAACAGAAAGGACACAAAATAAACTTCTGAGAAAGAAAAACAGAAAGGGCCCCCAGGGGTTTTATGGCAGCAAATAGAAGTGAAACTATAAATGTGTAAAAAATCGAAAGCGTAAGCTATGAGCTCTCGTTACAACAAGCTATACAATTATCATACATTGCTAAAGAACAAAGATAAGGTCACAGTTACAGATCATCACACATTAAAAGGTGACTCCGACGCGTTTCGACCTGTACAGTAAGGTCTTCCTCAAGGGGTATGTGAGGTCTACAAAAAATGTTGCACAATTAGGAAACATATAATATTACATCAGATATAATGACATCATACAGATGTGAGTAAACATAAAAACCTGAGGCTTTACATACATAAGCAATGATGGCTATCTAGTGACCAGAGAGCGTTTTCATGGTTACAGGAACTTCCCCAGGGATGAAGAGGGTCACCATACTCCTACAAGGGAAGACCTGGACACGCACTGGACTGCAAAGAGCCACACAGGAGGCCCGCCATGACGGGAGAAGGCACCTGTCCGCAAACATAGTTACTGAGTAGATCAAGATTGTGTAAAAGTGATAAAGAATGTCCTACATAGGTGGAATGGTGAAATAAACTTCAATATTGTGTATTTCTGATGCTCAACAAGGCACAGCCAACCCAGAAAAGACAAACAACTTAGTGTTGTGTATTTCTGATGAGCAGTAAAACAACCAGAAAAGACACAAATAAACGTCCACGTTGTGTATTTCTGAGATGCAGCCAGACCAGGTGTAAAGTCAGAGTCATGTTGAATTCAACTAAAAAATAGCCAGCAGAGGGCAAGCTTTATATAGGCATAGTTTGGACTCCAGATACTAAACCTTCATCCACCAGAGGAGAACCAGGGTAGTTCCAAATAATGGAAGTCTAAGGTGGGTGCATACACCGCAGTAGTAGTAGCTGTTACCCTACCATTGTATGAGTAGGTGTAGTTAGCCCACACACAGGTGGGAATCCAAGTCTCCCAGCATCTAAGGTCCTAAGCTGGATACACACTATACAACTTTTGTTGTTAGATTTCCTTTAGATTTACCTTCTACTATGTAGTGCCGGGGCGGCCTGATTGCATACAAATTGAAAGTGTTTAGATTTGACCTCATATTATATGGTTTTGGTAAATCTAAAGGAAAAAATCTGAAGACAATTGTATAGTATGTATGGCGCATTAACGAGCACAGACCTGGAGATCAATTAAGTCAGCCTCAGGAAGAGGTGGACACAATTTTAGCTTGGAGGCAATCAGACACTTGAAGGGCTTAAAAAGCAAACATTAAAACTGAATTTTTGTAAAATCTTACCGTAAAATTCCTTTCTATGAGTCCTCCGACAGTCGCCACCCCTCATAAGTCATCACTATTGGGTATTGACTTCCGCTCCACAGGAGTAGCTAGGCATAAGACTTAGTTAACAGAACATAAGCATTTAGCATAGACACACCCATGGGGGCTGTCCCACTGGTCAATACCCCCTTGCAGTAATCCCTCCCAACTCAGTTTGGTAGAATAGCAGTAGGTGTACAAGAAAAAAACCCAAAAGAGGGGCTGGGCGGCGACTGTCGGAGGACTCAGAGAAAGGAATTTTACGGTAAGATTTTACAAAAATTCAGTTTTCTCTTACGTCCTCCGACAGTCGCCGCCCCTCATAAGTCATCACTATTGGGATGTCCCAAAGCAGTGTAGACATGAGGGGTGGGAGACGCAACCGTAGAAAAGGCAACACAGTACCCACATCAGAGAAAGGAACCTTACACACACAGTAAGAGAACCTTCTGGGCAACGGAAAAGGCTCAACAGGAGCAACCGCCCAGGAAAGCAAATAACCCAGGGTATAAACAACCCCAACAGCCAGGGACCCACAAAAAAACAAGGGTCCCCTATGGCACTGCCACACTGAGAACTTTGCAGCCAAAGGAAGCATCAGCTGATGCCAGAACATCCACCTTATAAAATTTGGAAAAGGTGTG
This sequence comes from Pelophylax lessonae, assembly GCF_965119305.1. Lineage (NCBI taxonomy): Eukaryota > Metazoa > Chordata > Amphibia > Anura > Ranidae > Pelophylax > Pelophylax lessonae. Next base: position 12,008,260 of record NC_138776.1, on the reverse strand, counting down.
CACCGACGACGAAGTCGCAGCCTTGCACACCTGGGCCACCGAGGCCTGATGCCGGTAGGCCAGGACGTACTCAATGACCTGGTAGAGTGTGCCTTAACAGGGAAGGGTGGAACCCGTTCCTTCAAGGCATAGGCCTGTTCAATGGTCTGTCTGATCCATTTGGCAATGGTCGCTGCAGACGCAGCCATGCCCTTCCGAGGTCCCTCAGGAAGGACAAAGAGGGAATCCGATTTTCGAAAGGATTCAGTGGACGACAGGTAAACCCTGATCGCCCGGACAACATCCAAGGAATGCAATGCAACCTCCTTCGGATGCTTAGGCTTCGCACAGAGCGAAGACAAAACAATGTCCTCATTAAGGTGAAAATCAAAGACCATCTTAGGGAGAAAAGACGGTTGTGGTCGCAAGACCACCTTATCCTTGTGAACCACCAAATAAGGAGAGCGGCAAGACAACGCCGCCAACTCCGACACCCTGCGAGCCGAAGTGATCGCCACTAGAAAGGCAACCTTCTTAGACAGCAGAGGTAACGATATCTCCCGGATGTTTTCAAAGGGAGAACGCTGTAACACGGACAGAACCAAGTTCAAGTCCCATGGAGGCAAAGGCTGCCTCCGGGGAGGAACCAAATGTCGCACACCTTGAATGAAGGTGCGAATTAAGGAATGAGACGCCACAGGGCGTTTAAAAAGAACAGCCAGTGCAGAAACCTGGCCCTTTATCGTGGCCAGCGCCAGGCGCTGGTCCACACCAGTCTGAAGGACAGCCAACACTCTCGTCACCGAGTACGAGCGAGGAGAAAACCCCCTGGACTCACACCAGACAAAATAGGCTTTCCAGGTGCGGTAATAAATTTTACCAGACGAGGCTTTCCTAGCCTTGATTAAAGCAGGAATGACCTCCGGGGAGACACCCCTGTCTCTCAGGACCTGGCTTTCAACAGCCAGGCCGTTAAAGCCAGCGACTGTAAAGCAGGATGGAAGATCGGTCCCTGAGACAGCAGATCTTCCCGCAGTGGCAGTCGCCAAGGAGGCTCGACCGCCAGGTGAACAACGTCGGCGTACCAGGACCGGCGTGGCCAGTCCGGCGCCACTAGGATCACCAAGTTCGGTTCCGAGGCTAGCCTGCGAAGGAACCTGGACAATAACTGAATCGGAGGAAAGGCATACATCAGACGATACTGATGCCAAGGGGCCACCAACACATCCGAGGCGTCCGCCCGCGGATCGCGCGTTCTTGCCACGAACCTTTCCACCTTGTGGTTTAGCCGAGACGTGAACAGATCCACGTCCGGGATCCCCACTTCGCACACAGCATTTGGAAGACCTCCGGGTGTCTGGCGGCTCAGATAGTCGGCCTGCCAATTCTCCACACCCGGAATGTGAACTGCCGAAATCGCCGGGACATGAGTCTCGGCCCAGAACAGAATGTCGGTCACCTCCCGGGCCGACCTGGCACTCCTGGTGCCCCCTTGGTGGTTGATGTAAGCCACCACGGTAGCATTGTCCGTCTGTACCCGAACAGGACGGCCCCGAAGTCGCTCTGACCATTGGAAGAGACAGAGTTTGATCGCTCTCAATTCCAATACGTTGATCGGAAGGGAGGCTTCCTCCTCCGACCAAGTGCCCTGGGCAGAAAGGTTGCCCAGGACTCCACCCCAGCCCGACAGGCTGGCATCCATGGTAATCACCGTCCACAGCAACAGACAGAAGGATTTTCCTTCTGACACAGCCGGGGACTGAAGCCACCACAGAAGATCCATTCTGGTCTGGCGACTCAACGAGACCCTCAGATCCAAGGACTGAGGTAGTCTGTCCCACCTGGCCAGGATCTCCGCTTTGAGAGCCAGAGTGTGAAACTGAGCAAATGGTATCGCCTCGAAGGCTGACACCATCAACCCCAGACACCGCATACAGGTCCTGAGTGACGAGGACTCATTGTCCCTGAGGGACCTGACCTAGTTTTGAAGGATCCGGAGCTTGTCCTCCGGCAGAAAAACCTTTGCTTGAGCAGAGTCCAGAACCATTCCCAGATAGGGAAGACGAACCGAAGGAGACAAAGTCGACTTCTGAACGTTGATGGTCCAACCGAACTCCTGTAGCGTCTGTATCGTAGTTGACAGATCGCACGTTAGGCTCTGACTGGCACTCGATCTTAACGCCCTGTGCCCTCAACAGGCCCAGAACAGGCGCCAGCACTTTGGTAAAGACCCTTGGAGCCGAAGCGAGACCGAAAGGCAATGCTACGAACTGATAATGGTCCTCCGTAATGGCGAACCGAAGGTACCTCTGATGACCCTCAAAAATGGGGATGTGCAGGTACGCATCCTTCAGGTCGATAGAGGCCAAGAATTCCCCTGGACTCAGGGAGGCCACCACTGAGCGGAGGGATTCCATGTGGAACTTCAGAATGCGCACGAAGCGGTTCAGAGCTTTCAAGTCCAGGATAGGACGCACCTTGCCCTCCTTTCTGGGCACAGTGAACAGATTAGAGTAAAACCCCCGAAACCTGTCCCGATGAGGCACCGGGACAATTACCCCCTGGATCAAGAGGTCCTGCACCGCTTGATGCAGGTCCTGTAAACGCCCTGGGGTTAAATGAAGATTTGAGGGAAAGAATCTGTCCGCCGGCCCTGAAAGGAATTCGAACTTGTATCCTGATCGAATGATTTCCTGAACCCAACTGTCCGGAATAGGGAGCAGCCAAGGTTGGAGGAAACCGCAAAAACGTCCCCCCACCCCTGAAACGGGTGAGGGCGTCCCTTCAGGCAGAGGCGGGCTGAGCCACCGTGCCGGCATGGCCGGACTTTTGCTTACCCGCCCAGGGCTTCTTCTGGCCACCTTGGCCCTTGAAAGGTTTGCCCTTGAATTGTGACTTAAAGGCACAAAAGGACCCCTGTGTGGGTCTAAAGGGGGGACCCCGCTTGCCGCGAAAGGACTTGTTCTTCGGATTTTGGGGTAGCAGAGTGCTCTTGCCCCGAGTGACTCCTTTCACCAAAGTATCCAAGGCCTCGCCAAAAAGGCGAGACCCAGTACAGGGAAAGTCAGCCACCGTTTTCCGTGACGTCTGGTCAGTCGACCAGCTCTTCAGCCAGATTAGTCGACGGTTAAGCACCACGACACTAGACAGGCGTGCAGCCAAAGGGGCCTCATTTAAGGCCGCATCGCACAAAAACATGACCCCTTGATGAATTTGGTCCACCATTTCCAGCGTAGCAGGCAGGGCAGAATCCGCCACGAGAGTGAGCCTAAGCACCTTAGTCCAGTCTGCCACTGCCTGAGCTACCATGACAGAAGCGAAAATAGGTTTGAGCATAGAGCCCGCCACCGTATAGGCATGGCGGGCAAGAGATTTCAACCTCCTGTCCGTAGGATCCCGGAACACCGGGGTATCCTCAGAGGGAACCAGAGTAGCCTTGTTCAACACGGCCACAGCGTGATCCACCTTGGGGGCCACGCACCAGCGCGCATCCGTAGAAGGCGCAAAGGGGTACAGCAGTTTAAACTGACTAGGCACCGTAAAGGGGCGTTTTAAACTGCGCCATTGTTCATTCACTGTGTGATGAAACTCAGCGGGGCAGGGAAAAACCTGTGCCGACTTGCGGGCCCTATGTGTACCAAATGAGGACACAATGGATGGAGGAGTGGGCTCATCCTCCAAATGTAGAGTTTCTTTCACAGAAGAAATCAAATCATCCATGTGTGCGCGTTCTTCAGGCGACCCCGGGGAAGATTCATCAACCCCCTCCACCTCCGCCTCCCCCTCAGACCCCAGGGGGTCCAGGGACAAGCGAGACCCTGAAAGGGCCACGCCAGCCACAGCAGCCACATCACCATCTGACCCTCACCATCACGTTTTTTAGGCTGATACTCAGACTCATTGTGCTTGTGCTGTGCTGGCCTGAAGTAGCTGGAGGGAGGATGTGGGTGGAGCCAACACTCCACTCGGCACGCAGCAGAGGAGAAAGGAGGCTCCGCAGTGAATGCTGGGGCCTCGCTCACCTCAAGTGACCTCACTGATTGCTTAGACGCCGGGCGGCGATAGCAACCAGTGCACTGCAGTACAGGCCAACGGCGTGGCAGCTCCGCCACCGCTGCTAACCTGGGCTGGGACTCAGAGCTGGGGGACTCACTGGTCTGGCTCTGGACTGGAGTAGGAAATATTCTCAGGGGGGAGGGGGGGCAATTGACCCGTTGCCCCCCCCCCCCCTGGATCCGCCGTTGTGCGATACGGCACTGCGTTAGTTTAAATGACAATTGTGCGGTCGTCCAATGCTATACCCAAATAAAATTGATGTCCTTTTTTCCCCACAAATAGAGCTTTCTTTTGGTGGTATTTGATCACCTCTGTGGTTTTTATTTTTTGCTCTATAAACAAAAAAATAGCAATCATTTTGAAAAAACAAAAAACATTTTTTTACTTTCCGCTTTAAACCACAGCCAATAAAAAAATTTAAAAAATCAAATGTTTTCATCAATTTAGACCAATATGTATTCTGCTACATATTGTTGGTGAAAAAAATCGCAATAGGTGTATATTGATTGGTTTGCGCAAAACTAGTAATAGCGGCAATTAGCAACTTTTAGGCCCCTTTCACACTTGTACCAACTTTGGTGCAACTTTTGAAAGGGGCCAGAGCAAGACTGCGATATTGCGGCGAACAATCGGACATTAACACTTTGCTGGGGCCAGTGACACTAATACAGTGATCAGTGCTAAAAATATGCACTTTCACTGTATGAATGACACTGGCTGGGAAGGTGTTAAACATCTAGGGCGCTCAAAGGGTTAACTGTGTGCCTAACCAGTGTTTGTGTACTGTGTGTGCTGCTTTTACTAGGGGAAAATATGAATTTTAGTCCCCGCTTTACAGAACACAGAATCCATCCCCACCCCTGCCAGAACAGCGATCGGCCTTGTTTATAAAGGCCGATCACTGTTCTGTGTTGTTTACCAGCGATCGGCAGGTGCCGGAGGACATCGAGTGCCTGTCACCCGCCGATCGGCTTCTGCCGTGGAGATGCAGAATCACGTACATACACCTGATCCTGTGCACAGCTACTATAGGCCGGTCAGCAAGTGGATAAATTGACATTTGACATTATCTGATATGGACCGTTCCGCTTCAATAATAGGGTCAGAGGTCACCTGAAGTCAGACGCTTGCAGCCTTGGCAACTGTAAAAAAACATATCCTGTGAGTACAAAATCCAAATGTCGCTGTAAAACAATCCAAAAATCAGCGGCTGCATAAACTATTTATCTAATTTCTCATAAAGTTCCAAAGGAGGAAGACCAAAAAGTGCAGATAAACGATGCGGAAAATCTTCAGCAAACAAATCTGTGCAATCACCCAGTGTGATCCTTCCACCGATCACCCCAAACTGACTCACCAGATGGAATGGCTGGTAATATTATAAACCAGCATCAACGCCTTGTTATACAATGTCCAGCAGGATGGCTCATAACCCTGTTGTTGATGTTCCAATCTCTTTTACCCAGGCTCTCTCATAGTGGTACAGTACTTCCCAAAAGTGAGTACACCCCTCACATTTTTGTAAATACTTTATTATATCTTTTCATGTGACAACACCCCTAAGTGAAAAATTCTAAATTGGGCCCAATTAGCCATTTTCCCTCCCCGGTGTCGTGTGACTCGTTAGTGTTACAAGGTCTCAGGTGTGAATGGGGAGCAGGTGTGTTAAATTTGGTGTTATCACTCTCACTCTCTCATACTGGTCACTGGAAGTTCAACATGGCACCTCATGGCAAAGAACTCTGAGGATCTAAAAAAAAGAATTGTTGCTCTACATAAAGATGGCCTAGACTATAAGAAGATTGCCAAGACCCTGAAACTGAGCTGCAGCACGGTGGCCAAGACTATACAGTGGTTTACCAGGGCAGGTTCCACTCAGAACAGACGTCACCATGGTCAACCGAAGAAGTTGAGTGCACGTGCTCAGCGTCATATCCAGAGGTTGTCTTTGGGAAATAGACGTATGAGTGTTTCCAGCATTGCTGCAGAGGTTGAAGGGGTGGGGGGGGGGGGGGGTCAGCCTGTCAGCCTGTGCTCAGACCATACGCTGCACACTAGATCAAATTGTTCTGCATGGCTGTAGTCCCAGAAGGAAGCCCTTTTCTAAAGATGATGCACAAGAAAGCCCTCAAACAGTTTGCTGAAGACAAGCAGACTAAGGACATGGATTACTGAAACCAAGTCCTGTGGTCTGATGAGACCAAGATAAACGTATTTGGTTCAGATGGTGTCAAGCATGTGTGGCGACAACCAGGTGAGGAGTACAAAGACAAGTGTGTCTTGCCTACAGTCAAGCATGGTGGTGGGAGTGCCATGGTCTGGGGCTGCATGAGTGCTGCCGGCACTGGGGAGCTACAGATCATTGAGGGAACCTTGAATGCCAACATGTACTGTGACATACTGAAGCAGAGCATGATCCCCTCTGGGCCACAGGGCAGTATTCCAACATGATAATGACCCCAAACACCTCTGAGATGACCACTGCCTTGCTAAAGAAGCTGAGGGTAAAGGTGATGGACTGGCCAAGCATGTCTCCAGACCTAAACCCTATTAAGCATCTGTGGGGCATCCTCAAATGGAAGGTGGATGAGCGCAAGATCTCTAACATCCACCGGCTCCGTTATGTCATCATGGAGGAGTGGAAGAGGACTCCAATGGCAACCTGTGAAGCTCTGGTGAACTCCATGCCCAAGAGGGTTAAGGCAGTGCTGGAAAATAATGGTGGCCACACAAAATATTGACACTTTGGGCCCAATTTGAACATTTTCACTTAGGGGTGTACTCACTTTTGCTGCCAGCGGTTTAGACATTAATGGCTGTGTGTTGAGTTATTTTGAGGGGACAGCAAATTTACACTGTTATACAAGCTGTACACTCACTAAAAGAGTAAAACGAGGTAAAATGGCGCTGCCTATTAAAGGGTAAAAGTTACACTAATATGGAAGGAATTTTGAAAATATATATATATGGAAGGGATTAAAAAAAATATATATAATGATGTGCAATAAGATGTAAAAACACAGTGAATGAATCTATATAAAACCGTGATAAAAAATTAGTCTGCACGTTGACATATAAATATAAGATAAAATGCAAACACATAAATGGTGAATATAAAGTGATGTGTGCAATCAATAAAGTGGCAATAACAAAGTGATGCTGTGATAAAGTCCAGTGAAATCACCAAAATTATTAAATAAATAAATTTAGATATAAAGAAGTCCAAAAACAGTCCATAAAGTGCTTAAAAAGGAAAAAATCTGTGCTTCATTGAAACCAGTGGTGATTCAATAATTCTCAAAAGGTGATCCAGTGATAAGTGTGGGGTGGGAAAAACACCATGCACCCCTCCAATGTATCCCGCACTCACCAGAGATATATACCCCTGCAGGGGTAATAAGCCTTAAGGTATTAGCCTCTCTCCTAGGAATCACAATATTAGGCTTTAAGATGGAAGTATCCCTGGGTGTCACTCCTCAATGCGGTTAAATATCCTCAATAGGCAAGGTCACCATAATAATCCACTCTCCAATGTGGGGAGATATTCCCAGATAACATGTAGAAAGGAAGACCTCATATAGTGAAGTACCGTTTTTAATCCGTTAATTAAAGTATATGAGGTCTTCCTTTCTACATGTTATCTGGGAATATCTCCCCACATTGGAGAGTGGATTATTATGGTGACCTTGCCTATTGAGAATGCAAAGTTAAAAGGGGTTGGGGGGGGGGGGGGGGGCTAGCATACGGCCTTTCTCCTCTTCTTCTGTACTTCTAAGGCAGGAATCTTCAGACTACGGCCCTCCAGCTGTTGCGGAACTACAAGTCCCATGAGGCATTGTAAAACTCCGACATTCACAGACATGACTAGGCATGATGGGAATTGTAGTTACTGAACAACTGGAGGGCCGTAGTTTGGAGACCTCTGTTCTAAGGCAATTCTGCCATTTTCTGAACTCACCTCAGAAAAGGCACTTACCTGGCCCCCGATTTGCTTTGCCTGCAGCCAACTGTGCCGTCTTTCCCTCCTCCTTCTCCATGAGTTGGGTCCAGACGGGGTTCCCACTCTTAGCAGCCTTCTGGCTCTTAGTAGCTGAAGAGCCTGTTCTTTTGCGCCGCTATGCGGATCCGGTGTCTCCTCTGCGCCTTACACCCAATCCGGGTCGCGCTGTGGGTGCTCGGCGTCTTTACTGTTCAGACGGGTAGTTCTGGTTTCAGAACGCGGCTTGGAGCGTACTGGGTCCTCCCCTCATCGCTGCTGATGTTATGCGGCCGGTCTTTTACAGCATGGCACCCACTGTTTCCAGGGGAGGACAGGAGGAGACCCGAGCTGCAGAGTGGAGCAACAAGCGGAGGGAACACCACATTGTGTCCGACTTGTCTGTGCCACAAGAGGCGACCTGGGAGAAGCCTAAAAGGCGTGCAGGTAGGGTGCGGCCCTCACCGGCGTTTCTGAACCTGCTTCACAGGAGTACCATCCGAAACAGGGGTACCGTCCGACACAGGGGTACCATCCGACACAGGAGTACCATCCGACACAGGAATACCATCTGACACAGGAGTACCATCCGACATAGGAGTACCATCCGACAAAGGAGTACCATCCAACAAAGGAGTACCATCCGACACAGGGGTACCATCCGACACAGGAGTACCATCCGACATAGGAGTACCATCCCACACAGGAGTACCATCCGACACAGGGGTACCATCCGACACAGGAGTACCATCCGACATAGGAGTACCATCCGACAAAGGAGTACCATCCAACAAAGGAGTACCATCCGACACAGGAATACCATCCGACACAGGAGTACCATCCGACACAGGAGTACCATCCGACACAGGAGTACCATCCAACAAAGGAGTACCATCCTAAACAGGAGTACCATCTGACACAGGAGTACCATCCGACACAGGAGTACCATCCGACACAGGAATACCATCCGACACAGGAGTAACATCCGACACAGGAATACCATCCAACAAAGGAATACCATCCAACAAAGGAGTACCATCCGACACAGGAGTACCATCTGACAAAGGAGTACCATCCGACACAGGAGTACCATCCGACACAGGAATACCATCCGACAAAGGAGTACCATCCGACACAGGGGTACCATCCGACACAGGAGTACCATCCGACATAGGAGTACCATCTGACACAGGAGTACCATCCGACACAGGAGTACCATCCGACACAGGAATACCATCCGACACAGGAGTAACATCCGACACAGGAGTACCATCCAACAAAGGAGTACCATCCGACACAGGAGTACCATCCGACACAGGAGTACCATCCGACACACAAGTACCATCCGACACAGGAGTACCATCCGACACACGAGTACCATCCGACACAGGAGTACCCAACGACACACGAGTACCATCCGACACAGGAATACCATCCGACACAGGAATACCATCTGACACAGGAGTACCATCCGACACAGGAGAACCATCCGACACAGGAGTACCCTCTGACTCTCTAGGTATTCTGGTCAGAGAAAAAAACAAATGTTTTGCTGTAGGAGAAACACAATCAATACTGAGGGGCAAGGGGAAGGGTGGGGCCTTTTAATAGCTGTGAACTGATTGGGTTTCCTGTAGGGTGGAGCCTCTCGTCTCTCATGTGTTGCCGCCCTGGAAGGTGAGAGAAGAAAGTATAGTACGGGGGAAGGGGCGGGGGGCTTAGGAGAGAAAAGTATAGTACGGGGGGGGGGGGTGTTAGGAGAGAAAAGAATAGTAAGGGGGGGTTAGGAGAGAAAAGTATAGTACGGGGGGAGGGTTAGGAGAGAAAAGTATAGTACGGGGGGAGGGTTAGGAGAGAAAAGTATAGTACAGAAGGGGAGGGTTAGGAGAGAAAAGAATAGTACGGGGGGGGGTAGGAGAGAAAAGTATAGTACGGGGGGGGGGTTGGGAGAGAAAAGTATAGTACGGGGGGGAGGGTTAGGGGAGAAAAGTATAGTAAGGGGGGGGGTTATGAGAGAAAAGTATAGTACGGGGGGGAGGGTTAGGGGAGAAAAGTATAGTACGGGGGGGGTTATGAGAGAAAAGTATAGTACGGGGGGGGGGGTTAGGAGAGAAAAGTATAGTACGGGGGGGGGGGGGTTGGAAGAGAAAAGTATAGTACGGGGGGGAGGGTTGGGGGAGAAAAGTATAGTACGGGGGGGGGGGTTATGAGAGAAAAGTATAGTACAGGGGGGGGTTAGGAGAGAAAAGTATAGTACGGGGGGGGGAGGGTTAGGGGAGAAAAGTATAGTACGGGGGGGGGTTATGAGAGAAAAGTATAGTACGACGGGGGGGGTTGGGAGAAAAAAGTATAGTACGGGGGGGAGGGTTAGGGGAGAAAAGTATAGTACAGGGGGGTTATGAGAGAAAAGTATAGTACGGGGGAGGGTTAGGAGAGAAAAGTATAGTACGGGGGAGGGTTAGGAGAGAAAAGTATAGTACGGGTGGGGGGGGGTTAATGGAGAAAAATATAGCGGGGGGAGGGGATAGGAGAGAAAAGTATAGTACGGGGGGGGGGTGAGGAATAGGAGGAAACTGAAACTGGAGGGTACAATGCTGGCATCTGTAGTGGTTTACCGTAAACTTCATGCAGAGCAGCTCAGGGAAGCTGCTGGATCGCCATCATATCTCACACACAGATTTTAGTCCCTCCCGAGTGATGTCCGTTTTCCTCTCCACCCTGGAGATGTTTGGGGATGTGATCTGCCCTTCATCTGATAATATAATGAATAACGATGATAATGATTTATTTAATAATGACATTGTTAATTGTTAAAATAATTAATAACAATGATAACAGTTTATTTAATTACATAACCACTTCAATACAGGGCAGTTACACCCCCTTCCTGCCCGGGCCAATTTTCAGCTTTTAGCGCTGTTGCATTTTGAATGACAATCGCGCGGTCATGCAACACTTTACCTATGTATGTCATTTTTTCCCCACAAACAGAGCTTTCTTTTGGTGGTATTTGATCACCGCAAGGTTTTTCTTTTTTGCTACACAAATAAAAAAAAGACCGAAAAGTTTTAAAAAAAAAAAAAAAAATTTTTTGTTTAGGTTATAAAATTTTGTAAATCGATACGTTTTTTTCCTGCACTGATGGGGGTGGCACTGATAGGTAGCACTGATATTCAGCATTGGTGGGCACTGATAGGCGGCACTGGTGGACAATAATGAGCACTGGTGGGCGGCACTGATAGATAGCAATGATGGGCACTGGTGGGCGGCACTGATAGATGGCAATGATGGGCACTGGCAGGCTCCCTTAGCCCTGATTGCCACTCTTGGTGGCTATGGTGTGCATCCCTTGTGACCATGGGTGGGCATGCCTGGTGGCTCTAGTGGCACCCCCCCCCCAAAGGATCTGCGCTGGTAATCAATGCTCTGATTACCAGCAGAGACCCCCCCTGTCAGGAGAGCCGCAGATTAGCTCTCCTGTACTCGTGCCTGTCAGGCATGAACTGAGGAAACCCAATCAACGGCTCTTCCTATTTACTATGTGACCAGCTGTGATTGGACACAGCTGGTCACATGGTAAAGAGCCTATATCAGTCAGTAGGCTCTTTACTGAGATCGGAGATGCAGTGTGTCAGAGTGACAGACCGCAGCACCGATCGCCGGGGGCGCACAGAGCGCATTATCCTGCTGGACGTCATATGACGGGGAGTCAGGATAATTCAACCACCTTCCCGCCGTCAATTCCCTATAGGGCAGGCGGGAAGTGGTTAATAATAGATGTAGCGCCCTCCTAGATAGGTGCTAGGAAAAAAACATTGTTATGCTCCATCTGCTTATCAGGGGAGCCTGATCTGTTAGTTTTGCCTGTTGCATGTTCCCATGTGTGATTCACTGGGTCTGAGGGAGTTTCCCCACTGTATCCAATAGGGGAGCCTGTTGGACAGTGGAGGAAACCCAGCCAGTGACACATAGGCTTTTGTGAGGGTCCCAGTGGGAGAGCACAACTGCAGTGCATCCTGGGATTGCTCATAAAATCCAGGGGGACATGTGACAGGGGGTCTTTGGTGGGAAGCAGAGTCCCAGGAGGAGGCTGACGGCTGTCTCTCCTCCTGCTGTCTGAGGAAGGTGGTCACAGGTAGTCGGCCTGGTGAGCCAGGTGTGGAGCTGAGCCTGAAGGATCCTGGAAAGCTGACAGTGGAGCTTCTGGCAGAGCCTTCAAGGAAAAACAGCGTCCGTGAGTACCGGGGGGCAGCCAAGGGGTCTGCCCAGGAAGGGGGACCACTGTAGTGAAGTCAGAGGATAAAGGGTCAGCTCACATCGAGTGTCAGAGTAAAGGGGGTGCCGTGTAGAACCCTGAAGAGTAGGGAAAAAGGGGGCGCCAAGCAGGGCCCTGAAGTGTGATTCACTATACAGTTCCCTAAATGACTACTTCGCTTCGGTGGTAAAGTGAGGCAGCGGCCTTGCCGCATTCAGCTACAGTTAGAAGTCCCACATTTGTGCATAGTTCATTCAGTTGGGAATATCCCACTCATCCCTCCTATCCCAGTTCTCAATAAAACCACAAATCCCCCGAACTGTTTTCTGACTGAGCCGAGCACTTAGAATACATTGAATTACCAAGTCGTTGCTATGGGTAACCCAGGGGAATCCGTAACCAGCAGCTCCCGTGGGAGAAGTGCTACAAATAATAACGCTGATAATGATTTATTTAATGATGCTAATAATATAATAACGATAAAATTATTTATTTAATAATGACGTTAATAATATAATTATTAACGATGATAATAATCTATTTAATAATAAGGCCAATAATATAAATAACACTAAAATTATTTATTTAATAAAAACGAATGACGTTAATAATATAAAATAATAACGATGATAATGATTTATTTTATAATGACGCTAATAATATAATTAATAATGATGATAATAATATAAATAATGATTACAGATTAAACATTAATAATAATAATACAAATAATGATAGAAAATTATTCTAAAAATGATTTATTTAACCACTTGCCTACTGTGCACTTAAACCCCCTTCCCATCCAGGCCAATTTTCAGCTTTCAGCGCTGTCACACTTTGAATGACAATTGCGCGGTCATGCTACACTGTACCCATAAGAAATTTTTATCATTTTTTTCACACAAATAGAGCTTTCTTTTGGTGGTATGTAATCACCTCTGGGTTTTTTATTTTTTACAAAAAAAAAAAGAATAAAGACAGAAAATTTTGAAAAAAAAAAAGTTTTTCTTATTTTCTGCGAGTAAATTTTGAAAATAAATTTTTCTCCTTCACGGATGTGCGCTGATGAGGTGGCACTGATGGGCACTGATGAGGTGGCACTGATGGGCACTGATGAGGAGGTACTAATATGCCGCACTGATGAGCACTGATAGGCGGCACTGATGAGCACTGAGAGGTGGCACTGCTGGGCACTGAGAGGTGGCACTGCTGGGCACTGAGAGGCGGCACTGACGAGCGGCACTGATAGGCGGCACTGATGGGCACTGATAGGCGGCACTGATGGGCACTGGCGGATGGCACTGGACACTGACGGGTGGCACTGATGAGCGGCACTGATGGGCAGCACCATCAGTGCCCACACTCAGTGCCCATAGTGCTGCCAGTCAGTGCTCATCAGTGCCTAGATGAGCAGGCACTGACTGGCAGCACTATGGGCACTGATTGTGGGCATTGATGGGGGCACTGATGGCGGGCACTGTGGGCACTGATGGGGGGGCACTGTGTGTATGTTTTTACCTTTTAGTAATCAGGGCACTGGTGATCAGTGCCCTGATTACATGTCTCTGTGTCCCCGGCGCTGTGAGGCTCCCCCTCCTTCCTCACACTGCAGTGTCTGTGTGAGGAAGGAGTGCCGGCGATGAGAGATGATCTCATATGTTTACATATGAGATCATCGCTCATTGGACGGCCCGATCACGTGGTGAATGGCCGCTGTGATTGGCCATTCACCACGATCTGTGATCGGCCGTGTCCAAGGGACACGGCCGACACAGATTTTCCCCGCTGCGCGCTCGCGGGAGCGCGCGGGGGCGTGTCACTGGGAGGCCGTTTAAAAACGGTCTCCCGAAAATTCAAGTCCGCGCTGCAGCCGTATATAGGCTGTAGCGCGGATGGGGGGAGGTTAATAATGACGTTAATAATATAATTTTTAACAATGATAATAATCAATTTAATAATGACGTTAATAATATAAATAATGCTAAAATGATTTATTTAATAATAACGAATGACGTTAATAATATAAAATAATAACGATGATAATGATTTATTTAATAATGACGCTAATAATATAATTAATAATGATGATAACAATATAAATAATGATTACAGATTAAACATTAATAATAATAATACAAATAATGATAGAAAATCATTCTAAAATGATTTATTTAATAATGACGTTAATAATATAAATAACGCTAAAATGATTTATTTAATAATGATGCTAATAATATAAAAAACACTAAAATTATTTATTTAATAAAAACGAATGGTGTTAATAATATAAAATAATAACGATGATAATGATTTATTTAATAATGACGCTAATAATATAATTAATAATGATGGGATAGAGGCCCAGGTGATACTCCCAGTAGGAGGGGGAAATGGACTTTGAAGGGCTGGTGATGTAGTGAACAACAAAGGGATTAAAAATATAATATTTTATTCAAAAAGACAATACATCATTAAAAACATACACAGAAATACATGGACATATTTGGCATATGTATCACAAACTTGACTTATCCATGTAGTAACATTGAGATGTGGCTATGGTTGGTTCGACGCGTTTCGCCTGATTGAAACAATTAGCTTCTTCAGGAACCAAAAAAGTTCTAGGCAACAATGGCCTCTGATGTAGATATTAACAGAAAAGAAGAAAAAACAAAAATTATAAAGGAACACATCATGTGTACATATAGTCAACAAACTATGCCTTTGACAGTTAGTATCAAGGCAGGTATACAAGGATATATTAATATGTTAACTTGCTCACCTAGGTCATATTGTAGGTTAGCTGGGAAAAGGGGTTCAAGATGCCCAAATCGTCCAATGCGAGCCGGGACAAACAGAGCCTTCCTCCAACAAATCCTACAGAGGGATCAGGGTCCCTCTGATGATATAGGGTGGATCGGACCTCTTCCAAGTATACCCCAATGATTGTTTATCTCATTATTCAGTGCAGATGGATGCCCCCCATATATTAATATGGAGGTGCTGACAAAAATTGGCACGGTAGTAAAGGGTAAAATGTATCAGCCCAGATAGCTCTGCAAAGCTGGTATAGGAACAAAATATAAAAAAAGAACAATATTAGGAAAATATTGTGGCTAAACAGCCAAAAAAAAAAAAAAAAAAAAAAAAAAAAGGGATTACTATGTAGCAAATCAAAGTTCCTTTGTTGTTGTTGCTCACCTATATTAGAGGTAGATACCGCATGGAGGTCCGAGTGCCGATGCCTGCGGCACAGTTTGCCGCTGCTGTCGGCGTGCTCGCCTCGTGGGCTATTAAATAGGAAGAGATCCCACCGGAAATGCAACGCTAGCAGCGTCATAACGTCACTTCCGGTGCGGGCGCAATGCATCTGCGTCACTACCGGAGTGGCAGAAGATGGTACTGCAGCCAGGGAGGCGGTGCGCACTAATCCCATTATTGGGAGAGGAGCAAACGCCCGTGAGGGGGCGTATCTCCTCTGCTTTGCGCCCGAATCCACCCAATGTGGGGAAAGCTCATAAACGACCGGGCTCACATTAGGACAACCCGACATCAGCAGAACCCTATAGAACAAAATAGAGAAAAAAACACATAATAGGTTGTTAATAAATCCCACATTACTAGACAACAAAGAAAAAAAACTGCTTACAAGGGACCAACTAAATAAACGTTGTTAATCCCTATATGCTGAGTTGGCAAGAGAAATATCTCTCATTCATGGTATACCAATAATTGAGACCATAATTATAAACTATTAGCAAAAGATATTTTGCTAACTAAACCAAAAATGTTAGAAGGAAAAAAATTAAATAATAAATATTAATGATTAAACATTAAAACATTAAAGGACGTGTGAGTATAACCCACGTTATTTTTTTGGGTAGACTTGTAATAAATGAGGGAAAAAAAAAAAAAAAAAAGGGGGGGGGGAAAGGGAAAGGGAAAAGAAGGAAAAATAGATATTTCATATAGAGGAGGATATTTCAGGAAATATATTCAGAGAAATGGTTTATATGACACTGCTGTGTTCAAACCCGGCCATTTTGTGGCCTGTTGGTTAAAGATCCATTTTGCCTCCCTCTGGAGGATGATCTTGTCGGTATTACCACCTCGTGGGTTGCTGTTTATCACTTCTAAGACCGAGAAGGAGACCATATGGGGGTCGAAACTGTGGTTGAGACCAACATGTTTGCATATAGGGGTAAATATAAGTCCTACTTCTAGATAATACAGATGGTCGTATATCCTTTGCCAAAATTTTCTTTTTGTTTTCCCTATATAGAAAGCTCCACATCTACATGTGGCTAGGTAAACAACCCCCTCGGTCTGACATGTAGCTGAGAATTTAGGCCTTAAGGTTCCTCCACGTGGCAGGGGAAGAGTGTTGCCCTCCCTTACCCACGGGCATTGATCACAAACTCCACACCTATGTGTCCCTAGTTTACTTTCAGGATCCATAGGGGCGGGAGGCCTATAGTGACTATGAACAAGTGAGTCGCCCAGGGATTTGGCCTTTCTAAAGACCAGTTCTGGTCTAGGTCTGACATACTTAGATATTGTTAAATCATCAGTTAGAAAATGCCAGTTTTTGGACAAAATGGAACGGATTTCTTGATGATGACTGTTATAGGTAGTTATCATTTTGGTAGTGGGAGAGGGTTCCTGTTTTTTAGGAGTGTAAATGAGGTCCTCTCTGTTTTGTGATTTGGCCTTCTGATAGGCTTTTTTTAGAACCCTATTGCTGTACCCCCTCAATTTGAGTCGTTTTTTCAGGGCCCCTGCCTCCCTCTCAAAGTCCTCCTCCCTCCCGCAGTTACGGCGGATCCTTAAATATTGACAATAAGGAATGTTACGTACTAGTGGTTTAGGATGGCCACTCTGAAAGTGCAGAATGGTGTTACCGGCTGTATCCTTACGGTACAGGGAAGTGAATAAGGTTCCATCGGGAGATAGGTGTATGTAGGTGTCTAAGAGAGAGATCACCGATTTGCTGTGCTGCATGGTAAACTTTAGGTTAAATTGATTAACTGAAATGAAATGCATGAACTCCATGAGCTGTTCATACGATCCCGTCCACACCACCAGGACGTCATCAATATATCTCTTCCAAAAGAGAATATATTCGAAAAAGGGTGACGCCTCCTCGTCCGAGAACAGGTAGCGCTCCCATCCCCCCAGGTACAGGTTGGCATACGATGGGGCACATGCCGTCCCCATCGCTACCCCCTGCACCTGGAGGAATGTTTCGTCGTTAAAGGTAAATAAATTTGAGTTCAGAATGAACTCAAGAAGTTGCAATACAAAATCAGTACGAACCCAATTGGAGCGCTCCTGTTCTCGGAGGAAGGAGGACGCCACCTCAAGACCTCGAGTATGAGGTATTGAGGAATAGAGTGCCTCAATGTCAATTGCTACCAGCAATGACTGTGAGGGCACAACCATCCCTTCAACAACTTTGAGTAGTTCTACCGTGTCTTTTAAGTAGGATGGTAGACTGGCCACCAATGGGCGCAGTTGACTGTCAACATACCGGCTTGCCATTTCCGATATGCTGCCAATACCAGATACAATTGGACGTCCTGGTGGTGGGACGGTTTTCTTATGGATCTTGGGGATGGAGTAAAATGTAGGCGTAATCGGCCATTTAACAAATAAATATTCAAATAACTCTTTGTCAATCACATTGTTGTAAGCAGCATTAGAAATTAAGGCATGAAACTCAGCATTTTTTGTGGTGATCAATGTCTCAGACACCCTAGAATACCACTCCTCATTGGAGAGGATGGCCATACACATATCAATATATTGATCACGATCCATGACGACCACATTGCCACCCTTGTCCGAGGGTTTGATGACAATGTGGTCGTCATGGATCAAGCGATCAAGAGCTCGCCGCTGCGGGGGGGACAGATTGGACTCGAGATGGGAGGAGGGGACAAGGTTTTCAAAGTCCTTTGTTGTTTGCTTCAGAAAGGCCCAGACTGCTGGGCAAGTTTGTAGACTTGGAAAATTAGTAGATTTGGCTCTAAATTGGGGTTCAGAGGGGGGCTCAGGTTCCTCATCAGATGAAGGTGGAGAATCAGGGTCATTTATAGGTCCTCCACTTTCATCTAGAAGTTGGATCAATATTTTTAGCATTTTAAAATCATTGATTTTGAAACCTTTGTAGGGATCCTCGTGTGTTCCATCTTTATCGCGTTTCTTTTGATTCTTATCGAATAAGTATTTATAGGTGAGATTTCTCGCGAAAAGATGGAGGTCCTTTGTGATTTCAAATTTATTGACCCTTTCTAGTGGACAGAAGCCTAACCCCAGCCTAAGAATGTCCAGTTCATCAGCAGTTAGTTGCCGAGATGATAAGTTGACAACATCTAATCCAAGAGGGGAGGTGCCGGTTTTATCAGGTGTATGTCCAATGTACCTGTTTTCTTGTTTCCCAGCGCCTGCTGTCCGTTGGGACCTGCAGGAGCTGGGATAAGGCCTAAAGGGGCCTCAATAGGTAAACTTGTTTGTTTATTTTTAGGTTTGGTTCCAGTGTTGGAAGATGTTTGAGACGGGTCCATCTCTGTATTGAACATAGAGTACTGATTATGCTCTGTTCTAGACCCATATATATTTGTTAAGCCCCTATCAGTATGGGGAAGCTGTTTAGGTTTCGGTGTCGTTTCATGTGGCGACACCGACCTTTTTTGAGGTTTTTGCTGTTGGAAGTCCATGCGGTTCAGTCCTCCCCTTGAGGATGGTCTGCCCCGCTTTGGCTTGCCCCTCTGTGCTTGATTAGTACTTTTGTAAGACGAGGCTGAGGATGACAAGGAGGCTTCGGATTCTGTTCTAACAATATTATTGTTGTAGTTAGTATTTCTAGGAAAATTTTGTCTATTCCTTTTTTGCCAGTTCATTTTATTCCATTTGTAAGCTGTACCGCTTGCAAAGGCTAATCTATCTTTCATATATTTAAAGTCCTTTTTACCAATGATTTCTTTGTTAAATCGTTCTAGAAATTGAGTTAACTCTTGCTCTTTTCTAATAAAATCCGTAGTTTGTGAAGCTGGTTTGTTGGTTTGAAGCAAACCAATCTCCTTGTCAACCTCTTCTAAGTCTTTTGAATATTTGTTTTTCAAAAGTTGCATCATTTTTGCTGAGCAGGCTGTGAGATTATTTTCCCACTGTTCACGGAAAATAGGGTCAAGAATTTCAAACGAAGGAAAAACCTGGATACGCAAACCAATTGGGTTGACTTCATCTCTTAGGTATTTATCAAAATACGTATAGTTGTTGAAGGGATGGTTGTGCCCTCACAGTCATTGCTGGTAGCAATTGACATTGAGGCACTCTATTCCTCAATACCTCATACTCGAGGTCTTGAGGTGGCGTCCTCCTTCCTCCGAGAACAGGAGCGCTCCAATTGGGTTCGTACTGATTTTGTATTGCAACTTCTTGAGTTCATTCTGAACTCAAATTTATTTACCTTTAACGACGAAACATTCCTCCAGGTGCAGGGGGTAGCGATGGGGACGGCATGTGCCCCATCGTATGCCAACCTGTACCTGGGGGGATGGGAGCGCTACCTGTTCTCGGACGAGGAGGCGTCACCCTTTTTCGAATATATTCTCTTTTGGAAGAGATATATTGATGACGTCCTGGTGGTGTGGACGGGATCGTATGAACAGCTCATGGAGTTCATGCATTTCATTTCAGTTAATCAATTTAACCTAAAGTTTACCATGCAGCACAGCAAATCGGTGATCTCTTTCTTAGACACCTACATACACCTATCTCCCGATGGAACCTTATTCACTTCCCTGTACCGTAAGGATACAGCCGGTAACACCATTCTGCACTTTCAGAGTGGCCATCCTAAACCACTAGTACGTAACATTCCTTATTGTCAATATTTAAGGATCCGCCGTAACTGCGGGAGGGAGGAGGACTTTGAGAGGGAGGCAGGGGCCCTGAAAAAACGACTCAAATTGAGGGGGTACAGCAATAGGGTTCTAAAAAAAGCCTATCAGAAGGCCAAATCACAAAACAGAGAGGACCTCATTTACACTCCTAAAAAACAGGAACCCTCTCCCACTACCAAAATGATAACTACCTATAACAGTCATCATCAAGAAATCCGTTCCATTTTGTCCAAAAACTGGCATTTTCTAACTGATGATTTAACAATATCTAAGTATGTCAGACCTAGACCAGAACTGGTCTTTAGAAAGGCCAAATCCCTGGGCGACTCACTTGTTCATAGTCACTATAGGCCTCCCGCCCCTATGGATCCTGAAAGTAAACTAGGGACACATAGGTGTGGAGTTTGTGATCAATGCCCGTGGGTAAGGGAGGGCAACACTCTTCCCCTGCCACGTGGAGGAACCTTAAGGCCTAAATTCTCAGCTACATGTCAGACCGAGGGGGTTGTTTACCTAGCCACATGTAGATGTGGAGCTTTCTATATAGGGAAAACAAAAAGAAAATTTTGGCAAAGGATATACGACCATCTGTATTATCTAGAAGTAGGACTTATATTTACCCCTATATGCAAACATGTTGGTCTCAACCACAGTTTCGACCCCCATATGGTCTCCTTCTCGGTCTTAGAAGTGATAAACAGCAACCCACGAGGTGGTAATACCGACAAGATCATCCTCCAGAGGGAGGCAAAATGGATCTTTAACCAACAGGCCACAAAATGGCCGGGTTTGAACACAGCAGTGTCATATAAACCATTTCTCTGAATATATTTCCTGAAATATCCTCCTCTATATGAAATATCTATTTTTCCTTCTTTTCCCTTTCCCTTTCCCCCCCCCCTTTTTTTTTTTTTTTTTCCCTCATTTATTACAAGTCTACCCAAAAAAATAACGTGGGTTATACTCACACGTCCTTTAATGTTTTAATGTTTAATCATTAATATTTATTATTTAATTTTTTTCCTTCTAACATTTTTGGTTTAGTTAGCAAAATATCTTTTGCTAATAGTTTATAATTATGGTCTCAATTATTGGTATACCATGAATGAGAGATATTTCTCTTGCCAACTCAGCATATAGGGATTAACAACGTTTATTTAGTTGGTCCCTTGTAAGCAGTTTTTTTTCTTTGTTGTCTAGTAATGTGGGATTTATTAACAACCTATTATGTGTTTTTTTCTCTATTTTGTTCTATAGGGTTCTGCTGATGTCGGGTTGTCCTAATGTGAGCCCGGTCGTTTATGAGCTTTCCCCACATTGGGTGGATTCGGGCGCAAAGCAGAGGAGATACGCCCCCTCACGGGCGTTTGCTCCTCTCCCAATAATGGGATTAGTGCGCACCGCCTCCCTGGCTGCAGTACCATCTTCTGCCACTCCGGTAGTGACGCAGATGCATTGCGCCCGCACCGGAAGTGACGTTATGACGCTGCTAGCGTCGCATTTCCGGTGGGATCTCTTCCTATTTAATAGCCCACGAGGCGAGCACGCCGACAGCAGCGGCAAACTGTGCCGCAGGCATCGGCACTCGGACCTCCATGCGGTATCTACCTCTAATATAGGTGAGCAACAACAACAAAGGAACTTTGATTTGCTACATAGTAATCCCTTTTTTTTTTTTTTTTTTTTTTTTTTTTTTTTGGCTGTTTAGCCACAATATTTTCCTAATATTGTTCTTTTTTTATATTTTGTTCCTATACCAGCTTTGCAGAGCTATCTGGGCTGATACATTTTACCCTTTACTACCGTGCCAATTTTTGTCAGCACCTCCATATTAATATATGGGGGGCATCCATCTGCACTGAATAATGAGATAAACAATCATTGGGGTATACTTGGAAGAGGTCCGATCCACCCTATATCATCAGAGGGACCCTGATCCCTCTGTAGGATTTGTTGGAGGAAGGCTCTGTTTGTCCCGGCTCGCATTGGACGATTTGGGCATCTTGAACCCCTTTTCCCAGCTAACCTACAATATGACCTAGGTGAGCAAGTTAACATATTAATATATCCTTGTATACCTGCCTTGATACTAACTGTCAAAGGCATAGTTTGTTGACTATATGTACACATGATGTGTTCCTTTATAATTTTTGTTTTTTCTTCTTTTCTGTTAATATCTACATCAGAGGCCATTGTTGCCTAGAACTTTTTTGGTTCCTGAAGAAGCTAATTGTTTCAATCAGGCGAAACGCGTCGAACCAACCATAGCCACATCTCAATGTTACTACATGGATAAGTCAAGTTTGTGATACATATGCCAAATATGTCCATGTATTTCTGTGTATGTTTTTAATGATGTATTGTCTTTTTGAATAAAATATTATATTTTTAATCCCTTTGTTGTTCACTACATCACCAGCCCTTCAAAGTCCATTTCCCCCTCCTACTGGGAGTATCACCTGGGCCTCTATCCCACAACCCGGTGATTGCATGGTAATTCCATCTCCTTGTTCCCTACTCTTTGATATATCTTACAATTAGGATGCGGGCTCGGTAGTAAGGTCTATGATCAACTGTATTTCTCTATTTTCCCAAATTGATATTTTCCCGGGGTGAAGAACCCACTAACTATACAGTGTGATCTTTAACTAGTTTCATCACTTGGAATTTGTTTCCATCCTTGTTTATCTCTTTGCTGAAATACATTTATATGTACCAGAAAGTCGACTCAGGGAATTCCCTGATCTCAGACAATCTGGTACATCTATCTATCTTTGACCCATGTGTGGTTTAAAATTATTGGTCTCCTCCTCATACATTGCGGATGAGACTATATACACATATATACACATGGTGTACAAAATTAAGTTTACTAATTTCTAAAAATTTTGGTAATTGATGTTAATATGCAGAGTTTCTTTAGGCAAGTTAACATATATATATGTACTAAATATCTCTCATTCAGGCTAAAACCTTATTTACAATTTTGGTAGCCCTTTTTTCCCCCCCTCCCCTTTCCCTCCCCTTTTTTTTTTTTTTTTTTTCTCTTTTTTTCTTTTTTTTCTCTTTCTTTCTTCCGTTCTATATAGAGAGGGACTTTCTTCTTAACATTTATCATGGCACAATTAACAGGTCCTGCCTGGGAGAAATTCTTGGATTCTATTCAGCAGACATGTACAACATACGCCCCTAATGATATAACTATGGAGGTATATTTCCAAAAATTAAAGAAACTTATGGAACGCAAGTCCAACTTGGGTTGGCACATCAGGTATTTTGATAAATACCTAAGAGATGAAGTCAACCCAATTGGTTTGCGTATCCAGGTTTTTCCTTCGTTTGAAATTCTTGACCCTATTTTCCGTGAACAGTGGGAAAATAATCTCACAGCCTGCTCAGCAAAAATGATGCAACTTTTGAAAAACAAATATTCAAAAGACTTAGAAGAGGTTGACAAGGAGATTGGTTTGCTTCAAACCAACAAACCAGCTTCACAAACTACGGATTTTATTAGAAAAGAGCAAGAGTTAACTCAATTTCTAGAACGATTTAACAAAGAAATCATTGGTAAAAAGGACTTTAAATATATGAAAGATAGATTAGCCTTTGCAAGCGGTACAGCTTACAAATGGAATAAAATGAACTGGCAAAAAAGGAATAGACAAAATTTTCCTAGAAATACTAACTACAACAATAATATTGTTAGAACAGAATCCGAAGCCTCCTTGTCATCCTCAGCCTCGTCTTACAAAAGTACTAATCAAGCACAGAGGGGCAAGCCAAAGCGGGGCAGACCATCCTCAAGGGGAGGACTGAACCGCATGGACTTCCAACAGCAAAAACCTCAAAAAAGGTCGGTGTCGCCACATGAAACGACACCGAAACCTAAACAGCTTCCCCATACTGATAGGGGCTTAACAAATATATATGGGTCTAGAACAGAGCATAATCAGTACTCTATGTTCAATACAGAGATGGACCCGTCTCAAACATCTTCCAACACTGGAACCAAACCTAAAAATAAACAAACAAGTTTACCTATTGAGGCCCCTTTAGGCCTTATCCCAGCTCCTGCAGGTCCCAACGGACAGCAGGCGCTGGGAAACAAGAAAACAGGTACATTGGACATACACCTGATAAAACCGGCACCTCCCCTCTCGGATTAGATGTTGTCAACTTATCATCTCGGCAACTAACTGCTGATGAACTGGACATTCTTAGGCTGGGGTTAGGCTTCTGTCCACTAGAAAGGGTCAATAAATTTGAAATCACAAAGGACCTCCATCTTTTCGCGAGAAATCTCACCTATAAATACTTATTCGATAAGAATCAAAAGAAACGCGATAAAGATGGAACACACGAGGATCCCTACAAAGGTTTCAAAATCAATGATTTTAAAATGCTAAAAATATTGATCCAACTTCTAGATGAAAGTGGAGGACCTATAAATGACCCTGATTCTCCACCTTCATCTGATGAGGAACCTGAGCCCCCCTCTGAACCCCAATTTAGAGCCAAATCTACTAATTTTCCAAGTCTACAAACTTGCCCAGCAGTCTGGGCCTTTCTGAAGCAAACAACAAAGGACTTTGAAAACCTTGTCCCCTCCTCCCATCTCGAGTCCAATCTGTCCCCCCCGCAGCGGCGAGCTCTTGATCGCTTGATCCATGACGACCACATTGTCATCAAACCCTCGGACAAGGGTGGCAATGTGGTCGTCATGGATCGTGATCAATATATTGATATGTGTATGGCCATCCTCTCCAATGAGGAGTGGTATTCTAGGGTGTCTGAGACATTGATCACCACAAAAAATGCTGAGTTTCATGCCTTAATTTCTAATGCTGCTTACAACAATGTGATTGACAAAGAGTTATTTGAATATTTATTTGTTAAATGGCCGATTACGCCTACATTTTACTCCATCCCCAAGATCCATAAGAAAACCGTCCCACCACCAGGACGTCCAATTGTATCTGGTATTGGCAGCATATCGGAAATGGCAAGCCGGTATGTTGACAGTCAACTGCGCCCATTGGTGGCCAGTCTACCATCCTACTTAAAAGACACGGTAGAACTACTCAAAGTTGTTGAAGGGATGGTTGTGCCCTCACAGTCATTGCTGGTAGCAATTGACATTGAGGCACTCTATTCCTCAATACCTCATACTCGAGGTCTTGAGGTGGCGTCCTCCTTCCTCCGAGAACAGGAGCGCTCCAATTGGGTTCGTACTGATTTTGTATTGCAACTTCTTGAGTTCATTCTGAACTCAAATTTATTTACCTTTAACGACGAAACATTCCTCCAGGTGCAGGGGGTAGCGATGGGGACGGCATGTGCCCCATCGTATGCCAACCTGTACCTGGGGGGATGGGAGCGCTACCTGTTCTCGGACGAGGAGGCGTCACCCTTTTTCGAATATATTCTCTTTTGGAAGAGATATATTGATGACGTCCTGGTGGTGTGGACGGGATCGTATGAACAGCTCATGGAGTTCATGCATTTCATTTCAGTTAATCAATTTAACCTAAAGTTTACCATGCAGCACAGCAAATCGGTGATCTCTTTCTTAGACACCTACATACACCTATCTCCCGATGGAACCTTATTCACTTCCCTGTACCGTAAGGATACAGCCGGTAACACCATTCTGCACTTTCAGAGTGGCCATCCTAAACCACTAGTACGTAACATTCCTTATTGTCAATATTTAAGGATCCGCCGTAACTGCGGGAGGGAGGAGGACTTTGAGAGGGAGGCAGGGGCCCTGAAAAAACGACTCAAATTGAGGGGGTACAGCAATAGGGTTCTAAAAAAAGCCTATCAGAAGGCCAAATCACAAAACAGAGAGGACCTCATTTACACTCCTAAAAAACAGGAACCCTCTCCCACTACCAAAATGATAACTACCTATAACAGTCATCATCAAGAAATCCGTTCCATTTTGTCCAAAAACTGGCATTTTCTAACTGATGATTTAACAATATCTAAGTATGTCAGACCTAGACCAGAACTGGTCTTTAGAAAGGCCAAATCCCTGGGCGACTCACTTGTTCATAGTCACTATAGGCCTCCCGCCCCTATGGATCCTGAAAGTAAACTAGGGACACATAGGTGTGGAGTTTGTGATCAATGCCCGTGGGTAAGGGAGGGCAACACTCTTCCCCTGCCACGTGGAGGAACCTTAAGGCCTAAATTCTCAGCTACATGTCAGACCGAGGGGGTTGTTTACCTAGCCACATGTAGATGTGGAGCTTTCTATATAGGGAAAACAAAAAGAAAATTTTGGCAAAGGATATACGACCATCTGTATTATCTAGAAGTAGGACTTATATTTACCCCTATATGCAAACATGTTGGTCTCAACCACAGTTTCGACCCCCATATGGTCTCCTTCTCGGTCTTAGAAGTGATAAACAGCAACCCACGAGGTGGTAATACCGACAAGATCATCCTCCAGAGGGAGGCAAAATGGATCTTTAACCAACAGGCCACAAAATGGCCGGGTTTGAACACAGCAGTGTCATATAAACCATTTCTCTGAATATATTTCCTGAAATATCCTCCTCTATATGAAATATCTATTTTTCCTTCTTTTCCCTTTCCCTTTCCCCCCCCCTTTTTTTTTTTTTTCCCTCATTTATTACAAGTCTACCCAAAAAAATAACGTGGGTTATACTCACACGTCCTTTAATGTTTTAATGTTTAATCATTAATATTTATTATTTAATTT
Organism: Pelophylax lessonae; assembly: GCF_965119305.1. NCBI lineage: Eukaryota > Metazoa > Chordata > Amphibia > Anura > Ranidae > Pelophylax > Pelophylax lessonae. The sequence continues at coordinate 11,981,354 of NC_138776.1, read as the reverse complement.
TTTTCCTTCTAACATTTTTGGTTTAGTTAGCAAAATATCTTTTGCTAATAGTTTATAATTATGGTCTCAATTATTGGTATACCATGAATGAGAGATATTTCTCTTGCCAACTCAGCATATAGGGATTAACAACGTTTATTTAGTTGGTCCCTTGTAAGCAGTTTTTTTTTCTTTGTTGTCTAGTAATGTGGGATTTATTAACAACCTATTATGTGTTTTTTTCTCTATTTTGTTCTATAGGGTTCTGCTGATGTCGGGTTGTCCTAATGTGAGCCCGGTCGTTTATGAGCTTTCCCCACATTGGGTGGATTCGGGCGCAAAGCAGAGGAGATACGCCCCCTCACGGGCGTTTGCTCCTCTCCCAATAATGGGATTAGTGCGCACCGCCTCCCTGGCTGCAGTACCATCTTCTGCCACTCCGGTAGTGACGCAGATGCATTGCGCCCGCACCGGAAGTGACGTTATGACGCTGCTAGCGTCGCATTTCCGGTGGGATCTCTTCCTATTTAATAGCCCACGAGGCGAGCACGCCGACAGCAGCGGCAAACTGTGCCGCAGGCATCGGCACTCGGACCTCCATGCGGTATCTACCTCTAATATAGGTGAGCAACAACAACAAAGGAACTTTGATTTGCTACATAGTAATCCCTTTTTTTTTTTTTTTTTTTTTTTTTTAGCCACAATATTTTCCTAATATTGTTCTTTTTTTATATTTTGTTCCTATACCAGCTTTGCAGAGCTATCTGGGCTGATACATTTTACCCTTTACTACCGTGCCAATTTTTGTCAGCACCTCCATATTAATATATGGGGGGCATCCATCTGCACTGAATAATGAGATAAACAATCATTGGGGTATACTTGGAAGAGGTCCGATCCACCCTATATCATCAGAGGGACCCTGATCCCTCTGTAGGATTTGTTGGAGGAAGGCTCTGTTTGTCCCGGCTCGCATTGGACGATTTGGGCATCTTGAACCCCTTTTCCCAGCTAACCTACAATATGACCTAGGTGAGCAAGTTAACATATTAATATATCCTTGTATACCTGCCTTGATACTAACTGTCAAAGGCATAGTTTGTTGACTATATGTACACATGATGTGTTCCTTTATAATTTTTGTTTTTTCTTCTTTTCTGTTAATATCTACATCAGAGGCCATTGTTGCCTAGAACTTTTTTGGTTCCTGAAGAAGCTAATTGTTTCAATCAGGCGAAACGCGTCGAACCAACCATAGCCACATCTCAATGTTACTACATGGATAAGTCAAGTTTGTGATACATATGCCAAATATGTCCATGTATTTCTGTGTATGTTTTTAATGATGTATTGTCTTTTTGAATAAAATATTATATTTTTAATCCCTTTGTTGTTCACTACATCACCAGCCCTTCAAAGTCCATTTCCCCCTCCTACTGGGAGTATCACCTGGGCCTCTATCCCACAACCCGGTGATTGCATGGTAATTCCATCTCCTTGTTCCCTACTCTTTGATATATCTTACAATTAGGATGCGGGCTCGGTAGTAAGGTCTATGATCAACTGTATTTCTCTATTTTCCCAAATTGATAATTAATAATGATGATAATAATATAAATAATGATTACAGATTAAACATTAATAATAATAATAATAATAATACAAATAATGATAGAAAATTATTCTAAAATATTATTAGTTCTGTAATGATGCGGATTATTGTTTTATTAAGAACAAAAATATAATACATTTAAAAAAAAAAACACTTAAAAACAAATAATAATAAATTAAAAATCCTCATTTGAAACATAAGAGTAATAATTAAAATGATGATTTATAATAATAATCGTAAAAAAAATAAAAATAAATGAATGACAATAATAATTAAAAGTATAAATAAGAAACAATATTGTCACCATATTAGTTCTGATCGGATAATAATGAGTGTCTCCCTCTCCGCTCTCCGCGCAGCCTCCCCGTGTCTCTGAACGTCACTTCCGGTAATTTTCTGATGGGTACGCTGACATGACACCTGCCACCAGGGGGCGCAGCTTCCCCAACTTCCCCATCATACAGGTGTTCCGTGAAAATTCCCTACCATCGTCACTTTCGGTGTGAGTACGTCGGAACCCGCTGTATACACCCACATCCTCCTCACACATCACTTCGCCCGGCCGGAGCTTTATGGTAATAACAGGAAGGACTCTATAGTGATCGCACTGTATAGGAAGTGCTGGCCTCTAGTGGCACCCGAGATAAGTGCAGTCAATGAAATGTCAACAGAAGAAATACAGAGGAGACTTCTACTCACCGAATACAGAGAAACATTTCATTATACTATTATTGATATTGTTATAATTATCATTGTTATTATAAATTGTATTAATATTTACAATAATTATTATTGTAAATACTATTATAATTAGTATTAAATCTAAATAAATAAACTAATAATAAAACATATTATTAAATTTTATTAATATTATACTAATATAAAATATAATATCATGTATGAATAACAATCAGGAAAATATATAAAATAATATGTAATAATAAAATTAATAATTATAAAATATGATCCGCTATAATAATATATATATAAATTCTGTCTGATGCGGCCATTTAATTTTCTCGGTCTGTAAAGGGTTTTTATTGCCCCCATGACTCCATTCTGCTCCTAAACTCTCCTATAATATATATTACACCCAATAGGAAACATTCCACTTTGGTGAACATATAAGCAGTATTCCATGTTATATAATACGATCCTTTCCACATCTGCTCCCAAACAGCCAGTCAGAACACAGATCAGCCAATCAGATTGAAGCAGCTGCAGGACAAACCAATGAGAGGCTGCGGGCTGTTTACATGCACAGGCTCTATGATTTCTCAGTGGTGGTCACATGACCTGTCTGCAGCCTATAAATAGGAGAGCACTGGGAGAATTTGGCAGTTGGCTCTTGGACTGCACAGAAGAAGCATCTCTCTTGCAGAGCTCCTGAGTGATTGAATTGTATTTCATCACATTATTTCCAGTAATTGGAATTGAGTCAATTTATTGATTGGTATTATTTGTCAGATACTAATCTTTCATTAATAGTAATTGGCATTTCCTGTCAGTTATTCTTTTCAAACAAAAATGACGTGTAAAATCCTTACCGTCATTCTTATGCTGTTTCTCCCTTGGGGAGTAGACAGAAATACCATCATACAATCCCCAGAGGTCCACATGGATCAGAATGAGGGGATTGTGGAAACAACACAGCAGCCAGCGGAGATTCCGCTGATTTTTAGAATTTTGTACCCATGGGCTGTACCCAGAGATGTCATCAGAGAGTCCCCAGAGACTCGCATTGAGGAGCCCAGAAATGTCATCAGAAGGTCCCAAGAGACCAGCATGGAAGAGGAGGAAGAAGTTGTGGAAACAACACAGCAGCCAGCAGAGATTCTGCTGATTTTTAGAATTTTGTACCCATGGGCTGTACCCAGAGATGTCATCAGAGAGTCCCCAGAGACTCGCATTGAGGAGCCCAGAAATGTCATCGGAGGGTCCCCAGAGACCCGCATGGAAGAGGAGGAAGAAGTTGTGGAAACAACACAGAAGCCAGCAGAGATTCCGCTGATTTTTAGAATTTTGTACCCATGGGCTGTACCCAGAGATGTCATCAGAGGGTCCCCAGAGACTCGCATTGAGGAGCCCAGAAATGTCATCGGAGGGTCCCCAGAGACCCGCATGGAAGAGGAGGAAGAAGTTGTGGAAACAACACAGCAGCCAGCGGAGATTCCGCTGATTTTTAGAATTTTGTACCCATGGGCTGTACTCAGAGACGTCATCAGAGGGTCCCCAGAGACCCGCATTGAGGAGCCCAGAAATGTCATCGGAGGGTCCCCAGAGACCCGCATGGACGAGGAGGATGGGAACATGAAGAGGACGGAGCAGCCAGTGGAGGAAACAGTAAGAGGAATTGAAAATGACCCTCCAGAATCCATCAGCTGGTTTTCATTCCTGACCTGCACTCCATATTGGTTTAGGTGGGCAGTCCAGATAGGTATTCTCATTCTGAAGTACATCCTGCACCAAAATTACCTGGCCAGAATGTTAGGATACTATTTGATGTTCCTGGAGCTGAGTGCATTAATTTATCTACTGATCGATATCTGGAACAGCGAGGGGACAATCTATGAGACCATAATTCTACCCCAGCTTACAAATGCTAGGGATTGGTACCTCTGGCTGGTCGCCGGACTCTGGTCAGTCTGGTCCGAGGGGTGGGTGGTCTTAGAGAACACAGTCCCACCCCTGCTTATAAATATTGTTGCTGAGCATCGGTCAGAATGCTTTCTGGGGCTTATTACCATGCTGCTGGTACTGCTCCTAATATATTTCAAGCCATTCTACCGACTGTTCCAACCAACAAGTAGCAACATCACCCTATCACCGAGTGACGTCATTCTACCAGCAAGTGATGACACCATCCCACCACTGAGTGACGTCATTCTACCAGCAAGTGATGACACCATTCCACTAACATGTGATGTAATTCTACAAGCAAGTGATGACATCATCCAACCAACAAATGAAAGTGCGGATATCACCATGGAGGAGACTGACTTTCCCATTCGCAGAGTCGCACCTCCTCGGGATTACCTCCGTGCTCGGCTACGCCAGAAAATGAAGAAGCGCAAACCACATATGGTGGTCAGGCACGAAAAAAAACGGCCACGAAAGAGTGACATCCTCCCACTGAGTGATGTCAGCATTCCACCAAGTATCAATGCAGAGAGCACTATGGAGGAGACTGACTTTCTCATTCCCAGAGTCGCACCTCCTAGGTATAACATCCATGCTCACCTATGGTATATATTACACCAACCAACGAATAATAACATCACCCTACCAAGGAATGACCGTATCCCATCATTGAGTGATGACAACATTTCACCACCAAGGTCTGACAAGGTCCAAGAAAAGACGATACCGAGTGTCTCTTCCAGCGTCATTCCTTCAACACCTGACAACAGCATTCCATCTATGGATAACACTAGGCCATGGAGTGATGAGATCCTACCAACCAAATACATAACCCCATCAATGAATCCCGGCATTAGGCCACAAAGTAGTACATTTACTGCCCATCCCAGTGTCGCACGGCGTAGTAGCTCTGTCAGCTCTGCACAATTGAATTCTGGCATTAGTCAACAAAGGGCAACACTGCCTGTTGATCCCAGCGCCAAAAGTCTTAGTAATAAAACCCGTCTTCACCTACGGGAATTATTCCGGCTAGTGAAGAAGCGCAAGAAGACCAAGGAGGACTGCCAGGAGCCTTAAACCCGAATCATACTTTTCATAGCGCTCCAGCACTATGGTGTCCCAGAGCTGCTGCCAGCTTAGGCTAAGTGGCTTCCAGTTATCAATCTCCGGCCAATTTAATTGACTGGGCCAAGGTGACATCAGTCCCGTACAGGCGTAAGATTTTAGATATCTCGGCATTGCCGAAGTGGTGAATTAACCTGCATGGGCACACTTAGTTAGTTATATTATAAATATATTATATATTAATAGTTATACTAAGACAAAATGTTAAAAATAAGTTAGGATAGGTATTTAGTTATTTACTTCGTTTAGTTAGTTTACTAAGACAAAACATTAGAAAATAAAGTTGTTTGTTAGTTATACTTAGATAAAAAAGTTTTAAAAAATGTTACGTAGTTAGTTAAGTTACTTAGTTTTAGTTCAGTTAGTTAGTTATACCAGATAAAAAAAAGTGGAGTGGAGTAGGGAAAGGCCAGAGAGGGAATACTTTGGCTCAGTTAATTGTGGACGGATTTATAACCAGAGACATCACCTGCTGGTTCATTAAGCCCTGTTCTCACAGGTGTAAAAGCACGATTTACACGCACTTCGCCGTGTCGCGCATAGATTCTTTGTGCGTTTGTCAAACCAAAGAACTTTAACCACTTCCTGCCTGCATGCCATCAAATAACGGCAGAGCGGAGCGGCGCTGCTCTCGTTCTGGGATGATGTCATATGATAGCGTCCAGTTTAGCCTCGATCGATTGCGCGATGTTCCAGGGACACGGCCCGACCACAATCTCAGCAGAGAGCCGTGGCTGCGGCTCATTAACCATAAAATCGGCTGTGTCCAATCACAGCCAACCTCATGTAAACAAGGAAGTGCCGTTTATCGGCTTTTCCTTTCTCACACTAACAGAGTGTGAGGTGAGGAGAGCTGATAAGCAGCATCTCCTCACAGGGAAGACTTGTAAAGGTAATCAGGGCCCTGATTACCATGCAGCCTCAACAGTGCCCATCAGTGATGCCTTTCAGTGCCATTTATAAGTGTCCATTGGTGCCGCCTATTAATGCCACCTTTTATTGTCATAAGCTCTGAAGACCCAATCCCTCTAACCTGCAGACAGGTTCTCTTAGAAATCCTAAAGGGATAATCCTACTTTCCAAAGTGGGGGCGTCTGTTGACCTTTATGAACACATGATCAGCAAGTTTCTCGGATGCTCAGGTAAGAGACGTGGTGCTCAGGGGCTACAAGCGGGACTTCCTCTCTCTGCCCCCACCCCGCTTCGTGTTGGCAGGTTGGACAACACGGAGCGGGGTGGGGGGTTGGGGGCTGGGAGCGGAGCTTCAGCTTGTAGCCCCTGCCCACTTACCTGAGCATAAGAGAAACTTGCTGACTAGGTGTCCACAAAGCTCAGGAGACCTTTGGGACGTCCCTTCAGGATGTTTGTCAGGACCTGTCTGCAGGCTTGGGAGATTAGGTAACCAATGCTTGTGACTAAACTGGGCCCCTGGCCCAGGATTGGCCTTGTAGGTTGAAGCCTTGAAGAAAAGAAAGGAATTCTTCTTGTCTTTACAGGTGGGAGCAATCTTCCCAGCTAAAGGCCTAGCCTTGTTCTGCTTGGGCCTATGATTTCTCTTTCCACCTGTGACGTCTTTTATGAAGATGTCTAAAGAGGTACCAAAGAGACGTTCACCATTAAAATGGCACCATTCTGAATGGCACCCCAAACGCGGAGTGATTTTTGTCGTAATAGTAATACAATACGCCAGTAACGTCCTTTATGAAGCTGTCCTAGAGTTGGGTTAGAGGCACCAAAGAGATGTTCACCATCAGAAGAAAAATGAAGAGCAAACATTTTTTACATCACTGCTTCACAGCAATATATACAATGTTCTCTGTATATTGGGGGTCACCCCCCATCATATCTGTATATAGAATATTCTCTCATCCATCCCTAACAACAGGAGTTATCCCAGGGTTGGATTGGGTTGGGGGAATGGAAGAGACCTTCACCATAAGAAGACATGAGCAGGAAGCGTTTTTCACATTGCTGCTCTACAGACCAACATTTCAGACAAAGAAACCTCCTCATATTCACAGACAGGACACTCCTGCAGGAAATAAGATGGACAACATCAAGGAACCCGGCCACGTAATAATGTAGAGTTGAAGGCATCATCTCTAAGCTCTATTGGACATCATTGATTTACCCTGCTCAGCGGGGGCGGCCTTATATAACAGAGGCCGCATACGGGCAGCACAGAGGCTTAGTGGTTAGCCTTGCAGTACTGGGGTCCTTGGTTCAAATCAAGAACAGGACGTTATCTGCATGGAGTTTGCATGTTCTCCCTGTGCTTGCGTGGGTTTCCTCCGGGTACTCCGGTTTCCTCCCACACTCCAAAGACATGCTACATTTGGGTTGGTGGTGCAGTGGTAAGCAGGAGGCGTTTTTCATATTGCTGCTCCACAGACCAAGTTTTCAGACACTTCTGCAGGAAATAGGAAGGACAACCCGTCCACCTAATAATGTAGAACTGAAGGCATCAGCCCTGATCTCTATTGGACATCATTGATTTACCCTGCTCAGCGGGGGCGGCCTTATGTTACAGAGGCCGCATATGGGCAGCACAGAGGCTTAGTGGTTAGCCTTGCAGTACTGGGGTCCTTGGTTCAAATCCAGAACAGGACGTTATCTGCATGGAGTTTGCATGTTCTCCCTGTGCTTGCGTGGGTTTCCTCCGGGTACTCCGGTTTCCTCCCACACTCCAAAGACATGCTACCTTGCGTTGATGGTGCAGTGGTAAGCATAGCTGCTTTTCAAGCAGCTGACAGCTGAGCCGGGTTCGATTCCCGGCCAACGCAATCGCCATGATATCTGCCTCACCTTCTAAGTGCATTGAGTTCCCCAGGGGGAAAGCGCTATACACATTAGGTGTTGAGTATATATCAAAGGTGGAATATAATTTAAACCAAAACTAATGAAGTAAATGTGTCGTATGTTTGTATAGGTTTTAGTAAACATTATTGAATAACAGATTTCTTGCAGGTGGGTGTGCAGGTAAGTATAGGCATGTTTGTTATTTTAATACAAATAAAATAAAAGGTTTACAACCCCTTTAACAAAAAAATATGTAGCAGAAAACATATTGGCCTAATGATGAAGAAATTACATTTTTTATTGGATATGTTTTATAGCAGAAAGTAAAACATTTTTATTTATTTTTTTTCAATTGTTTAGCAAAAAATAACCAAATAAATACCACCAAAATATATCTCTATCTGTCTCAAAACAATGTTATCAAAAATGATTTTGACCCCAGATCTCTCCATAAAGAGGACCTGTCACCCTTATTTCTATTACAAGGGGTGTTTACATTCCCTGTGATAGGAATAAAAGTGTTCAATAAATAGAGAAAGAAAGAAAGAAAGAAAGAAAGAAAGAAAGAAAGAAAGAAAGAAAGAAAGAAAGAAAGAAAGAAAGAAAGAAAGAAGGGGAAAGAAAGAAAGAAGGGGAAAGAAGGGGAAAGAAAGAAAGGTTAAGAAGATATTTGGGGTCTTTTTGACCCCAGATCCCTCCATAAAGAGGACCTGTCATCCTTATTTCTATTACAAGGGATGTTTACATTCCCTGTGATAGGAATAAAAGTGAGAAAGAAAGAAGGAGAAAGAAAGAAAGAAAGGTTTAGAAGAGATTTGGGGTCTTTTTGACCCCAGATCTCTCCATAAAGAGGACCTGTCATCCTTATTTCTGTTACAAGGGATGTTTACATTCCCTGTAATTGGAATAAAAGTGTTCAATAAATATAGAAAGAAAGAAAGAAAGAAAGAAAGAAAGAAAGAAAGAAAGAAAGAAAGAAAGAAGGAGAAAGAAAGAAAGGTTTAGAAGAGATTTGGGGTCTTTTTGACCCCAGATCTCTCCATAAAGAGGACCTGTCATCCTTATTTCTATTACACGGGGTGTTTACATTCCCTGTGATAGGAATAAAAGTGTTCAATAAATAAAGAAAGAAAGAAAGAAAGAAAGAATGATCTTTTGCATTTACTGGTAGAGGAGAGATTTGATGTCGTATTGACCCCAGGTGTCTCCATAAAGAGGACCTGTCATCCCTTATTTCTGTCACAAGGGATGTTTAAACTGCTGGCACAGTGAAAGAGAAATGTGTAAGCACTTCTCTTATGGCAAAGCTGGTAAGAGGGAGATCTTTCCCTTCTTCCCTCCTGCACACAGAGCAATAATTCTCATGCGCACAAGGCAATAGGTTGTTCCCAGGCACATCCTGCACACCCTATGCATATGCCTATGGAGGATGATCAGGTGGGGATAGTGGCAGATCCGCCAGCCTAGTAGTCACTTTGAGAAAGAACACAGTAAGGCACATGGGGGGGGGGGGATTTACTAATACTGGAGGGTGCAAAATCTGGTGCAGTTCTGCATATAAACCAATCAGCTTCCAAGTTTATTGTGAAAGCTTAACTGAATAAGCTGAAGTTAGAAGCTGATTGGTTACCATGCACAGCTGCATTAGATTCTGTCTGCTCCAGTTTTAGTAAATCTCTCCCACAGTTTTTAAAGAGCAGATAGAGAGATCCGGATCCACAATGAAGTTTTCTGTCTTTCTTCTTTCATACAAATGATACAGCTGATACAAATGATACAAATGATACAACTGATACAGATATACTGTGGCAGGACGGCCCTCCTGCGCGAACCGACGTACCTGTAGGAGGGCTCATGCTTGGGGAATCTGGGGTGCGCGATTGAACACAGCCATGGGTGTCCGCAGAACTTTTTTCAGGGGGGGGGGGCATCGTTTTAAGGTCACCCATGCTCCACCCCTTTTCAACAATGTCATGAAGGGGAGGGGCTTAGTCATTATACTTATTTTGAGTATTTCTTTTTAAAGAGCAAACAGCAGCATTTATTTTAAAGCATTTGTTAACCTAAAAAAAAAATTGATCCTGTTCCCTTAAAGCATGATATGCAGCACAGTGCTTTGCTGTGTAATGTGTCCCCTTCTATCCCCTAAAATACCTGGTTGATCCTGCCTGGCTATTTTCTCCTCTCTGCAAACTGACCACGGCAGGGGTATAACTACAGGGGTTGCAATTGCAACCGGGCCCCATGCTCCAGGGGGCCTGTACGGCTCCCCTGTATACCTGGATAGGAGGGGTGGTGGGGGCAGCATGTAGAGAAATCACTGTCCTCTTTAGCTGCAGGAGGAAAATGGAGGAGATTGGTTCCTCTGTATGCTGCCCCCGCCACTCCTCCTATCCAGTTCACTTGTGTTCTGCTGTCTCTGGGCCCCTGTGTGCTCCCCTGGTCCCCCCCACCAGGATCAGTGGGAAGAGCCCCAGGCTTGAGGATAAGGGCCCCGGCCAGGGGTCCGGGGGACCTTCATGGTTTCTTGCACCGGGGCCCTGAAGGGTCTAGTTACGCCTCTGGACCACGGTATACCATGGCTGCTGAGCCTTGACACTGTGGTCAGTTTACATGTCTCAATCATGCGCAGCCCTCCTGTCCTCCTCTGTCCTCTCTCCCCCCTCCCTCCCTGCCTGTCTGCTCCTGTCAGTGCCCCCCCCTCTCCTCCTGCTGCTGTAGTTTAATTTAAAGTTTCATATCCAGTCTACAGTCTGTTTAATAATCCTGTGTGCCCCTGTGTCTGTGTTTTATAAAAATAAGCCGTTCTTTACAAGTTTTCAGAGCGCCACTCGCCGCTCACGTGACACGTCGCCTCTCTCCTCCTCTCTTCTCCCCTTCCCCTCCTCCTCCTCCCGTCCCCACTGACATCAATGAGGAATCCTCGGCCCCGCTCGCTGCAGGAAGCTGTCAGACGGGGAGAGGAGAGAGCCGACGGGTCACGTGAGCGGCGCTCGGCCCTCTGAAAACTGGTAAAGAATGGCTTATTTTTTTTAAAACACATACACAGACACAGGGGCACACAGGATTATTAAACAGACCCGACAGGATGGTATAAAGTGTCTTAACAACCACTTGAAAGGGGAAGTTGAGATTTCAGGGGGGGGGGGCTTTTGCCCCCCCACCTTGTCCCTACCTGCGGACGTCTATGGACACAACAGGTGCAAATCAGTGGGTCTGGGGGACGCGATGTCCGCTGGGACCCGCTGATCGTTCAGTGAAGAGGCAGAATGGCAGTCTGCCTATGTAAACAAGGCAGACCGCTAGAGAGGAAGATGGAGATCTTGTGTTTCTGCTAAGCAGGAACACGGATCTCTGTCTTCTCCCAGTTAAGCCCCTCCCCCACACAGTTAGAAAGCACTCCCTAGGAGCACACTTAACCCTTTGATCGCCCCTGATGTAAACCCCTTCCCTGCCAGTGTCATTAGTACAGTGACAGTGCATTTTTTTAGCCCTGATCACTGGTCCCCAAAAAAGTGTCACTCAGAGTCGGATTTGTCCGCTGCAATGTTGGAGTCCCGTTAAAAATCACTAATCGCCGTCATTGCTAGTAAAATAAATAAATAAGTAAAAATTCCATAACTCTTTTTCCCATAGTTTGTAGACGCAATAACTTTTGCACAAACCAATCAATATACGTTTATTGGGATTTTTTTTTACCAAAAATATGTAGCAGAATACATATTGGCCTAAACTGATAAATTAATTAGATTTTTCCTTTTTTTTTTTTTTATTGGGAATGTTATATAGCAGAAAGTAAAAAATTGTTTTTTTTGTGGTTTTTTTTTCAAAATTGTCGCTCTTTTTTTGTTTATAGTGTAAAAAATAAAAACCGCACAGGTGATCAAATACCACCAAAAGAAAGTTCTGTTTGTGGGAAAAAAAGGACATCAATTTTATTTGGGTACAGCGTCGCACGACGGCACAATTGTCAGTTAAAATAACGCAGTGCCGAATTGCAACAAAATGGCCTGGTCATTAAGGGGGTAAAACCTTCCGGGGCTGAAGTGGTTAAGGAGACGTCCACATCCACCTTAGATCCAGGAAAATCTCGGGGGACAATAAGATGTAGAATGTCCCCGTTGCTGCGTGTGCTAGAAATGTCTCCACCAGCAAGAATTGGACTCGATCTGCTGTGACTCGTTGTCTGCTTGGATCAGAGGCGGGGCTTAGAGCTGCCATTTTGAAATGTCGCCGATTGTCCTTAACTGCCACAACGAGCGATACTTATCAGTGCTCTGCAGGAATCTGCACTGTCATTGTTACATTCCCCATACCAAGGGATGTGTCGGCTACTTCACAGCACACATTGATGGTATTTAAATGTTTAAAGCCCTGCTTCGGGCCGAAAAAGACATTTATTACCCCCCACACACACACACACTGCATGGGTTAAATGATCGTTAAAAGGGAACTTTTGCTTTATTTTTTTTATTGTCTCATTTTAAGGCTTTTATTTTTTTAGGTGTTTTTATGCATATTTTTGTACAAAGTTTTTAAAGTGTTTTTTTTTTTTGTTGTTGTTGTTTTTTAGAAATATGTTTATTGAAGTTTGAGATAAAATAAACATGTTGAACATGAACATAATAAAAAAATAAATAAACACCAGGGTTAGAGGTTAACCCTAGCAAAGAATAAATAAATAATAAATAAAATAAAAACAAAATAATGATAAATACACAATTAATTATAAATAATGAAATTAAATAAATACATAAAAAATAAATAACACTTTCCCTATATATAAAACATTAATACTGGCGTTGATTTACATACTATATATTTATTCTTTGTTGCTGTAACCCCTAACCCTAATCAAATAAATGATTAAATAACAAAAAAATACAGGTTTAGGGGTTAACCCTAACAAAGAATAACTAAATAAAACTAAACAATGATAAATACTATATAATTAAATTAAATAAATACTAATAAATATTAAAAATAATAATAAAAATAAAAAACAATTTCACTATAAAAATAAATAAATAAACCCCTAACCTTGGTGTTTATTTATTATTTTTATCAATTGGTGGTCAGTGGGAAGAATGCTCCTTACATTGGTGGTCAGTGGGAAGAATGCTCCTTACATTGGTGGTCAGTGGAAAGAATGTTCCTTACATTGGTGGTCAGTGGGAAGAAGGAGGAGGACACACCCAAAGAGCTCTCTCAGAGAACCAGCCCTTTTCAAGCCTGGGCCTTGCTTGCTAGCTTGGCCCAGGAACAATGCCTGATCCTGGGGGAGGTCCTGGGAGGGATCCCCCTGATGACACGGGGCCTAGTGAGGAGGAGGTGGAGGACCTGTCTGTGGGTCCAGGCCCTGGTGAGAATGCGGATGTCTTCAGCCAGAAGGTTATCAATCGTTTTAGGGCGATTGGGAGAGCTGAAGAAAAACTTAAAGTTTTGAAGGCTGAACATAAATCCTTCAGAGCCAAATACTGCCAGGCCTGGAGTAAAAATCGCACAGCCATGAAGCCTGAGCTACAGGAATTGGAGGATAAGGTAAAGAAACAATCTTTATTACTGGAAAAGTTGAAAGATAGAAGCGGAGTGTTTAAAGAAAAATTTGATAATGAGAGGAGATTTGCCAGCCAAGCATCAGCAAGTTCTGTGGATCAGCAGCCTCAGTTAATGGATGACCAGGCTCCATCTGCCTCTGCACCTCTCCCCCCATGCCAGAACTGGGAATCGCCAGCGGCAACCAGCCAGGGGGTTGAGAGTGGGCATGGATCCCTGACATTTATCCAGGAGATGGAGTCCCCCCTGAGAGCAGATAAGTTTGCATTCACTGATGATCCATCAGAAATCCCTGTGGATGGGCAGAGGAGATACAAACCAGCAAAGCCAGTATTGGTGGAGAAATCCCAGTATACCATGCTGCCATCCAACATGTCTGCCCCACCTGCTGTAGTGGATGGTGTCCCAGGTGAGAAGGAGCTTTGCCTACAGCTACCTATTGGAGATTCTGCTGTGAACACAACCAGTACAGACATGCAGGGAAAATCCCTGACCGTGAAATCCCCGGACCATCAGGTGAATGTGGATGGACCTGCATCTGACACCCCAGACATGGATTTTGCTGGTCTGGCTGAGACCAGTAGTCCCTCTGAAAGCAAAATGGCTGCCAGCTCCAAGGAGTCTGTTTCACTTTCACCAGAGCTTCCCAGTGTTTCAGGGCTGATTGCTGGTGGGGGAGGGGATCAGCATGCTGCTGTTTTTGGAATGGAAGCAGCCATGGAAGTTACCTGCAGTGTTTTACCTGCTGCTGTGCTAGAACTGAATTCCATTTCCACAGCTGAAAACCCTGTCCCAGTGGAAGAGAAGATGACAGCTGAAACTCTTACCAGTGCAGCACCAACTATGGATTCTGCTGTGAAGACAACAAATATCCCAGCAAGTATTAAAAATGACAATAATCATAAAGCAATGAATGTGGTGGGTGGTGGTGAAGGGGATAATATTGCTGGGAAAAATAGAAATGACATTTCTCCCCCTGCTCAGCAGAGGAAAGATTTATCGATTGTACAGATCAATCCCGGATCTGTACAATCGTTATCTGTTATGTCTGTGTCGGATGTTTCAAAACAAACTGATGGATTTTCTGCTGGGAGGAATGTTGGAAGCTATGCTTCAGCTTTGGGGAGTCGCACCAGGGTGGGTGGTGGGGTTTCGGTTAATAATCGCAATTCAAGGAGGTTTGTTGGGGGGTTGGTTAGTGGGTATAGGAGGAAGAATGTGGTTCAGTTGCGGTGGGAGGGCGATGGAACGCCGCCAGTAAGGGGGAGAGTGGCCGAGTTGGTCTTGGAAATGGGGTTTAAAGCCTGTGACATTTTTGCTTTGATTTGCCCGGTGGGAAGTTATGAATTTGATTTGTCGTTTGTGAAACCTGAGAGTTTGGATCTCTTTTGGGAGAGATTTAGGAGGTGCAAGGGCCTTCAGCAGTGGAGTGGTTTGGTGCCAAAGGTGATTTCAAGACAGCCTCTGATAAAGTCGGTGACCATCTTGGTGCGTAACGAATCCATACCAGAGGCTGATTTATTAGTATGGCTACGCCGATATTGCGAGGTCCTCACTCCACTGCGGAAGGTCCTTGATGAGCATGGGATATGGACAGGGGCCTGGACAGTGTCACTAAAATTGGGGGTGCTGGGCGATGTAGTTCAGCACCTTCCCTGCTCAGCCTTTCTGGGTAGGGATAGGCTGACCATTTTCTACCAAGGTCAGCCTAAGGTATGTAATAAATGTGGTGATAAAGGCCACTTTGCATCGTCCTGCACCCACAAGAAGTGCTCACTGTGCCAGGATTTAGGCCATTTGGCCAGAGAATGCACCCAGATTCGGTGCAATTTGTGCCAGCAGCTGGGTCATCCATATAGCCAGTGCCCAGAGGCACTGCATAACTTGCCAGGATTGGAGACTGAGCTGCAGAGGCTTGATAAAGAAGATGAAGCAGCTGAAGTTAGAGAGGAAATTGTTGTTGCCCCTCCTGTGTCTGTTGTGTCAGATTCTGTTTCCCCTAGTGAGGTGGTCCCTGAGTCTGTCCTTCCTGTGTCTGTTGTGTCAGATTTTGTTTCCCCTAGTGATGTGGTCCCTGAGTCTGTCCCTCCTGTTGTTCCTACATCTACTGTGCGTAGATCCTCCAGACTAGCGGAAGCTGCTGGGGGGGCGGGTATAGTGGATCTTCCCCCTCGGCCTACTCCACCTCCAGTCCCTGTCTCTAGACACCGCAAACGCGGCCAAGAGGGTGCAGGGGTGCTGGATGGTGGTGGGGTCGATGGGGTTGAGGGAGGGGTGTCCATGTCCCATGTCTCACCCTCTGTTGTGGAGGATTCGGATGAGGAGGGGTGGGAGAGGACAAGGAGGAAGAAAAAGAAAAAGAGGAAAACCAGTAAAGCGGTCGTTTCCTCCTTACAGTTAGAGCCAGGAGGGGTTCCTCTTGGCAACACATTTTCGGTTTTATCAGGGGAGGAGTTAGTATCCGATTTATCCACTTCTTTATCATCTATGGATGAGGGGGAGTCACATAGTGTAAAGAGAGCTGTTTCGGGTGATGAGAGTGTGGTGGAGGTTAAGAAACGACTACCCCAATCATCCTGATGGCAGTGCCCGCTCTGATAAAGGTGGCGACCATTAATGTCGCCAGCGTGAAATCTGCAAGAGCTCGTGATATTGCCTTATTTTTGCTCAGTGAGTTTGATGCTGAGATTTTATTTTTGCAAGAGACCTGGCTCAATACTTTGGCCGATGTCCATCTAGCAAAAAGGGAGTGGAGATGTGGTCCCTCCTTTTGGTCTCTTGCGGCTGAGCCTTGCAGCGGAGTTGCGGTTCTTTTTAAAACCGATATGGTAACGTGCCGGCGGATAATTGAGGTAGAAATGGGGAGATGCATGGTCTTAGACGTCTCTGTTAGGGGGCAGGACCTGCGCCCAGGGCCGGTGCAAGGATTTTTGCCGCCCTAGGCAAAATAAAAATTGCCGCCCCCCCCCCCCCCCCATATGACCTACCTTCACTACATCAGCCAAGAGCCAGAAGATCTCTGCATTACGCAAGTGTGAGCGCAGTGGTTGATGTAGTGAGGTGGGAAGCAGTTTAAAGGAACACTGATGGGGGGTAATTTCTGCTGTGACCTGTGTACAGTCCCCACCAACCTCAGCTTCTCCTCCCGGTTGGTGGTTGGTAATAATGCAGCTTCACCGCCATCCATGTGAATAAGGTCATGGAGACAGCCAATCACAGATCACCATCAGTCAGACGAGGTCAGCATTTGGGTAGACGGGGACACTGTCCATTATACACAGCCCCCCCATATCACACAATACAGCCCCCCCCCCCATATAATACAGCACACCTCCCATATCACACAATACAGCCTACACAAAACAACCTCCCCATATCATACAATACAGCCCCTCCATATCATACAATACAGCCCCCCCATGATACAATGCAGCCCCTTCAATATGATACAATGCAGCCCCCTCCATATGATATATGGAAGGGGCTGCATTGTATGATATGGAGGGGGCTGCATTGTATGATATGGAGGGGGCTGCATTGTATGATATGGAAGGGGCTGCATTGTATCATATGGAGGGGGCTGTATTGTATGATATGGAAGGGGCTGCATTGTATCATATGGAGGGGGCTGCATTGTATCATGGGGGGGGGCTGTATTGTATGATATAGAGGGGGCTGCTATGATACAATGCAGCCCCCTCCATATGATACAATGCAGCCCCCTCCATATGATACAATGCAGCCCCCTCCATATGATACAATGCAGCCCCCTCCATATGATACAATGCAGCCCCCCCATGATACAATGCAGGCAGCCCCCTCCATATCATACAATACAGCCCCCCCCATGATACAATGCAGGCAGCCCCCTCCATATCATACAATACAGCCCCCCCCCATGACACAATGCAGGCAGCCCCCTCCATATCATACAATACAGCCCCCCCCCCCATGATACAATGCAGGCAGCCCCCTCCATATCATACAATACAGCCCCCCCCCATGATACAATGCAGGCAGCCCCCTCCATATCATACAATACAGCCCCCCCCCCATGATACAATGCAGGCAGCCCCCTCTATATCATACAATACAGCCCCCCCCCCATGATACAATGCAGGCAGCCCCCTCCATATCATACAATACAGCCCCCCCATGATACAATGCAGGCAGCCCCCTCTATATCATACAATACAGCCCCCCCCCCCATGATACAATGCAGGCAGCCCCTCCATATCATACAATACAGCCCCCCCATGATACAATGCAGGCAGCCCCCTCTATATCATACAATACAGCCCCCCCCCCCATGATACAATGCAGGCAGCCCCCTCCATATCATACAATACAGCCCCCCCCCCTCCATGATACAATGCAGGCAGCCCCCTTTATATCATACAATACAGCCCCCCCCCATGATACAATGCAGGCAGCCCCCTCCATATCATACAATACAGCCCCCCCCCCCCCATGATACAATGCAGGCAGCCCCCTCCATATCATACAATACAGCCCCCCCCTCCATGATACAATGCAGGCAGCCCCCTCTATATCATACAATACAGCCCCCCCCCCCATGATACAATGCAGGCAGCCCCCTCCATATCATACAATACAGCCCCCCCCCTCCATGATACAATGCAGGCAGCCCCCTCTATATCATACAATACAGCCCCCCCCCATGATACAATGCAGGCAGCCCCCTCCATATCATACAATACAGCCCCCCCCCTCCATGATACAATGCAGGCAGCCCCCTCTATATCATACAATACAGCCCCCCCCCATGATACAATGCAGGCAGCCCCCTCCATATCATACAATACAGCCCCCCCCCCTCCATGATACAATGCAGGCAGCCCCCTCCATATCATACAATACAGCCCCCCCCATGATACAATGCAGGCAGCCCCCTCCATATCATACAATACAGCCCCCCCCCTCCATGATACAATGCAGGCAGCCCCCTCTATATCATACAATACAGCCCCCCCCCCCATGATACAATGCAGGCAGCCCCCTCCATATCATACAATACAGCCCCCCCCCCCAATATCATACAATGCAGCCCCCCATGTATGAAGAGTGAGGCCAGTGTCCGGGTGGGGGAGTGTACTGTGTTGTCTGTGTGAGGGGTGGGAGAGGACGGGACACACATCATCTCACCTTGCATGCTGTCCTCGGCATGTGATGGGGGATGGGAGACTGTCCGGTGTCCAGCAATCTGCTTCTGCCAGAAGTTGAACACGGAGCAGAGGGGGGGGGGCGTCTGGAGAGGCACAAGCCCAGCTCCCTGAGTGTGATTGGAGATCGGCTCCTGATCTTCTTCAAGCAGAAATCAGCTGGAGGGGCGGAGACCGGAGGGCAGTGAGCGCCGAGCTGGATCCCCAGGATTCTATGGAGGGCACTTCTGGCGCCCCGACTATTCTAATGTGCGCTCTAGACAAGTGGTGTGTGCTGCCTGGGGCTCGCTTGCTGTAGCGCTCAGGCGGCACAGCATGAGGAGTGCCACACCGGCCGGTCCACTACTGATTCGGGGTGCAGAATGGCGGCGCCCCCTGTTAAGCTGCGCCCTAGGCAGCTGCCTTAGTCGCCTTACTGGTAGCGCCGGCCCTGCCTGCGCCTCATCAATATCTATGGACCGCAGTCAAAATGGGACAGGAAATGCCTCTTCACAAAGATCAAGCCCTTCCTTTTTACATCCCAGCAGGTTGTCTTTGGAGGTGACTTTAACACCATAATTAGGCCTGAAGACAGGGGGGTCTCCATAGACAGGCTGGGTTATGATAGCGTTTTTCTTAGAGATATGGTTAGACAAGCAGGCCTGGTAGATGTGCACATTAAGCACTGCCCTGGCAGCACGGGATTCACGTTTCAGAGAGGGAATAGTCAGAGTAGGATAGACAGGTTTTTTTTAAAGGAGAACTCTGCTTTCTCGGCTCCTGAGTTGAGGGCGGTGGAGTTCTCTGACCACTGTATGCTGTCTGTGACTCTGAATGCCTCGGACACTCCACCCAGGGGAAGGGGTACCTGGAAACTGAATTCGGCTCTCCTGGAAGATGTAGAGGTAAGACAATCCTTTGAGGATTTTTTTCAGGCACAGGTTTCTATTCTGGACTTTTGCAGCAGTAAGTCAGAGTGGTGGGAGCTTGTGAAACAAAGGGCGATTGGACTTTTCAAGGCCATAAGTAAGAAGAAGCAGCTTGGTATGTATATTGCCTACCAGCATTTGCGGAGGAAGCTTGATCGTCTTGTCTCGTATGGAGGAGATCCAGGGGAGATCTCGGAGGTAAAGCTTCTTCTTAGGAAGTGTCAATACGACCGGCATGCCTCCTTGGTTCTGGAGAGAGATTATGGGAAATATCACTCGCCTGATCCTTACCAGAACTGTAAGCAAGGCATAGCAGTTAAGACGGTCATAGGTCTGAGGGATAGTACGGGTTCCCTGGTGAAGTCCAGATCAGGGATCCTGGAGATCTTCAGGTCATATTACGCAGACCTTCTGGGAAGAAAGGACCTTAGTCGGGACAGGATGGAAAGCTTTCTGGATTCTACTCCAGGATTGGGAAATGATACATTGCCTTTGATGGATTTGACAGAACCAATTTCAGCGGATGAGGTAGTTCGTGCTATAGAGAAGCTGGCTACCAAAAAGTCGCCTGGGCCAGATGGGTTGACAGCTGAATTTTACAAGTGTTTTAAGTCCATTCTGGCTCCCTTTTTAGCGGAGGTTTATAACAGCTGTTTAGAAGAGGGTTCTCTCCCTCCCTCCATGAGGCAATCCGCTGTGATTCTTCTGTCAAAAGGTAAAGACCCCTCAATAATTGAGAACTGGCGCCCCATCAGTCTTCTCAATGTTGATAGAAAGATCTTGGCAAAGATTCTTTTTTGGCGCTTGTCGTCAGTAGCAGGCGATTTGTTGTCCAATCATCAGCACTGCTCGGTCCAGGGCAGAAGTACCTTTTCAGCAATTTTAGCTGTCCGGGAGGCTTTGGAGCGATGCAGGGCTGCTGGATGGAGAAAGTACTTGCTGGCATTGGATCAGGCGAAGGCTTTTGATCGAGTCAATCATGAGTACCTGTATTTGCTACTTGGTAGATACGGCCTGCAGGGGAGGTTTATTGATTGGCTGAAAACATTATATAAAGGGGCTGAGAGCTTCCCACTTGTTAATGGTTGGGTTGGACGGCCTTTTGAGGTTGGCTCTGGTGTGCGCCAGGGGTGTCCTTTGAGCCCCCTGCTATATGTATTCGCAATCGACCCCTTCATAAGAAGGTTAGAGAGTGGATCGTTGTGTGGGGTGCCTTTGGGCATTGCTGGTGTGCCGCCTTTGAAGGTCGTGGCCTATGCCGATGATGTGTCTGTTATTATCTCTGGGATGGAGGAGGCGCAGGAGGTGGTCTCTGTGATAGAGCAGTACACTGAGGCTTCTGGCTCTAAAATCAATCATGAAAAGAGTGAAGTTTTCTGGATGGGTGAGGAGGGTGAAAGCTTCGAACTTCCGGATGCCTTCCCAGAGCCCCAGCAGGAAATTAAAGTGTTGGGCATCAAATTTGGTCCTGGTGACTATGGTCATCGAAATTGGGAAAGCAGGTTGTTGAATGCCAATGCCAAGGTGGCAAGCTGGAAGAAATGGAAACTTTCCTTGAGGGAAAGGGTTGACTTGATTAAAACTTACCTGATCCCAATCTTTTTATATGTCAGCTTTGTCTGTATCTTGCCGGAATCTCTCTATGCCAGGGTGTACAGCTGCTTTTTCCAACTGTTATGGGGAAATAGGCTGAACCTGATCAAACGCAATGTAACTTACCTGTCCAGGCGGGAGGGTGGTCTAGGAATGGTCAACCCTATAGTTTTCTTTTCTCTGCTTTTTTTAAAGTATAATCTTGGTAATATGTTAGCAGAGACCCCGCCGGGATGGGTGGGTATTTTTCAATCTTGGTTTAGGCCTTTTCTGCGATGCTGGGAAGATGGCGGGCCAGTGAAAAGTCTGAGAGTCCGACATGGCAAGCTTCCGGCTTATGTTGCCCGTGTCTGAAAATACTTAGGCAGTGGCAGGTGACAGTGGGGGATATCAAGTCCCTCCCCAGAAAGCTTCTGGAGAAGAGGATTTTGGGCTCTGCTTTCAGTGTGTCGCTGACCTTAAGGGATTGCCCAGGCCCCGTAATGAGGGAGGGGTTGCGTTTAATTAACTTAGGAAGAATCCCTTTGAAGTTTAGGGATCAAGCCTGGCTCGCTTTCCACGGAAGGCTCTATGTGAGAGGGAACCTGAAGCATCGCCCTGTGGATGATCGGGATTGTCCTAGAGCGGAGTCTGTTGGTAAAGTGGAGTCTATGGACCACTTTTTGCTCCAGTGTCCCTTTAACATAGAGGTGTATAAAAGGGTGGGGAGGGCTCTAGGCATCCCCTTTCTCTATCGCATGAGTTATGCGGAGTGGGTGTACGGGGCATTCCCGACTCGCTGGGATTTTGATTTGGATACACTTTTTCTAGTTAGTATAGTTGTCCGTTACTTCACGTGGAATGCACGGTGCCAGATTACCCTGCGGAAGAAAGTCCTCCCTGTCAAGGTGGTGGTGTACGATATTCTGGGTGAGGTTGGGAAGATTCGGGGTCTTGAGAAGGGCAGGGAGCCTCGAGCGGTCTGGATAAGGGCGTGGAGGAATATCAGACCTGCTTTTGGTGAACTGTCCATCTCTGGGTGAAAAGCTTTTTTCCTATGCTATTTCTTTCACGCCCTTAGCTTTTGTTAGTTAATATCTTCATTTTTGAAGAAGGGCTGCATGCATAATGGGAGTGGTTTTGTTTCTTGACCTCGCAGGTTTGATGTCTGGTGTGGTGGTGTGAGTCTTATTAAGATTATTTTTCCCGGTAATGATGTGTTTCATGATGTGAGTTTTGTTTTTGCTGTAAAGGCAGTCTTTATTTGAGAGCAGAATTTGCTATGTATTTTTTTTTTCCCCCCTTTTCACGTAAATATGTATATATTTATTTATGTATATTGATTTTATGCTTATTGATTGCAAGACTTTTAATAAACAAAATTGGGAAGAATGTTCCTTACATTGGTGGTCAGTGGGAAGAATGTCCCTTACATTGGTGGTCAGTGGGAAGACTGTCCCTTACATTGGTGGTCAGTGGGAAGAATGCTCCTTACATTGGTGATCAGTGGGAAGAATGTCCCTTACATTGGTGGTCAGTTGGAAGAATGTCCCTTACATTGGTGGTCAGTGGGAAGAATGCCCTTTACATCGGTGGTCTGTGGGAAGAATGCCCTTTAAATTGATGGTCAGTGGGAAGAAGGAGGAGGACACACCCAAGGAGCTCTCTGTGAGAACCAGCCCTTTTCAAGCCTGGGCCTTGCTTGCTAGCTTGGCCCAGGAACAATGCCTGATCCTGGGGGAGGCCCTGGGAGGGACCCCCCTGATGACACGGGGCCTAGTGAGGAGGAGGTGGAGGACCTGTCTGTGGGTCCAGGCCCCGATGAGAATGCGGATGTCTTCAGCCAGAAGGTTATCAATCGTTTTAGGGCGATTGGAAGAGCTGAAGAAAAGCTTAAAGTTTTGAAGGCTGAACATAAATCCTTCAGAGCCAAATACTGCCAGGCCTGGAGTAAAAATCGTACAGCCATGAAGCCTGGGCTACAGGAATTGGAAGATAAGGTAAAGAAACAATCTTTATTGTTGGAAAAGTTGAAAGATAGAAGCGGAGTGTTTAAAGAAAAATTTGATAATGAGAGGAGATTTGCCAGCCAAACATCAGCAAGCTCTGTGGATCAGCAGCCTCAGTTAATGGATGACCAGGCTCCATCTGCCTCTGCACCTCTCCCCCCATGCCAGAACTGGGAATCGCCAGCGGCAACCAGCCAGGGGGTTGAGAGTGGGCATGGATCCCTGACATTTATCCAGGAGATGGAGTCACCCCTGAGAGCAGATAAGTTTGCATTCACTGATGATCCATCAGAAATCCCTGTGGATGGGCAGAGGAGATACAAACCAGCAAAGCCAGTACTGGTTGCGAAATCCCAGTATACCATGCTGCCATCCAACATGTCTGCCCCACCTGCTGTAGTGGATGGTGTCCCAGGTGAGAAGGAGCTTTGCCTACAGCTACCTATTGGAGATTCTGCTGTGAACACAACCAGTACAGACATGCAGGGAAAATCCCTGACCGTGAAATCCCCGGACCATCAGGTGAATGTGGATGGACCTGCATCTAACACCCCAGACATGGATTTTGCTGGTCTGGCTGAGACCAGTAGTCCCTCTGAAAGCAAAATGGCTGCCAGCTCCAAGGAGTCTGTTTCACTTTCACCAGAGCTTCCCAGTGTTTCAGGGCTGATTGACCAGCTGTTTGCTGGTGGGGGAGGGGATCAGCATGCTGCTGTGTTTGGAATGGAAGCAGCCATGGAAGTTACCTGCAGTGTTTTACCTGCTGCTGTGCTAGAACAGAATTCCATTTCCACAGCTGAAAACCCTGTCCCAGTGGAAGAGAAGATGACAGCTGAATCTCTTACCAGTGCAGCACCAACTATGGATTCTGCTGTGAAGACAACAAATATCCCAGCAAGTATTAAAAATGACAATAATCATAAAGCAATGAATGTGGTGGGTGGTGGTGAAGGGGATAATATTGCTGGGAAAAATAGAAATGACATTTCTCCTCCTGCTCAGCAGAGGAAAGATTTATCGATTGTACAGATCAATCCCGGATCTGTACAATCGTTATCTGTTATGTCTGTGTCGGATGTTTCAAAACAAACTGATGGATTTTCTGCTGGGAGGAATGTTGGAAGCTATGCTTCAGTTTTGGGGAGTCACACCAGGGTGGGTGGTGGGGTTTCGGTTAATAATCGCAATTCAAGGAGGTTTGTTGGGGGGTTGGTTAGTGGGTATAGGAGGAGGAATGTGGTACAGTTGCGGTGGGAGGGCGATGGAACGCCGCCAGTAAGGGGGAGAGTGGCCGAGTTGGTCTTGGAAATGGGATTTAAAGCTTGTGACATTTTTGCTTTGATTTGCCCGGTGGGAAGTTATGAATTTGATTTATCGTTTGTGAAACCTGAGAGTTTGGATCTCTTTTGGGAGAGATTTAGGAGGTGCAAGGGCCTTCAGCAGTGGAGTGGTTTGGTGCCAAAGGTGATCTCAAGACAGCCTCTGATAAAGTCGGTGACCATCTTGGTGCGTAACGAATCCATACCAGAGGCTGATTTATTAGTATGGCTATGCCGATATGGCGAGGTCCTCACTCCACTGCGGAAGGTCCTTGATGAGCATGGGATATGGACAGGGGCCTGGACAGTGTCACTAAAATTGGGGGTGCTGGGCGATGTAGTTCAGCACCTTCCCTGCTCAGCCTTTCTGGGTAGGGATAGGCTGACCATTTTCTACCAAGGTCAGCCTAAGGTATGTAATAAATGTGGTGATAAAGGCCACTTTGCATCGTCCTGCACCCACAAGAAGTGCTCACTGTGCCAGGATTTAGGCCATTTGGCCAGAGAATGCACCCAGATTCGGTGCAATTTGTGCCAGCAGCTGGGTCATCCATATAGCCAGTGCCCAGAGGCACTGCATAACCTGCCAGGATTGGAGACTGAGCTGCAGAGGCTTGATAAAGAAGATGAAGCAGCTGAAGTTAGAGAGGAAATTGTTGTTGCCCCTCCTGTGTCTGTTGTGTCAGATTCTGTTTCCCCTAGTGATGTGGTCCCTGTGTCTGTCCCTCCTGTTGTTCCTACATCTACTGTGCGTAGATCCTCCAGACTAGCGGAAGCTGCTGGGGGGGCGGGTATAGTGGATCTTCCCCCTCGGCCTACTCCACCTCCAGTCCCTGTCTCTCGACACCGCAAACGCGGCCAAGAGGGTGCAGGGGTGCTGGATGGTGGTGGGATCGATGGGGTTGAGGGAGGGGTGTCCATGTCCCATGTCTCACCCTCTGTTGTGGAGGATTCGGATGAGGAGGGGTGGGAGAGGACAAAGAGGAAGAAAAAGAAGAAGAGGAAGACCAGTAAAGCGGTCGTTTCTTCCTTACAGTTAGAGCCAGGAGGGGTTCCTCTTGGCAACACATTTTCGGTTTTATCAGGGGAGGAGTTAGTATCCGATTTATCTACTTCTTTATCATCTATGGATGAGGGGGAGTCACATAGTGTAAAGAGAGCTGCTTCGGGTGATGAGAGTGTGGTGGAGGTTAAGAAACGACTACCCCAATCATCCTGATGGCAGTGCCCGCTCTGATAAAGGTGGCGACCATTAATGTCGCCAGCGTGAAATCTGCAAGAGCTCGTGATATTGCCTTATTTTTGCTCAGTGAGTTTGATGCTGAGATTTTATTTTTGCAAGAGACCTGGCTCAATACTTTGGCCGATGTCCATCTAGCAAAAAGGGAGTGGAGATGCGGTCCCTCCTTTTGGTCTCTTGCGGCTGAGCCTTGCAGCGGAGTTGCGGTTCTTTTTAAAACCGATATGGTAACGTGCCGGCGGATAATTGAGGTAGAAATGGGGAGATGCATGGTCTTAGACGTCTCTGTTAGGGGGCAGGACCTGCGCCTCATCAATATCTATGGACCGCAGTCAAAATGGGACAGGAAATGCCTCTTCACAAAGATCAAGCCCTTCCTTTTTACATCCCAGCAGGTTGTCTTTGGAGGTGACTTTAACACCATAATTAGGCCTGAAGACAGGAGGGTCTCCATAGACAGGCTGGGTTATGATAGCGTTTTTCTTAGAGATATGGTTAGACAAGCAGGCCTGGTAGATGTGCACATTAAGCACTGCCCTGGCAGCACGGGATTCACGTTTCAGAGAGGGAATAGTCAGAGTAGGATAGATAGGTTTTTTTTAAAGGAGAACTCTGCTTTCTCGGCTCCTGAGTTGAGGGCGGTGGAGTTCTCTGACCACTGTATGCTGTCTGTGACTCTGAATGCCTTGGACACTCCACCCAGGGGAAGGGGTACCTGGAAACTGAATTCGGCTCTCCTGGAAGATGTAGAGGTAAGACAATCCTTTGAGGATTTTTTTCAGGCACAGGTTTCTATTCTGGACTTTTGCAGCAGTAAGTCAGAGTGGTGGGAGCTTGTGAAACAAAGGGCGATTGGACTTTTCAAGGCCATAAGTAAGAAGATGCAGCTTGGTATGTATATTGCCTACCAGCATTTGCGGAGGAAGCTTGATCGTCTTGTCTCGTATGGAGGAGATCCAGGGGAGATCTCGGAGGTAAAGCTTCTTCTTAGGAAGTGTCAATACGACCGGCATGCCTCCTTGGTTCTGGAGAGAGATTATGGGAAATATCACTCGCCTGATCCTTACCAGAACTGTAAGCAAGGCATAGCAGTTAAGACGGTCATAGGTCTGAGGGATAGTACGGGTTCCCTGGTGAAGTCCAGATCAGGGATCCTGGAGATCTTCAGGTCATATTACGCAGACCTTCTGGGAAGAAAGGACCTTAATCGGGACAGGATGGAAAGCTTTCTGGATTCTACTCCAGGATTGGGAAATGATACATTGCCTTTGATGGATTTGACAGAACCAATTTCAGCGGATGAGGTAGTTCGTGCTATAGAGAAGCTGGCTACCAAAAAGTCGCCTGGGCCAGATGGGTTGACAGCTGAATTTTACAAGTGTTTTAAGTCCATTCTGGCTCCCTTTTTAGCGGAGGTTTATAACAGCTGTTTAGAAGAGGGTTCTCTCCCTCCCTCCATGAGGCAATCCGCTGTGATTCTTCTGTCAAAAGGTAAAGACCCCTCAATAATTGAGAACTGGCGCCCCATCAGTCTTCTCAATGTTGATAGAAAGATCTTGGCAAAGATTCTTTTTTGGCGCTTGTCGTCAGTAGCAGGCGATTTGTTGTCCAATCATCAGCACTGCTCGGTCCAGGGCAGAAGTACCTTTTCAGCAATTTTAGCTGTCCGGGAGGCTTTGGAGCGATGCAGGGCTGCTGGATGGAGAAAGTACTTGCTGGCATTGGATCAGGCGAAGGCTTTTGATCGAGTCAATCATGAGTACCTGTATTTGCTACTTGGTAGATACGGCCTGCAGGGGAGGTTTATTGATTGGCTGAAAACATTATATAAAGGGGCTGAGAGCTTCCCACTTGTTAATGGTTGGGTTGGACGGCCTTTTGAGGTTGGCTCTGGTGTGCGCCAGGGGTGTCCTTTGAGCCCCCTGCTATATGTATTCGCAATCGACCCCTTCATAAGAAGGTTAGAGAGTGGATCGTTGTGTGGGGTGCCTTTGGGCATTGCTGGTGTGCCGCCTTTGAAGGTCGTGGCCTATGCCGATGATGTGTCTGTTATTATCTCTGGGATGGAGGAGGCGCAGGAGGTGGTCTCTGTGATAGAGCAGTACACTGAGGCTTCTGGCTCTAAAATCAATCATGAAAAGAGTGAAGTTTTCTGGATGGGTGAGGAGGGTGAAAGCTTCGAACTTCCGGATGCCTTCCCAGAGCCCCAGCAGGAAATTAAAGTGTTGGGCATCAAATTTGGTCCTGGTGACTATGGTCATCGAAATTGGGAAAGCAGGTTGTTGAATGCCAATGCCAAGGTGGCAAGCTGGAAGAAATGGAAACTTTCCTTGAGGGAAAGGGTTGACTTGATTAAAACTTACCTGATCCCAATCTTTTTATATGTCAGCTTTGTCTGTATCTTGCCGGAATCTCTCTATGCAAGGGTGTACAGCTGCTTTTTCCAACTGTTATGGGGAAATAGGCTGAACCTGATCAAACGCAATGTAACTTACCTGTCCAGGCGGGAGGGTGGTCTAGGAATGGTCAACCCTATAGTTTTCTTTTCTCTGCTTTTTTTAAAGTATAATCTTGGTAATATGTTAGCAGAGACCCCGCCGGGATGGGTGGGTATTTTTCAATCTTGGTTTAGGCCTTTTCTGCGATGCTGGGAAGATGGCGGGCCAGTGAAAAGTCTGAGAGTCCGACATGGCAAGCTTCCGGCTTATGTTGCCCGTGTCTGAAAATACTTAGGCAGTGGCAGGTGACAGTGGGGGATATCAAGTCCCTCCCCAGAAAGCTTCTGGAGAAGAGGATTTTGGGCTCTGCTTTCAGTGTGTCGCTGACCTTAAGGGATTGCCCAGGCCCCGTAATGAGGGAGGGGTTGCGTTTAATTAACTTAGGAAGAATCCCTTTGAAGTTTAGGGATCAAGCCTGGCTCGCTTTCCATGGAAGGCTCTATGTGAGAGGGAACCTGAAGCATCGCCCTGTGGATGATCGGGATTGTCCTAGAGCGGAGTGTGTTGGTAAAGTGGAGTCTATGGACCACTTTTTGCTCCAGTGTCCCTTTAACATAGAGGTGTATAAAAGGGTGGGGAGGGCTCTAGGCATCCCCTTTCTCTATCGCATGAGTTATGCGGAGTGGGTGTACGGGGCATTCCCGACTCGCTGGGATTTTGATTTGGATACACTTTTTCTAGTTAGTATAGTTGTCCGTTACTTCACGTGGAATGCACGGTGCCAGATTACCCTGCGGAAGAAAGTCCTCCCTGTCGAGGTGGTGGTGTACGATATTCTTGGTGAGGTTGGGAAGATTCGGGGTCTTGAGAAGGGCAGGGAGCCTCGAGCGGTCTGGATAAAGGCGTGGAGGAATATCAGACCTGCTTTTGGTGAACTGTCCATCTCTGGGTAAAAAGCTTTTTTCCTATGCTATTTCTTTCACGCCCTTAGCTTTTGTTGGTTAATATCTTCATTTTCGAAGAAGGGCTGCATGCATAATGGGGGTGGTTTTGTTTCTTGACCTCGCAGGTTTGATGTCTGGTGTGGTGGTGTGAGTGTTATTAAGATTATTTTTCCCAGTACTGATGTGTTTCATGATGTGAGTTTTGTTTTTGCTGTAAAGGCAGTCTTTATTTGAGAGCAGAATTTGCTATGTATTTTTTTTTTTTTCCCCTTTTCATGTAAATATGTATATATTTATTTATGTATATTGATTTTATGCTTATTGATTGCAAGACTTTTAATAAACAAAATTGGGAAGAATGCTCCTTACATTGGTGATCAGTGGGAAGAATGTCCCTTACATTGGTGGTCAGTTGGAAGAATGTCCCTTACATTGGTGGTCAGTGTGAAGAAGGAGGAGGACACACCCAAAGAGCTCTCTGTGAGAACCAGCCCTTTTCAAGCCTGGGCCTTGCTTGCTAGCTTGGCCCAGGAACAATGCCTGATCCTGGGGGAGGCCCTGGGAGGGATCCCCCTGATGACACGGGGCCTAGTGAGGAGGAGGTGGAGGACCTGTCTGTGGGTCCAGGCCCTGGTGAGAATGCGGATGTCTTCAGCCAGAAGATTATCAATCGTTTTAGGGCGATTGGGAGAGCGGAAGAAAAACTTAAAGTTTTGAAGGCTGAACACAAATCCTTCAAAACCAAGTATTTCCAGGCCTGGAGTAAAAATCGCACAGCCATGAAGCCTGAGTTACAGGAATTGGAAGAAAGGGTAAAGGAACAAACTTTATTATTGGAAAGGCTGAAAGACAGAAGTGGAGCATTTAAAGAAAAATTTGACAATGAGAGGCGATTTACCAGCCAAGCTTCAGCAAGTTCTGTGGATCAGCAGGCTCAGTTAATGGATGACCAGGCTCCATCTGCCTCTGCACCTCTCCCCCCATGCCAGAACTGGGAATCACCAGCGGCAACCAGCCAGGGGGTTGAGAGTGGACATGGATCCCTGACATTCATCCAGCAGATGGAATCACCCCTGAAAGCAGACAGGTTTGTATTTTCTGATGATCCATCAGAAATCCCTGAGGATGGGCAGAGGAGATACAGGCCAGCAAAGCCAGTAATGGTGGAGAAATACCAGTACACCATGCTGCCATCCAACATGTCTGCCCCATCTGCTGTAGTGGATGGTGTCCCAGGTGAGAAAGAGCTCTGCATACAGCTACCTATTGGAGTTACCGCTGTGGAGAAACCGAGTGCAGACATGCAAGCCCCGGACCATCAGACGAATGTGGATGGACCTGCATTAAACACCCCAGGCATGGATTTTGCTGGTCTGGCTGAGACCAGTAGTCCCACGGCAAGCAAAATGGCTGCCAGCTCCAAAGAGCCTGCTTCATGTTCACCTGAGCCTCCCAGTCTTCCAGTGCTGATTGCTGATGGGGGAGGGGATCAACATAGTTCTGGAAGTGGAATGGAAGTAGCAATGGAAATATCCTGCAATGCTTTACCTGCTGCTGTGTTAAAACAGAATGCTATTTCCACAGCTGAAAACCCTGTCCTAGTGGAAGAGAAGATGACAGCTGGAGTTCTTACCAGTGCAGCAGCAGCTATGGATTCTGCTGTGAAGACAACAGCAATAATAAATATCCCAGCAAGTATAAAAAATGACAATGTTAAAGCAATGAATGTGGTGGGTGGTGGTGAAGGGGTTAGTAATGCTGGGAAAAATAAAAATGACATTTCTCCTCCTGCTCAGCAGAGGAAAGATTCGATTGCACAGATCAATCCCGAATCTGTGCAATCGTTATCTGCTAAGTGTGTGTCAGATAATTTAAAAAAAACTGATGGATTTTCTGCTGGGAGGAATGTTGGAAGCTATGCTTCAGCTTTGGGGAGTCACACCAGGGTGGGTGGTGGGAATTCTGTTATTAGTCAAAATTCAGGGAGGTTTGGTGGGTATAGGAGGAGGAATGTGGTACAGTTGAGGTGGGTGGGGGATGGAACTCCGCCAGTAAGGGGGAGGGTGGCTGAGTTGATTTTGGAAATGGGGTTTAAAGCTTGTGATATTTTTGCTTTAATTTGCCCGGTGGGGAGTTATGAATTTGATTTGTCGTTTGTAAAACCTGAAAGTTTGGATCTCTTCTGGGAGAGATTTAGGAGGTGCAAGGGCCTTCAGCAGTGGAGTGGTTTGGTGCCAAAAGTGATTTCAAGGCAGCCTCTGATAAAATCAGTGACCATTTTGGTGCGTAACGAATCCATACCAGAGGCTGATTTATTAGTATGGCTACGCCGATATGGCGAGGTCCTCACTCCACTGCGGAAGGTCCTTGATGAGCATGGGATATGGACAGGGGCCTGGACAGTGTCGCTAAAATTGGGGGTGCTGGGCGATGTAGTTCAGCACCTTCCCTGCTCAGCCTTTCTGGGTAGGGATAGGCTGACCATTTTCTACCAAGGTCAGCCTAAGGTATGTAATAAATGTGGTGATAAAGGCCACTTTGCATCGTCCTGCACCCACAAGAAGTGCTCACTGTGCCAGGATTTAGGCCATTTGGCCAGAGAATGCACCCAGATTCGGTGCAATTTGTGCCAGCAGCTGGGTCATCCATATAGCCAGTGCCCAGAGGCACTGCATAACTTGCCAGGATTGGAGACTGAGCTGCAGAGGCTTGATAAAGAAGATGAAGCAGCTGAAGTTAGAGAGGAAATTGTTGTTGCCCCTCCTGTGTCTGTTGTGTCAGATTCTGTTTCCCCTAGTGATGTGGTCCCTGAGTCTGTGTCTGTTGTGTCAGATTCTGTTTCCCCTAGTGATGTGGTCCCTGAGTCTGTCCCTCCTGTTGTTCCTACATCTACTGTGCGTAGATCCTCCAGACTAGCGGAAGCTGCTGGGGGGGCGGGTATAGTGGATCTTCCCCCTCGGCCTACTCCACCTCTAGTCCCTGTCTCTCGACACCGCAAACGCGGCCAAGAGGGTGCAGGGGTGCTGGATGGTGGTGGGGTGGATGGGGTTGAGGGAGGGGTGTCCATGTCCCATGTCTCACCCTCTGTTGTGGAGGATTCGGATGATGAGGGGTGGGAGAGGATAAGGAGGAAGAAAAAGAAGAAGAGGAAGACCAGTAAAGCGGTCACTTCTTCCTTACAGTTAGAGCCAGGAGGGGTTCCTCTTGGCAACACATTTTCGGTTTTATCAGGGGAGGAGTTAGTATCCGATTTATCTACTTTATCATCTATGGATGAGGGGGAGTCACATAGTGTAAAGAGAGCTGTTTCGGGTGATGAGAGTGTGGTGGAGGTTAAGAAACGACTACCCCAATCATCCTGATGGCAGTGCCCGCTCTGATAAAGGTGGCGACCATTAATGTCGCCAGCGTGAAATCTGCAAGAGCTCGTGATATTGCCTTATTTTTGCTCAGTGAGTTTGATGCTGAGATTTTATTTTTGCAAGAGACCTGGCTCAATACTTTGGCCGATGTCCATCTAGCAAAAAGGGAGTGGAGATGTGGTCCCTCCTTTTGGTCTCTTGCGGCTGAGCCTTGCAGCGGAGTTGCGGTTCTTTTTAAAACCGATATGGTAACGTGCCGGCGGATAATTGAGGTAGAAATGGGGAGATGCATGGTCTTAGACGTCTCTGTTAGGGGGCAGGACCTGCGCCTCATCAATATCTATGGACCGCAGTCAAAATGGGACAGGAAATGCCTCTTCACAAAGATCAAGCCCTTCCTTTTTACATCCCAGCAGGTTGTCTTTGGAGGTGACTTTAACACCATAATTAGGCCTGAAGACAGGAGGGTCTCCATAGACAGGCTGGGTTATGATAGCGTTTTTCTTAGAGATATGGTTAGACAAGCAGGCCTGGTAGATGTGCACATTAAGCACTGCCCTGGCAGCACGGGATTCACGTTTCAGAGAGGGAATAGTCAGAGTAGGATAGACAGGTTTTTTTTAAAGGAGAACTCTGCTTTCTCGGCTCCTGAGTTGAGGGCGGTGGAGTTCTCTGACCACTGTATGCTGTCTGTGACTCTGAATGCCTCGGACACTCCACCCAGGGGAAGGGGTACCTGGAAACTGAATTCGGCTCTCCTGGAAGATGTAGAGGTAAGACAATCCTTTGAGTATTTTTTTCAGGCACAGGTTTCTATTCTGGACTTTTGCAGCAGTAAGTCAGAGTGGTGGGAGCTTGTGAAACAAAGGGCGATTGGACTTTTCAAGGCCATAAGTAAGAAGAAGCAGCTTGGTATGTATATTGCCTACCAGCATTTGCGGAGGAAGCTTGATCGTCTTGTCTCGTATGGAGGAGATCCAGGGGAGATCTCGGAGGTAAAGCTTCTTCTTAGGAAGTGTCAATACGACCGGCATGCCTCCTTGGTTCTGGAGAGAGATTATGGGAAATATCACTCGCCTGATCCTTACCAGAACTGTAAGCAAGGCATAGCAGTTAAGACGGTCATAGGTCTGAGGGATAGTACGGGTTCCCTGGTGAAGTCCAGATCAGGGATCCTGGAGATCTTCAGGTCATATTACGCAGACCTTCTGGGAAGAAAGGACCTTAGTCGGGACAGGATGGAAAGCTTTCTGGATTCTACTCCAGGATTGGGAAATGATACATTGCCTTTGATGGATTTGACAGAACCAATTTCAGCGGATGAGGTAGTTCGTGCTATAGAGAAGCTGGCTACCAAAAAGTCGCCTGGGCCAGATGGGTTGACAGCTGAATTTTACAAGTGTTTTAAGTCCATTCTGGCTCCCTTTTTAGCGGAGGTTTATAACAGCTGTTTAGAAGAGGGTTCTCTCCCTCCCTCCATGAGGCAATCCGCTGTGATTCTTCTGTCAAAAGGTAAAGACCCCTCAATAATTGAGAACTGGCGCCCCATCAGTCTTCTCAATGTTGATAGAAAGATCTTGGCGAAGATTCTTTTTTGGCGCTTGTCGTCAGTAGCAGGCGATTTGTTGTCCAATCATCAGCACTGCTCGGTCCAGGGCAGAAGTACCTTTTCAGCAATTTTAGCTGTCCGGGAGGCTTTGGAGCGATGCAGGGCTGCTGGATGGAGAAAGTACTTGCTGGCATTGGATCAGGCGAAGGCTTTTGATCGAGTCAATCATGAGTACCTGTATTTGCTACTTGGTAGATACGGCCTGCAGGGGAGGTTTATTGATTGGCTGAAAACATTATATAAAGGGGCTGAGAGCTTCCCACTTGTTAATGGTTGGGTTGGACGGCCTTTTGAGGTTGGCTCTGGTGTGCGCCAGGGGTGTCCTTTGAGCCCCCTGCTATATGTATTCGCAATCGACCCCTTCATAAGAAGGTTAGAGAGTGGATCGTTGTGTGGGGTGCCTTTGGGCATTGCTGGTGTGCCGCCTTTGAAGGTCGTGGCCTATGCCGATGATGTGTCTGTTATTATCTCTGGGATGGAGGAGGCGCAGGAGGTGGTCTCTGTGATAGAGCAGTACACTGAGGCTTCTGGCTCTAAAATCAATCATGAAAAGAGTGAAGTTTTCTGGATGGGTGAGGAGGGTGAAAGCTTCGAACTTCCGGATGCCTTCCCAGAGCCCCAGCAGGAAATTAAAGTGTTGGGCATCAAATTTGGTCCTGGTGACTATGGTCATCGAAATTGGGAAAGCAGGTTGTTGAATGCCAATGCCAAGGTGGCAAGCTGGAAGAAATGGAAACTTTCCTTGAGGGAAAGGGTTGACTTGATTAAAACTTACCTGATCCCAATCTTTTTATATGTCAGCTTTGTCTGTATCTTGCCGGAATCTCTCTATGCAAGGGTGTACAGCTGCTTTTTCCAACTGTTATGGGGAAATAGGCTGAACCTGATCAAACGCAATGTAACTTACCTGTCCAGGCGGGAGGGTGGTCTAGGAATGGTCAACCCTATAGTTTTCTTTTCTCTGCTTTTTTTAAAGTATAATCTTGGTAATATGTTAGCAGAGACCCCGCCGGGATGGGTGGGTATTTTTCAATCTTGGTTTAGGCCTTTTCTGCGATGCTGGGAAGATGGCGGGCCAGTGAAAAGTCTGAGAGTCCGACATGGCAAGCTTCCGGCTTATGTTGCCCCGTGTCTGAAAATACTTAGGCAGTGGCAGGTGACAGTGGGGGATATCAAGTCCCTCCCCAGAAAGCTTCTGGAGAAGAGGATTTTGGGCTCTGCTTTCAGTGTGTCGCTGACCTTAAGGGATTGCCCAGGCCCCGTAATGAGGGAGTGGTTGCGTTTAATTAACTTAGGAAGAATCCCTTTGAAGTTTAGGGATCAAGCCTGGCTCGCTTTCCACGGAAGGCTCTATGTGAGAGGGAACCTGAAGCATCGCCCTGTGGATGATCGGGATTGTCCTAGAGCGGAGTGTGTTGGTAAAGTGGAGTCTATGGACCACTTTTTGCTCCAGTGTCCCTTTAACATAGAGGTGTATAAAAGGGTGGGGAGGGCTCTAGGCATCCCCTTTCTCTATCGCATGAGTTATGCGGAGTGGGTGTACGGGGCATTCCCGACTCTCTGGGATTTTGATTTGGATACACTTTTTCTAGTTAGTATAGTTGTCCGTTACTTCACGTGGAATGCACGGTGCCAGATTACCCTGCGGAAGAAAGTCCTCCCTGTCGAGGTGGTGGTGTACGATATTCTGGGTGAGGTTGTGAAGATTCGGGGTCTTGAGAAGGGCAGGGAGCCTCGAGCAGTCTGGATAAGGGCGTGGAGGAATATCAGACCTGCTTTTGGTGAACTGTCCATCTCTGGGTGAAAAGCTTTTTTCCTATGCTATTTCTTTCACGCCCTTAGCTTTTGTTAGTTAATATCTTCATTTTTGAAGAAGGGCTGCATGCATAATGGGAGTGGTTTTTGTTTCTTGACCTCGCAGGTTTGATGTCTGGTGTGGTGGTGTGAGTCTTATTAAGATTATTTTTCCCGGTAATGATGTGTTTCATGATGTGAGTTTTGTTTTTGCTGTAAAGCCATTCTTTATTTGAGAGCAGAACTTGCTATGTATTTTTTTTCCCTTTTCATGTAAATATGTATATATTTATTTATGTATATTGATTTTATGATTATTGATTGCAAGACTTTTAATAAACAAAAATTGGGAAGAATGCCCTTTACATCGGTGGTCTGTGGGAAGAATGCCCTTTACATTGATGGTCAGTGGGAAGAATGCCCTTTACATTGGTGGTCAGTGGGAAGAATGTCCCTTACATTGGTGGTCAGTGGGAAGAATGTTCCTTACATTGGTGGTCAGTGGGAAGAATGTCCCTTCCATTGGTGGTCAGTGGGAAGAATGCTCCTTATATTGGTGGTCAGTGGGAAGAATGTCTCTTACATTGGTGGTCAGTGAGAAGAATGTTCCTTACATTGGTGATCAGTGGGAAGAATGTCCCTTACATTGGTGGTCAGTTGGAAGAATGTCCCTTACATTGGTGGTCAGTGGGAAGAATGTCCCTTCCATTGGTGGTCAGTGGGAAGAATGCTCCTTACATTGGTGATCAGTGGGAAGAATGTCCCTTACATTGGTGGTCAGTTGGAAGAATGTCCCTTACATTGGTGGTCAGTGGGAAGAATGCCCTTTACATCGGTGGTCTGTGGGAAGAATGCCCTTTACATTGGTGGTCAGTGGGAAGAATGCCCTTTACATTGGTGGTCAGTGGGAAGAATGTCCCTTACATTGGTGGTCAGTGGGAAGAATGTTCCTTACATTGGTGGTCAGTGGGAAGAATGTCCCTTCCATTGGTGATCAGTGGGAAGAATGCTCCTTACATTGGTGATCAGTGGGAAGAATGCCCCTTACATTGGTGGTCAGTTGGAAGAATGTCCCTTACATTGGTGGTCAGTGGGAAGAATGCCCTTTACATCGGTGGTCTGTGGGAAGAATGCCCTTTACATTGGTGGTCAGTGGGAAGAATGCCCTTTACATTGGTGGTCAGTGGGAAGAATGTCCCTTACATTGGTGGTCAGTGGGAAGAAGGAGGAGGACACACCCAAGGAGCTCTCTGTGAGAACCAGCCCTTTTCAAGCCTGGGCCTTGCCTGCTAGCTTGGCCCAGGAACAATGCCTGATCCTGGGGGAGGCCCTGGGAGGGATCCCCCTGATGACACGGGGCCTAGTGAGGAGGAGGTGGAGGACCTGTCTGTGGGTCCAGGCCCTGGTGAGAATGCGGATGTCTTCAGCCAGAAGGTTATCAATCGTTTTAGGGCGATTGGGAGAGCGGAAGAAAAACTTAAAGTTTTGAAGGCTGAACACAAATCCTTCAAAACTAAGTATTTCCAGGCCTGGAGTAAAAATCGCACAGCCATGAAGCCTGAGTTACAGGAATTGGAAGAAAAGGTAAAGGAACAATCTTTATTATTGGAAAGGCTGAAAGACCGAAGTGGAGCATTTAAAGAAAAGTTTGACAATGAGAGGCGTTTTACCAGCCAAGCATCAGCAAGTTCTGTGGATCAGCAGCCTCTGTTAATGGATGACCAGGCTCCATCTGCCTCTGCACCTCTCCCCCCATGCCAGAACTGGGAATCACCAGCGGCAACCAGCCAGGGGGTTGAGAGTGGACATGGATCCCTGACATTTATCCAGGAGATGGAGTCACCCCTGAAAGCAGACAAGTTTGTCTTTTCTGATGATCCATCAGAAATCCCTGAGGATGGGCAGAGGAGATTCAAGTCAGCAAAGCCAGTACTGGTGGAGAAATCCCAGTACATCATGCTGCCTTCCAGCATGTCTGCCCCACTTGCTGTAGTGGATGGTGTCCCAGGTGAGAAGGAGCTCTGCATACAGCTACCTATTGGAGATTCTGCTGTGGAGAAACCGAGTGCAGACATGCAAGGAAAATCCCTGACCAATGAATTCCCGGACCATCAGATGAATGTGGATGGACCTGCATCTAGCACCCCAGGCATGGATTTTGCTGGTCTGGCTGAGACCAGTAGTCCCACAGCAAGCAAAATGGCTGCCAGCTCCAAAGAGCATGCTTCATGTTCACCTGAGCCTCCCAGTCTTCCAGTGCTGATTGACCAGCTGATTTCTGGTGGGGGATGGGATCAACATAGTGCTGGAAGTGAAGCAGCTATGGAAGTCTCCTGCAATGTTTCACCTGTTGCTGTGTTAAAACAGAATGCTATTTCCACAGCTGAAAACCCTGTCCTAGTGGAAGAGAAGATGACAGCTGGAGTTCTTACCAGTGCAGCAGCAACTATGGATTCTGCTGTGAAGACAACAGCAATAATAAATATCCCAGCAAGTATAAAAAATGACATTAATGTTAAAGCAATGAATGTGGTGGGTGGTGGTGAAGGGGTTAGTAATGCTGGGAAAAATAAAAATGACATTTCTCCTCCTGCTCAGCAGAGGAAAGATTCGATTGCACAGATCAATCCCGAATCTGTGCAATCATTATCTGCTAAGTGTGTGTCAGATAATTTAAAAAAAACTGATGGATTTTCTGCTGGGAGGAATGTTGGAAGCTATGCTTCAGCTTTGGGGAGTCACACCAGGGTGGGTGGTGGGAATTCTGTTATTAGTCAAAATTCAGGGAGGTTTGGTGGGTATAGGAGGAGGAATGTGGTACAGTTGAGGTGGGTGGGGGATGGAACTCCACCAGTAAGGGGGAGGGTGGCTGAGTTGATTTTGGAAATGGGGTTTAAAGCCTGTGATATTTTTGCTTTAATTTGCCCGGTGGGGAGTTATGAATTTGATTTGTCGTTTGTAAAACCTGAAAGTCTGGATCTCTTCTGGGAGAGATTTAGGAGGTGCAAGGGCCTTCAGCAGTGGAGTGGTTTGGTGCCAAAAGTGATTTCAAGGCAGCCTCTGA
Organism: Pelophylax lessonae; assembly: GCF_965119305.1. Taxonomy (NCBI): domain Eukaryota; kingdom Metazoa; phylum Chordata; class Amphibia; order Anura; family Ranidae; genus Pelophylax; species Pelophylax lessonae. The sequence continues at coordinate 11,942,201 of NC_138776.1, read as the reverse complement.
TAAAATCAGTGACCATTTTGGTGCGTAACGAATCCATACCAGAGGCTGATTTATTAGTATGGCTACGCCGATATGGCGAGGTCCTCACTCCACTGCGGAAGGTCCTTGATGAGCATGGGATATGGACAGGGGCCTGGACAGTGTCACTAAAATTGGGGGTGCTGGGCGATGTAGTTCAGCACCTTCCCTGCTCAGCCTTTCTGGGTAGGGATAGGCTGACCATTTTCTACCAAGGTCAGCCTAAGGTGTGCAATAAATGTGGTGATAAAGGCCACTTTGCATCGTCCTGCACCCACAAGAAGTGCTCACTGTGCCAGGATTTAGGCCATTTGGCCAGAGAATGCACCCAGATTCGGTGCAATTTGTGCCAGCAGCTGGGTCATCCATATAGCCAGTGCCCAGAGGCACTGCATAACTTGCCAGGATTGGAGACTGAGCTGCAGAGGCTTGATAAAGAAGATGAAGCAGCTGAAGTTAGAGAGGAAATTGTTGCTGCCCCTCCTGTGTCTGTTGTGTCAGATTCTGTTTCCCCTAGTGAGGTGGTCCCTGAGTCTGTCCTTCCTGTGTCTGTTGTGTCAGATTTTGTTTCCCCTGGTAATGTGGTCCCTGAGTCTGTCCCTTCTGTGGTTGTTCCTACATCTACTGTGCGTAGATCCTCCAGACTAGCGGAAGCTGCTGGGGGGCGGGTATAGTGGATCTTCCCCCTCTGCCTACTCCACCTCCAGTCCCTGTCTCTCGACACCGCAAACGCGGCCAAGAGGGTGCAGGGGTGCTGGATGGTGGTGGGGTCGATGGGGTTGAGGGAGGGGTGTCCATGTCCCATGTCTCACCCTCTGTTGTGGAGGATTCGGATGAGGAGGGGTGGGAGAGGACAAAGAGGAAGAAAAAGAAGAAGAGGAAGACCAGTAAAGTGGTCGTTTCTTCCTTAGAGTTAGAGCCAGGAGGGGTTCCTCTTGGCAACACATTTTCGGTTTTATCAGGGGAGGAGTTGGTGTCGGATTTATCTATTTGTTTATCATCTATGGATGAGGGGGAGTCACATAGTGTAAAGAGAGCTGTTTCGGGTGATGAGAGTGTGGTGGAGGTTAAGAAACGACTACCCCAATCATCCTGATGGCAGTGCCCGCTCTGATAAAGGTGGCGACCATTAATGTCGCCAGCGTGAAATCTGCAAGAGCTCGTGATATTGCCTTATTTTTGCTCAGTGAGTTTGATGCTGAGATTTTATTTTTGCAAGAGACCTGGCTCAATACTTTGGCCGATGTCCATCTAGCAAAAAGGGAGTGGAGATGCGGTCCCTCCTTTTGGTCTCTTGCGGCTGAGCCTTGCAGCGGAGTTGCGGTTCTTTTTAAAACCGATATGGTAACGTGCCGGCGGATAATTGAGGTAGAAATGGGGAGATGCATGGTCTTAGACGTCTCTGTTAGGGGGCAGGACCTGCGCCTGATCAATATCTATGGACCGCAGTCAAAATGGGACAGGAAATGCCTCCTCACAAAGATCAAGCCCTTCCTTTTTACATCCCAGCAGGTTGTCTTTGGAGGTGACTTTAACACCATAATTAGGCCTGAAGACAGGAGGGTCTCCATAGACAGGCTGGGTTATGATAGCGTTTTTCTTAGAGATATGGTTAGACAAGCAGGCCTGGTAGATGTGCACATTAAGCACTGCCCTGGCAGCACAGGATTCACGTTTCAGAGAGGGAATAGTCAGAGTAGGATAGATAGGTTTTTTTTAAAGGAGAACTCTGCTTTCTCGGCTCCTGAGTTGAGGGCGATGGAGTTCTCTGACCACTGTATGCTGTCTGTGACTCTGAATGCCTCGGACACTCCACCCAGGGGAAGGGGTACCTGGAAACTGAATTCGGCTCTCCTGGAAGATGTAGAGGTAAGACAATCCTTTGAGGATTTTTTTCAGGCACAGGTTTCTATTCTGGACTTTTGCAGCAGTAAGTCAGAGTGGTTTGAGCTTGTGAAACAAAGGGCGATTGGACTTTTCAAGGCCATAAGTAAGAAGAAGCAGCTTGGTATGTATATTGCCTACCAGCATTTGCGGAGGAAGCTTGATCGTCTTGTCTCGTATGGAGGAGATCCAGGGGAGATCTCGGAGGTAAAGCTTCTTCTTAGGAAGTGTCAATACGACCGGCATGCCTCCTTGGTTCTGGAGAGAGATTATGGGAAATATCACTCGCGTGATCCTTACCAGAACTGTAAGCAAGGCATAGCAGTTAAGACGGTCATAGGTCTGAGGGATAGTACGGGTTCCCTGGTGAAGTCCAGATCAGGGATCCTGGAGATCTTCAGGTCATATTACGCAGACCTTCTGGGAAGAAAGGACCTTAGTCGGGACAGGATGGAAAGCTTTCTGGATTCTACTCCAGGATTGGGAAATGATACATTGCCTTTAATGGATTTGACAGAACCAATTTCAGCGGATGAGGTAGTTCGTGCTATAGAGAAGCTGGCTACCAAAAAGTCGCCTGGGCCAGATGGGTTGACAGCTGAATTTTACAAGTGTTTTAAGTCCATTCTGGCTCCCTTTTTAACGGAGGTTTATAACAGCTGTTTAGATGAGGGTTCTCTCCCTCCCTCCATGAGGTAATCCGCTGTGATTCTTCTGTCAAAAGGTAAAGACCCCTCAATAATTGAGGACTGGCGCCCCATCAGTCTTCTCAATGTTGATAGAAAGATTTTGGCGAAGATTCTTTTTTGGCGCTTGTCGTCAGTAGCAGGCGATTTGTTGTCCAATCATCAGCACTGCTCGGTCCAGGGCAGAAGTACCTTTTCAGCAATTTTAGCTGTCCGGGAGGCTTTGGAGCGATGCAGGGCTGCTGGATGGAGAAAGTACTTGCTGGCATTGGATCAGGCGAAGGCTTTTGATCGAGTCAATCATGAGTACCTGTATTTGCTACTTGGTAGATACGGCCTGCAGGGGAGGTTTATTGATTGGCTGAAAACATTATATAAAGGGGCTGAGAGCTTCCCACTTGTTAATGGTTGGGTTGGACGGCCTTTTGAGGTTGGCTCTGGTGTGCGCCAGGGGTGTCCTTTGAGCCCCCTGCTATATGTATTCACAATCGACCCCTTCATAAGAAGGTTAGAGAGTGGATCGTTGTGTGGGGTGCCTTTGGGCATTGCTGGTGTGCCACCTTTGAAGGTCGTGGCCTATGCCGATGATGTGTCTGTTATTATCTCTGGGATGGAGGAGGCGCAGGAGGTGGTCTCTGTGATAGAGCAGTACACAGAGGCTTCTGGCTCTAAAATCAATCATGAAAAGAGTGAAGTTTTCTGGATGGGTGAGGAGGGTGAAAGCTTCGAACTTCCGGATGCCTTCCCAGAGCCCCAGCAGGAAATTAAAGTGTTGGGCATCAAATTTGGTCCTGGTGACTATGGTCATCGAAATTGGGAAAGCAGGTTGTTGAATGCCAATGCCAAGGTGGCAAGCTGGAAGAAATGGAAACTTTCCTTGAGGGAAAGGGTTGACTTGATTAAAACTTACCTGATCCCAATCCTTTTATATGTCAGCTTTGTCTGTATCTTGCCGGAATCTCTCAATGCAAGGGTGTACAGCTGCTTTTTCCAACTGTTATGGGGAAATAGGCTGAACCTGATCAAACGCAATGTAACTTACCTGTCCAGGCGGGAGGGTGGTCTAGGAATGGTCAACCCTATAGTTTTCTTTTCTCTGCTCTTTTTAAAGTATAATCTTGGTAATATGTTAGCAGAGACCCCGCCGGGATGGGTGGGTATTTTTCAATCTTGGTTTAGGCCTTTTCTGCGATGCTGGGAAGATGGCGGGCCAGTGAATAGTCTGAGAGTCCGACATGGCAAGCTTCCGGCTTATGTTGCCCCGTGTCTGAAAATACTTAGGCAGTGGCAGGTGACAGTGGGGGATATCAAGTCCCTCCCCAGAAAGCTTCTGGAGAAGAGGATTTTGGGCTCTGCTTTCAGTGTGTCACTGACCTTAAGGGATTGCCCAGGCCCCGTAATGAGGGAGGGGTTGCGTTTAATTAACTTAGGAAGAATCCCTTTGAAGTTTAGGGATCAAGCCTGGCTCGCTTTCCATGGAAGGCTCTATGTGAGAGGGAACCTGAAGCATCGCCCTGTGGATGATCGGGATTGTCCTAGAGCGGAGTGTGTTGGTAAAGTGGAGTCTATGGACCACTTTTTGCTCCAGTGTCCCTTTAACATAGAGGTGTATAAAAGGGTGGGGAGGGCTCTAGGCCTCCCCTTTCTCTATCGCATGAGTTATGCGGAGTGGGTGTACGGGGCATTCCCGACTCGCTGGGATTTTGATTTGGATACACTTTTTCTAGTTAGTATAGTTGTCCGTTACTTCACGTGGAATGCACGGTGCCAGATTACCCTGTGGAAGAAAGTCCTCCCTGTTGAGGTGGTTGTGTACGATATTCTGGGTGAGGTTGGGAAGATTCGGGGTCTTGAGAAGGGCAGGGAGCCTCGAGCGGTCTGGATAAGGGCGTGGAGGAATATCAGACCTGCTTTTGGTGAACTGTCCATCTCTGGGTGAGGAGCTCTTTTCCTATGCTATTTCTTTCACGCCCTTAGCTTTTGTTGGTTAATATCTTCTTTTTGAAGAAGGGCTTGTAAGGGATTAGCTCGGTGGTAGGCGTATGGGTGACCCCTTTGGGGGGGTCGGCACACAGGGAGATAGCCGAGGAGTGGTTGAAAACAATATTTTTTGGTTTATTCTTCCAATTTCTTCAAAGAAGTGCATGCAGCAAAAACATCAAAATAAAATAAAACACAAAATAAATCCTGGCCGCTGTGGGCGTCTACCTTCTCACAGCTGGAACCTACCTAAGAAGTCTTCCCAACCTACTGTTGGGCCGACACTGCTGATCCTACAGCAGACACTCAAATGTCCATTTGTTTGCTTTTCACACAGCACAAACATTGTCCATTGAACATGTCCCTTTGTTTTCTTTCACACAGAAACACTTCGTCTTCTCACCTTTGAGACGTCTTCACTCGTTTTTACCCTCCTGAGCGCACACCGCTTCAGGAGGTCTTCCCCATGCTCACTCAGCTTTCAGGGGGCACACAGGACTGTCCTCTACCCACATGGCGTCAGGATGCAGCAGTTTGTCTGCCTTCCTCTCCCAGCCCACACGGCGACAGGAGGCAGCAATGCATAGACTTTCTTTGGACAAATTATAGAGGCCTTAATTTCCTCATTCTGAACAGCTGAAGGCCTTTCAACTTCTTTACACCTTCCTGCTGCCTTTGGCAGCCGACACCCTATAATAATTAGTGAACTTTTCAAAGCAGGTGGGAATGTGTCTCCTCTCAGTGACTACATTCCCAGATTTACCTGACTTCCTGTCACATACCCCCCCCTCTTGTTTCAACCCTAGGGTTGGGACACATATTTCCAGGCACGCATGTGTCAGGCACTGCTGACTCACTGATAAGCCTCCTATTATCCTCAAGCTTCCGGATGAAACTGTTTTGTCATCTTCATTGACAGATTTCTCATAAATGCCACACAGTTTGTCTCTCATCTCATATACACATTCTTCAACTGCATTTTTGGCATCATTTTGCTCCTTCTCGTTTCTGTCATCTTCATTGACAGCTTTCTCATAAATGTCAGACAGCTTGTCCCTCATAACCGTCTGTCCAATCCACCATGGAGGACCGTGATCCATAGGCAACTCAATTGGGCTAGTCTTAATGTCTTCAACATTCTTAAGACGCCTCTCTCTGCAATCCATAAATGTTTTCCACAAAACTTTGAGAACCTTTGCTTCACTAAGCTTTGTTCCAAGTAGGGACTCTTGACATCCCTCTGTGACTTGAGTTGCCTCTCCATACAGCTGTACACAATCATTGACTTTTTGTTGTAAAAGGGAATGATCTTCCTTCTTGAGCTTTGCTTGCTCTAAGATGCTGTGCAGAGGATTTTCCAATTGAGACAACAGGCTGTTACACATTTCTTCAAAGTGACCCCTGTTCCTTTTCCCAGAGATATCAATATCATTCAAACATTTCATATTCATAGGCAGATCTGAAGCATTTGCACTCATCAACTTCTTAAACTTTTCACCCTCCTGAGCGAGTCGCAGTAAAGGCCTACTATTTGATTTGATATTCAGTTTATATTTCTTGCCAAACTCTTCACAGAAGTAGCCAACCAAAACATCATCAACTTTCCTTCCACCAACATAGGGGTTAAAGGCAACAACACAGTTGAACCCAGCGATCTGGGTGGTATCCATTATAGACCTCCTCTCTGCATCAGTGAAGAAGCATGGAACTGCAACACATTCTTTTACAGGTTTCTTCAATGCACTTTCTGCTGAACTATTTGACCGCTCAAGGTCACCTAGTTCCTTTTCTCTATCTGAATTCCACATGGAATGTATCTCAAGATCACGATCAAATTTCTGCCACCTGTCTTTCACCAGTTCCATTTTGGAAATATTCCCTGAAAGGCACTTGAACTTAATTTGCTTCACGTTTTCATCAACAGCCTTAGTTTTCTCCACTAGGTGGCGTTTGCTTTTTTCTCCCAGATTTATATCACTTGCTTTAGTTTTCTCCGCTTTAGTTTTCTCCACTAGGTTTTCAGCCTGAACTGAGAAAACATCACATTTCTTACACAGCTCCTTTGTTTGCTGAAGTTTTTGAAGGAACGGTTTATTCCACAGGGGTGATTCAAGCCACATGTCATCACATTTCTGAGGCTCACTCAGGACAGACCCCAAAACTCTGATCCTTTTAAAAACTGCATCAGGCACACTATCCCCTCTTTGGGACAGATCCTCTGTTGCCTGGAATTCCTCTTCCAGTTCCTGCAACGGAATCTTCATCTCTTCTACTTGCTGTTCTAAGGCTCGCTTAGACTTTTCTAGCTCCTGAACGCTTTTCTCAACCTCATCCTTGGAGCTGACCACATGTTCCATCTCTGTACATAGCTGCTTGTTAACTCTTTCTAGTTCAGCCTTAGACTCTAGAGCTTCCTCCAAGGAGCGAGCCAAGAACAGGGCTTTGCTCTCGTTATCACGCGCCTCCGCTTCTGCGCGGTCGCGTTCTTCTGCATATTTTGCAGACACAGTCTTCTCTTCACCAAGCATCTGATCAAACTTCTTTTTCACATCTTCAACACACTGTAATGAACCAACGCTTTCTTCCATGCGTTTTTTCATATCCGCTATCTGAGCTTGCAATGTTGCGACTTGCTCTGATAGGTTTTTCTTTGCTTCCGCCTCCTCTTTTAATTGTTCCAGGAAGCCATTTTTCTCATCTTCCATTTGTTTGAGCTTTGTGCTAAAACTCAGCCTTTGACACCTCTCTTCCTGTAAGAGTTCCTGCGTGTCTTGCAGCTGCGATTCCAAGATAGAAAAATCTTCCGCAATTTCTCTAGATTTGCTGTCTGCTTGAGAAAGCCGATTTGTGTCACTGTCCAACTCAACCTGCAATCGGTTTGCCTTCTCTGACAGCTTAGCACACAATCGGTCACCTTCTGACACCTTGACTTGCGATTCCAGAAGCTGTGCCTCTACTTTTTCCCTCTTATGTTCACAATCTCCTTTTCCCTGCATAAGAGCTTTCACCTCACTGGCTAGCATCTGGGAATAAGAATGTAATTCTGCCACACAGGCTTCTTTCTCCTTTAACTGCTGCTGGACACGTTGGGCTTCATCTTTCCAACTTTCACAGTCCGCACGCAATTCATCTACCACATTGCTCAAGGTAGTGAGCTCATACACAGTACTCAGTATTTTTTTCTCTCTCTCACTTTTCTCCTTGTTGCTGAGAGACAATGTCGTTTTCAGAGCAACATTCTGTTCCTGCGACTCCTGCAGGTCTATTTTTGTAGCTCCCAAAGACTGAAGACTTTTTTCCAGCTGATTACGCAACTCCAACATATCAGCCATACTTTGCTTCTGCAAAGTCTGAATTTCACTTTCCTTTTCCATGAGGATGGTATCTTTCTCCATTATAGTCTCTCTGCGTTTTTGCAACTCGACCAAAAGAAGAGCAGTGGATTCTTCCCACTGTAACACATGAGACTTGAGTAGTTCATTCGTTTCCTGCAAGTTTCTATGCTCCATCTTAAGCAATTCCACGGCTTGTTCCTTTTCTTCCATTTTCCGTTGCAAGGCATCCAACTCAGCCCTGCACACATACTCGGTTTCTTCCAAACCGATGGCCTCCATTGGCTGCTGGCGTCTCTGTTTCCAGCCTGCCATGCTCTCTTGGTGATCCTTTTGTTGAGCTGCAAAGCTCCGTTGTTTCAGCATCTCCCCCATTTTGAGTTTACTTTTCATCTGAGCACACTGCGTCTCCATAGCAGTTTCATCAGTGTTGCTAGGGACAACAACCTTCCTCTTTAGTAGACTCTCTTTAGGCATGGATGGGGCTGGTTCAGACGGTAACATCCCCTCCATCCATAGAATCCGGTCTCTCATTTCATCTATCTTTGCATTTTTCAGGCGTTTGGAACGCCCCATCTTCAATAACTCCACAAACAAATTTTTCACAGTCCAGCAAAAAATTTTCAGACCACTGTCTCTTCAACACATGTAGTTTTTCTCTCTCTTGCGGGATCTCTTTTCCTGCGCACACAGTTTGTGCAGTCACTTGCACCAGACACAACAAAGTTCATCAAAAAATTTTGAGACCCCTGTCTCTTTAAAACACGTTTTTTTTTTTTTTTTTTCTTTCAGGATCTTCTCTCCTGCACACATAGATTGTGTAATCTCATGCACCAGACAAAGTTCATCAAACATTTGCACTTCCTGGCAGGGATCTTGCTGCTTCTGCCCGCATCCTCCACCATATGTAAGGGATTAGCTCGGTGGTAGGCGTATGGGTGACCCCTTTGGGGGGGTCGGCACACAGGGAGATAGCCGAGGAGTGGTTGAAAACAATATTTTTTGGTTTATTCTTCCAATTTCTTCAAAGAAGTGCATGCAGCAAAAACATCAAAATAAAATAAAACACAAAATAAATCCTGGCCGCTGTGGGCGTCTACCTTCTCACAGCTGGAACCTACCTAAGAAGTCTTCCCAACCTACTGTTGGGCCGACACTGCTGATCCTACAGCAGACACTCAAATGTCCATTTGTTTGCTTTTCACACAGCACAAACATTGTCCATTGAACATGTCCCTTTGTTTTCTTTCACACAGAAACACTTCGTCTTCTCACCTTTGAGACGTCTTCACTCGTTTTTACCCTCCTGAGCGCACACCGCTTCAGGAGGTCTTCCCCATGCTCACTCAGCTTTCAGGGGGCACACAGGACTGTCCTCTACCCACATGGCGTCAGGATGCAGCAGTTTGTCTGCCTTCCTCTCCCAGCCCACACGGCGACAGGAGGCAGCAATGCATAGACTTTCTTTGGACAAATTATAGAGGCCTTAATTTCCTCATTCTGAACAGCTGAAGGCCTTTCAACTTCTTTACACCTTCCTGCTGCCTTTGGCAGCCGACACCCTATAATAATTAGTGAACTTTTCAAAGCAGGTGGGAATGTGTCTCCTCTCAGTGACTACATTCCCAGATTTACCTGACTTCCTGTCACAGGCTGCATGCATAATGGGGGTGGTTTTGTTTCTTGACCTCGCAGGTTGGATGTCTGGTGTGGTGGTGTGAGTCCTACTAAGATTATTTTCTCCGGTAATGACAGTTTCATGATGTGAGTTTTGTTTTTGCTGTAAAGCCATTCTTTATTTGAGAGCAGAACTTGCTATGTATTTTTTTCCATTTTCATGTAAATATGTATATATTTATTTATGTATATTGATTTTATGATTATTGATTGCAAGACTTTTAATAAACAAAAATTGGGAAGAATGTTCCTTACATTGGTGGTCAGTGGGAAGAATGTCCCTTACATTGGTGGTCAGTGGGAAGAATGTCCCTTACATTGGTGGTCAGTGGGAAGAATGCTCCTTACATTGGTGGTCAGTGGGAAGAATGCTCCTTACATTGGTGATCAGTGGGAAGAAGGAGGAGGACACACCCAAAGAGCTCTCTGTGAGAACCAGCCCTTTTCAAGCCTGGGCCTTGCTTGCTAGCTTGGCCCAGGAACAATGCCTGATCCTGGGGGAGGCCCTGGGAGGGATCCCCCTGATGACACGGGGCCTAGTGAGGAGGAGGTGGAGGACCTGTCTGTGGGTCCAGGCCCCGATGAGAATGCGGATGTCTTCAGCCAGAAGGTTATCAATCGTTTTAGGGCGATTGGAAGAGCTGAAGAAAAGCTTAAAGTTTTGAAGGCTGAACATAAATCCTTCAGAGCCAAATACTGCCAGGCCTGGAGTAAAAATCGCACAGCCATGAAGCCTGAGCTACAGGAATTGGAAGATAAGGTAAAGAAACAATCTTTATTACTGGAAAAGTTGAAAGATAGAAGCGGAGTGTTTAAAGAAAAATTTGATAATGAGAGGAGATTTGCCAGCCAAGCATCAGCAAGTTCTGTGGATCAGCAGGCTCCGTTAATGGATGACCAGGCTCCATCTGCCTCTGCACCTCTCCCCCCATGCCAGAACTGGGAATCGCCAGCGGCAACCAGCCAGGGGGTTGAGAGTGGGCATGGATCCCTGACATTTATCCAGGAGATGGAGTCCCCCCTGAGAGCAGATAAGTTTGCATTCACTGATGATCCATCAGAAATCCCTGTGGATGGGCAGAGGAGATACAAACCAGCAAAGCCAGTACTGGTGGAGAAATCCCAGTATACCATGCTGCCATCCAACATGTCTGCCCCACCTGCTGTAGTGGATGGTGTCCCAGGTGAGAAGGAGCTTTGCCTACAGCTACCTATTGGAGATTCTGCTGTGAACACAACCAGTACAGACATGCAGGGAAAATCCCTGACCGTGAAATCCCCGGACCATCAGGTGAATGTGGATGGACCTGCATCTGACACCCCAGACATGGATTTTGCTGGTCTGGCTGAGACCAGTAGTCCCTCTGAAAGCAAAATGGCTGCCAGCTCCAAGGAGTCTGTTTCACTTTCACCAGAGCTTCCCAGTGTTTCAGGGCTGATTGCTGGTGGGGGAGGGGATCAGCATGCTGCTGTTTTTGGAATGGAAGCAGCCATGGAAGTTACCTGTAGTGTTTTACCTGCTGCTGTGCTAGAACTGAATTCCATTTCCACAGCTGAAAACCCTGTCCCAGTGGAAGAGAAGATGACAACTGAAACTCTTACCAGTGCAGCACCAACTATGGATTCTGCTGTGAAGACAACAAATATCCCAGCAAGTATTAAAAATGACAATAATCATAAAGCAATGAATGTGGTGGGTGGTGGTGAAGGGGATAATATTGCTGGGAAAAATAGAAATGACATTTCTCCCCCTGCTCAGCAGAGGAAAGATTTATCGATTGTACAGATCAATCCCGGATCTGTACAATCGTTATCTGTTATGTCTGTGTCGGATGTTTCAAAACAAACTGATGGATTTTCTGCTGGGAGGAATGTTGGAAGCTATGCTTCAGCTTTGGGGAGTCGCACCAGGGTGGGTGGTGGGGATTTGGTTAGTAATCGCAATTCAAGGAGGTTTGTTGGGGGGTTGGTTAGTGGGTATAGGAGGAGGAATGTGGTTCAGTTGCGGTGGGAGGGCGATGGAACGCCGCCAGTAAGGGGGAGAGTGGCCGAGTTGGTCTTGGAAATGGGGTTTAAAGCCTGTGACATTTTTGCTTTGATTTGCCCGGTGGGAAGTTATGAATTTGATTTGTCGTTTGTGAAACCTGAAAGTTTGGATCTCTTCTGGGAGAGATTTAGGAGGTGCAAGGGCCTTCAGCAGTGGAGTGGTTTGGTGCCAAAGGTGATTTCAAGACAGCCTCTGATAAAGTCGGTGACCATCTTGGTGCGTAACGAATCCATACCAGAGGCTGATTTATTAGTATGGCTACGCCGATATGGCGAGGTCCTCACTCCACTGCGGAAGGTCCTTGATGAGCATGGGATATGGACAGGGGCCTGGACAGTGTCACTAAAATTGGGGGTACTGGGCGATGTAGTTCAGCACCTTCCCTGCTCAGCCTTTCTGGGTAGGGATAGGCTGACCATTTTCTACCAAGGTCAGCCTAAGGTATGTAATAAATGTGGTGATAAAGGCCACTTTGCATCGTCCTGCACCCACAAGAAGTGCTCACTGTGCCAGGATTTAGGCCATTTGGCCAGAGAATGCACCCAGATTCGGTGCAATTTGTGCCAGCAGCTGGGTCATCCATATAGCCAGTGCCCAGAGGCACTGCATAACTTGCCAGGATTGGAGACTGAGCTGCAGAGGCTTGATAAAGAAGATGAAGCAGCTGAAGTTAGAGAGGAAATTGTTGTTGCCCCTCCTGTGTCTGTTGTGTCAGATTCTGTTTCCCCTAGTGAGGTGGTCCCTGAGTCTGTCCTTCCTGTGTCTGTTGTGTCAGATTTTGTTTCCCCTAGTGATGTGGTCCCTGAGTCTGTCCCTCCTGTTGTTCCTACATCTACTGTGCGTAGATCCTCCAGACTAGCGGAAGCTGCTGGGGGGGCGGGTATAGTGGATCTTCCCCCTCGGCCTACTCCACCTCCAGTCCCTGTCTCTCGACACCGCAAACGCGGCCAAGAGGGTGCAGGGGTGCTGGATGGTGGTGGGGTCGATGGGGTTGAGGGAGGGGTGTCCATGTCCCATGTCTCACCCTCTGTTGTGGAGGATTCGGATGATGAGGGGTGGGAGAGGACAAAGAGGAAGAAAAAGAAGAAGAGGAAGACCAGTAAGGCGGTCATTTCTTCCTTACAGTTAGAGCCAGGAGGGGTTCCTCTTGGCAACACATTTTCGGTTTTATCAGGGGAGGAGTTAGTATCCGATTTATCTACTTCTTTATCATCTATGGATGAGGAGGAGTCACATAGTGTAAAGAGAGCTGCTTCGGGTGATGAGAGTGTGGTGGAGGTTAAGAAACGACTACCCCAATCATCCTGATGGCAGTGCCCGCTCTGATAAAGGTGGCGACCATTAATGTCGCCAGCGTGAAATCTGCAAGAGCTCGTGATATTGCCTTATTTTTGCTCAGTGAGTTTGATGCTGAGATTTTATTTTTGCAAGAGACCTGGCTCAATACTTTGGCCGATGTCCATCTAGCAAAAAGGGAGTGGAGATGCGGTCCCTCCTTTTGGTCTCTTGCGGCTGAGCCTTGCAGCGGAGTTGCGGTTCTTTTTAAAACCGATATGGTAACGTGCCGGCGGATAATTGAGGTAGAAATGGGGAGATGCATGGTCTTAGACGTCTCTGTTAGGGGGCAGGACCTGCGCCTCATCAATATCTATGGACCGCAGTCAAAATGGGACAGGAAATGCCTCTTCACAAAGATCAAGCCCTTCCTTTTTACATCCCAGCAGGTTGTCTTTGGAGGTGACTTTAACACCATAATTAGGCCTGAAGACAGGAGGGTCTCCATAGACAGGCTGGGTTATGATAGCGTTTTTCTTAGAGATATGGTTAGACAAGCAGGCCTGGTAGATGTGCACATTAAGCACTGCCCTGGCAGCACGGGATTCACGTTTCAGAGAGGGAATAGTCAGAGTAGGATAGATAGGTTTTTTTTAAAGGAGAACTCTGCTTTCTCGGCTCCTGAGTTGAGGGCGGTGGAGTTCTCTGACCACTGTATGCTGTCTGTGACTCTGAATGCCTCGGACACTCCACCCAGGGGAAGGGGTACCTGGAAACTGAATTCGGCTCTCCTGGAAGATGTAGAGGTAAGACAATCCTTTGAGGATTTTTTTCAGGCACAGGTTTCTATTCTGGACTTTTGCAGCAGTAAGTCAGAGTGGTGGGAGCTTGTGAAACAAAGGGCGATTGGACTTTTCAAGGCCATAAGTAAGAAGAAGCAGCTTGGTATGTATATTGCCTACCAGCATTTGCGGAGGAAGCTTGATCGTCTTGTCTCGTATGGAGGAGATCCAGGGGAGATCTCGGAGGTAAAGCTTCTTCTTAGGAAGTGTCAATACGACCGGCATGCCTCCTTGGTTCTGGAGAGAGATTACGGGAAATATCACTCGCCTGATCCTTACCAGAACTGTAAGCAGGGCATAGCAGTTAAGACGGTCATAGGTCTGAGGGATAGTACGGGTTCCCTGGTGAAGTCCAGATCAGGGATCCTGGAGATCTTCAGGTCATATTACGCAGACCTTCTGGGAAGAAAGGACCTTAGTCGGGACAGGATGGAAAGCTTTCTGGATTCTACTCCAGGATTGGGAAATGATACATTGCCTTTGATGGATTTGACAGAACCAATTTCAGCGGATGAGGTAGTTCGTGCTATAGAGAAGCTGGCTACCAAAAAATCGCCTGGGCCAGATGGGTTGACAGCTGAATTTTACAAGTGTTTTAAGTCCATTCTGGCTCCCTTTTTAGCGGAGGTTTATAACAGCTGTTTAGAAGAGGGTTCTCTCCCTCCCTCCATGAGGCAATCCGCTGTGATTCTTCTGTCAAAGGTAAAGACCCCTCAATAATTGAGAACTGGCGCCCCATCAGTCTTCTCAATGTTGATAGAAAGATCTTGGCGAAGATTCTTTTTTGGCGCTTGTCGTCAGTAGCAGGCGATTTGTTGTCCAATCATCAGCACTGCTCGGTCCAGGGCAGAAGTACCTTTTCAGCAATTTTAGCTGTCCGGGAGGCTTTGGAGCGATGCAGGGCTGCTGGATGGAGAAAGTACTTGCTGGCATTGGATCAGGCGAAGGCTTTTGATCGAGTCAATCATGAGTACTTGTATTTGCTACTTGGTAGATACGGCCTGCAGGGGAGGTTTATTGATTGGCTGAAAACATTATATAAAGGGGCTGAGAGCTTCCCACTTGTTAATGGTTGGGTTGGACGGCCTTTTGAGGTTGGCTCTGGTGTGCGCCAGGGGTGTCCTTTGAGCCCCCTGCTATATGTATTCGCAATCGACCCCTTCATAAGAAGGTTAGAGAGTGGATCGTTGTGTGGGGTGCCTTTGGGCATTGCTGGTGTGCCACCTTTGAAGGTCGTGGCCTATGCTGATGATGTGTCTGTTATTATCTCTGGGATGGAGGAGGCGCAGGAGGTGGTCTCTGTGATAGAGCAGTACACAGAGGCTTCTGGCTCTAAAATCAATCATGAAAAGAGTGAAGTTTTCTGGATGGGTGAGGAGGGTGAAAGCTTCGAACTTCCGGATGCCTTCCCAGAGCCCCAGCAGGAAATTAAAGTGTTGGGCATCAAATTTGGTCCTGGTGACTATGGTCATCGAAATTGGGAAAGCAGGTTGTTGAATGCAAATGCCAAGGTGGCAAGCTGGAAGAAATGGAAACTTTCCTTGAGGGAAAGGGTTGACTTGATTAAAACTTACCTGATCCCAATCTTTTTATATGTCAGCTTTGTCTGTATCTTGCCGGAATCTCTCTATGCAAGGGTGTACAGCTGCTTTTTCCAACTGTTATGGGGAAATAGGCTGAACCTGATCAAACGCAATGTAACTTACCTGTCCAGGCGGGAGGGTGGTCTAGGAATGGTCAACCCTATAGTTTTCTTTTCTCTGCTCTTTTTAAAGTATAATCTTGGTAATATGTTAGCAGAGACCCCGCCGGGATGGGTGGGTATTTTTCAATCTTGGTTTAGGCCTTTTCTGCGATGCTGGGAAGATGGCGGGCCAGTGAAAAGTCTGAGAGTCCGACATGGCAAGCTTCCGGCTTATGTTGCCCCGTGTCTGAAAATACTTAGGCAGTGGCAGGTGACAGTGGGGGATATCAAGTCCCTCCCCAGAAAGCTTCTGGAGAAGAGGATTTTGGGCTCTGCTTTCAGTGTGTCACTGACCTTAAGGGATTGCCCAGGCCCCGTAATGAGGGAGGGGTTGCGTTTAATTAACTTAGGAAGAATCCCTTTGAAGTTTAGGGATCAAGCCTGGCTCGCTTTCCATGGAAGGCTCTATGTGAGAGGGAACCTGAAGCATCGCCCTGTGGATGATCGGGATTGTCCTAGAGCGGAGTGTGTTGGTAAAGTGGAATCTATGGACCACTTTTTGCTCCAGTGTCCCTTTAACATAGAGGTGTATAAAAGGGTGGGGAGGGCTCTAGGCCTCCCCTTTCTCTATCGCATGAGTTATGCGGAGTGGGTGTACGGGGCATTCCCGACTCGCTGGGATTTTGATTTGGATACACTTTTTCTAGTTAGTATAGTTGTCCGTTACTTCACGTGGAATGCACGGTGCCAGATTACCCTGCGGAAGAAAGTCCTCCCTGTTGAGGTGGTGGTGTACGATATTCTGGGTGAGGTTGGGAAGATTCGGGGTCTTGAGAAGGGCAGGGAGCCTCGAGCGGTCTGGATAAGGGCGTGGAGGAATATCAGACCTGCTTTTGGTGAACTGTCCATCTCTGGGTGAGGAGCTCTTTTCCTATGCTATTTCTTTCACGCCCTTAGCTTTTGTTGGTTAATATCTTCTTTTTGAAGAAGGGCTGCATGCATAATGGGGGTGGTTTTGTTTCTTGACCTCGCAGGTTGGATGTCTGGTGTGGTGGTGTGAGTCCTACTAAGATTATTTTCCCCGGTAATGACAGTTTCATGATGTGAGTTTTGTTTTTGCTGTAAAGCCATTCTTTATTTGAGAGCAGAACTTGCTATGTATTTTTTTCCATTTTCATGTAAATATGTATATATTTATTTATGTATATTGATTTTATGATTATTGATTGCAAGACTTTTAATAAACAAAAATTGGGAAGAATGCTCCTTACATTGGTGATCAGTGGGAAGAATGTCCCTTACATTGGTGGTCAGTTGGAAGAATGTCCCTTACATTGGTGGTCAGTGGGAAGAATGCCCTTTACATCGGTGGTCTGTGGGAAGAATGCCCTTTACATTGGTGGTCAGTGGGAAGAATGCCCTTTACATTGGTGGTCAGTGGGAAGAATGTCCCTTACATTGGTGGTCAGTGGGAAGAATGTCCCTTACATTGGTGGTCAGTGGGAAGAAAGTCTCCTTACATTGGTGGTCAGTGGGAAGAAGGAGGAGGACACACCCAAGGAGCTCTCTGTGAGATCCAGCCCTTTTCAAGCCTGGGCCTTGCCTGCTAGCTTGGCCCAGGAACAATGCCTGATCCTGGGGGAGGCCCTGGGAGGGATCCCCCTGATGACACGGGGCCTAGTGAGGAGGAGGTGGAGGACCTGTCTGTGGGTCCAGGCCCTGGTGAGAATGCAGATGTCTTCAGCCAGAAGGTTATCAATCGTTTTAGGGCGATTGGAAGAGCTGAAGAAAAGCTTAAAGTTTTGAAGGCTGAACACAAATCCTTCAGAGCCAAATACTGCCAGGCCTGGAGTAAAAATCGTACAGCCATGAAGCCTGAATTACAGGATATGGAAGATAAGGTAAAGAAACAATCTTTATTGTTGGAAAAGTTGAAAGATAGAAGTGGAGCATTTAAAGAAAAATTTGACAATGAGAGGAGATTTGCCAGCCAAGCATCAGCAAGTTCTGTGGATCACCAGCCTCAGGTAAGGGATGACCAGGCTCCATCTGCCTTTGCACCTCTCCCCCCATGCCAGAACTGGGAATCGCCAGCGGCAACCAGCCAGGGGGTTGAGAGTGGACATGGATCCCTGACATTTATCCAGGAGATGGAGTCCCCCCTGAGAGCAGATAAGTTTGCATTCACTGATGATCCATCAGAAATCCCTGAGGATGGGCAGAGGAGATACAAACCAGCAAAGCCAGTACTGGTGGAGAAATCCCAGTACACCGTGCTGCCATCCAACATGTCTGCCCCACCTGCTGTAGTGGATGGTGTCCCAGGTGAGAAGGAGCTCTGCCTACAGCTACCTATTGGAGATTCTGCTGTGAACACAACCAGTACAGACATGCAGGGAAAATCCCTGACCATGGAATCCCCGGACCATCAGATGCATGTGGATGGATCTGCATCTAACACCCCAGGCATGGATTCTGCTGGTCTGGCTGAGACCAGTAGTCCCACAGCAAGCAAAATGGCTGCCAGCTCCAAAGAGCCTGATTCATGTTTACCTGAGCCTCCTAGTCTTCCAGTGCTGATTGATCAGCTGATTTCTGGTGGGGGAGGGGATCAACATAGTGCTGGAAGTGTAGTGGAAGCAGCTATGGAAGTTACCTGCAATGTTTCACCTGTTGCTGTGTTAAAACAGAATGCCATTTCTACAACTGAAAACTCTGTCCCAGTGGAAGAGAAGATGATCGCTGAAACTCTTACCAGTGCAGCAGCAGCTATGGATTCTGCTGTGAAGACAACAGCAAAAATAAATACCCCAGCAAGTATAAAAAATGACATTAATGTTAAAGCAATGAATGTGGTGGGTGGTGGTGAAGGGGTTAGTAATGCTGGGAAAAATAAAAATGACATTTCTCCTCCTGCTCAGCAGAGGAAAGATTTGATTGCACAGATCAATCCCGAATCTGTGCAATCGTTATCTGCTAAGTGTGTGTCAGATAATTTAAAAAAAACTGATGGATTTTCTGCTGGGAGGAATGTTGGAAGCTATGCTTCAGCTTTGGGGAGTCACACCAGGGTGGGTGGTGGGAATTCTGTTATTAGTCAAAATTCAGGGAGGTTTGGTGGGTATAGGAGGAGGAATGTGGTACAGTTGAGGTGGGTGGGGGATGGAACTCCACCAGTAAGGGGGAGGGTGGCTGAGTTGATTTTGGAAATGGGGTTTAAAGCTTGTGATATTTTTGCTTTAATTTGCCCGGTGGGGAGTTATGAATTTGATTTGTCGTTTGTAAAACCTGAAAGTTTGGATCTCTTCTGGGAGAGATTTAGGAGGTGCAAGGGCCTTCAGCAGTGGAGTGGTTTGGTGCCAAAAGTGATTTCAAGGCAGCCTCTGATAAAATCAGTGACCATTTTGGTGCGTAACGAATCCATACCAGAGGCTGATTTATTAGTATGGCTACGCCGATATGGCGAGGTCCTCACTCCACTGCGGAAGGTCCTTGATGAGCATGGGATATGGACAGGGGCCTGGACAGTGTCACTAAAATTGGGGGTGCTGGGCGATGTAGTTCAGCACCTTCCCTGCTCAGCCTTTCTGGGTAGGGATAGGCTGACCATTTTCTACCAAGGTCAGCCTAAGGTGTGTAATAAATGTGGTGATAAAGGCCACTTTGCATCGTCCTGCACCCACAAGAAGTGCTCACTGTGCCAGGATTTAGGCCATTTGGCCAGAGAATGCACCCAGATTCGGTGCAATTTGTGCCAGCAGCTGGGTCATCCATATAGCCAGTGCCCAGAGGCACTGCATAACTTGCCAGGATTGGAGACTGAGCTGCAGAGGCTTGATAAAGAAGATGAAGCAGCTGAAGTTAGAGAGGAAATTGTTGTTGCCCCTCCTGTGTCTGTTGTGTCAGATTCTGTTTCCCCTAGTGAGGTGGTCCCTGAGTCTGTCTTTCCTGTGTCTGTTGTGTCAGATTTTGTTTCCCCTGGTGATGTGGTCCCTGAGTCTGTCCCTCCTGTGGTTGTTCCTACATCTACTGTGCGTAGATCCTCCAGACTAGCGGAAGCTGCTGGGGGGGCGGGTATAGTGGATCTTCCCCCTCGGCCTACTCCACCTCCAGTCCCTGTCTCTCGACACCGCAAACGCGGCCGAGAGGGTGCAGGGGTGCTGGATGGTGGTGGGGTCAATGGGGTTGAGGGACGGGTGTCCATGTCCCATGTCTCACCCTCTGTTGTGGAGGATTCGGATGAGGAGGGGTGGGAGAGGACAAAGAGGAAGAAAAAGAAGAAGAGGAAGACCAGTAAAGCGGTCATTTCCTCCTTACAGTTAGAGCCAGGAGGGGTTCCTCTTGGCAACACATTTTCGGTTTTATCAGGGGAGGAGTTAGTATCCGATTTATCCACTTCTTTATCATCTATGGATGAGGGGGAGTCACATAGTGTAAAGAGAGCTGTTTCGGGTGATGAGAGTGTGGTGGAGGTTAAGAAACGACTACCCCAATCATCCTGATGGCAGTGCCCGCTCTGATAAAGGTGGCGACCATTAATGTCGCCAGCGTGAAATCTGCAAGAGCTCGTGATATTGCCTTATTTTTGCTCAGTGAGTTTGATGCTGAGATTTTATTTTTGCAAGAGACCTGGCTCAATACTTTGGCCGATGTCCATCTAGCAAAAAGGGAGTGGAGATGCGGTCCCTCCTTTTGGTCTCTTGCGGCTGAGCCTTGCAGCGGAGTTGCGGTTCTTTTTAAAACCGATATGGTAACGTGCCGGCGGGTAATTGAGGTAGAAATGGGGAGATGCATGGTCTTAGACGTCTCTGTTAGGGGGCAGGACCTGCGCCTGATCAATATCTATGGACCGCAGTCAAAATGGGACAGGAAATGCCTCTTCACAAAGATCAAGCCCTTCCTTTTTACATCCCAGCAGGTTGTCTTTGGAGGTGACTTTAACACCATAATTAGGCCTGAAGACAGGAGGGTCTCCATAGACAGGCTGGGTTATGATAGCGTTTTTCTTAGAGATATGGTTAGACAAGCAGGCCTGGTAGATGTGCACATTAAGCACTGCCCTGGCAGCACGGGATTCACGTTTCAGAGAGGGAATAGTCAGAGTAGGATAGACAGGTTTTTTTTAAAGGAGAACTCTGCTTTCTCGGCTCCTGAGTTGAGGGCGGTGGAGTTCTCTGACCACTGTATGCTGTCTGTGACTCTGAATGCCTCGGACACTCCACCCAGGGGAAGGGGTACCTGGAAACTGAATTCGGCTCTCCTGGAAGATGTAGAGGTAAGACAATCCTTTGAGGATTTTTTTCAGGCACAGGTTTCTATTCTGGACTTTTGCAGCAGTAAGTCAGAGTGGTGGGAGCTTGTGAAACAAAGGGCGATTGGACTTTTCAAGGCCATAAGTAAGAAGAAGCAGCTTGGTATGTATATTGCCTACCAGCATTTGCGGAGGAAGCTTGATCGTCTTGTCTCGTATGGAGGAGATCCAGGGGAGATCTCGGAGGTAAAGCTTCTTCTTAGGAAGTGTCAATACGACCGGCATGCCTCCTTGGTTCTGGAGAGAGATTATGGGAAATATCACTCGCCTGATCCTTACCAGAACTGTAAGCAAGGCATAGCAGTTAAGACGGTCATAGGTCTGAGGGATAGTACGGGTTCCCTGGTGAAGTCCAGATCAGGGATCCTGGAGATCTTCAGGTCATATTACGCAGACCTTCTGGGAAGAAAGGACCTTAGTCGGGACAGGATGGAAAGCTTTCTGGATTCTACTCCAGGATTGGGAAATGGTACACTGCCTTTGATGGATTTGACAGAACCAATTTCAGCGGATGAGGTAGTTCGTGCTATAGAGAAGCTGGCTACCAAAAAGTCGCCTGGGCCAGATGGGTTGACAGCTGAATTTTACAAGTGTTTTAAGTCCATTCTGGCTCCCTTTTTAGCGGAGGTTTATAACAGCTGTTTAGATGAGGGTTCTCTCCCTCCCTCCATGAGGCAATCCGCTGTGATTCTTCTGTCAAAAGGTAAAGACCCCTCAATAATTGAGAACTGGCGCCCCATCAGTCTTCTCAATGTTGATAGAAAGATCTTGGCGAAGATTCTTTTTTGGCGCTTGTCGTCAGTAGCAGGCGTTTTGTTGTCCAATCATCAGCACTGCTCGGTCCAGGGCAGAAGTACCTTTTCAGCAATTTTAGCTGTCCGGGAGGCTTTGGAGCGATGCAGGGCTGCTGGATGGAGAAAGTACTTGCTGGCATTGGATCAGGCGAAGGCTTTTGATCGAGTCAATCATGAGTACCTGTATTTGCTACTTGGTAGATACGGCCTGCAGGGGAGGTTTATTGATTGGCTGAAAACATTATATAAAGGGGCTGAGAGCTTCCCACTTGTTAATGGTTGGGTTGGACGGCCTTTTGAGGTTGGCTCTGGTGTGCGCCAGGGGTGTCCTTTGAGCCCCCTGCTATATGTATTCGCAATCGACCCCTTCATAAGAAGGTTAGAGAGTGGATCGTTGTGTGGGGTGCCTTTGGGCATTGCTGGTGTGCCGCCTTTGAAGGTCGTGGCCTATGCCGATGATGTGTCTGTTATTATCTCTGGGATGGAGGAGGCGCAGGAGGTGGTCTCTGTGATAGAGCAGTACACTGAGGCTTCTGGCTCTAAAATCAATCATGAAAAGAGTGAAGTTTTCTGGATGGGTGAGGAGGGTGAAAGCTTCGAACTTCCGGATGCCTTCCCAGAGCCCCAGCAGGAAATTAAAGTGTTGGGCATCAAATTTGGTCCTGGTGACTATGGTCATCGAAATTGGGAAAGCAGGTTGTTGAATGCCAATGCCAAGGTGGCAAGCTGGAAGAAATGGAAACTTTCCTTGAGGGAAAGGGTTGACTTGATTAAAACTTACCTGATCCCAATCTTTTTATATGTCAGCTTTGTCTGTATCTTGCCGGAATCTCTCTATGCAAGGGTGTACAGCTGCTTTTTCCAACTGTTATGGGGAAATAGGCTGAACCTGATCAAACGCAATGTAACTTACCTGTCCAGGCGGGAGGGTGGTCTAGGAATGGTCAACCCTATAGTTTTCTTTTCTCTGCTTTTTTTAAAGTATAATCTTGGTAATATGTTAGCAGAGACCCCGCCGGGATGGGTGGGTATTTTTCAATCTTGGTTTAGGCCTTTTCTGCGATGCTGGGAAGATGGCGGGCCAGTGAAAAGTCTGAGAGTCCGACATGGCAAGCTTCCGGCTTATGTTGCCCCGTGTCTGAAAATACTTAGGCAGTGGCAGGTGACAGTGGGGGATATCAAGTCCCTCCCCAGAAAGCTTCTGGAGAAGAGGATTTTGGGCTCTGCTTTCAGTGTGTCGCTGACCTTAAGGGATTGCCCAGGCCCCGTAATGAGGGAGGGGTTGCGTTTAATTAACTTAGGGAGAATCCCTTTGAAGTTTAGGGATCAAGCCTGGCTCGCTTTCCATGGAAGGCTCTATGTGAGAGGGAACCTGAAGCATCGCCCTGTGGATGATCGGGATTGTCCTAGAGCGGAGTGTGTTGGTAAAGTAGAGTCTATGGACCACTTTTTGCTCCAGTGTCCCTTTAACATAGAGGTGTATAAAAGGGTGGGGAGGGCTCTAGGCATCCCCTTTCTCTATCGCATGAGTTATGCGGAGTGGGTGTACGGGGCATTCCCGACTCGCTGGGATTTTGATTTGGATACACTTTTTCTAGTTAGTATAGTTGTCCGTTACTTCACGTGGAATGCACGGTGCCAGATTACCCTGCGGAAGAAAGTCCTCCCTGTCGAGGTGGTGGTGTACGATATTCTGGGTGAGGTTGGGAAGATTCGGGGTCTTGAGAAGGGCAGGGAGCCTCGAGCGGTCTGGATAAGGGCGTGGAGGAATATCAGACCTGCTTTTGGTGAACCGTCCATCTCTGGGTGAAAAGCTTTTTTCCTATGCTATTTCTTTCACGCTCTTAGCTTTTGTTGGTTAATATCTTCATTTTTGAAGAAGGGCTGCATGCATAATGGGGGTGGTTTTGTTTCTTGACCTTGCAGGTTTGATGTCTGGTGTGGTGGTGTGAGTCTTATTAAGATTATTTTTCCCGGTAATGATGTGTTTCATGATGTGAGTTTTGTTTTTGCTGTAAAGGCAGTCTTTATTTGAGAGCAGAATTTGCTATGTATTTTTTTTCCCCTTTTCATGTAAATATGTATATATTTATTTATGTATATTGATTTTATGCTTATTGATTGCAAGACTTTTAATAAACAAAATTGGGAAGAATGTTCCTTCCATTGGTGGTCAGTGGGAAGAATGTCTCTTACATTGGTGGTCAGTGAGAAGAATGCTCCTTACATTGGTGGTAATTGAGAAGAATTACCCCCTTACAGATAGCTAAAAAGAGCTACAGTAGAAAGAGGAATGGTGTCAGTGAGAGGCAGAGATTTCTTATTGCTCAAGGAACCTCTGGAGGAACCCGAAGATTCCATGGAATCCTGGCTGAGGAACCCCGAGCTACCAGGTGGTTATTATAAAGCAGATCCCCCAGTTCATGAGTCAATTTGGAAAGGATTGTTTTTTTCTAAAGTAAAGTGGAGTAACACAGTGCCCCTCAATGCCGCCTCATCAGTGCCCCTCAATGCCGCCTCATCAGTGCCCATCAATGCAGCCTCACCAGTGCCAATCAATGCAGCCTGATCAGTGCCCATCAATCCAACCTGATCAGTGCCTATCAATGCATCTTCACCGGTGCCAATCAATGCAGCCTGATCAGTGCCCATCAATGCAGCTTCACCAGTGCCCATCAATGCAGCCTCATCAGTGCCCATCAACACAGCCTCTTCAGTGCCCATTAGCGCAGCCTCATCAGTGCTCATCAATGCAGCCTCATTAGTGCCCATCAGCTCAGTCTCATCAGTGCCCATCAATGCAGCCTCATCAGTGCCCATCAATGCAGCCTCATCAGTGCCCACCAGTGCAGCCTCATCGGTGCTCATCAATGCAGCCTAATCAGTGCCCATCAATGCAGCCTCATTAGTGCCCATCAATGCAGCCTCCTCCTTGTCCATCAGTGCAACCTCATCAGTGCCCATCAATGCAGTTTCAACAGTGCCCATAAATGCAGCCTCACCAGTGTCCATCAATGCAGCCTCATCAGTGCCCATCATCACAGCTTTCTCAGTGTCCATCAATGCAGCCTGAATATTGCCCATTATTGCAGCCTCACCAGTGCCCATCAATGAAGCCTCCCCAGTGCCCATCAATGGAACAGTGTGCTGTCTATCATAAGAGCTGGTCAAGTAGGCAGAACGTTGTTTGACAGCAGCCGTCGTGCAATTTACTGTAAATCCAAGCTGTGTCACAGCGGAAAATCCCCGCTCTGTGAGATACAGCCGGCTCTCCTCTTCCTCTCTCTTCCCCAGTTTCCTGGCCAATCCCTGGGAGGAGAATGGCTCCCATTTAACCCAATAGTCAATGTGCTCAACCCAGCCTGCTGGTGGCGCCTGCCCTCCGAGGCAACCTCACACCCGATGTCAGAGAATGGTTCTTAGAAGGATTGCACACCTGCAAATGCCCAGCAAAATCAAAGATTGGCACATAGAAATCTGTAAATATCACACAGAAATTCGCCAATGAGGACAGGAACGGCCGCGAGGATTAATGTGCCAGTGTGCACTCGCGTACACCAAAGCATTTTGGCACACGCAATGAGTGATAGATTCTGCCGCCCAGAATGCCAGCAGTATGAGCCATTAGTTGCTGGATGTTCTTCAGCTTCCCCCGTGTGCTCCTGTGTTCCTGTTCTTGCTATTATTTGATTACCTGTAACCTACCTGGCTTGCCTTTGACCTGTCTTGTCTCTATTCCCAGCTTTGACCATCAGCTTGTTCCAGTGACCTCGCCTCTGCCTGCTGATCTGTGCTTGACCCCTGGCTTGCTCTTCTGACTCCGCTACTGCCTGATTAACAGTGTATGACCCCCGGATGACTTCTGACCCTGCTTGCTGCTTTCTAGCTGACCATCTGTGCATGACTTCTGGCCTAGCTCCTGACTCTGCTCCTAGCTCTCCCTGCTGCCAAGTCTCACCTGGGACTCCTGCCCAGCAGTGCATCCTGGTAATCAGCTGCCATCCAGCGGACATCTCTTCATCACCTCAGCCTATTGCAGCTGGCAACCCCTGCTTCTTTGAGCAAAGCATTCCCTGTTACCACCTTCAGGGGTGCTCTGCACTTAGCTACAAGGGAAGCCCTCTCAGTACTTCGGCCTCCGACCAGGTACATGACAGTATCATCCAGCCACTATGTCAGAGGCCGACAAAGGTGCTTTCCAGCTCAAGGCGCTGTTGGAGGGTCGCTTACAGAACCTGACATTGCCTTCTGCCACAGTAACTTCTAATCCACCCGCTGCAGTCGCTATGTCCACCTCACCAGCCCAAGAACGTTCAGTTCCTGTTCCTAGTGTGGTGGTCCCACCTCCTGACGCAAGCATACCCACTCCAGAACATTTCTCAGGTGACCGAAGGAAGTTCAAATCATTCAATTTAGACTGCCTGCTGTACCTGGCCCTTCAGCCAAGAACTTTTTCTCTAGACACTGTCAAAGTGGGGTTCATTATCTCTCTATTGTCCCATAAACCTCAGTCCTGGGCCCATCACCTGCTGGAGCAGAAGAGTCCCACTGTCAACTCATTGGATGCATTCTTTGAGGCCATGTCATTATATGATGATCTGCAATGCATGGCCGCTGCTGAATCTGCCCTTCATACTTTGCAGCAAGGGTGGCGCCCTGCTGAGGACTATACAGTGGAAATTCGCAGATAGGCAGCAGACACAGGGTAGAATGAGGTTGCCCTGAGATACCAATATCAGCTGGGACCTCAGAAGAGCCTTAGGATGAATTAGTACTAGTACAGACCCCCGCTACTCTAGAGGGGCTCATCCAGCTTGCGATCCAAATCGACAGACACCTGCGGGAGCGACGGTCGGAATGTTCACAATCTTTCCAACCATCATGGATGCTGCCAAAGCAACTGTGTCTGATGGAGAGCCTATGCAGCTGGGTTTGGTCCGTTCTGCTCTAACCCCATATGAAAGACTGCGCCACCAACAGGCCAACCTCTGTCTCTATTGTTGAGGAAGCACACATTTTCTCTGCAACTGTCCTGTGAGACCTAGTAAGTCCTCTCCCCACAGCCCTACGTGCTTCCAAGTTTCTGGATCTTCCCTAACTCCCCTCATTCTCCATGTCTCATTACAGGAGGCGGAAGGGGAGGTCAGAATTCCAGCAATAGTTGATTCTGGGGCATGCAGTTGCTTCATGGACATTTCCCTAACAATAAAACTTTGTATTTCCCTCCAAAATAAAAAGCAAAGACTTGAAGTTCACTTGGCTGATGGCACCATCCCTAGATCTGGGCCCATTACACAAGAAACTCTACCCAAACTTACCTCAACTGAATGCAGCCATCAAGAGTTTCTTCACTTTGATGTTCTCTGTTCACCAATGTTCCCTGTGATCCTGGGAATCCCGTGGCTTCGGGCCCACAATCCGCAGATTGACTGGGTTAAAGGACAGATCCTCTTCACATCATCCTACTGCCTTGAGTCCTGCTTCATTCCTGTGTCCGTGTCACCTGCCAGCTGCCCCACCGTCCAACCAACTTCCAATGCCAGCCAGGACGTTCATGCAGTTTTTTCCACGATTTTCTGGACGTCTTCAATAAAAGAAATGCGGACACAATGCCACCTCACCGTCCTTATGATTGTCCGATCAAGTTGTTACCCGGTGCAAAAATTAACACTAGGGCAGATATTTCCACTTTCAGAGACTGAACTTGAGGCTTTATGTCAATATATTGACGAGAACCTAGAAAAGGGGTTCATTAGTCCTTCATCTTCTCCAGCTGGAGCCAGGATCTTCTTTGTACAAAAGAAAGACCATACCTTCAGGCCATGTGTGGATTATAGGGAGCTCAACAAAATTACGATCAAGAACCGATATCCTCTTCCTCTTGTTTCTGAGCTATTCCAGAGGTTTTGTTGATGCCCAGATCTTTACCAAACTGGACTTACAGGGCGCTTACAATCTTGTGCGCATATGTGAGGGAGATGAGTGGAAGACAGCCTTTCAAACTCAATTTGGGCACTTTGAAAATCTTGTTATGCCATTTGGACTGTGTAATGCCCCGGCCATCTTCCAGCATTTTTTAAACAATATTTTTAGAGAATTCCTGGATCACTTCATGATCGTTTACTTAGACGATATTCTAATTTTCTCTGCCACCTTGGAGCTACACAGAACCCCGTTCTGTCCACACTAAGGAAGACGGACTTTATGCGAAAGCAGAAAAATGTGACTTTGAAAAAAACATCCATTAAATTCCTGGGCTTAATCATTTCCACCAACGGAGTAGCCATGGATCCTCAAAAAGTATTGGCCTTCCTGGATTGGCCAGCTCCCATCGATAAGAAGGGCATCCAAAAATTTGTGGGGTTTGCTAACTTCTATGGAAGATTTATTAAGAGACTTTTTGGGCATCATTGCCCCAATTTCCCAGCTGACCCGACAACAAACCCATTTTTAGTGGTCCCAGGATGCTCAAGCTGGTTTTCATAAATTATAAATAATAATTTAAAGGCCTTATTCACATCTTCTCCTGTTTTGCAGCACCCAGACCCAGCTCTGCCCTATGTCTTGGAGGTCAATGTATCAGAAATCGCCACAGGGGCCAACCTGTCCCAACGACAAGGTCCTAAGGTGTTGCTGAATCCAGTAGCTTTCTTCTCTCAGAAGATGAGCCAGTCCGGGAAGAATTATTATGTGGGAGATCGGGAGCTATTGGCTATAAAAATTGTTCTAGAGCAGGGGTCTCCAAACTATGGTCCTCCAGTTGTTCTGGAACTGAAATTCCCATCATGCCTAGCCATGTCTGTGAATGTCAGAATTTTACAATGCCTCATGGGACATGTAGTTGCGGAACAGCTGGAGAGCCGTAGTTTGGAGATTCCTGCTCTAGAAGAATGGCGGTATTTGTTTAAAGAAGCGGCTCACCCCATCATGATATTCACAGACCACAAAAACCTAGAGTATCTTAGATCCGCCAAACGTCTAAGGCCATGGCAAGCTCAGTGGGCCTTATTTCTCTCTGGATTCAACTTCCATCTCACGTATCGCCCAGAGTCTAAGAATGGGAAGGCAGATGCTCTCTCATGCATGCTTTCAGAAACTCCCAAGACTGTTGCCCCTAGTACCTAGGACAACTCTCGAAAAGACCTCTGCTTGTGCTCAATGCTCACAATCTGAAATCTCTGCACTCATAAAACAGAAAGGACTACTATGGCATGGAGACAAAATTTTTGTACCTGAGGGAGACAGACTTCAAGTTCTTCCACGATCACCAGCTTGCTGGCCATTTCGGGATCCATAAGGCTTTTGAGCTTAATCAACGTTCCTACTGGTGGCCTACCTAAGGCAGGATTGCAAGGACTATGTGGGTTCATGTACAACCTGTACCCGAAATTAACCACTTAAGCCCCGGAAGATTTTACCCCCTTCCTGACCAGGGGGTATTTTGCGATTCGGCACTGCGTGACTTTAACGGATAATTGCGCGGTCGTGCTACGCTGTACCCAAACAAATTTGATGTCCTTTTTTTCCCACAAACAGAGCTTTCTTTTGGTGGTATTTGATCATCTGTGCGATTTTTTGATCATGCGCTATAAACAAAAAAAGAGCGTCAATTTTGCAAAAATAACAATATTTTTCAAATTTTTTTTATATGAAATTCCCCCCCCCCCCAAAAAAAAATGTAAAAATCAAAATTTTTTTAAATTTTTGGCCAATTTGTTTTCTGCTACATATGTTTGGTAAAAAAAATCACAATAAGCGTATTTTGATTGGTTTGCGCAAAAGTTATTGCGTTTACTAACTAAGGGAAAGATTTTTGTAATTTTTGTTGTTTTTTTTTAACGCCTAATGGCGGCGATCTGCGATTTTTTTTGCGGTACTGCGACATTGCGGCGGACAGATCGGACCCTTGAATTACATTTTTGACACTTTTGGGGGTAACAGTGACATTACTACAGTAATCAGTGCTATACATATCCCACTCATCCCTTCTCCTATCCCAGTTCTCAATAAAACAACAAAAACCAAATCCCCCGGACTGTTTTCTGACCGAGCCGAGCACTTAGAATATATTGAATTACCAAGTCGTTGCTATGGGTAACCCAGGGGAATCTGTAACCAGCAGCTCCCGTGGGAGAAGTGCTACAAATAATAACGCTGATAATGATTTATTTAATGATGCTAAAAATATAATTAATGACGATAAAATTATTTATTTAATAATGACTTTAATAATAATATAATTATTAATGATAATAATAATTTATTTAATAATAACATTAATATAAATAATGCTACAATGATTTATTTAATAATAACGAATTACGTTAACAATATAAAATAATAACGCTGATAATGATTTATTTTATAATGACGCTAATAATATAATTAATAATGATGATAATATTATAAATAATGATAACAGATTAAACATTAATAATAATAATAATAATAATGATAGAAAATTATTCTAAAATATTATTAGTTCTGTAATGATGCTGATTATTGTTTTATTAAGAACAAAAATATAATATATTTAAAAAAAAAAACACTTAAAAACAAATAATAATAATTTAAAAATCCTCATTTGAAACATAAGAGTAATAATTAAAATGAGGATTTATAATAATAATCGTAAAAAAATAAAAATAAATGAATGACAATAATAATTAACAGTATAAATAAGAAACAATATTGTCACCATATTAGTTCTGATTGGATAATAATGAGTGTCTCCCTCTCCGCGGCTCCACGCAGCCTCCCCGTGTCTCTGAACGTCACTTCCGGTACATTTTCTGATGGGTACGCTGACATGACACCTGCCACCAGGGGGCGCAGCTTCCCCGACTTCCCCATCATACAGATGTTCCCTGAAAATTCCCTACCATCGCCACTTTCGGTGTGAGTACGTCGGGACACGCTGTATACACCCACATTCTCCTCACACATCACTTCCGCCCGGCCGAAGATTTATGGTAATAACCGGAAGGACTCTATAGTGATCGCCCTGTATAGGAAGTGCTGGCCTCTAGTGGCACCGGAGATAAGTGCAGTCAATGAAATGTCACCAGAAGAAATACAGAGGAGACTTCTACTCACCGAATACAGAGAAACATTTCATTATACTTCTATTGATATTGTCATAATTATCATTGCTATTATTACTTGTATTAATATTTACAATAATTATTATTTTAAATAATATTACAATTAGTATTTCATCTAAATAAATAAACTAATAATAAAACATATTATTACATTTTATTAATATTATACTAATATAAAATATAATATCATGTATGAATAACAATCAGGAAAATATATAAAATAATATGTAATAATAAAATTAATAATTATAAAATATGATCTGCTATAATAATATATATATATATATATATTCTGTCTGATGCGGCCATTTAATATTCTCGGTCTGTAAAGGGTTTTTATTGCCCCCATGACTCCATTCTGCTCCTAAACTCTCCTATAATATATATTACACCCAATAGGAAACATTCCACTTTGGTGAACATATACGCAGTATTCCATGTTATATAATACCATCCTTTCCACATCTGCTCCCAAACAGCCAGTCAGAACACAGATCAGCCAATCAGATTGAAGCAGCTGCAGGACAAACCATTGAGAGGCTGCGGGCTGTTTACATGCACAGGCTCTATGATTGCTCAGTGGTGGTCACATGACCTGTCTGCAGCCTATAAATAGGAGAGCACAGGGAGAATTTGGCAGTTGGCTCTTGGACTGCACAGAAGAAGCATCTCTCTTGCAGAGCTCCTGAGTGATTGAATTGTATTTCATCACATTATTTCCAGTAATTGGAATTGAGTCAATTTATTGATTGGTATTATTTGTCAGATACTAATCTTTCATTAATAGTAATTGGCATTTTCTGTCAGATATTCTTTTCAAACGAAAATGACGACTAAAATCCTTACCGTCATTCTTATGCTGTTTCTCCCTTGGGGAGTAGACAGAAATACCATCATACAATCCCCAGAGGTCCACGTGGAGGAGGGGATTGTGGAAACAACACAGCAGCCAGCGGAGATTCCGCTGATTTTTAAAATTTTGTACCCATGGGCTGTACCCAGAGATGTCATCAGAGAATCCCCAGAGACTCGCATTGAGGAGCCCAGAAATGTCATCGGAGGGTCCCCAGAGACCCGCATGGAAGAGGAGGAAGAAGTTGTGGAAACAACAAAGCAGCCAGCGGAGATTCAGCTGATTTTTAGAATTTTGTACCCATGGGCTGTACCCAGAGATGTCATCAGAGGGTCCCCAGAGACTCGCATTGAGGAGCCCAGAAATGTCATCAGAGGGTCCCCAGAGACCCGCATGGAAGAGGAGGAAGAAGTTGTGGAAACAACACAGAAGCCAGCGGAGATTCCGCTGATTTTTTGAATTTTGTACCCATGGGCTGTACCCAGAGATGTCATCAGAGGGTCCCCAGAGACCCGCATTGAGGAGCCCAGAAATGTAATCAGAGGGTCCCAAGAAACCCGCATGGAGGAGGAGGATGGGAACATGAAGAGGACAGAGCAGCCAGTGGAGGAAACAGTAAGAGGAATTGAAAATGACCCTCCAGAACCCGTCAGCTGGTTTTCATTCCTGACCTGCACTCCATATTGGTTTAGGTGGGCAGTCCAGATAGGTATTCTCATTCTGAAGTACATCCTGCACCAACATTACCTGGCCAGAATGTTAGGATACTATTTGATGTTCCTGGAGCTGAGTGCATTAATTTATCTACTGATCGATATCTGGAACTGTGAGGGGACAATCTATGAGACCATAATTCTACCCCAGCTTACAAATGCTAGGGATTGGTACCTATGGCTGGTCACCGGACTCTGGTCAGTCTGGTCCGAGGGGTGGGTGGTCTTAGAGAACACAGTCCCACCCCTGCTTATAAATATTGTTGCTGAGCATCGGTCAGAATGCTTTCTGGGGCTTATTACCATGCTGCTGGTACTGCTCCTAATATATTTCAAGCCATTCTACCGACTGTTCCAACCAACAAGTAGCAACGTTACCCCACCACCGAGTGACGTCATTCTACCAGCAAGTGATGACACCATTCCACTAACATGTGATGTAATTCTACCAGCAAGTGATGACACCATCGAACCAACAAATGAAAGTGCGGATATCACCATGGAGGAGACTGACTCTCCCATTCCCACAGTCGCACCTGCTAAGGATTACCTCCGTGCTCGGCTACGCCAGAAAATGAAGAAGCGCAAACCACGTATGGTGGACAGGCACCAAAAAAAAAAACAGCCACGAAAGAGTGACATTCTCCCACTGAGTGATGTCAGCATTCCAGCAAGTAAAAATGCAGAGAGCACTATGGAGGAGACTGACTTTCTCATTCCCAGTGTCACACCTCCTAGGTATAACATCCATGCTCACCTATGGTATATATTACACCAACCAACGAATAATAACATCACCCTACCAAGGAATGACCGTATCCCATCATTGAGTGATGACAACATTTTACCACCAAGGTCTGACAAGGTCCAAGAAAAGACAATACCGAGTGTCTCTTCCAGCGTCATTCCTTCAACACCCGATAACAGCATTCCATCTATGGATAACACTAGGCCATGGAGTGATGAGATCCTACCAACCAAATCTATGACCCCATCAATGAATTCCGGCATTAGGCCACAAAGTAGTACACTTACTTCCCATCCGAGTGTCGCACGGCGTAGTAGCTCTGTCAGCTCTGCACAATTGAATTCTGGCATTAGTCAACAAAGGGCAACACTGGCTGTTGATCCCAGCGCCGAAAGTCTTAGTAATAAAACCCGTCTTCACCTACGGGAATTATTCCGGCTAGTGAAGAAGCGCAAGAAGACCAAGGAGGACTGCCAGGAGCCTTAAACCCGAATCATACTTTTCATAGCGCTCCAGCACTATGGTGTCCCAGTGCCACTGCCAGCTTAGGCTAGGTGGCTTCCAGTTATCAATCTCCGGCCGATTTAATTGACTGGGCCAAGGTGACATCCCTCCCATGCAGGCGTAGGATTTTAGATATCTCGGCATTGCCGAAGTGGTGAATTAACCTGCACGGGCGCAGTTAGTTAGTTATATTATAAATATATTATATATTAATAGTTATACTAAGACACAATGTTAAAAATAAGTTAGGATAGGTATTTAGTTATTTACTTCGTTTAGTTAGTTTACTAAGACAAAAGTTGTTTGTTAGTTATACTTAGATAAAAAAGTTTTAAAAAATGTTACATAGTTAGTTACGTTACTTAGTTTTAGTTTAGTTAGTTAGATATACTAGATAAAAAAAAGTGGAGTGGAGTAGGGAAAGGCCAAAGAGGGAATACTTTGGCTCAGTTAATTGTGGACGGATTTATAATCAGAGACACCACCTGCTGGTTCATTAAGCCCTGTTCTCACAGGTGTAAAAGCGCGATTTACATGCACTTCGCCGTGTCGCGCATAGATTCTATGTGCGTTTGTCAAACCAAAGAACTTTAACCACTTTCTGCCCACATGCCATCAAATAACGGCGGAGCAACGCTGCTCTCGTTCTGGGATGATGTCATATGATAGCATCCAGTTTAGCCTCGATCGATTGCGCGATTGTTAGCACAATATGTTCCAGGGACACGGCCCGACCACAATCTCGGCAGAGAGCCGTGGTTTCGGCTCATTAACCATAAAATCGGCTGTGTCCAATCACAGCCAACCTCATGTAAACAAGGAAGTGCCGTTTATCGGCTTTTCCTTTCTCACACTAACAGAGTGTGAGGTGAGGTGAGGAGAGCTGATAAGCAGCATCTCCTCACAGGGAAGACTTGTAAAGGTAATCAGGGCCCTGATTACCATGCAGCCTCAACAGTGCCCATCAGTGATGCCTTTCAGTGCCATTTATCAGTGTCCATTGGTGCCGCCTATTAATGCCACCTTTTATTGCCATAAGCTCTGAAGACCCAATCCCTCTAACCTGCAGACAGGTCCTCTTAGAAATCCTAAAGGGATAATCCTAATTTCCAAAGTGGGGGGCGTCTGTTGACCTTTATGAACACATGATCAGCAAGTTTCCCGGATGCTCAGGTAGAGACGTGGTGCTCAGGGGCTACAAGCGGGACTTCCTCTCTCTGCCCCCACCCCGCTTCGTGTTGGCAGGTTGGACAACACGGAGCGGGGTGGGGGGTTGGGGGCTGAGAGCGGAACTTTAGCTTGTAGCCCCTGCCCACTTACCTGAGCATAAGAGAAACTTGCTGACTAGGTGTCCACAAAGCTCAGCAGACCTTTGGGACGTCCCTTCAGGATGTTTGATAGGAACCTGTCTGCAGGCTTGGGAGATTAGGTAACCAATGCTTGTGACTAAACTGGGCCCCTGGCCCAGGACTGGCCTTATAGTTTGAAGCCTTGAAGAAAAGAAAGGAATTCTTCTTGTCTTCACAGGTGGGAGCAATCTTCCCAGCTAAAGGCCTAGCCTTGTTCTACTGGGGTCTATGATTTCTCTTTCCACCTGTGACGTCCTCTATGAAGATGTCTAAAGAGGTACCAAAGAGACGTTCACCATTAAAATGGCACCATTCTGAATGGCACCCCAAACGCGGAGTGATTTTTGTCGTAATAGTAATACAATATGCCAGTAACGTCCTTTATGAAGCTATCTAAGAGTTGGGTAAGAGGCACCAAAGAGATGTTCACCATCAGAAGAAAAATGAAGAGCAAACATTTTTTACATCACTGCTTCACAGCAATATATACAATGTTCTCTGTATATTGGGGGTCACCCCCATCATATCTGTATATAGAATATTCTCTCATCCATCCCTAACAACAGGAGTTGTCCAAGGGTTGGATTGGGTTGGGGGAATGGAAGAGACCTTCACCACCAAAAGACATGCGCAAGAAGCGTTTTTCACATTGCTGTTCCACAGACCAACATTTCAGACAAAGAAACCTCCTCATGTTCACAGACAGAACTCCTGCAGGAAATAAGATGGACAACATCAAGGAACCCGGCCACGTAATAATGAAGAGTTGAAGGCATCATCTCTAAGCTCTATTGGACATCATTGATTTACCCTGCTCAGCGGGGGCGGCCTTATATAACAGAGGCCGCATACGGGCAGCACAGAGGCTTAGTGGTTGGCCTTGCAGTACTGGGGTCCTTGGTTCAAATCAAGAACAGGACGTTATCTGCATGGAGTTTGCATGTTCTCCCTGTGCTTGCGTGGGTTTCCTCCGGGTACTCCGGTTTCCTCCCACACTCCAAAGACATGCTATATTTGGGTTGGTGGTGCAGTGGTAAGCAGGAGGCGTTTTTCATATTGCTGCTCCACAGACCAAGTTTTCAGACACTTCTGCAGGAAATAGGAAGGACAACCCATCCACCTAATAATGTAGAACTGAAGGCATCAGCTCTGATCTCTATTGGACATCACTGATTTACCCTGCTCAGCGGGGGCGGCCTTATATAACAGAGGCCGCATACAGGCAGCACAGAGGCTTAGTGGTTAGCCTTGCAGTACTGGGGTCCTTGGTTCAAATCCAGAACAGGACGTTATCTGCATGGAGTTTGCATGTTCTCCCTGTGCTTGCGTGGGTTTCCTCCGGGTACTCCGGTTTCCTCCCACACTCCAAAGACATGCTACCTTGCGTTGATGGTGCAGTGGTAAGTATAGCTGCTTTTCAAGCAGCTGACAGCTGAGCCGGGTTCGATTCCCGGCCAACGCAATCGCCATGATATCTGCCTCACCTTCTAAGTGCATTGAGTTCCCCAGGGGGAAAGCGCTATACACATTAGGTGTTGAGTATATATCAAAGGTGGAATAAAATTTAAACCAAAACTAATGAAGTAAATGTGTCGTATGTTTGTATAGGTTTTAGTAAACATTATTGAATAACAGATTTCTTGCAGGTGGGTGTGCAGGTAAGTATAGGCATGTTTGTTATTTTAATACAAATAAAAAAAAAGGTTTACAACCCCTTTAACAAAAATATGTAGCAGAAAACATATTGGCCTAATGATGAAGAAATTACATTTTTTATTGGATATGTTTTATAGCAGAAAGTAAAACATTTTTAGTTTTTTTTTTTAATTGTTTAGCAAAAAATAACCAAATAAATACCACCAAAATATATCTCTATCTGTCTCAAAAAAATGTTATCAAAAATGATTTTGACCCCAGATCTCTCCATAAAGAGGACCTGTCACCCTTATTTATGTTACAAGGGGTGTTTACATTCCCTGTGATAGGAATAAAAGTGTTCAATAAATAGAGAAAGAAAGAAAGAAAGAAAGAAAGAAAGAAAGAAAGAAAGAAAGAAAGAAAGAAAGAAAGAAAGAAAGAAAGAAAGAAAGAAAGAAGGGGAAAGAAAGAAAGAAGGGGAAAGAAAGAAAGGTTAAGAAGATATTTGGGGTCTTTTTGACCCCAGATCCCTCCATAAAGAGGACCTGTCATCCCTATTTCTATTACAAAGGGTGTTTACATTCCCTGTAATAGGAATAAAAGTGTTGAAGAAAGAAAGAAAGAAAGAAAGAAAGAAAGAAAGAAAGAAAGAAAGAAAGAAAGAAAGAAAGAAAGAAAGAAAGAAAGAAAGAAAGAAAGAAAGAAAGAAAGAAAGAAAGAAAGAAAGAAAGAAAGAAAGAAAGAGAAAGAAAGAAAGAAAGAAAGAAGGAGAAAGAAAGAAAGAAAGGTTTAGAAGAGATTTTGGGGTCTTTTTGACCCCAGATCTCTCCATAAAGAGGACCTGTAATCCTTATTTCTGTTACAAGGGATGTTTACATTCCCTGTAATTGGAATAAAAGTGTGAAAGAAAGAAAGAAAGAAAGAAAGAAAGAAAGAAAGAAAGAAAGAAAGAAAGAAAGAAAGAAAGAAAGAAAGAAAGAAAGAAAGAAAGGTTAAGAAGATATTTGGGGTCTTTTTGACCCCAGATCCCCCCATAAAGAGGACCTGTCATCCTTATTTCTATTACAAGGGATGTTTACATTCCCTGTAATAGGAATAAAAGTGTTCAATAAATAAAGAAAGAGAGAAAGAAAGAAAGGTTTAGAAGAGATTTGGGGTCATTATGACCCCAGATCCCTCCATAAAGAGGACCTGTCATCCTTATTTCTATTACAAGGGATGTTTACATTCCCTGTGATAGGAATAAAAGTGAGAAAGAAAGAAAGAAAGAATGAAGGGGAAAGAAAGAAAGAAAGGTAAGAAGATATTTGGGGTCTTTTTAACCCCAGATCCCTCCATAAAGAGGACCTGTCATCCTTATTTCTATTACACGGGGTGTTTATATTCCCTGTAATAGGAATAAAAGTGTTCAATAAATAAAGAAAGAGAGAAAGAAAGAAAGAAAGAACGAATGATCTTTTGCATTTCCTGGTAGAGGAGAGATTTGATGTCGTATTGACCCCAGGTGTCTCCATAAAGAGGACCTGTCATCCCTTATTTCTATCACAAGGGATGTTTAAACTGCCGGCACAGTGAAAGAGAAATGCGTAAGCACTTCTATTATGGCAAAGCTGGTAAGAGGGAGATCTTTCCCTTCTTCCCTCCTGCACACAGCAATAATTCTCATGCGCACAAAGTAATAGGTTGTTCCCAGGCACATCCTGCACACCCTATGCATATGCCTATGGTAATGGAGGATGATCAGGTGGGGATAGTGGCAGATCCGCCAGCCTAGTAGTCACTTTGAGAAAGAACACAGTAAGGCACATGGGGGGGGGGGGGGGGAATTTACTAAAACTGGAGGATGCAAAATCTGGTGCAGTTCTGCATATAAACCAATCAGCTTCCAAGTTTATTGTGAAAGCTTAACTGAATAAGCTGAAGTTAGAAGCTGATTGGTTACAATGCACAGCTGCATTAGATTCTGTCTGCTCCAGTTTTAGTAAATCTCTCCCACAGTTTTTAAAGAGCAGATAGAGAGATCCGGATCCACAATAAAGTTTTCTGTCTTTCTTCTTTCATACAACTGATACAAATGATACAACTGATACAAACGATACAACTGATACAAATGATACAAATGATACAAATGATACAACTGATACAAATGATACAAATGATACAGCTGATACAAATGATACAACTGATACAAATGATACAAATGATACAAATGATACAAATTATACAGATATACTGTGGCAGGACGGCCCTCCTGCGCGAACCAACGTACCTGTAGGAGGGCTCATGCTTGGGGAATCTGGGGTGCGCGATTGAACACAGCCATGGGTGTCCGCAAAACTTTTTTCAGGGGGGGGGGCATCGTTTTAAGGTCACCCATGCTCCACCCCTTTTCAACAATGTCATGAAGGGGAGGGGCTTAGTCATAGTATTTATTTTTAAAGAGCAAATAGCAGCATTTATTTTAAAGCATTTGTTAACCTAAAAAAAAGAAATTGATCCTGTTCCCTTAAAGCATGATATGCAGCACAGTGCTTTGCTGTGTAATGTGTCCCCTTCTATCACCTAAAATACCTGGTTGATCCTGCCTGGCTATTTTCTCCTCTCTGCAAACTGACCACGGCAGGGGCGTAACTACAGGGGTTGCAATTGCAACCGGGCCCCATGCTCCAGGGGGCCTGTACGGCTCCCCTGTATACCTGGATAGGAGGGGTGGTGGGGGCAGCATGTAGAGAAATCACTGTCCTCTTTAGCTGCAGCAGGAAAATGGAGGAGATTGGTTCCTCTGTATGCTGCCCCCGCCACTCCTCCTATCCAGTTCACTTGTGTTCTGCTGTCTCTGGGCCCCTGTGTGCTCCCCTGGTCCCCCCCACCAGGATCAGTGGGAAGAGCCCCAGGCTTGAGGATAAGGGCCCCGGCCAGGGGTCCGGGGGACCTTCATGGTTTCTTGCACCGGGGCCCTGAAGGGTCTAGTTACGCCTCTGGACCACGGTATACCATGGCTGCTGAGCCTTGACACTGTGGTCAGTTTACATGTCTCAATCATCCGCAGCCCTCCTGTCCTCCTCTGTCCTCTCTCCCCCCCCTCCCTCCCTGCCTGTCTGCTCCTGTCAGTGCCCCCCCCTCTCCTCCTGCTGCTGTAGTTTAATTTAAAGTTTCATATCCAGTCTACAGTCTGTTTAATAATCCTGTGTGCCCCCTGTGTCTGTGTTTTATAAAAATAAGCCGTTCTTTACAAGTTTTCAGAGCGCCACTCGCCGCTCACGTGACCCGCCGCCTCTCTCCTCCTCTCTTCTTCCCTTCCCCTCCTCCTCCTCCCGTCCCCACTGACATCAATGAGGAATCCTCGGCCCCGCTCGCTGCAGAAAGCTGTCAGACGGGGAGAGGAGAGAGCCGACGGGTCACGTGAGCGGCGCTCGGCCCTCTGAAAACTGGTAAAGAATGGCTTATTTTTTTTAAAACACATACACAGATACAGGGGCACACAGGATTATTAAACAGACCCGACAGGATGGTATAAAGTGTCTTAACAACCACTTGAAAGGGGAAGTTGAGATTTCAGGGGGGGCGGGGGCTTTTGCCCCCCCCTTGTCCCTACCTGCGGACGTCTATGGACACAACAGGTGCAAATCAGTGGGTCTGGGGGACGCGATGTCCGCTGGGACCCGCTGATCGTTCAGTGAAGAGGCAGAATAGCAGTCTGCCTATGTAAACAAGGCAGACCGCTAGAGAGGAAGATGGAGATCTTGTGTTTCTGCTAAGTAGGAACACGGATCTCTGTATTCCGCCAGCTAAGCCCCTCCCCCACACAGTTAGAAAGCACTCCATAGGAGCACACTTAACCCTTTGATCGCCCCTGATGTTAACCCCTTCCCTGCCAGTGTCATTAGTACAGTGACAGTGCATTTTTTTAGCCCTGATCACTGGTCCCCAAAAAAGTGTCACTCAGAGTCGGATTTGTTGGAGTCCGGTTAAAAATCACTAATCGCCGTCATTGCTAGTAAAAAAATAAATAAATAAATAAAAATTCCATAACTCTTTATTGGGTTTTTTTTTTTACCAAAAATATGTAGCAGAATACATATTGGCTTAAACTGATAAATTATTTCGATTTTTAAATTTTTTTTTTTATTGGGAATGTTATATAGCAGAAAGTAAAAAATATTGTTTTTTTTTTTTCAAAATTGTCGCTCTTTTTTTTTGTTTATAGCGTAAAAAATAAAAACCACAGAGGTGATCAAATACCACCAAAAGAAAGCTCTATTTGTGGGGAAAAAAAAGGACATCAATTTTATTTGGGTACAGCGTCGCATGACGGCGCAATTGTCAGTTAAAATATCGCAGTGCCGAATCGCAACAAAATGGCCTGGTCATTAAGGGGGGTAAAACCTTCCGGGGCTGAAGTGGTTAAGGAGACGTCCACATCCACCTTAGATCCAGGAAAGTCTCGGGGACAATAAGATGTAGAATGTCCCCGTTGCTGCGTGTGCTAGAAATGTCTCCACCAGCAAGAATTGGACTCGATCTGCTTTGACTCGTTGCCTGCTTGGATCAGAGGCGGGGCTTAGAGCTGCCATTTTGAAATGTCGCCGATTGTCCTTAACTGCCACAACGGGCGATACTTATCAGTGCTCTGCAGGAATCTGCACTGTCATTGTTACATTCCCCATACCAAGGGATGTGTCGGCTACTTCACAGCACACATTGATGGTATTTAAATGTTTAAAGCCCTGCTTCGGGCCGAAAAATAAATTTTTTACCCCCCACACACACACTTCATGGGTTAAATGATCGTTAATAGGGAACTTTTGCTTTATTTTTTTTATTGTCTCATTTTAAGGCTTTTTTTTAGGTGTTTTTATGCATGTTTTTGTACAAAGTTTTTAAAGTGTTTTTTTTTTGTTTTTGTTTTTTAGAAATATGTTTATTGAAGTTTGAGATAAAAGAAACATGTTGAACATGAACATAATAAAAAAATAAAAAAAGAAATAAACACCAGGGTTAGAGGTTAACCCTAGCAAAGAATAAATAAATAATAAATAAAAAAATAATGATAAATACACAATTAATTATAAATAATGAAATTAAATAAATACATAACAAATAAATAAATAAATAACACTTTCCCTATATATAAAACATTAATACTGGTGTTGATTTACATACTATATATTTATTCTTTGTTGCTGTAACCCCTAACCCTAATCAAATAAATGATTAAATAACAAAAAAATTAACAACAGGTTTAGGGGTTAACCCTAACAAAGAATAACTAAATAAAACTAAACAATGATAAATACTATATAATTAAATTAAATAAATA
The DNA here is from genome assembly GCF_965119305.1 of Pelophylax lessonae. Lineage (NCBI taxonomy): Eukaryota > Metazoa > Chordata > Amphibia > Anura > Ranidae > Pelophylax > Pelophylax lessonae. The sequence goes on along the minus strand of NC_138776.1, from coordinate 11,900,442 downwards.
CTAATAAATAATAAAAATAATAATAAAAATAAAAAACAATTTCACTATAAAAATAAATAAATAAACCCCTAACCTTGGTGTTTATTTATTATTTTTATCAATTGGTGGTCAGTGGGAAGAATGCTCCTTACATTGGTGGTCAGTGGGAAGAATGCTCCTTACATTGGTGGTCAGTGGGAAGAATGTTCCTTACATTGGTGGTCAGTGGGAAGAATGTTCCTTACATTGGTGGTCAGTGGGAAGAAGGAGGAGGACACACCCAAGGAGCTCTCTGTGAGAACCAGCCCTTTTCAAGCCTGGGCCTTGCTTGCTAGCTTGGCCCAGGAACAATGCCTGATCCTGGGGGAGGCCCTGGGAGGGACCCCCCTGATGACACGGGGCCTAGTGAGGAGGAGGTGGAGGACCTGTCTGTGGGTCCAGGCCCCGATGAGAATGCGGATGTCTTCAGCCAGAAGGTTATCAATCGTTTTAGGGCGATTGGAAGAGCTGAAGAAAAGCTTAAAGTTTTGAAGGCTGAACATAAATCCTTCAGAGCCAAATACTGCCAGGCCTGGAGTAAAAATCGTACAGCCATGAAGCCTGAGCTACAGGAATTGGAAGATAAGGTAAAGAAACAATCTTTATTACTGGAAAAGTTGAAAGATAGAAGCGGAGTGTTTAAAGAAAAATTTGATAATGAGAGGAGATTTGCCAGCCAAGCATCAGCAAGTTCTGTGGATCAGCAGCCTCAGTTAATGGATGACCAGGCTCCATCTGCCTCTGCACCTCTCCCCCCATGCCAGAACTGGGAATCGCCAGCGGCAACCAGCCAGGGGGTTGAGAGTGGGCATGGATCCCTGACATTCATCCAGGAGATGGAGTCACCCCTGAGAGCAGATAAGTTTGCATTCACTGATGATCCATCAGAAATCCCTGTGGATGGGCAGAGGAGATACAAACCAGCAAAGCCAGTACTGGTGGAGAAATCCCGGTATACCATGCTGCCATCCAACATGTCTGCCCCACCTGCTGTAGTGGATGGTGTCCCAGGTGAGAAGGAGCTTTGCCTACAGCTACCTATTGGAGATTCTGCTGTGAACACAACCAGTACAGACATGCAGGGAAAATCCCTGACCGTGAAATCCCCGGACCATCAGGTGAATGTGGATGGACCTGCATCTAACACCCCAGACATGGATTTTGCTGGTCTGGCTGAGACCAGTAGTCCCTCTGAAAGCAAAATGGCTGCCAGCTCCAAGGAGTCTGTTTCACTTTCACCAGAGCTTCCCAGTGTTTCAGGGCAGATTGACCAGCTGATTGCTGGTGGGGGAGGGGATCAGCATGCTGCTGTTTTTGGAATGGAAGCAGCCATGGAAGTTACCTGCAGTGTTTTACCTGCTGCTGTGCTAGAACAGAATTCCATTTCCACAGCTGAAAACCCTGTCCTAGTGGAAGAGAAGATGACAGCTGAAACTCTTACCAGTGCAGCACCAACTATGGATTCTGCTGTGAAGACAACAAATATCCCAGCAAGTGTTAAAAATGACAATAATCATAAAGCAATGAATGTGGTGGGTGGTGGTGAAGGGGATAATATTGCTGGGAAAAATAGAAATGACATTTCTCCCCCTGCTCAGCAGAGAAAAGATTTATCGATTGTACAGATCAATCCCGGATCTGTACAATCGTTATCTGTTATGTCTGTGTCGGATGTTTCAAAACAAACTGATGGATTTTCTGCTGGGAGGAATGTTGGAAGCTATGCTTCAGTTTTGGGGAGTCACACCAGGGTGAGTGGTGGGGTTTCGGTTAATAATCGCAATTCAAGGAGGTTTGTTGGGGGGTTGGTTAGTGGGTATAGGAGGAGGAATGTGGTACAGTTGCGGTGGGAGGGCGATGGAACGCCGCCAGTAAGGGGGAGAGTGGCCGAGTTGGTCTTGGAAATGGGGTTTAAAGCCTGTGACATTTTTGCTTTGATTTGCCCGGTGGGAAGTTATGAATTTGATTTATCGTTTGTGAAACCTGAGAGTTTGGATCTCTTTTGGGAGAGATTTAGGAGGTGCAAGGGCCTTCAGCAGTGGAGTGGTTTGGTGCCAAAGGTGATCTCAAGACAGCCTCTGATAAAGTCGGTGACCATCTTGGTGCGTAACGAATCCATACCAGAGGCTGATTTATTAGTATGGCTACGCCGATATGGCGAGGTCCTCACTCCACTGCGGAAGGTCCTTGATGAGCATGGGATATGGACAGGGGCCTGGACAGTGTCACTAAAATTGGGGGTGCTGGGCGATGTAGTTCAGCACCTTCCCTGCTCAGCCTTTCTGGGTAGGGATAGGCTGACCATTTTCTACCAAGGTCAGCCTAAGGTATGTAATAAATGTGGTGATAAAGGCCACTTTGCATCGTCCTGCACCCACAAGAAGTGCTCACTGTGCCAGGATTTAGGCCATTTGGCCAGAGAATGCACCCAGATTCGGTGCAATTTGTGCCAGCAGCTGGGTCATCCATATAGCCAGTGCCCAGAGGCACTGTATAACTTGCCAGGATTGGAGACTGAGCTGCAGAGGCTTGATAAAGAAGATGAAGCAGCTGAAGTTAGAGAGGAATTTGTTGTTGCCCCTCCTGTGTCTGTTGTGTCAGATTCTGTTTCCCCTAGTGATGTGGTCCCTGAGTCTGTCCCTCCTGTGTCTGTTGTGTCAGATTCTGTTTCCCCTAGTGATGTGGTCCCTGAGTCTGTCCCTCCTGTTGTTCCTACATCTACTGTGCGTAGATCCTCCAGACTAGCGGAAGCTGCTGGGGGGGCGGGTATAGTGGATCTTCCCCCTCGGCCTACTCCACCTCCAGTCCCTGTCTCTCGACACCGCAAACGCGGCCAAGAGGGTGCAGGGGTGCTGGATGGTGGTGGGGTCGATGGGGTTGAGGGAGGGGTGTCCATGTCCCATATCTCACCCTCTGTTGTGGAGGATTCGGATGATGAGGGGTGGGAGAGGACAAAGAGGAAGAAAAAGAAGAAGAGGAAGACCAGTAAGGCGGTCATTTCTTCCTTACAGTTAGAGCCAGGAGGGGTTCCTCTTGGCAACACATTTTCGGTTTTATCAGGGGAGGAGTTAGTATCTGATTTATCTACTTCTTTATCATCTATGGATGAGGGGGAGTCACATAGTGTAAAGAGAGCTGCTTCGGGTGATGAGAGTGTGGTGGAGGTTAAGAAACGACTACCCCAATCATCCTGATGGCAGTGCCCGCTCTGATAAAGGTGGCGACCATTAATGTCGCCAGCGTGAAATCTGCAAGAGCTCGTGATATTGCCTTATTTTTGCTCAGTGAGTTTGATGCTGAGATTTTATTTTTGCAAGAGACCTGGCTCAATACTTTGGCCGATGTCCATCTAGCAAAAAGGGAGTGGAGATGCGGTCCCTCCTTTTGGTCTCTTGCGGCTGAGCCTTGCAGCGGAGTTGCGGTTCTTTTTAAAACCGATATGGTAACGTGCCGGCGGATAATTGAGGTAGAACTGGGGAGATGCATGGTCTTAGACGTCTCTGTTAGGGGGCAGGACCTGCGCCTCATCAATATCTATGGACCGCAGTCAAAATGGGACAGGAAATGCCTCTTCACAAGATCAAGCCCTTCCTTTTTACATCCCAGCAGGTTGTCTTTGGAGGTGACTTTAACACCATAATTAGGCCTGAAGACAGGAGGGTCTCCATAGACAGGCTGGGTTATGATAGCGTTTTTCTTAGAGATATGGTTAGACAAGCAGGCCTGGTAGATGTGCACATTAAGCACTGCCCTGGCAGCACAGGATTCACATTTCAGAGAGGGAATAGTCAGAGTAGGATAGACAGGTTTTTTTTAAAGGAGAACTCTGCTTTCTCGGCTCCTGAGTTGAGGGCGGTGGAGTTCTCTGACCACTGTATGCTGTCTGTGACTCTGAATGCCTCGGACACTCCACCCAGGGGAAGGGGTACCTGGAAACTGAATTCGGCTCTCCTGGAAGATGTAGAGGTAAGACAATCCTTTGAGGATTTTTTTCAGGCACAGGTTTCTATTCTGGACTTTTGCAGCAGTAAGTCAGAGTGGTGGGAGCTTGTGAAACAAAGGGCGATTGGACTTTTCAAGGCCATAAGTAAGAAGAAGCAGCTTGGTATGTATATTGTCTACCAGCATTTGCGGAGGAAGCTTGATCGTCTTGTCTCGTATGGAGGAGATCCAGGGGAGATCTCGGAGGTAAAGCTTCTTCTTAGGAAGTGTCAATACGACCGGCATGCCTCCTTGGTTCTGGAGAGAGATTATGGGAAATATCACTCGCCTGATCCTTACCAGAACTGTAAGCAAGGCATAGCAGTTAAGACGGTCATAGGTCTGAGGGATAGTACGGGTTCCCTGGTGAAGTCCAGATCAGGGATCCTGGAGATCTTCAGGTCATATTACGCAGACCTTCTGGGAAGAAAGGACCTTAGTCGGGACAGGATGGAAAGCTTTCTGGATTCTACTCCAGGATTGGGAAATGATACATTGCCTTTGATGGATTTGACAGAACCAATTTCAGCGGATGAGGTAGTTCGTGCTATAGAGAAGCTGGCTACCAAAAAATCGCCTGGGCCAGATGGGTTGACAGCTGAATTTTACAAGTGTTTTAAGTCCATTCTGGCTCCCTTTTTAGCGGAGGTTTATAACAGCTGTTTAGAAGAGGGTTCTCTCCCTCCCTCCATGAGGCAATCCGCTGTGATTCTTCTGTCAAAAGGTAAAGACCCCTCAATAATTGAGAACTGGCGCCCCCATCAGTCTTCTCAATGTTGATAGAAAGATCTTGGCGAAGATTCTTTTTTGGCGCTTGTCGTCAGTAGCAGGCGATTTGTTGTCCAATCATCAGCACTGCTCGGTCCAGGGCAGAAGTACCTTTTCAGCAATTTTAGCTGTCCGGGAGGCTTTGGAGCGATGCAGGGCTGCTGGATGGAGAAAGTACTTGCTGGCATTGGATCAGGCGAAGGCTTTTGATCGAGTCAATCATGAGTACCTGTATTTGCTACTTGGTAGATACGGCCTGCAGGGGAGGTTTATTGATTGGCTGAAAACATTATATAAAGGGGCTGAGAGCTTCCCACTTGTTAACGGTTGGGTTGGACGGCCTTTTGAGGTTGGCTCTGGTGTGCGCCAGGGGTGTCCTTTGAGCCCCCTGCTATATGTATTCACAATCGACCCCTTCATAAGAAGGTTAGAGAGTGGATCGTTGTGTGGGGTGCCTTTGGGCATTGCTGGTGTGCCACCTTTGAAGGTCGTGGCCTATGCCGATGATGTGTCTGTTATTATCTCTGGGATGGAGGAGGCGCAGGAGGTGGTCTCTGTGATAGAGCAGTACACAGAGGCTTCTGGCTCTAAAATCAATCATGAAAAGAGTGAAGTTTTCTGGATGGGTGAGGAGGGTGAAAGCTTCGAACTTCCGGATGCCTTCCCAGAGCCCCAGCAGGAAATTAAAGTGTTGGGCATCAAATTTGGTCCTGGTGACTATGGTCATCGAAATTGGGAAAGCAGGTTGTTGAATGCCAATGCCAAGGTGGCAAGCTAGAAGAAATGGAAACTTTCCTTGAGGGAAAGGGTTGACTTGATTAAAACTTACCTGATCCCAATCCTTTTATATGTCAGCTTTGTCTGTATCTTGCCGGAATCTCTCTATGCAAGGGTGTACAGCTGCTTTTTCCAACTGTTATGGGGAAATAGGCTGAACCTGATCAAACGCAATGTAACTTACCTGTCCAAGCGGGAGGGTGGTCTAGGAATGGTCAACCCTATAGTTTTCTTTTCTCTGCTCTTTTTAAAGTATAATCTTGGTAATATGTTAGCAGAGACCCCGCCGGGATGGGTGGGTATTTTTCAATCTTGGTTTAGGCCTTTTCTGCGATGCTGGGAAGATGGCGGGCCAGTGAATAGTCTGAGAGTCCGACATGGCAAGCTTCCGGCTTATGTTGCCCCGTGTCTGAAAATACTTAGGCAGTGGCAGGTGACAGTGGGGGATATCAAGTCCCTCCCCAGAAAGCTTCTGGAGAAGAGGATTTTGGGCTCTGCTTTCAGTGTGTCACTGACCTTAAGGGATTGCCCAGGCCCCGTAATGAGGGAGGGGTTGCGTTTAATTAACTAAGGAAGAATCCCTTTGAAGTTTAGGGATCAAGCCTGGCTCGCTTTCCATGGAAGGCTCTATGTGAGAGGGAACCTGAAGCATCGCCCTGTGGATGATCGGGATTGTCCTAGAGCGGAGTGTGTTGGTAAAGTGGAGTCTATGGACCACTTTTTGCTCCAGTGTCCCTTTAACATAGAGGTGTATAAAAGGGTGGGGAGGGCTCTAGGCCTCCCCTTTCTCTATCGCATGAGTTATGCGGAGTGGGTGTACGGGGCATTCCCGACTCGCTGGGATTTTGATTTGGATACACTTTTTCTAGTTAGTATAGTTGTCCGTTACTTCATGTGGAATGCACGGTGCCAGATTACCCTGCGGAAGAAAGTCCTCCCTGTTGAGGTGGTGGTGTACGATATTCTGGGTGAGGTTGGGAAGATTCGGGGTCTTGAGAAGGGCAGGGAGCCTCGAGCGGTCTGGATAAGGGCGTGGAGGAATATCAGACCTGCTTTTGGTGAACTGTCCATCTCTGGGTGAGGAGCTCTTTTCCTATGCTATTTCTTTCACGCCCTTAGCTTTTGTTGGTTAATATCTTCTTTTTGAAGAAGGGCTGCATGCATAATGGGGGTGGTTTTGTTTCTTGACCTCGCAGGTTGGATGTCTGGTGTGGTGGTGTGAGTCCTACTAAGATTATTTTCTCCGGTAATGACAGTTTCATGATGTGAGTTTTGTTTTTGCTGTAAAGCCATTCTTTATTTGAGAGCAGAACTTGCTATGTATTTTTTTCCATTTTCATGTAAATATGTATATATTTATTTATGTATATTGATTTTATGATTATTGATTGCAAGACTTTTAATAAACAAAAATTGGGAAGAATGTTCCTTACATTGGTGGTCAGTGGGAAGAATGTCCCTTACATTGGTGGTCAGTTGGAAGAATGTCCCTTACATTGGTGGTCAGTGGGAAGAATGCCCTTTACATCGGTGGTCTGTGGGAAGAATGCCCTTTACATTGGTGGTCAGTGGGAAGAATGCCCTTTACATTGGTGGTCAGTGGGAAGAATGTCCCTTACATTGGTGGTCAGTGGGAAGAATGTCCCTTACATTGGTGGTCAGTGGGAAGAATGTTCCTTCCATTGGTGGTCAGTGGGAAGAATGTCTCTTACATTGGTGGTCAGTGAGAAGAATGCTCCTTACATTGGTGGTAATTGAGAAGAATTACCCCCTTACAGATAGCTAAAAAGAGCTACAGTAGAAAGAGGAATGGTGTCAGTGAGAGGCAGAGATTTCTTATTGCTCAAGGAACCTCTGGAGGAACCCGAAGATTCCATGGAATCCTGGCTGAGGAACCCCGAGCTACCAGGTGGTTATTATAAAGCAGATCCCCCAGTTCATGAGTCAATTTGGAAAGGATTGTTTTTTTCTAAAGTAAAGTGGAGTAACACAGTGCCCCTCAATGCTGCCTCATCAGTGCCCCTCAATGCCGCCTCATCAGTGCCCATCAATGCAGCCTCACCAGTGCCAATCAATGCAGCCTGATCAGTGCCCATCAATCCAACCTGATCAGTGCCTATCAATGCATCTTCACCGGTGCCAATCAATGCAGCCTGATCAGTGCCCATCAATGCAGCTTCACCAGTGCCCATCAATGCAGCCTCATCAGTGCCCATCAACACAGCCTCTTCAGTGCCCATTAGCGCAGCCTCATCAGTGCTCATCAATGCAGCCTCATTAGTGCCCATCAGCTCAGTCTCATCAGTGCCCATCAATGCAGCCTCATCAGTGCCCATCAATGCAGCCTCATCAGTGCCCACCAGTGCAGCCTCATCGGTGCTCATCAATGCAGCCTAATCAGTGCCCATCAATGCAGCCTCATTAGTGCCCATCAATGCAGCCTCCTCCTTGTCCATCAGTGCAACCTCATCAGTGCCCATCAATGCAGTTTCAACAGTGCCCATAAATGCAGCCTCACCAGTGTCCATCAATGCAGCCTCATCAGTGCCCATCAGCACAGCTTTCTCAGTGTCCATCAATGCAGCCTGAATATTGCCCATTATTGCAGCCTCACCAGTGCCCATCAATGAAGCCTCCCCAGTGCCCATCAATGGAACAGTGTGCTGTCTATCATAAGAGCTGGTCAAGTAGGCAGAACGTTGTTTGACAGCAGCCGTCGTGCAATTTACTGTAAATCCAAGCTGTGTCACAGCGGAAAATCCCCGCTCTGTGAGATTCAGCCGGCTCTCCTCTTCCTCTCTCTTCCCCAGTTTCCTGGCCAATCCCTGGGAGGAGAATGGCTCCCATTTAACCCAATAGTCAATGTGCTCAACCCAGCCTGCTGGTGGCGCCTGCCCTCCGAGGCAACCTCACACCCGATGTCAGAGAATGGTTCTTAGAAGGATTGCACACCTACAAATGCCCAGCAAAATCAAAGATTGGCACATAGAAATCTGTAAATATCACACAGAAATTCGCCAATGAGGACAGGAACGGCCGCGAGGATTAATGTGCCAGTGTGTACTCGCGTGCACCAAAGCATTTTGGCACACGCAATGAGTGACAGATTCTGCCGCCCAGAATGCCAGCAGTATGAGCCATTAGTTGCTGGATGTTCTTCAGCTTCCCCCGTGTGCTCCTGTGTTCCTGTTCTTGCTATTATTTGATTACCTGTAACCTACCTGGCTTGCCTTTGACCTGTCTTGTCTCTATTCCCAGCTTTGACCATCAGCTTGTTCCAGTGACCTCGCCTCTGCCTGCTGATCTGTGCTTGACCCCTGGCTTGCTCTTCTGACTCCGCTACTGCCTGATTACCAGTGTATGACCCCCGGATGACTTCTGACCCTGCTTGCTGCTTTCTAGCTGACCATCTGTGCATGACTTCTGGCCTAGCTCCTGACTCTGCTCCTAGCTCTCCCTGCTGCCAAGTCTCACCTGGGACTCCTGCCCAGCAGTGCATCCTGGTAATCAGCTGCCATCCAGCGGACATCTCTTCATCACCTCAGCCTATTGCAGCTGGCAACCCCTGCTTCTTTGAGCAAAGCATTCCCTGTTACCACCTTCAGGGGTGCTCTGCACTTAGCTACAAGGGAAGCCCTCTCAGTACTTCGGCCTCCGACCAGGTACATGACTGTATCATCCAGCCACTATGTCAGAGGCCGACAAAGGTGCTTTCCAGCTCAAGGCGCTGTTGGAGGGTCGCTTACAGAACCTGACATTGCCTTCTGCCACAGTAACTTCTAATCCACCCGCTGCAGTCGCTATGTCCACCTCACCAGTCCAAGAACGTTCAGTTCCTGTTCCTAGTGTGGTGGTCCCACCTCCTGACGCAAGCATACCCACTCCAGAACATTTCTCAGGTGACCGAAGGAAGTTCAAATCATTCAATTTAGACTGCCTGCTGTACCTGGCCCTTCAGCCAAGAACTTTTTCTCTAGACACTGTCAAAGTGGGGTTCATTATCTCTCTATTGTCCCATAAACCTCAGTCCTGGGCCCATCACCTGCTGGAGCAGAAGAGTCCCACTGTCAACTCATTGGATGCATTCTTTGAGGCCATGTCATTATATGATGATCTGCAATGCATGGCCGCTGCTGAATCTGCCCTTCATACTTACTGCAGCAAGGGTGGCGCCCTGCTGAGGACTATACAGTGGAAATTCGCAGATAGGCAGCAGACACAGGGTAGAATGAGGTTGCCCTGAGATACCAATATCAGCTGGGACCTCAGAAGAGCCTTAGGATGAATTAGTACTAGTACTAGTACAGACCCCCGCTACTCTAGAGCAGTGGTTCTCAAATCCGGTCCTCGGGACCCACCAACAGGCCAGGTTTGCAAGATAACTAAATTACATCACAGGTGATCTCATTTGCTTCTCAGTGATTGCAGTATTCTAGTCTGCATCCCCCAAGGAAATACTTAAAATCTGGCCTGTTAGTGGGTCCCGAGGACCGGATTTGAGAACCACTGCTCTAGAGGGGCTCATCCAGCTTGCGATCCAAATCGACAGACGCCTGCGGGAGCGACGGTCGGAATGTTCACAATCTTTCCAACCATCATGGATGCTGCCAAAGCAACTGTGTCTGATGGAGAGCCTATGCAGCTGGGTTTGGTCCGTTCTGCTCTAACCCCATATGAAAGACTGCGCCACCAACAGGCCAACCTCTGTCTCTATTGTTGAGGAAGCACACATTTTCTCTGCAACTGTCCTGTGAGACCTAGTAAGTCCTCTCCCCACAGCCCTACGTGCTTCCAAGTTTCTGGATCTTCCCTAACTCCCCTCATTCTCCATGTCTCATTACAGGAGGCGGAAGGGGAGGTCAGAATTCCAGCAATAGTTGATTCTGGGGCATGCAGTTGCTTCATGGACATTTCCCTAACAATAAAACTTTGTATTTCCCTCCAAACCAAAAAGCAAAGACTTGAAGTTCACTTGGCTGATGGCACCATCCCTAGATCTGGGCCCATTACACAAGAAACTCTACCCAAACTTACCTCAACTGAATGCAGCTATCAAGAGTTTCTTCACTTTGATGTTCTCTGTTCACCAATGTTCCCTGTGATCCTGGGAATCCCGTGGCTTCGGGCCCACAATCCGCAGATTGACTGGGTTAAAGGAGAGATCCTCTTCACATCATCCTACTGCCTTGAGTCCTGCTTCATTCCTGTGTCCGTGTCACCTGCCAGCTGCCCCACCGTCCAACCAACTTCCAATGCCAGCCAGGACGTTCATGCAGTTTTTTCCACGATTTTCTGGACGTCTTCAATAAAAGAAATGCGGACACAATGCCACCTCACCGTCCTTATGATTGTCCGATCAATTTGTTACCCGGTGCAAAAATTAACACTAGGGCGGATATTTCCACTTTCAGAGACTGAACTTGAGGCTTTATGTCAATATATTGACGAGAACCTAGAAAAGGGGTTCATTAGTCCTTCATCTTCTCCAGCTGGAGCCAGGATCTTCTTTGTACAAAAGAAAGACCATACCTTCAGGCCATGTGTGGATTATAGGGAGCTCAACAAAATTACGATCAAGAACCGATATCCTCTTCCTCTTGTTTCTGAGCTATTCCAGAGGTTTTGTGATGCCCAGATCTTTACCAAACTGGACTTACAGGGCGCTTACAATCTTGTGCGCATATGTGAGAGAGATGAGTGGAAGACAGCCTTTCAAACTCAATTTGGGCACTTTGAAAATCGTGTTATGCCATTTGGACTGTGTAATGCCCCGGCCATCTTCCAGCATTTTTTAAACAATATTTTTAGAGAATTCCTGGATCACTTCATGATCGTTTACTTAGACGATATTCTAATTTTCTCTGCCACCTTGGAGCTACACAGAACCCACGTTCTTTCCACACTAAGGAAGACGGACTTTATGCGAAAGCAGAAAAATGTGACTTTGAAAAAAACATCCATTAAATTCCTGGGCTTAATCATTTCCACCAACGGAGTAGCCATGGATCCTCAAAAAGTATTGGCCTTCCTGGATTGGCCAGCTCCCATCGATAAGAAGGGCATCCAAAAATTTGTGGGGTTTGCTAACTTCTATGGAAGATTTATTAAGAGACTTTTTGGGTATCATTGCCCCAATTACCCAGCTGACCCGTCAACAAACCCATTTTTAGTGGTCCCAGGATGCTCAAGATGGTTTTCATAAATTATAAATAATAATTTAAAGGCCTTATTCACATCTTCTCCTGTTTTGCAGCACCCAGACCCAGCTCTGCCCTATGTCTTGGAGGTCAATGTATCAGAAATCGCCACAGGGGTCAACCTGTCCCAACGACAAGGTCCTAAGGCGTCGCTGAATCCAGTAGCTTTCTTCTCTCAGAAGATGAGCCAGTCCGGGAAGAATTATGATGTGGGAGATCGGGAGCTATTGGCTATAAAAATTGTTCTAGAGCAGGGGTCTCCAAACTATGGCCCTCCAGTTGTTCTGGAACTGAAATTCCCATCATGCCTAGCCATGTCTGTGAATGTCAGAATTTTACAATGCCTCATGGGACATGTAGTTCCCCAACAGCTGGAGAGCCGTAGTTTGGAGATTCCTGCTCTAGAAGAATGGCGGTATTTGTTTAAAGAAGCGGCTCACCCCATCATGATATTCACAGACCACAAAAACCTAGAGTATCTTAGATCCGCCAAACGTCTAAGACCATGGCAAGCTCGGTGGGCCTTATTTTTCTCTGGATTCAACTTCCATCTCACGTATCGCCCAGAGTCTAAGAATGGGAAGGCAGATGCTCTCTCATGCATGTTTTCAGAAACTCCCAAGATCTAGGACAACTCTCGAAAAGACCTCTGCTTGTGCTCAATGCTCAGAATCTGAGATCTCTGCACTCAAAAAACAGAAAGGACTACTGTGGCATGGAGACAAAATTTTTGTACCTGAGGGAGCCAGACTTCAGGTTCTTCCACGATCACCAGCTTGCTGGCCATTTCGGGATCCATAAGGCTTTTGAGCTTAATCAATGTTCCTACTGGTGGCCTACCTGAGGCAGGATTGCAAGGACTATGTGGGTTCATGTACAACCTGTACCCGAAATTAACCACTTAAGCCCCGGAAGATTTTACCCCCTTCCTGACCAGGGGGTATTTTGCGATTCGGCACTGCGTGACTTTAACGGACAATTGCGCGGTCCTGCGACACTGTACCCAAACAAATTTGATGTCCTTTTTTTCCCACAAACAGAGCTTTCTTTTGGTGGTATTTGATCACCTGTGCGATTTTTTGATCATGCGCTAAAAACAAAAAAGAGCGTCAATTTTGCAAAAATAACAATATTTTTCAAATTTTTTTTATATGAAATTCCCCCCCCCCCCCAAAAAAAATGTAAAAATCAAAATTTTTTAAGATTTTTGGCCAATTTGATTTCTGCTACATATGTTTGGTAAAAAAAATCACAATAAGAGTATTTTGATTGGTTTGCGCAAAAGTTATTGCATTTACTAACTAAGGGATTTTTGTTGTTTTTTTTTTTTTAACGCGTAATGGCGGCGATCTGCGATTTTTTTTGCGGTACTGCGACATTGCGGCGGACAGATCGGACCCTTGAATGACATTTTTGACACTTTTGGGGGTACCAGTGACATTACTACAGTAATCAGTGCTATACATATCCCACTCATCCCTTCTCCTATCCCAGTTCTCAATAAAACAACAAAAAACAAATCCCCTGGACTGTTTTCTGACCGAGCCGAGCACTTAGAATATATTGAATTACCAAGTCGTTGCTATGGGTAACCCAGGGGAATCCGTAACCAGCAGCTCCCGTGGGAGAAGTGCTACAAATAATAACGCTGATAATGATTTATTTAATGATGCTAATAATATAATTAATAACGATAAAATTATTTATTTAATAATGACTTTAATAATAATATAATTATTAACGATAATAATAATTTATTTAATAATAACATTAATATAAATAACGCAAAAATGATTTATTTAATAATAACGAATGACGTTAACAATATAAAATAATAACGCTGATAATGATTTATTTTATAATGACGCTAATAATTTAATTAATAATGATGATAATATTATAAATAATGATTAAAGATTAAACATTAATAATAATAATAATGATAGAAAATTATTCTAAAATATTATTGGTTCTGTAATGATGCTGATTATTGTTTTATTAAGAACAAAAATATAATATATTTTAAAAAAAACACTTAAAACAAATAATAATAATTTAAAAATCCTCATTTGAAACATAAGAGTAATAATTAAAATGAGGATTTATAATAATAATCGTAAAAAAATAAAAATAAATGAATGACAATAATAATTAACAGTATAAATAAGAAACAATATTGTCACCATATTAGTTCTGATTGGATAATAATGAGTGTCTCCCTCTCCGCTCTCCTCGGCTCCGCGCAGCCTCCCTGTGTCTCCGAACGTCACTTCCGGTAATTTTCTGATGGGTACGCTGACATGACACCTGCCACCAGGGGGCGCAGCTTCCCCGACTTCCCCATCATACAGATGTTCCCTGAAAATTCCCTACCATCGTCACTTTCGGTGTAAGTACGTCGGGACCCGCTGTATACACCCACATCCTCCTCACACATCACTTCCGCCCGGCCGAAGCTTTATGGTAATAACCAGAAGGACTCTATAGTGATCGCCCTGTATAGGAAGTGCTGGCCTCTAGTGGCACCGGAGATAAGTGCAGTCAATGAAATGTCAACAGAAGAAATACAGAGGAGACTTCTACTCACCGAATACAGAGAAACATTTCATTATACTTCTATTGATATTGTCATAATTATCATTGCTATTATTACTTGTATTAATATTTACAATAATTATTATTTGAAATAATATTACAATTAGTATTACATCTAAATAAATAAACTAATAATAAAACATATTATTACATTTTATTAATATTATACTAATATAAAATATAATATCATGTATGAATAACAATCAGGAAAATATATAAAATAATATGTAATAATAAAATTAATAATTATAAAATATGATCTGCTATAATAATATATATATATATATATATATATATATATATATATATATATATATATATATATATATATATATATATATATTCTGTCTGATGCGGCCATTTAACCACTTTACCTCCGCTCACATGGAGGCTACTGCGGCAAAGTGCCGCGATCCCGTCCAGCGACGTAGACCTACGTCGCTGGACTCCGCCCCTTGTGGGCGGCGCTCGCGCGCCGCCGGAGGCTCGCTCCCGCTGTGTTCATTCACAGCAGGAGTCGGGCCAGCGGAGGAGCAGCGGCGATTGCCGCTGCTCTGCCCCGATCGTCGGGGATCGAGTCTGGAGATCCGCCCGCTGTGTATAAACACAGCGAGCGGATATCCATAGTGACAGGGACTGACAGATCGGAGTGTTCAGCATAGCTGGACATCCGATCTGTCCTTCTGTCACTCAGTCACCTCCCCCCCCACACGTCAGTAAGCACCAGGCATACATTAACCCCTCCCTCTCCAATAAAATTAACCCCTTCCCTGCCAGTGTCATTTTTACAGTAACAGTGCATATATATAGCACTGATTACTGTAGAAATGTCACTGGTACCCCCAAAAGTGTCAAAAATGTCAGTCAAGGGTCCGATCTGTCCGCCGCAATGTCGCAGTCCCGCAAAAAAAATCACAGAACACCGACATTACGCGTTAAAAAAAAAACACCAAAAATGACAGAAATCTTTCCCTTAGTTAGTAAACGCAATAACTTTTGCGCAAACCAATCAAAATACGCTTATTGCGATTTTTTTTACTAAACATGGGTAGCAGAAAACAAATTGGCCAAAAATTTAAAAAAAATTTGATTTTTACATTTTTTTGGGGGGAATTTCATATAAAAAAATGTGAAAAATATTGTTATTTTTTCAAAATAAACGCTTTTTTTTTGTTTATAGCGCAAAAAGTAAAAATCGCACAGGTGATCAAATGCCACCAAAAGAAAGCTCTGTTTGTGGGAAAAAAAGGACGTAAATTTCGTTTGGGTACGGCATCGCACGACCGCGCAATTGTCAGTTAAATTCGCACAGCGCCGAATCGCAAAAAGTGGCCTGGACGGAAGACAGCAAAATCCTCCGGTGGTAAAGTGGTTAATATTCTCGGTCTGTAAAGGGTTTTTATTGCCCCCATGACTCCATTCTGCTCCTAAACTCTCCTATAATATATATTACACCCAATAGGAAACATTCCACTTTGGTGAACATATACAAAATATTCCATGTTATATAATACCATCCTTTCCACATCTGCTCCCAAACAGCCAGTCAGAACACAGATCAGCCAATCAGATTGAAGCAGCTGCAGGACAAACCATTGAGAGGCTGCGGGCTGTTTACATGCACAGGCTCTATGATTTCTCAGTGGTGGTCACATGACCTGCAGCCAGCACACAGAATGCACAAACATTATGATTTCTCAGTGGTGGTCACATGACCTGTCTGCAGCCTATAAATAGGAGTGCACAGGGAGAATCTGGCAGTTGGCTCTTGGACTGCACAGAAGAAGCATCTCTCTTGCAGAGCTCCTGAGTGATTGAATTGTATTTCATCACATTATTTCCAGTAATTGGAATTCAGAGTCAATTTATTGATTGGTATTATTTGTCAGATACTAATCTTTCATTAATAGTAATTGGCATTTCCTGTCAGTTATTCTTTTCAAACAAAAATGACGTGTAAAATCCTTACCGTCATTCTTATGCTGTTTCTCCCTTGGGGAGTAGACAGAAATACCATCATACAATCCCCAGAGGTCCACATGGATCAGAATGAGGGGATTGTGGAAACAACACAGCAGCCAGCGGAGATTCCGCTGATTTTTAAAATTTTGTACCCATGGGCTGTACACAGAGATGTCATCAGAGGGTCCCCAGAGACCCGCATGGAAGAGGAGGAAGAAGTTGTGGAAACAACACAGCAGCCAGCGGAGATTCCGCTGATTTTTAGAATTTTGTACCCATGGGCTGTACACAGAGATGTCATCAGAGGGTCCCCAGAGACTCGCATTGAGGAGCCCATAAATGTCATCAGAGGGTCCCCAGAGACCCGCATGGAAGAGGAGGAAGAAGTTGTGGAAACAACACAGAAGCCAGCGGAGATTCCGCTGATTTTTAGAATTTTGTACCCATGGGCTGTACACAGAGATGTCATCAGAGAGTCCCCAGAGACTCGCATTGAGGAGCCCAGAAATGTCATCGGAGGGTCCCCAGAGACCCGCATGGAAGAGGAAGAAGTTGTGGAAACAACACAGCAGCCAGCGGAGATTCCGCTGATTTTTAGAATTTTGTACCCATGGGCTGTACCCAGAGATGTCATCAGAGGGTCCCCAGAGACCCGCATTGAGGAGCCCAGAAATGTAATCAGAGGGTCCCAAGAAACCCGCATGGAGGAGGAGGATGGGAACATGAAGAGGACAGAGCAGCCAGTGGAGGAAACAGTAAGAGGAATTGAAAATGACCCTCCAGAACCCGTCAGCTGGTTTTCATTCCTGACCTGCACTCCATATTGGTTTAGGTGGGCAGTCCAGATAGGTATTCTCATTCTGAAGTACATCCTGCACCAACATTACCTGGCCAGAATGTTAGGATACTATTTGATGTTCCTGGAGCTGAGTGCATTAATTTATCTACTGATCGATATCTGGAACAGCGAGGGGACAATCTATGAGACCATAATTCTACCCCAGCTTACAAATGCTAGGGATTGGTACCTCTGGCTGGTCACCGGACTCTGGTCAGTCTGGTTCGAGGGGTGGGTGGTCTTAGAGAACACAGTCCCACCCCTGCTTATAAATATTGTTGCTGAGCATCGGTCAGAATGCTTTCTGGGGCTTATTACCATGCTGCTGGTACTGCTCCTAATATATTTCAAGCCATTCTACCGACTGTTCCAACCAACAAGTAGAAACGTTACCCCACCACCGAGTGACGTCATTCTACCAGCAAGTGATGACACCATCCCACCACTGAGTGACGTCATTGTACGAGCAAGTGATGACACCATTCCCCTAACATGTGATGTAATTCTACAAGCAAGTGATGACCCCATCCAACCAACAAATGAAAGTGCGGATATCACCATGGAGGAGACTGACTTTCCCATTCGCAGAGTCGCACCTCCTCGGGATTACCTCCGTGCTCGGCTACGCCAGAAAATGAAGAAGCGCAAACTTCATATGGTGGTCAGGCACCAAAAAAACTGGCCACGAAAGAGTGACATTCTCCCACTGAATGATGTCAGCATTCCAGCAAGTATCAATGCAGAGAGCACTATGGAGGAGACTGACTTTCTCATTCCTAGAGTCGCACCTCCTAGGTATAACATCCATGCTCACCTATGGTATATATTACACCAACCAACGAATAATAACATCACCCTACCAAGGAATGACCGTATCCCATCATTGAGTGATGACAACATTTCACCACCAAGGTCTGACAAGGTCCAAGAAAAGACGATACCGAGTGTCTCTTCCAGCGTCATTCCTTCAACACCTGACAACAGCATTTCATCTATGGATAACACTAGGCCATGGAGTGATGAGATCCTACCAACCAAATCTATGACCCCATCAATGAATTCCGGCATTAGGTCGCAGAGGAGTACATTTACTGCCCATCCCAGTGTCGCACGGCGTAGTAGCTCTGTCAGCTCTGCACAATTGAATTCTGGCATTAGTCAACAAAGGGTAACACTGCCTGTTGATCCCAGCGCCGAAAGTCTAAGTAATAAAACCCGTCTTCACCTACGGGAATTATTCCGGCTAGTGAAGAAGCGCAAGAAGACCAAGGAGGACTGCCAGGAGTCTTAAACCCGAATCATACTTTTCATAGCGCTCCAGCACTATGGTGTCCCAGTGCTGCTGCCAGCTTAGGCTAGGTGGCTTCCAGTTATCAATCTCCGGCCGATTTAATTGACTGGGCCAAGGTGACATCACTCCGTGCAGGCGTAGGATTTTAGATATCTCGGCATTGCCGAAGTGGTGAATTAACCTGCATGGGCGCAGTTAGTTAGTTATATTATAAATATATTATATATTAATAGTTATACTAAGAAAAAATGTTAACAATAAGTTAGGATAGGTATTTAGTTATTTACTTCGTTTAGTTAGTTTACTAAGACAAAACATTAGAAAAAAAAAGTTGTTTGTTAGTTATACTTAGATAAAAAAGTTTTAAAAAATGTTACGTAGTTAGTTAAGTTACTTAGTTTTAGTTTAGTTAGTTAGTTATACCAGATAAAAAAAAAGTGGAGTGGAGTAGGGAAAGGCCAGAGAGGGAATACTTTGGCTCAGTTAATTGTGGATGGATTTATAACCAGAGACACCACCTGCTGGTTCATTAAGCCCTGTTCTCACAGGTGTAAAAGCGCGATTTACACGCACTTCGCCGTGTCGCGCATAGATTCTATGTGCGTTTGTCAAACCAAAGAACTTTAACCACTTCCTGCCCACATGCCATCAAATAACGGCGGAGCGGCGCTGCTCTCGTTCTGGGATGATGTCATATGATAGCGTCCAGTTTAGCCTCGATCGATTGCGCGATGTTCCAGGGACACGGCCCGACCACAATCTCGGCAGAGAGCCGTGGTTACGGCTCATTAACCATGTAATCGGCTGTGTCCAATCACAGCCAACCTCATGTAAACAAGGAAGTGCCGTTTATCGGCTTTTCCTTTCTCACACTAACAGAGTGTGAGGTGAGGAGAGCTGATAAGCAGCATCTCCTCACAGGGAAGACTTGTAAAGGTAATCAGGGCCCTGATTACCATGCAGCCTTAACAGTGCCCATCAGTGATGCCTTTCAGTGCCATTTATAAGTGTCCATTGGTGCCGCCTATTAATGCCAACTTTTATTGTCATAAGCTCTGAAGACCCAATCCCTCTAACCTGCAGACAGGTCCTCTTAGAAATCCTAAAGGGATAATCCTACTTTCTAAAGTGGGGGCGTCTGTTGACCTTTATGAACACATGATCAGCAAGTTTCTCGGATGCTCAGGTAAGAGACGTGGTGCTCAGGGGCTACAAGCGGGACTTCCTCTCTCTGCCCCCACCCCGCTTCGTGTTGGCAGGTTGGACAACACGGAGCGGGGTGGGGGGTTGGGGGCTGAGAGCGGAACTTTAGCTTGTAGCCCCTGCCCACTTACCTGAGCATAAGAGAAACTTGCTGACTAGGTGTCCACAAAGCTCAGCAGACCTTTGGGACGTCCCTTCAGGATGTTTGATAGGACCTGTCTGCAGGCTTGGGAGATTAGGTAACCAAGGCTTGTGACTAAACTGGGCCCCTGGTCCAGGACTGGCCTTGTAGGTTGAAGCCTTGAAGAAAAGAAAGGAATTCTTCTTGTCTTTACAGGTGGGAGCAATCTTCCCAGCTAAAGGCCTAGCCTTGTTCTGCTGGGGTCTATGATTTCTCTTTCCACCTGTGACGTCCTTTATGAAGATGTCTAAAGAGGTACCAAAGAGACGTTCACCATTAAAATGGCACCATTCTGAATGGCACCCCAAACGCGGAGTGATTTTTGTTGTAATAGTAATACAATACGCCAGTAACGTCCTTTATGAAGCTGTACTAGAGTTGGGTTAGAGGCACCAAAGAGATGTTCACCATCAGAAGAAAAATGAAGAGCAAACATTTTTTACGTGATTGCTTCACAGCAATGTATACAATGTTCTCTGTATATTGGGGGTCACCCCCATCATATCTGTATATAGAATATTCTCTCATCCATCCCTAACAACAGGAGTTGTCCAAGGGTTGGATTGGGTTGGGGGAATGGAAGAGACCTTCACCATCAGAAGACATGAGCAGGAAGCGTTTTTCACATTGCTGCTCCACAGACCAACATTTCAGACAAAGAAACCTCCTCATATTCACAGACAGAACTCCTGCAGGAAAAAGGATGGACAACATCAAGGAACCCGGCCACGTAATAATGAAGAGTTGAAGGCATCATCTCTAAGCTCTATTGGACATCACTGATTTACCCTGCTCAGCGGGGGCGGCCTTATATAACAGAGGCCGCATACGGGCAGCACAGAGGCTTAGTGGTTGGCCTTGCAGTACTGGGGTCCTTGGTTCAAATCAAGAACAGGACGTTATCTGCATGGAGTTTGCATGTTCTCCCTGTGCTTGCGTGGGTTTCCTCCGGGTACTCCGGTTTCCTCCCACACTCCAAAGACATGCTATATTTGGGTTGGTGGTGCAGTGGTAAGCAGGAGGCGTTTTTCATATTGCTGCTCCACAGACCAAGTTTTCAGACACTTCTGCAGGAAATAGGAAGGACAACCCGTCCACCTAATAATGTAGAACTGAAGGCATCAGCTCTGATCTCTATTGGACATCACTGATTTACCCTGCTCAGCGGGGGCGGCCTTATATAACAGAGGCCGCATACGGGCAGCACAGAGGCTTAGTGGTTAGCCTTGCAGTACTGGGGTCCTTGGTTCAAATCCAGAACAGGACGTTATCTGCATGGAGTTTGCATGTTCTCCCTGTGCTTGCGTGGGTTTCCTCCGGGTACTCCGGTTTCCTCCCACACTCCAAAGACATGCTACCTTGCGTTGATGGTGCAGTGGTAAGCATAGCTGCTTTTCAAGCAGCTGACAGCTGAGCCGGGTTCGATTCCCGGCCAACGCAATCGCCATGATATCTGCCTCACCTTCTAAGTGCATTGAGTTCCCCAGGAGGAAAGCGCTATACACATTAGGTGTTGAGTATATATCAAAGGTGGAATAAAATTTAAACCAAAACGAATGAAGTAAATGTGTCGTATGTTTGTATAGGTTTTAGTAAACATTATTGAATAACAGATTTCTTGCAGGTGGGTGTGCAGGTAAGTATAGGCATGTTTGTTATTTTAATACAAATAAAAAAAAAGGTTTACAACCCCTTTAACAAAAAAATATGTAGCAGAAAACATATTGGCCTAATGATGAAGAAATTACATTTTTTATTGGATATGTTTTATAGCAGAAAGTAAAACATTTTTAGTTTTTTTTTTTTAATTGTTTAGCAAAAAATAACCCAATAAATACCAAAAGAAATCTCTATCCGTCTCAAAAAAATGTTATCAAAAATGATTTTGACCCCAGATTTCTCCATAAAGAGGACCTGTCACCCCTATTTCTATTACAAGGGGTGTTTACATTCCCTGTAAGGAATAAAAGTGTGAAAGAAAGAAAGAAAGAAAGAAAGAAAGAAAGAAAGAAAGAAAGAAAGAAAGAAAGAAAGAAAGAAAGAAAGGTTAAGAAGATATTTGGGGTTTTTTTGACCCCAGATCCCTCCATAAAGAGGACCTGTCATCCCTATTTCTGTTACAAGGGATGTTTACATTCCCTGTAATAGGAATAAAAGTGTTCAATAAATAGAGAAAGAAAGAAAGAAAGAAAGAAAGAAAGAAAGAAAGAAAGAAAGAAAGAAAGAAAGAAAGAAAGAAAGAAAGAAAGAAAGAAAGAAAGAAAGAAAGAAAGAAAGGTTAAGAAGATATTTGGGGTTTTTTTGACCCCAGATCCCTCCATAAAGAGGACCTGTCATCCCCATTTCTATTACAAGGGGTGTTTACATTCCCTGTAATAGGAATAAAAGTGAGAAAGAAAGAAAGAAAGAAAGAAAGAAAGAAAGAAAGAAAGAAAGAAAGAAAGAAAGAAAGAAAGAAAGAAAGAAAGAAAGAAAGAAAGAAAGAAAGAAAGAAAGAAAGAAAGAAAGAAAGAAAGAAAGAAAGAAAGAAAGAAAGAAAGGTTTATAAGAGATTTGGGGTCCTGTCATCCCTACTTCTGTTACAAGGGATGTTTACATTTCCTGTAATAGGAATAAAAGTGTTCAATAAATAAATAAAGAAAGAAAGAAAGAAAGAAAGAGAGAAAGAAAGAAAGAAAGAAAGAAAGAAAGAAAGAAAGAAAGAAAGAAAGAAAGAAAGAAAGAAAGAAAGAAAGGTTAAGAAGAGATTTGGGGTCTTTTTGACCCGCAGATCTCTCCATAAAGAGGACCTGTCATCCTTATTTCTGTTACAAGGGATGTTTACATTCCCTGTAATAGGAATAAAAGTGAGAAAGAAAGAAAGAAAGAAAGAAAGAAAGAAAGAAAGAAAGAAAGAAAGAAAGAAAGAAAGAAAGAAAGAAAGGTTTAGAAGAGATTTGGGGTCTTTTTGACCCGCAGATCTCTCCATAAAGAGGACCTGTCATCCTTATTTCTGTTACAAGGGATGTTTACATTCCCTGTGATAGGAATAAAAGTGTTCAATAAATAAAGAAAGAGAGAAAGAAAGAAAGAAAGAAAGAAAGAAAGAAAGAAAGAAAGAAAGAAAGAAAGAAAGAAAGAAAGAAAGAAAGAAAGAAAAGAAAGAAAGAAAAGAAAGAAAGAAAGGAAAGAAAGAAAGGAAAGAAAGAAAGAAAGAAAGAAAGAACGAATGATCTTTTGCATTTACTGGTAGAGGAGAGATTTGATGTCGTATTGACCCCAGGTGTCTCCATAAAGAGGACCTGTCATCCCTTATTTCTATCACAAGGGATGTTTAAACTGCCGGCACAGTGAAAGAGAAATGTGTAAGCACTTCTCTTATGGCAAAGCTGGTAAGAGGGAGATCTTTCCCTTCTTCCCTCCTGCACACAGCAATAATTCTCATGCGCACAAGGCAATAGGTTGTTCCCAGGCACATCCTGCACACCCTATGCATATGCCTATGGAGGATGATCAGGTGGGGATAGTGGCAGATCCGCCAGCCTAGTAGTCACTTTGAGAAAGAACACAGTAAGGCACATGCAGGGGTGGGGGGATTTACTAATACTGGAGGGTGCAAAATCTGGTGCAGTTCTGCATATAAACCAATCAGCTTCCAAGTTTATTGTGAAAGCTTAACTGAATAAGCTGAAGTTAGAAGCTGATTGGTTACCATGCACAGCTGCATTAGATTCTGTCTGCTCCAGTTTTAGTAAATCTCTCCCACAGTTTTTAAAGAGCAGATAGAGAGATCCGGATCCACAATGAAGTTTTCTGTCTTTCTTCTTTCATACAACTGATACAAATGATACAAATGATACAACTGATACAAATGATACAGCTGATACAAATGATACAAATGATACAAATGATACAACTGATACAAATGATACAACTGATACAAATGATACAAATGATACAACTGATACAAATGATACAACTGATACAAATGATACAACTGATACAAATGATACAAATGATACAACTGATACAGATATACTGTGGCAGGACGGCCCTCCTGCGCGAACCGACGTACCTGTAGGAGGGCTCATGCTTGGGGAATCTGGGGTGCGCGATTGAACACAGCCATGGGTGTCCGCAGAACTTTTTTCAGGGGGGGGGGCATCGTTTTAAGGTCACCCATGCTCCACCCCTTTTCAACAATGTCATGAAGGGGAGGGTCTTAGGCATTATACTTATTTTGAGTATTTCTTTTTAAAGAGCAAATAGCAGAATTTATTTTAAAGCATTTGTTAACCTAAAAAAAATTGATCCTGTTCCCTTAAAGCATGATATACAGCACAGTGCTTTGCTGTGTAATGTGTCCCCTTCTATCCCCTAAAATACCCGGTTGATCCTGCCTGGCTATTTTCTCCTCTCTGCAAACTGACCACGGCAGGGGCGTAACTACAGGGGTTGCAATTGCACCCGGGCCCCATGCTCCAGGGGGCCTGGACGGCTCCCCTGTATACCTGGATAGGAGGGGTGGTGAGGGCAGCATGTAGAGAAATCACTGTCCTCTTTAGCTGCAGGAGGAAAATGGAGGAGATTGGTTCCTCTGTATGCTGCCCCTGCCACTCCTCCTATCCAGTTCACTTGTGTTCTGCTGTCTCTGGGCCCCTGTGTGCTCCCCTGGTCCCCCCCACCAGGATCAGTGGGAAGAGCCCCAGGCTTGAGGATAAGGGCCCCGGCCAGGGGTCCGGGGGACCTTCATGGTTTCTTGCACCGGGGCCCTGAAGGGTCTAGTTACGTCTCTGGATCACGGTATACCATGGCTGCTGAGCCTTGACACTGTGGTCAGTTTACATGTCTCAATCATCCGCAGCCCTCCTGTCCTCCTCTGTCCTCTCTCCCCCCTCCCTCCCTGCCTGTCTGCTCCTGTCAGTGCCCCCCCCCCCTCTCCTCCTGCTGCTGTAGTTTAATTTAAAGTTTCATATCCAGTCTACAGTCTGTTTAATAATCCTGTGTGCCCTTTTGTCTGTGTTTTATAAAAATAAGCCGTTCTTTACAAGTTTTCAGAGCGCCACTCGCCGCTCACGTGACACGTCGCCTCTCTCCTCCTCTCTTCTCCCCTTCCCCTCCTCCTCCCGTCCCCACTGACATCAATGAGGAATCCTCGGCCCCGCTCGCTGCAGGAAGCTGTCAGACGGGGAGAGGAAAGAGCTGACGGGTCACGTGAGCGGCGCTTGGCCCTCTGAAAACTGGTAAAGAATGGCTTATTTTTTTTAAAACACAGACACAGGGGCACACAGGATTATTAAACAGACCTGACAGGATGGTATAAAGTGTCTTAACAACCACTTGAAAGGGGAAGTTGAGATTTCAGGGGGGGGGGGCTTTTGCCCCCCCTACCTTGTCCCTACCTGCGGACCTCTATGGACACAACAGGAGCAAATCAGTGGGTCTGGGGGACGCGATGTCCGCTGGGACCCGCTGATCGTTCAGTGAAGAGGCAGAATGGCAGTCTGCTAAGTAGGAACACGGATCTCTGTCTTCCACCAGTTAAGCCCCTCCCCCACACAGTTAGAAAGCACTCCCTAGGAGCCCACTTAACCCTTCGCCCCTGATGTTAACCCCTTTCCTGCCTTGTCATTAGTACAGTGACAGTGCATTTTTGTTAGCCCTGATCACTGGTCCCCAAAAAAGTGTCACTCAGAGTCGGATTTGTCCGCCGCAATGTCAGAGTCCGGTTAAAAATCACTAATTGTCGCCATTGCTAGTAAAAAAATAAAAAAAATAAAAAAAAATTCCATAACTCTTTTTCCCATAGTTTGTAGACGCAATTACTTTTGCACAAATCAATCAATATACGTTTATTGGGATTTTTTTTTACCAAAAATATGTAGCAGAATACATATTGGCCTAAACTGATAAATTAATTAGATTTTTACATTTTCTTTTTATTTTATTGGGAATGTTATATTAGCAGAAAGTAAAAAATATTGTTTTTTTTTTTTTCAAAATTGTCGCTCTTTTTTTGTTTATAGCGTAAAAAATAAAAATCACACAGGTGATCAAATACCACCAAAAGAAAGTTCTATTTGTGGGAAAAAAAGGACATCGATTTTATTTGGGTACAGCGTTGCACGACGGCGCAATTGTCAGTTAAAATAACGCAGTGCCGAATCACAACAAAATGGCCTGGTCATTAAGGGGGGTAAAACCTTCCGGGGCTGAAGTGGTTAAGGAGATGTCCACATCCACCTTAGATCCAGGAAAATATCGGGGGACAATAAGATGTAGAATGTCCCCGTTGCTGCGTGTGCTAGAAATGTCTCCACCAGCAAGAATTGAACTCGATCTGCTGTGACTCGTTGTCTGCTTGGATCAGAGGCGGGGCTTAGAGCTGCCATTTTGAAATGTCGCCAATTGTCCTTAACTGCCACAACGGGCGATACTTATCAGTGCTCTGCAGGAATCTGCACTGTCATTGTTAGATAACATTCCCCATACCAAGGGATGTGTCGGCTACTTCACAGCACACATTGATGGTATTTAAATGTTTAAAGCCCTGCTTTGGGCCGAAAAATACATTTATTACCCCCCTCCCCCCCACACACACACACTGCATGGGTTAAATGATCGTTAAAAGGGAACTTTTGCTTTATTTTTTTTATTGTCTCATTTTAAGGCTTTTATTTAGGTGTTTTTATGCATATTTTTGTACAAAGTTTTTAAAGTGTTTTTTTTTTTTTGTTTTTGTTTTTTAGAAATATGTTTATTGAAGTTTGAGAAAAAAGAAACATGTTGAACATGAACATAATAAAAAAAATAAAAAAAGAAATAAACACCAGGGTTAGAGGTTAACCCTAGCAAAGAATAAATAAATAATAAATAAAAAAATAATGATAAATACACAATTAATTATAAATAATGAAATTAAATAAATACATAAAAAAATAAATAAATAAATAAATAAATAACACTTTCCCTATATATAAAACATTAATACTGGCGTTGATTTACATACTATATATTTATTCTTTGTTGCTGTAACCCCTAACCCTAATCAAATAAATTATTAAATAACAAAAAAATGAACAACAGGTTTAGGGGTTAACCCTAACAAAGAATAACTAAATAAAACTAAACAATGATAAATACTATATAATTAAATTAAATAAATGCTAATAAATAATAAAAATAATAATAAAAAACAATTTCACTATAAAAATAAATAAATAAACCCCTAACCCTGGTGTTTATTTATTATTTATCAATTGGTGGTCAGTGGGAAGAATGTTCCTTACATTGGTGGTCAGTGGGAAGAATGTTCCTTACATTGGTGGTCAGTGGGAAGAATGTTCCTTACATTGGAGGTCAGTGGGAAGAATGCTCCTTACATTGGTGATCAGTGGGAAGAATGCTCCTTACATTGGTGGTCAGTGGGAAGAATGCTCCTTACATTGGTGGTCAATGGGAAGAATGCTCCTTACATTGGTGGTCAGTGGGAAGAATGTTCCTTACATTGGTGGTCAGTGGGAAGAATGTTCCTTACATTGGTGGTCAGTGGGAAGAATGTCCCTTACATTGGTGGTCAGTGGGAAGAATGTTCCTTACATTGGTGGTCAGTAGGAAGAATGTTCCTTACATTGGTGGTCAGTGGGAAGAATGTTCCTTACATTGGTGGTCAGTGGGAAGAATGCTCCTTACATTGGTGGTCATTGGGAAGAAGGAGGAGGACACACCCAAAGAGCTCTCTGTGAGAACCAGCCCTTTTCAAGCCTGGGCCTTGCTTGCTAGCTTGGCCCAGGAACAATGCCTGATCCTGGGGGAGGCCCTGGGAGGGATCCCCCTGATGACACGGGGCCTAGTGAGGAGGAGGTGGAGGACCTGTCTGTGGGTCCAGGCCCTGGTGAGAATGCGGATGTCTTCAGCCAGAAGGTTATCAATCGTTTTAGGGCGATTGGGAGAGCGGAAGAAAAACTTAAAGTTTTGAAGGCTGAACACAAATCCTTCAAAACCAAGTATTTCCAGGCCTGGAGTAAAAATCGCACAGCCATGAAGCCTGAGTTACAGGAATTGGAAGAAAGGGTAAAGGAACAAACTTTATTATTGGAAAGGCTGAAAGACAGAAGTGGAGCATTTAAAGAAAAATTTGACAATGAGAGGCGATTTACCAGCCAAGCATCAGCAAGTTCTGTGGATCAGCAGCCTCAGTTAATGGATGACCAGGCTCCATCTGCCTCTGCACCTCTCCCCCCATGCCAGAACTGGGAATCACCAGCGGCAACCAGCCAGGGGGTTGAGAGTGGACATGGATCCCTGACATTCATCCAGCAGATGGAGTCACCCCTGAAAGCAGACAGGTTTGTATTTTCTGATGATCCATCAGAAATCCCTGAGGATGGGCAGAGGAGATACAGGCCAGCAAAGCCAGTAATGGTGGAGAAATCCCAGTACACCATGCTGCCATCCAACATGTCTGCCCCATCTGCTGTAGTGGATGGTGTCCCAGGTGAGAAAGAGCTCTGCATACAGCTACCTATTGGAGTTACCGCTGTGGAGAAACCGAGTGCAGACATGCAAGCCCCGGACCATCAGACGAATGTGGATGGACCTGCATTAAACACCCCAGGCATGGATTTTGCTGGTCTGGCTGAGACCAGTAGTCCCACGGCAAGCAAAATGGCTGCCAGCTCCAAAGAGCCTGCTTCATGTTCACCTGAGCCTCCCAGTCTTCCAGTGCTGATTGCTGATGGGGGAGGGGATCAACATAGTTCTGGAAGTGGAATGGAAGTAGCAATGGAAATATCCTGCAATGCTTTACCTGCTGCTGTGTTAAAACAGAATGCTATTTCCACAGCTGAAAACCCTGTCCTAGTGGAAGAGAAGATGACAGCTGGAGTTCTTACCAGTGCAGCACCAACTATGGATTCTGCTGTGAAGACAACAGCAATAATAAATATCCCAGCAAGTATAAAAAATGACATTAATGTTAAAGCAATGAATGTGGTGGGTGGTGGTGAAGGGGTTAGTAATGCTGGGAAAAATAAAAATGACATTTCTCCTCCTGCTCAGCAGAGGAAAGATTCGATTGCACAGATCAATCCCGAATCTGTGCAATCGTTATCTGCTAAGTGTGTGTCAGATAATTTAAAAAAAACTGATGGATTTTCTGCTGGGAGGAATGTTGGAAGCTATGCTTCAGCTTTGGGGAGTCACACCAGGGTGGGTGGTGGGAATTCTGTTATTAGTCAAAATTCAGGGAGGTTTGGTGGGTATAGGAGGAGGAATGTGGTACAGTTGAGATGGGTGGGGGATGGAACTCCGCCAGTAAGGGGGAGGGTGGCTGAGTTGATTTTGGAAATGGGGTTTAAAGCTTGTGATATTTTTGCTTTAATTTGCCCGGTGGGGAGTTATGAATTTGATTTGTCGTTTGTAAAACCTGAAAGTTTGGATCTCTTCTGGGAGAGATTTAGGAGGTGCAAGGGCCTTCAGCAGTGGAGTGGTTTGGTGCCAAAAGTGATTTCAAGGCAGCCTCTGATAAAATCAGTGACCATTTTGGTGCGTAACGAATCCATACCAGAGGCTGATTTATTAGTATGGCTACGCCGATATGGCGAGGTCCTCACTCCACTGCGGAAGGTCCTTGATGAGCATGGGATATGGACAGGGGCCTGGACAGTGTCACTAAAATTGGGGGTGCTGGGCGATGTAGTTCAGCACCTTCCCTGCTCAGCCTTTCTGGGTAGGGATAGGCTGACCATTTTCTACCAAGGTCAGCCTAAGGTGTGCAATAAATGTGGTGATAAAGGCCACTTTGCATCGTCCTGCACCCACAAGAAGTGCTCACTGTGCCAGGATTTAGGCCATTTGGCCAGAGAATGCACCCAGATTCGGTGCAATTTGTGCCAGCAGCTGGGTCATCCATATAGCCAGTGCCCAGAGGCACTGCATAACTTGCCAGGATTGGAGACTGAGCTGCAGAGGCTTGATAAAGAAGATGAAGCAGCTGAAGTTAGAGAGGAAATTGTTGTTGCCCCTCCTGTGTCTGTTGTGTCAGATTCTGTTTCCCCTAGTGATGTGGTCCCTGAGTCTGTGTCTGTTGTGTCAGATTCTGTTTCCCCTAGTGATGTGGTCCCTGAGTCTGTCCCTCCTGTTGTTCCTACATCTACTGTGCGTAGATCCTCCAGACTAGCGGAAGCTGCTGGGGGGGCGGGTATAGTGGATCTTCCCCCTCGGCCTACTCCACCTCCAGTCCCTGTCTCTCGACACCGCAAACGCGGCCAAGAGGGTGCAGGGGTGCTGGATGGTGGTGGGGTCGATGGGGTTGAGGGAGGGGTGTCCATGTCCCATGTCTCACCCTCTGTTGTGGAGGATTCGGATGAGGAGGGGTGGGAGAGGACAAGGAGGAAGAAAAAGAAAAAGAGGAAAACCAGTAAAGCGGTCGTTTCCTCCTTACAGTTAGAGCCAGGAGGGGTTCTTCTTGGCAACACATTTTCGGTTTTATCAGGGGAGGAGTTAGTATCCGATTTATCCACTTCTTTATCATCTATGGATGAGGGGGAGTCACATAGTGTAAAGAGAGCTGTTTCGGGTGATGAGAGTGTGGTGGAGGTTAAGAAACGACTACCCCAATCATCCTGATGGCAGTGCCCGCTCTGATAAAGGTGGCGACCATTAATGTCGCCAGCGTGAAATCTGCAAGAGCTCGTGATATTGCCTTATTTTTGCTCAGTGAGTTTGATGCTGAGATTTTATTTTTGCAAGAGACCTGGCTCAATACTTTGGCCGATGTCCATCTAGCAAAAAGGGAGTGGAGATGTGGTCCCTCCTTTTGGTCTCTTGCGGCTGAGCCTTGCAGCGGAGTTGCGGTTCTTTTTAAAACCGATATGGTAACGTGCCGGCGGATAATTGAGGTAGAAATGGGGAGATGCATGGTCTTAGACGTCTCTGTTAGGGGGCAGGACCTGCGCCTCATCAATATCTATGGACCGCAGTCAAAATGGGACAGGAAATGCCTCTTCACAAAGATCAAGCCCTTCCTTTTTACATCCCAGCAGGTTGTCTTTGGAGGTGACTTTAACACCATAATTAGGCCTGAAGACAGGAGGGTCTCCATAGACAGGCTGGGTTATGATAGCGTTTTTCTTAGAGATATGGTTAGACAAGCAGGCCTGGTAGATGTGCACATTAAGCACTGCCCTGGCAGCACGGGATTCACGTTTCAGAGAGGGAATAGTCAGAGTAGGATAGACAGGTTTTTTTTAAAGGAGAACTCTGCTTTCTCGGCTCCTGAGTTGAGGGCGGTGGAGTTCTCTGACCACTGTATGCTGTCTGTGACTCTGAATGCCTCGGACACTCCACCCAGGGGAAGGGGTACCTGGAAACTGAATTCGGCTCTCCTGGAAGATGTAGAGGTAAGACAATCCTTTGAGGATTTTTTTCAGGCACAGGTTTCTATTCTGGACTTTTGCAGCAGTAAGTCAGAGTGGTGGGAGCTTGTGAAACAAAGGGCGATTGGACTTTTCAAGGCCATAAGTAAGAAGAAGCAGCTTGGTATGTATATTGCCTACCAGCATTTGCGGAGGAAGCTTGATCGTCTTGTCTCGTATGGAGGAGATCCAGGGGAGATCTCGGAGGTAAAGCTTCTTCTTAGGAAGTGTCAATACGACCGGCATGCCTCCTTGGTTCTGGAGAGAGATTATGGGAAATATCACTCGCCTGATCCTTACCAGAACTGTAAGCAAGGCATAGCAGTTAAGACGGTCATAGGTCTGAGGGATAGTACGGGTTCCCTGGTGAAGTCCAGATCAGGGATCCTGGAGATCTTCAGGTCATATTACGCAGACCTTCTGGGAAGAAAGGACCTTAGTCGGGACAGGATGGAAAGCTTTCTGGATTCTACTCCAGGATTGGGAAATGATACATTGCCTTTGATGGATTTGACAGAACCAATTTCAGCGGATGAGGTAGTTCGTGCTATAGAGAAGCTGGCTACCAAAAAGTCGCCTGGGCCAGATGGGTTGACAGCTGAATTTTACAAGTGTTTTAAGTCCATTCTGGCTCCCTTTTTAGCGGAGGTTTATAACAGCTGTTTAGAAGAGGGTTCTCTCCCTCCCTCCATGAGGCAATCCGCTGTGATTCTTCTGTCAAAAGGTAAAGACCCCTCAATAATTGAGAACTGGCGCCCCATCAGTCTTCTCAATGTTGATAGAAAGATCTTGGCGAAGATTCTTTTTTGGCGCTTGTCGTCAGTAGCAGGCGATTTGTTGTCCAATCATCAGCACTGCTCGGTCCAGGGCAGAAGTACCTTTTCAGCAATTTTAGCTGTCCGTGAGGTTTTGGAGCGATGCAGGGCTGCTGGATGGAGAAAGTACTTGCTGGCATTGGATCAGGCGAAGGCTTTTGATCGAGTCAATCATGAGTACCTGTATTTGCTACTTGGTAGATACGGCCTGCAGGGGAGGTTTATTGATTGGCTGAAAACATTATATAAAGGGGCTGAGAGCTTCCCACTTGTTAATGGTTGGGTTGGACGGCCTTTTGAGGTTGGCTCTGGTGTGCGCCAGGGGTGTCCTTTGAGCCCCCTGCTATATGTATTCGCAATCGACCCCTTCATAAGAAGGTTAGAGAGTGGATCGTTGTGTGGGGTGCCTTTGGGCATTGCTGGTGTGCCGCCTTTGAAGGTCGTGGCCTATGCCGATGATGTGTCTGTTATTATCTCTGGGATGGAGGAGGCGCAGGAGGTGGTCTCTGTGATAAAGCAGTACACTGAGGCTTCTGGCTCTAAAATCAATCATGAAAAGAGTGAAGTTTTCTGGATGGGTGAGGAGGGTGAAAGCTTCGAACTTCCGGATGCCTTCCCAGAGCCCCAGCAGGAAATTAAAGTGTTGGGCATCAAATTTGGTCCTGGTGACTATGGTCATCGAAATTGGGAAAGCAGGTTGTTGAATGCCAATGCCAAGGTGGCAAGCTGGAAGAAATGGAAACTTTCCTTGAGGGAAAGGGTTGACTTGATTAAAACTTACCTGATCCCAATCTTTTTATATGTCAGCTTTGTCTGTATCTTGCCGGAATCTCTCTATGCAAGGGTGTACAGCTGCTTTTTCCAACTGTTATGGGGAAATAGGCTGAACCTGATCAAACGCAATGTAACTTACCTGTCCAGGCGGGAGGGTGGTCTAGGAATGGTCAACCCTATAGTTTTCTTTTCTCTGCTTTTTTTAAAGTATAATCTTGGTAATATGTTAGCAGAGACCCCGCCGGGATGGGTGGGTATTTTTCAATCTTGGTTTAGGCCTTTTCTGCGATGCTGGGAAGATGGCGGGCCAGTGAAAAGTCTGAGAGTCCGACATGGCAAGCTTCCGGCTTATGTTGCCCCGTGTCTGAAAATACTTAGGCAGTGGCAGGTGACAGTGGGGGATATCAAGTCCCTCCCCAGAAAGCTTCTGGAGAAGAGGATTTTGGGCTCTGCTTTCAGTGTGTCGCTGACTTTAAGGGATTGCCCAGGCCCCATAATGAGGGAGGGGTTGCGTTTAATTAACTTAGGAAGAATCCCTTTGAAGTTTAGGGATCAAGCCTGGCTCGCTTTCCATGGAAGGCTCTATGTGAGAGGGAACCTGAAGCATCGCCCTGTGGATGATCGGGATTGTCCTAGAGCGGAGTGTGTTGGTAAAGTGGAGTCTATGGACCACTTTTTGCTCCAGTGTCCCTTTAACATAGAGGTGTATAAAAGGGTGGGGAGGGCTCTAGGCATCCCCTTTCTCTATCGCATGAGTTATGCGGAGTGGGTGTACGGGGCATTCCCGACTCGCTGGGATTTTGATTTGAATACACTTTTTCTAGTTAGTATAGTTGTCCGTTACTTCACGTGGAATGCACGGTGCCAGATTACCCTGCGGAAGAAAGTCCTCCCTGTCGAGGTGGTGGTGTACGATATTCTTGGTGAGGTTGGGAAGATTCGGGGTCTTGAGAAGGGCAGGGAGCCTCGAGCGGTCTGGATAAGGGCGTGGAGGAATATCAGACCTGCTTTTGGTGAACTGTCCATCTCTGGGTGAAAAGCTTTTTTCCTATGCTATTTCTTTCACGCCCTTAGCTTTTGTTGGTTAATATCTTCATTTTTGAAGAAGGGCTGCATGCATAATGGGAGTGGTTTTGTTTCTTGACCTCGCAGGTTTGATGTCTGGTGTGGTGGTGTGAGTTTTATTAAGATTATTTTTCCCGGTAATGATGTTTCATGATGTGAGTTTTGTTTTTGCTGTAAAGGCAGTCTTTATTTGAGAGCAGAATTTGCTATGTATTTTTTTTCCCCTTTTCATGTAAATATGTATATATATATATTTATGTATATTGTTTTTATGCTTATTGATTGCAAGACTTTTAATAAACAAAATTGGGAAGAATGTCCCTTACATTGGTGGTCAGTGGGAAGAATGTCCCTTACATTGGTGGTCAGTGGGAAGAATGTCCCTTACATTGGTGGTCAGTGGGAAGAATGTCCCTTACATTGGTGATCAGTGGGAAGAATGTTCCTTACATTGGAGGTCAGTGGGAAGAATGTTCCTTACATTGGTGGTCAGTGGGAAGAATGTTCCTTACATTGGTGGTCAGTGGGAAGAATGTCCCTTACATTGGTGATCAGTGGGAAGAATGTTCCTTACATTGGAGGTCAGTGGGAAGAATGTTCCTTACATTGGTGATCAGTGGGAAGAATGTTCCTTACATTGGGGTTCAGTGGGAAGAATGTCCCTTACATTGGTGGTAATTGAGAAGAATTAACCCCTTACAGATAGCTAAAAAGAACTACAGTAAAAAGAGGAATGGTGTCAGTGAGAGGCAGAGATTGCTTATTGCTCAAGGAACCTCTGGAGGAACCCGAAGATTCCATGGAATACTGGCTGAGGAACCCCGAGCTACCAGGTGGTTATTATAAAGCAGATCCCCCAATTCATGAGTCAATTTGGAAAGGATTGTTTTTTTCTAAAGTAAAGTGGAGTAACACAGTGCCCCTCAATGCCGCCTCATCAGTGCCCCTCAATGCCGCCTCATCAGTGCCCATCAATGCAGCCTCACCAGTGCCCATCAATGTAGCCTGATCAGTGCCCATCAATCCAACCTGATCAGTGCCAATCAATGCAGCCTGATCAGTGCCCATCAATGCAGCTTCACCAGTGCCCATCAATGCAGCTTCACCAGTGCCCATCAATGCAGCCTCATCAGTGCCCATCAACGCAGCCTCTTCAGTGCCCATTAGCGCAGCCTCATCAGTGCTCATCAATGCAGCCTCATTAGTGCCCATCAGCTCAGTCTCATCAGTGCCCATCAATGCAGCCTCATCAGTGCCCATAAATGCAGCCTCATCAGTGCCCACCCGTGCAGCCTCATTGGTGCTCATCAATGCAGCCTAATCAGTGCCCATCAATGCAGCCTCATTAGTGCCCATCAATGCAGCCTCCTCCTTGCCCATCAGTGCAACCTCATCAGTGCCCATCAATGCAGTTTCAACAGTGTCCATCAATGCAGCCTCATCAGTGCCCATCAGCACAGCTTTCTCAGTGTCCATCAATGCAGCCTGAATATTGTCCATTAATGCAGCCTCACCAGTGCCCATCAATGAAGCCTCCCCAGTGCCCATCAATGGAACAGTGTGCTGTCTATCAAGAGCTGGTCAAGTAGGCAGAACATTGTTTGACAGCAGCCGTCGTGCAATTTACTGTAAATCCAAGCTGTGTCATAGCGGAAAATCCCCGCTCTGTGAGATTCAGCCGGCTCTCCTCTTCCTCTCTCTTCCCCAGTTTCCTGGCCAATCCCTGGGAGGAGAATGGCTCCCATTTAACCCAATAGTCAATGTGCTCAACCCAGCCTGCTGGTGGCGCCTGCCCTCCGAGGCAACCCCACACTCGATGTCAGAGAATGGTTCTTAGAAGGATTGCACACCTGCAAATGCCCAGCAAAATCAAAGATTGGCACATAGAAATTTGTAAATATCACACAGAAATTCGCCAATGAGGACAGGAACGGCCGCGAGGATTAATGTGCCAGTGTGCACTCGCGTGCACCAAAGCATTTTGGCACACGCAATGAGTGACAGATTCTGCCGCCCAGAATGCCAGCAGTATGAGCCATTAGTTGCTGGATGTTCTTCAGCTTCCCCCGTGTGCTCCTGTGTTCCTGTTCTTGCTATTATTTGATTACCTGTAACCTACCTGGCTTGCCTTTGACCTGTCTTGTCTCTATTCCCAGCTTTGACCCTCAGCTTGTTCCAGTGACCTCGCCTCTGCCTGCTGATCTGTGCTTGACCCCTGGCTTGCTCTTCTGACTCCGCTACTGCCTGATTACCAGTGTATGACCCCCGGATGACTTCTGACCCTGCTTGCTGCTTTCTGGCTGATCATCTGTGCATGACTTCTGGCCTAGCTCCTGACTCTGCTCCTAGGCAGACTTGTATAAAGTACTCGAAATTTCTACTTGAGTAAAAGTACAAGTGCTCGATCAAAAAGTGACTTGAGTAGAAGTGGAAGTGCTCGCAGAAAAAGTTACTTAAGTAGAAGTACTAAAGTATTCAACATTTTTTTTACTTAAGTATTGCAAGTAGTTTTTTCAAAAAATTTGCTACTTAAGTACTAAAAGTAAAAAGTACCAGTAGTTTTGAAAAAAAAAATTCTACTCAAGTACTGAAAGTAGAAGTACAAGTACTGTGTTATGTAGTTATTAAAGAAAGAAGTCAAAAGTTTGAACAAAATATTGTTTTTTATTATTTGAAATTATTTATTCAAATGATTAACCTGTGTTTGTTAGTAGTTTCTTGATGCACTTTAAGCGCTGTAGCACCATTTATTTGTTTGTTTCATATTTTCTTTTTATTGGAAAGATTTGGTATAGCAGCTTTTATTATACACAGCCTTTATTTTCGTATGCGCTGATTTACAAATGAGATTATACACATTTTTTTGAGCTTTATGCAACCTGCCATCTACTGTTTTGGCAGTGGTCATTTTTTTTAAAAGTAACGAGTAACTATGCAGCACAAAAAAAAAATATCAGAGTAGAAGTATCGAAATCATCGAAAAAATGTAGTGAAGTAAAAGTAGAAGTAGGAGAAAAAAATTCTACTCTAGGAAAGTACAGATACCGCATTTCGGTACTTAAGTACAGTACTTAAGTAGTTCTACTTCGTTACTATACATCTCTGCTCCTAGGTCTCCCTGCTGCCAAGTCTCACCTGGGACTCCTGCCCAGCAGTGCATCCTGGTAATCAGCTGCCATCCAGCGGACATCTCTTCATCACCTCAGCCTATCGCAGCTGGCAACCCCTGCTTCTTTGAGCAAAGCATTCCCTGTTACCACCTTCAGGGGTGCTCTGCACTTAGCCACAAGGGAAGCCCTCTAAGTACTTCGGCCTCCGACCAGGTACATGACAGTATCATCCAGCCACTATGTCAAAGGCCGACAAAGGGGCTTTCCAGCTCAAGGCGCTGTTGCAACAAGTCACAGCCCTTACCCAGGCAGTGACGAGTTTACAGGAGGGATATTTCCAGTTGAAGGGTCGCTTACAGAACCTGACATTGCCTTCTGCCACAGCAACTCCTAATCCGCCCGCTGCAGTCGCTATGTCCACCTCACCAGCCCAAGAACGTTCAGTTCCTGTTCCTAGTGTGGTGGTCCCACCTCCTGACGCAAGCATACCCACTCCAGAACATTTCTCAGGTGACCGAAGGAAGTTCAAAGCGTTCAATTTAGCCTGCCTGCTGTACCTAACCCTTCAGCCAAGAACTTTTTCTCTGGAGACTGTGAAAGTGGGGTTCATTATCTCTCTATTGTCTGATAAACCTCAGTCCTGGGCCCATCACCTGCTGGAGCAGAAGAGTCCCACTGTCAACTCGATGGATGCATTCTTTGAGGCCATGTCATTATATGATGATCCACAATGCATGGCCGCTGCTGAATCTGCCCTTCATACTTTGCAGCAAGGGTGGCGCCCTGCTGAGGACAATACAGTGGAAATTCGCAGATAGGCAGCAGACACAGGGTAGAATGAGGTTGCCCTGAGATACCAATATCAGCTGAGACCTTAGAAGAGCCTTAGGATGAATTGGTACTAGTACAGACCCCCGCTACTCTAGAGGTGCTCAACCAGCTGGCGATCCAAATCGACAGACGCCTGCGGGAGCGACGGTCGGAATGTTCACAATCTTTCCGACCATCATGGATGCTGCCAAAGCAACTGTGTCTGATGGAGAGCCTATGCAGCTGGGTTTGGTCCATTCTGCTCTAACCCCAGATGAAAGACTGCGCCACCAACAGGCCAACCTCTGTCTCTACTGTTGAGGAAGCACACATTTTCTCTGCAACTGTCCGGTGAGACCCAGTAAGTCCTCTCCCCACAGCCCTACGTGCTTCCAAGTTTCTGGATCTTCCCTAACTCCCCTCATTCTCCATGTCTCGTTACAGGAGGCGGAAGGGGAGGTCAGAATTCCAGCAATAGTTGATTCTGGGGCATGCAGTTGCTTCATGGACATTTCCCTAACAAGAAACCAAAAAGCAAAGACTTGAAGTTCACTTGGCTGATGGCACCATCCCTAGATCTGGGCCTATTACACAAGAGACTCTACCCAAACGTACCTCAAGTGAATGCAGCCATCAAGAGTTTCTTCACTTTGATGTTCTCTGTTCACCAATGTTCCCTGTGATCCTGGGAATCCCGTGGCTTTGGGCCCACAATCCGCAGATTGACTGGGTTAAAGGGGATATCCTCTTCACATCATCCTACTGCCTTGAGTCCTGCTTCATTCCTGTGTCCGTGTCACCTGCCAGCTGCCCCACCGTCCAACCAACTTCCAATGCCAGCCAGGACGTTCATGCAGTTTTTCCAGGATTTTCTGGACGTCTTCGATAAAAGAAATGCGGACACAATACCACCTCACCGTCCTTATGATTGTCCAATCAAGTTGTTACCCGATGCAAAAATTCCCACTCGGGCGGATATTTCCACTTTCAGAGACTGAACTTGAGGCTTTATGTCAATATATTGACAAGAACCTAGAAAAGGGGTTCATTAGTCCTTCATCCTCTCCAGCGGGTGCCAGGATCTTCTTCGTACAAAAGAAAGACCATACCTCCAGGCCATGTGTGGATTATAGGGAGCTCAACAAAATTACGATCAAGAACCGATATCCTCTCCCTCTTGTTTCTGAGCTATTCCAGAGGTTTCGTGATGCCCAGATCTTTACCAAACTGGACTTACAGGGTGCTTACAATCTTGTGCGCATATGTGAGGGAGATGAGTGGAAGCCTTTCAAACTCAATTTGGGCACTTTGAATATCTTGTTATGCCATTTGGACTGTGTAATGCCCCGGCCACCTTCAAGCATTTTTTATACAATATTTTTAGAGATTTCCTGGATCACTTCATGATTGTTTACTTAAACGATATTCTCATTCTCTCTGCCACCTTGGAGCTACACAGAACCCACGTTAGATAAGTTCTGTCCACACTAAGGAAGACGGACTTTATGCTGACTTTATTAACGATAATAATAATTTATTTAATAATAACATTAATATAAATAACGCTAAAATGATTTATTTAATAATAACGAATGACGTTAACAATATAAAATAATAACGCTGATAATGATTTATTTTATAATGACGCTAATAATATAATTAATAATGATGATAATATTATAAATAATGATTACAGATTAAACATTAATAATAATACAAATAATGATAGAAAATTATTCTAAAATATTATTAGTTCTGTAATGATGCTGATTATTGTTTTATTAAGAACAAAAATATAATATATTTAAAAAAAAAACACTTAAAAACAAATAATAATAATTTAAAAATCCTCATTTGAAACATAAGAGTAATAATTAAAATGAGGATTTATAATAATAATCGTAAAAAAATAAAAATAAATGAATGACAATAATAATTAACAGTATAAATAAGAAACAATATTGTCACCATATTAGTTCTGATTGGATAATAATGAGTGTCTCCCTCTCTGCTCTCCTCGGCTCCGCGCAGCCTCCCCTGTGTCTCCGAACGTCACTTCCGGTACATTTTCTGATGGGTACGCTGACATGACACCTGCCACCAGGGGTGGCAGCTTCCCCGACTTCCCCATCATACAGATGTTCCCTGAAAATTCCCTACCATCGTCACTTTCGGTGTGAGTACGTCGGGACCCGCTGTTTACACCCACATCCTCCTCACACATCAATTCCGCCCGGCCGGAGCTTTATGGTAATAACCGGAAGGACTCTATAGTGATCGCCCTGTATAGGAAGTGCTGGCCTCTAGTGGCACCGGAGATAAGTGCAGTCAATGAAATAACAGAAGAAATACAGAGGAGACTTCTACTGACCAAATACAGAGAAACATTTCTTTATACTATTATTGATATTGTCATAATTATCATTGTTATTATTACTTGTATTAATATTTACAATAATTATTATTTTAAATAATATTACAATTAGTATTACATCTAAATAAATAAACTAATAATAAAACATATTATTACATTTTATTAATATTATACTAATATAAAATATAATATCATGTATTAATAACAATCAGGAAAATATATAAAATAATATGTAATAATAAAATTAATAATTATAAAATATGATCTGCTATAATATATATATATTATATATATATATATATATATATATATATATATATATATATATATATATATATATATATATATTCTGTCTGATGCGGCCATTTAATATTCTCGGTCTGTAAAGGGTTTTTATTGCCCCCATGACTCCATTCTGCTCCTAAACTCTCCTATAATATATATTACACCCAATAGGAAACATTCCACTTTGGTGAACATATACACAATATTCCATGTTATATAATACAATCCTTTCCACATCTGCTCCCAAACAGCCAGTCAGAACACAGATCAGCCAATCAGATTGAAGCAGCTGCAGGACAAACCAATGAGAGGCTGCAGGCTGTTTACATGCACAGGCTCTATGATTTCTCAGTGGTGGTCACATGACGTGCAGCCAGCACACAGAATGCACAAACATTATGATTTCTCAGTGGTGGTCACATGACCTGTCTGCAGCCTATAAATAGGAGAGCACAGGGAGAATCTGGCAGTTGGCTCTTTGACTGCACAGAAGAAGCATCTCTCTTGCAGAGCTCCTGAGTGATTGAATTGTATTTCATCACATTATCTCCAGTAATTGGAATTCAGAGTCAATTTATTGATTGGTAATATTTGTCAGATACTAATCTTTCATTAATAGTAATTGGCATTTCCTGTCAGTTATTCTTTTCAAACGAAAATGACGTGTAAAATCCTTACCGTCATTCTTATGCTGTTTCTCCCTTGGGGAGTAGACAGAAATACCATCATACAATCCCCAGAGGTCCACATGGATCAGAATGAGGGGATTGTGGAAACAACACAGCAGCCAGCGGAGATTCCGCTGATTTTTAGAATTTTGTACCCATGGGCTGTACCCAGAGATGTCATCAGAGAGTCCCCAGAGACTCCCATTGAGGAGCCCAGAAATGTCATCGGAGGGTCCCCAGAGACCCGCACGGAAGAGGAGGAAGAAGTTGTGGAAACAACAAAGCAGCCAGCGGAGATTCCACTGATTTTTAGAATTTTGTACCCATGGGCTGTACCCAGAGATGTCATCAGAGAGTCCCCAGAGACCCGCATTGAGGAGCCCAGAAATGTAATCAGAGGGTCCCAAGAAACCCGCATGGAGGAGGAGGATGGGAACATGAAGAGGACAGAGCAGCCAGTGGAGGAAACAGTAAGAGGAATTGAAAATGACCCTCCAGAACCCGTCAGCTGGTTTTCATTCCTGACCTGCACTCCATATTGGTTTAGGTGGGCAGTCCAGATAGGTATTCTCATTCTGAAGTACATCCTGCACCAAAATTACCTGGCCACAATGTTAGGATACTATTTGATGTTCCTGGAGCTGAGTGCATTAATTTATCTACTGATCAATATCTGGAACTGCGAGGGGACAATCTATGAGACCATAATTCTACCCCAGCTTACAAATGCTAGGGATTGGTACCTCTGGCTGGTCACCGGACTCTGGTCAGTCTGGTCCGAGGGGTGGGTGGTCTTAGAGAACACAGTCCCACCCCTGCTTATAAATATTGTTACTGAGCACCGGTCAGAATGCTTTCTGGGGCTTATTACCATGCTGCTGGTACTGCTCCTAATATATTTCAAGCCATTCTACCGACTGTTCCAACCAACAAGTAGCAACATCACCCTATCACCGAGTGACGTCATTCTACCAGCAAGTGATGACACCATCCCACCACTGAGTGACGTCATTGTACGAGCAAGTGATGACACCATTCCACTAACATGTGATGTAATTCTACAAGCAAGTGATGACACCATCCAACCAACAAATGAAAGTGCGGATATCACCATGGAGGAGACTGACTTTCCCATTCGCAGAGTCGCACCTCCGCGGGATTACCTCCGTGCTCGGCTACGCCAGAAAATGAAGAAGCGCAAACCACATATGGTGGTCAGGCACCAAAAAAACTGGCCACGACAGAGTGACATTCTCCCACTGAATGATGTCAGCATTCCACCAAGTATAAATGCAGAGAGCACTATGGAGGAGACTGACTTTCTCATTCCCAGAGTCGCACCTCCTAGGTATAACATCCATGCTCACCTATGGTATATATTACACCAACCAACGAATAATAACATCACCCTACCAAGGAATGACCATATCCCATCATTGAGTGATGACAACATTTCACCACCAAGGTCTGACAAGGTCCAAGAAAAGACGATACCGAGTGTCTCTTCCAGCGTCATTCCTTCAACACCTGATAACAGCATTCCATCTATGGATAACACTAGGCCATGGAGTGATGAGATCCTACCAACCAAATCTATGACCCCATCAATGAATTCCGGCATTAGGCCACAAAGTAGTACATTTACTGCCCATCTCAGTGTCGCACGGCGTAGTAGCTCTGTCAGCTCTGCACAATTGAATTCTGGCATTAGTCAACAAAGGGCAACACTGCCTGTTGATCCCAGCGCCGAAAGTCTTAGTAATAAAACCCGTCTTCACCTACGGGAATTATTCCGGCTAGTGAAGAAGCACAAGAAGACCAAGGAGGACTGCCAGGAGCCTTAAACCCGAATCATACTTTTCATAGCGCTCCAGCACTATGGTGTCCCAGTGCCACTACCAGCTTAGGCTAAGTGGCTTCCAGTTATCAATCTCCGGCCGATTTAATTGACTGGGCCAAGGTGACATCACTCCCGTGCAGGCGTAGGATTTTAGATATCTCGGCATTGCCGAAGTGGTGAATTAAGCTGCACGGGCGCAGTTAGTTAATTATATTATAAATATATTATATTTTAATAGTTATACTAAGACAAAATGTTAAAAATAAGTTAGGATAGGTATTTAGTTATTTACTTCGTTTAGTTAGTTTACTAAGACAAAACTTTAGAAAAAAAAAGTTGTTTGTTAGTTATACTTAGATAAAAAAGTTTTAAAAAATGTTACGTAGTTAGTTAAGTTACTTAGTTTTAGTTTAGTTAGTTAGTTATACCAGATAAAAAAAAAGTGGAGTGGAGTAGGGAAAGGCCAGAGAGGGAATACTTTGGCTCAGTTAATTGTGGACGGATTTATAACCAGAGACACCACCTGCTGGTTCATTAAGCCCTGTTCTCACAGGTGTAAAAGCGCGATTTACACGCACTTCGCCGTGTCGCGCATAGATTCTATGTGCGTTTCTCAAACCAAAGAACTTTAACCACTTCCTGCCTGCATGCCATCAAATAACGGCAGAGTGGAGCGGCGCTGCTCTCGTTCTGGGAAGATGTCATATGATAGCGTCCAGTTTAGCCTCGATCGATTGCGCAATGTTCCAGGGACACGGCCCGACCACAATCTCAGCAGAGAGCCATGGCTGCGGCTCATTAACCATATAATCGGCTGTGTCCAATCACAGCCAACCTCATGTAAACAAGGAAGTGCCGTTTATCGGCTTTTCCTTTCTCACACTAACAGAGTGTGAGGTGAGGAGAGCTGATAAGCAGCATCTCCTCACAGGGAAGACTTGTAAAGGTAATCAGGGCCCTGATTACCATGCAGCCTTAACAGTGCCCATCAGTGATGCCTTTCAGTGCCATTTATCAGTGTCCATTGGTGCCGCCTATTAATGCCACCTTTTATAGCCATAAGCTCTGAAGACCCAATCCCTCTAACCTGCAGACAGGTCCTCTTAGAAATCCTAAAGGGATAATCCTAATTTCCAAAGTGGGGGGCGTCTGTTGACCTTTATGGACAGGTGATCAGCAAGTTTCTCGGATGCTCAGGTAAGAGACGTGGTGCTCAGGGGCTACAAGCGGGACTTCCTCTCTCTGCCCCCACCCCGCTTCGTGTTGGCAGGTTGGACAACACAGAGCGGGGTGGGGGGTTGGGGGCTGAGAGCGGAACTTTAGCTTGTAGCCCCTGCCCACTTACCAGAGCATAAGAGAAACTTGCTGACTAGGTGTCCACAAAGCTCAGCAGACCTTTGGGACGTCCCTTCAGGATGTTTGAT
This sequence comes from Pelophylax lessonae, assembly GCF_965119305.1. NCBI lineage: Eukaryota > Metazoa > Chordata > Amphibia > Anura > Ranidae > Pelophylax > Pelophylax lessonae. Next base: position 11,856,070 of record NC_138776.1, on the reverse strand, counting down.
AGGACCTGTCTGCAGGCTTGGGAGATTAGGTAACCAAGGCTTGTGACTAAACTGGGCCTCTGGCCCAGGACTGGCCTTGTAGGTTGAAGCCTTGAAGAAAAGAAAGGAATTCTTCTTGTCTTCACAGGTGTTAGGAGTCTTCCCAGCTAAAGGCCTAGGCTTGTTCTACTGGGGCCTATGATTTCTCTTTCCGCCTGTGACGTCCTCTATGAAGATGTCTAAAGAGGTACCAAAGAGACGTTCACCATTAAAATGGCACCATTCTGAATGGTACCCCAAACGCGGAGTGATTTTTGTCGTAATAGTAATACAATACGCCAGTAACGTCCTTTATGAAGCTGTCTAAGAGTTGGGTTAGAGGCACCAAAGAGATGTTCACCATCAGAAGAAAAATGAAGAGCAAACATTTTTTACATCATTGCTTCACAGCAATATATACAATGTTCTCTGTATATTGGGGGTCACCCCATCATATCTGTATATAGAATATTCTCTCATCCATCCCTAACCACAGGAGTTGTCCAAGGGTTGGGTTGGAGGCACGGAAGAGACCTTCACCATCAGAAGACATGAGCAGGAAGCGTTTTTCACATTGCTGCTCTACAGACCAACATTTCAGACAAAGAAACCTCCTCATGTTCACAGACAGAACTCCTGCAGGAAATAAGATGGACAACATCAAGGAACCCGGCCACGTAATAATGTAGAGCTGAAGACATCATCTCTAAGCTCTATTGGACATCACTGATTTACCCTGCTCAGCGGGGGCGGCCTTATATAACAGAGGCCGCATACGGGCAGCACAGAGGCTTAGTGATTAGCCTTGCAGTACTGGGGTCCTTGGTTCAAATCAAGAACAGGACGTTATCTGCATGGAGTTTGCATGTTCTCCCTGTGCTTGCGTGGGTTTCCTCCGGGTACTCCGGTTTCCTCCCACACTCCAAAGACATGCCACCTTGCGTTGATGGTGCAGTGGTAAGCAGGAGGCATTTTTCATATTGCTGCTCCACAGACCAAGTTTTCAGACACTTCTGCAGGAAATAGGAAGGACAACCCGTCCACCTAATAATGTAGAACTGAAGGCATCAGCTCTGATCTCTATTGGACATCACTGATTTACCCTGCTCAGCGGGGGCGGCCTTATATTACAGAGGCCGCATATGGGCAGCACAGAGGCTTAGTGGTTAGCCTTGCAGTACTGGGGTCCTTGGTTCAAATCCAGAACAGGACGTTATCTGCATGGAGTTTGCATGTTCTCCCTGTGCTTGCGTGGGTTTCCTCCGGGTACTCCGGTTTCCTCCCACACTCCAAAGACATGCTACCTTGCGTTGATGGTGCAGTGGTAAGCATAGCTGCTTTTCAAGCAGCTGACAGCTGAGCCGGGTTCGATTCCCGGCCAACGCAATCGCCATGATATCTGCCTCACCTTCTAAGTGCATTGAGTTCTCCAGGGGGAAAGCGCTATACACATTAGGTGTTGAGTATATATCAAAGGTGGAATAAAATTTAAACCAAATAAAATTTAAACCAAAACGAATGAAGTAAATGTGTCGTATGTTTGTATAGGTTTTAGTAAACATTATTGAATAACAGATTTCTTGCAGGTGGGTGTGCAGGTAAGTATAGGCATGTTTGTTATTTTAATACAAATAAAAAAAAGGTTTACAACCCCATTAACAAAAAAATATGTATCAGAAAACATATTGGCCTAATGATGAAGAAATTACATTTTTTATTGGATATGTTTTATAGCAGAAAGTAAAACATTTTTAGTTTTTTTTTTTCAATTGTTTAGCAAAAAATAACCAAATAAATACCACCAAAATATATCTCTATCTGTCTCAAAAAAATGTTATCAAAAATGATTTTGACCCCAGATCTCTCCATAAAGAGGACCTGTCATCCCTATTTCTATTACAAGGGATGTTTACATTCCCTGTAATAGGAATAAAAGTGTTTAATAAATAAAGAAAGAGAGAAAGAAAGAAAGGTTAAGAAAAGATTTGGGGTCATTTTGACCCCAGATCCCTCCATAAAGAGGACCTGTCATCCTTATTTCTATTACAAGGGATGTTTACATTCCCTGTGATATGAATAAAAGTGAGAAAGAAAGAAAGAAAGAAAGAAAGAAAGAAAGAAGGGGAAAGAAAGAAAGAAAGGTTAAGAAGATATTTGGGGTCTTTTTAACCTCAGATCCCTCCATAAAGAGGACCTGTCATCCTTATTTCTATTACAAAGGATATTTACATTCCCTGTGATAGGAATAAAAGTGAGAAAGAACGAAAGAAAGAACGAAAGAAAGAACGAAAGGTTTAGAAGAGATTTGGGGTCTTTTTGACCCCAGATCCCCCCATAAAGAGGACCTGTCATCCCTATTTCTATTACAAGGGATGTTTACATTCCCTGTAATAGGAATAAAAGTGTTCAATAAATAAAGAAAGAGAGAAAGAAAGAAAGAAAGAAAGAACGAATGATCTTTTGCATTTACTGGTAGAGGAGAGATTTGATGTCGTATTGACCCCAGGTGTCTCCATAAAGAGGACCTGTCATCCCTTATTTCTATCACAAGGGATGTTTAAACTGCCGGCACAGTGAAAGAGAAATGCGTAAGCACTTCTCTTATGGCAAAGCTGGTAAGAGGGAGATCTTTCCCTTCTTCCCTCCTGCACACAGAGCAATAATTCTCATGCGCACAAGGCAATAGGTTGTTCCCAGGCACATCCTGCACACCCTATGCATATGCCTATGGAGGATGAGGTGGGGATAGTGGCAGATCCGCCAGCCTAGTAGTCACTTTGAGAAAGAACACAGTAAGGCACATGGGGGGGGGGGGGGGATTTACTAAAACTGGAGGGTGCAAAATCTGGTGCAGTTCTGCATATAAACCAATCAGCTTCCAAGTTTATTGTAAAAGCTTCACTGAATAAGCTGAAGTTAGAAGCTGATTGGTTACCATGCACAGCTGCATGAGATTCTGTGTGCTCCAGTTTTAGTAAATCTCTCCCACAGTTTTTAAAGAGAAGATAGAGAGATCCGGATCCACAATAAAGTTTTCTGTCTTTCTTCTTTCATACAAATGATACAAATGATACAAATGATACAGATATACTGTGGCAGGATGGCCCTCCTGCGCGATCCGACGTACCTGTAGGAGGGCTCATGCTTGGGGAATCTGGGGTGCGCGATTGAACACAGCCATGGGTGTCCGCAGAACTTTTTTCAGGGGGGGGGGGGGGCATCGTTTTAAGGTCACCCATGCTCCACCCCTTTTCAACAATGTCATGAAGGGGAGGGGCTTAGTCATTATACTTATTTTGAGTATTTCTTTTTAAAGAGCAAACAGCAGCATTTATTTTAAAGCATTTGTTAACCTAAAAAAAAAAAAATTGATCCTGTTCCCTTAAAGCATGCTATACAGCACAGTGCTTTGCTGTGTAATGTGTCCCCTTCTATCACCTAAAATACCTGGTTGATCCTGCCTGGCTATTTTCTCCTCTCTGCAAACTGCCCATGGCAGGGGCGTAACTACAGGGGTTGCAATTGCAACTGGGCCCCATGCTCCAGGGGGCCTGTACGGCTCCCCTGTATACCTGGATAGGAGGGGTGGTGAGGGCAGCATGTAGAGAAATCACTGTCCTCTTTAGCTGCAGGAGGAAAATGGAGGAGATTGGTTCCTCTGTATGCTGCCCCCGCCACTCCTCCTATCCAGTTCACTTGTGTTCTGCTGTCTCTGGGCCCCTGTGTGCTCCCCTGGTCCCCCCCACCAGGATCAGTGGGAAGAGCCCCAGGCTTGAGGATAAGGGCCCCCGGCCAGGGGTCTGGGGGACCTTCATGGTTTCTTGCACCGGGGCCCTGAAGGGTCTAGTTACGCCTCTGGACCACGGTATACCATGGTTGCTGAGCCTTGACACTGTGGTCAGTTTACATGTCTCAATCATCCGCAGCCCTCCTGTCCTCCTCTGTCCTCGGCCCCGCTCGCTGGCAGCTGTCAGACGGGGAGAGGAGAGAGCCAACGGGTCACGTGAGCGGCGCTCGGCCCTCTGAAAACTGGTAAAGAATGGCTTATTTTTTTTTAAAACACATACACAGACACAGGGGCACACAGGATTATTAAACAGACCCGGCAGGATGGTATAAAGTGTCTTAACAACCACTTGAAAGGGGAAGTTGAGTTTCCGGGGGGGGGGCTTTTGCCCCCCCTTGTCCCTACCTGCGGACGTCTGTGGACACAACAGGTGCAAATCAGTGGGTCTGGGGGACGCGATGCCTGCTGGGACCCGCTGATCGTTCAGTGAAGAGGCAGAATGGCAGTCTGCCTATGTACACAAGGCAGACCGCTAGAGAGGAAGATGGAGATCTTGTGTTTCTGCTAAGTAGGAACACAGATCTCTGTCTTCCCCCAGTTAAGCCCCTCCCCCACACAGTTAGAAAGCACTTCATAGGAGCACACTTAACCCTATGATCGCCCCTGATGTTAACCCATTCCCTGCCAGTGTCATTAGTACAGTGATAGTGCCTTTTTTTTAGCCCTGATCACTGGTCCCCAAAAAAGTGTCACTCAGAGTCGGATTTGTCCGCCGCAATGTCGGAGTCCGGTTAAAAATCACTAATTGTCGCCATTGCTAGTAAAAAAAAAAAAAAAATTCCATCACTCTTTTTCCCATAGTTTGTAGACGCAATAACTTTTGCACAAATCAATCAATATACGTTTATTGGGATTTTTTTTTACCAAAAATATGTAGCAGAATACATATTGGCCTAAACTGATAAATTAATTAGATTTTTCCTTTTTTTTTTATTGGGAATATTATATAGCAGAAAGTAAAAAATATTGTTTTTTTTTTTTTTTCAAAATTGTCGCTCTTTTTTTGTTTATAGCGTAAAAAATAAAAACCACAGAGGTGATCAAATACCACCAAAAGAAAGCTCTATTTGTGGGAAAAAAAGGACATCAATTTTATTTGGGTACATCGTTGCACAACGGCGCAATTGTCAGTTAAAATAACGCAGTGCCGAATCGCAACAAAATGGCCTGGTCATTAAGGGGGTAAAACCTTCCGGAGCTGAAGTGGTTAAGGAGACGTCCACATCCACCTTAGATCCAGGAAAATCTCGGGGGACAATAAGATGTAGAATGTCCCCGTTGCTGCGTGTGCCAGAAATGTCTCCACCAGCAAGAATTGGACTCGATCTGCTTTGACTCGTTGTCTGTTTGGATCAGAGGCGGGGCTTAGAGCTGCCATTTTTAAATGTCGCCGATTGTCCTTAACTGCCACAACGAGCGATACTTATCAGTGCTCTGCAGGAATCTGCACTGTCATTGTTAGATAACATTCCCATACCAAGGGATGTGCCGGCTACTTCACAGCACACATTGATGGTATTTAAATGTTTAAAGCCCTGCTTCGGGCCGAAAAATACAGTTTTTACCCCCCACACACACACACTGCATGGGTTAAATGATCGTTAAAAGGGAACTTTTGCTTTATTCTTTTTATTGTCTGATTTTAAGGCTTTTTTTTTTTAAGGTGTTTTTATGCATGTTTTTGTACAAAGTTTTTAAAGTGTTTTTTTTTTTGTTGTTGTTTTTTTAGAAATATGTTTATTGAAGTTTGAGATAAAATAAACATGTTGAACATGAACATAATAAAAAAAGAAAAAAAGAAATAAACACCAGGGTTAGAGGTTAACCCTAGCAAAGAATAAATAAATAATAAATAAAAAAATAATGATAAATACACAATTAATTATAAATAATGAAATTAAACAAATACATAAAAAATAAATAAATAAATAACACTTTCCCTATATATAAAACATTAATACTGGTGTTGATTTACATACTATATATTTATTCTTTGTTGCTGTAACTCCTAACCCTAATCAAATAAATTATTAAAGCGGAGTTCCGGGCAGAGAATCGTTTTTTTTTTTAACATACCCCCGGGACAGTCAGGGCTAGCACATTCCACAATGGATAGCCTCTGATCTGTCCCGGTTCGCACTTACCTTTTAGAAGAAATACTTACTTAGAAGTTTTCTTCCACAGCGTTTCCATCTCGGTTGTGGGCAGCTGAAGCCGGAGCGGTCCTCTTCTCCGTCTTCTTCCGCGTCTTCGTGTCCCAGAATGCGCTGCACCGGCCCCTCTCGTCACTTCCGGTGCGGCGCTGCATTCCTAAACAGCTTCTGGGCATGCCCAGAAGCTGTTTAGCAGGGGAATGCGGCGTCGCCCGGAAATGACGAGCGGGGCCGGTGCGGCGCATTGATTCCTGGGAGCTATGACGTTCAGCTCCCAGGAATCATAGCGAGACAGGAAGTGACGGGGTGAGCCGCGGCTCCGAGGGAGGAAGCTGTCATAGGTGAGTATTTACGATCGTCAATTACAAGGTGAGTTTTTAAAAAAAAAAAATCTAACTATCCAATTCCTTTTCAGGTTAGGCTGAACTAGCGGACGGGCACAAAAAAAAAATATCGTTTTTGTGCCCGGAACTCCGCTTTAAATAACAAAAAAATTAACAACAGGTTTAGTGCCAGTTCACACTGAAGCGTCACGACTTCGGGGGGCGACCTGTGAAGTCGCGGGCACCGCCGTGCACCGCGATTTCGGTGCGACTTGCACGGACTTCATATAATCAATGTCTATGCGAGTCGCTCCGAGGTCGCCCTGAAGTAGTACAGGACCCTTTTTCTAAGTCGGAGCGACTTGTGTCACTCCTATTAGAACGGGTCCTGTAGCACTGCATGGACTGCGACGGACCGCGACTTGTCAGGCTGACAAGTCGCGGTAGTGTGAATGGAGCCTTAGGGGTTAACCCTAGCAAAGAATAAATAAATAATAAAAAAATAAAAAAAACTAAATAATGATAAATACACAACTAATTATAAATAATGATAAATACACAACTAATTATAAATAATGAAATTAAAAAAATACATAAAAAATAAATAAATAAATAACACTTTCCCTATATATAAAACATTAATACTGGTGTTGATTTACATACTATATATTTATTCTTTGTTGCTGTAGGCCCTAACCCTAATCAAATAAATTATTAAATAACAAAAAAATGAACAACAGGTTTAGGTGTGAGCCCCGGTTCACACTACTGCGTGTGCGGGGTTCGCATGTCATGTCGGAGCGCACTGCTCCGACATGACATGCGATCAGCTGTGCGGTGCGAGTTTAGCCATACAGTTTGTATGGCTAAATTCGCATCGCACCCGCAGCAAACACGCACAGGAGGCATTTTTGCTGCCGCATCAGGATCGGATCGCACAGCGGTTTACACTTGTGCGATCCGATCCTGTGCGAACTGCACGATCGCACTGCGATATGCGATCAAACTGGGGGTGTCGTTAAGATTACATTGACACCCCCAGCAGATCGCATATGGCAGTGTGAACTGCCGGGGGTGCGTGTGCGATGCGGGAACAGGCTGCGAGTTCGCAGCCTTCCCGCATCGCATCAGTGTGAACCGAGCCTGAACCCTAACAACGAATAAATAAATAAAACTAAACAATGATAAATACTATATAATTAAATTAAATAAATGCTAATAAATAATAAAAATAATAATAATAATAAAAAACAATTTCACTATAAAAATAAATAAATAAACCCCTAACCCTGGTGTTTATTTATTATTTATCAATTGGTGGTCAGTGAGAAGAATGCTCCTTACATTGGTGGTCAGTGAGAAGAATGTCCCTTACATTGGTGATCAGTGGGAAGAATGTTCCTTACATTGGTGGTCAGTGGGAAGAAGGAGGAGGACACACCCAAAGAGCTCTCTCAGAGAACCAGCCCTTTTCAAGCCTGGGCCTTGCTTGCTAGCTTGGCCCAGGAACAATGCCTGATCCTGGGGGAGGCCCTGGGAGGGATCCCCCTGATGACACGGGGCCTAGTGAGGAGGAGGTGGAGGACCTGTCTGTGGGTCCAGGCCCCGGTGAGAATGCGGATGTCTTCAGCCAGAAGGTTATCAATCGTTTTAGGGCGATTGGAAGAGCTGAAGAAAAGCTTAAAGTTTTGAAGGCTGAACATAAATCCTTCAGAGCCAAATACTGCCAGGCCTGGAGTAAAAATCGCACAGCCATGAAGCCTGAGCTACAGGAATTGGAAGATAAGGTAAAGAAACAATCTTTATTACTGGAAAAGTTGAAAGATAGAAGCGGAGTGTTTAAAGAAAAATTTGATAATGAGAGGAGATTTGCCAGCCAAGCATCAGCATCTGTGGATCAGCAGCCTCAGTTAATGGATGACCAGGCTCCATCTGCCTCTGCACCTCTCCCCCCATGCCAGAACTGGGAATCGCCAGCGGCAACCAGCCAGGGGGTTGAGAGTGGGCATGGATCCCTGACATTTATCCAGGAGATGGAGTCCCCCCTGAGAGCAGATAAGTTTGCATTCACTGATGATCCATCAGAAATCCCTGTGGATGGGCAGAGGAGATACAAACCAGCAAAGCCAGTAATGGTGGAGAAATCCCAGTATACCATGCTGCCATCCAACATGTCTGCCCCACCTGCTGTTGTGGATGGTGTCCCAGGTGAGAAGGAGCTTTGCCAGCTATCTATTGGAGATTCTGCTGTGAACACAACCAGTACAGACATGCAGGGAAAATCCCTGACCGTGAAATCCCCGGACCATCAGGTGAATGTGGATGGACCTGCATCTGACACCCCAGACATGGATTTTGCTGGTCTGGCTGAGACCAGTAGTCCCTCTGAAAGCAAAATGGCTGCCAGCTCCAAGGAGTCTGTTTCACTTTCACCAGAGCTTCCCAGTGTTTCAGGGCTGATTGCTGGTGGGGGAGGGGATCAGCATGCTGCTGTTTTTGGAATGGAAGCAGCCATGGAAGTTACCTGCAGTGTTTTACCTGCTGCTGTGCTAGAACAGAATTCCATTTCCACAGCTGAAAACCCTGTCCCAGTGGAAGAGAAGATGACAGCTGAAACTCTTACCAGTGCAGCACCAACTATGGATTCTGCTGTGAAGACAACAAATATCCCAGCAAGTATTAAAAATGACAATAATCATAAAGCAATGAATGTGGTGGGTGGTGGTGAAGGGGATAATATTGCTGGGAAAAATAGAAATGACATTTCTCCCCCTGCTCAGCAGAGGAAAGATTTATCGATTGTGCAGATCAATCCCGGATCTGTACAATCGTTATCTGTTATGTCTGTGTCGGATGTTTCAAAACAAACTGATGGATTTTCTGCTGGGAGGAATGTTGGAAGCTATGCTTCAGCTTTGGGGAGTCGCACCAGGGTGGGTGGTGGGGATTTGGTTAGTAATCGCAATTCAAGGAGGTTTGTTGGGGGGTTGGTTAGTGGGTATAGGAGGAGGAATGTGGTTCAGTTACGGTGGGAGGGCGATGGAACGCCGCCAGTAAGGGGGAGAGTGGCCGAGTTGGTCTTGGAAATGGGGTTTAAAGCCTGTGACATTTTTGCTTTGATTTGCCCGGTGGGAAGTTATGAATTTGATTTGTCGTTTGTGAAACCTGAGAGTTTGGATCTCTTTTGGGAGAGATTTAGGAGGTGCAAGGGCCTTCAGCAGTGGAGTGGTTTGGTGCCAAAGGTGATTTCAAGACAGCCTCTGATAAAGTCGGTGACCATCTTGGTGCGTAACGAATCCATACCAGAGGCTGATTTATTAGTATGGCTACGCCGATATGGCGAGGTCCTCACTCCACTGCGGAAGGTCCTTGATGAGCATGGGATATGGACAGGGGCCTGGACAGTGTCACTAAAATTGGGGGTGCTGGGCGATGTAGTTCAGCACCTTCCCTGCTCAGCCTTTCTGGGTAGGGATAGGCTGACCATTTTCTACCAAGGTCAGCCTAAGGTATGTAATAAATGTGGTGATAAAGGCCACTTTGCATCGTCCTGCACCCACAAGAAGTGCTCACTGTGCCAGGATTTAGGCCATTTGGCCAGAGAATGCACCCAGATTCGGTGCAATTTGTGCCAGCAGCTGGGTCATCCATATAGCCAGTGCCCAGAGGCACTGCATAACTTGCCAGGATTGGAGACTGAGCTGCAGAGGCTTGATAAAGAAGATGAAGCAGCTGAAGTTAGAGAGGAAATTGTTGTTGCCCCTCCTGTGTCTGTTGTGTCAGATTCTGTTTCCCCTAGTGAGGTGGTCCCTGAGTCTGTCCTTCCTGTGTCTGTTGTGTCAGATTTTGTTTCCCCTAGTGATGTGGTCCCTGAGTCTGTCCCTCCTGTTGTTCCTACATCTACTGTGCGTAGATCCTCCAGACTAGCGGAAGCTGCTGGGGGGGCGGGTATAGTGGATCTTCCCCCTCGGCCTACTCCACCTCCAGTCCCTGTCTCTCGACACCGCAAACGCGGCCAAGAGGGTGCAGGGGTGCTGGATGGTGGTGGGGTCGATGGGGTTGAGGGAGGGGTGTCCATGTCCCATGTCTCACCCTCTGTTGTGGAGGATTCGGATGATGAGGGGTGGGAGAGGACAAAGAGGAAGAAAAAGAAGAAGAGGAAGACCAGTAAGGCGGTCATTTCTTCCTTACAGTTAGAGCCAGGAGGGGTTCCTCTTGGCAACACATTTTCGGTTTTATCAGGGGAGGAGTTAGTATCCGATTTATCTACTTCTTTATCATCTATGGATGAGGGGGAGTCACATAGTGTAAAGAGAGCTGCTTCGGGTGATGAGAGTGTGGTGGAGGTTAAGAAACGACTACCCCAATCATCCTGATGGCAGTGCCCGCTCTGATAAAGGTGGCGACCATTAATGTCGCCAGCGTGAAATCTGCAAGAGCTCGTGATATTGCCTTATTTTTGCTCAGTGAGTTTGATGCTGAGATTTTATTTTTGCAAGAGACCTGGCTCAATACTTTGGCCGATGTCCATCTAGCAAAAAGGGAGTGGAGATGCGGTCCCTCCTTTTGGTCTCTTGCGGCTGAGCCTTGCAGCGGAGTTGCGGTTCTTTTTAAAACCGATATGGTAACGTGCCGGCGGATAATTGAGGTAGAAATGGGGAGATGCATGGTCTTAGACGTCTCTGTTAGGGGGCAGGACCTGCGCCTCATCAATATCTATGGACCGCAGTCAAAATGGGACAGGAAATGCCTCTTCACAAAGATCAAGCCCTTCCTTTTTACATCCCAGCAGGTTGTCTTTGGAGGTGACTTTAACACCATAATTAGGCCTGAAGACAGGAGGGTCTCCATAGACAGGCTGGGTTATGATAGCGTTTTTCTTAGAGATATGGTTAGACAAGCAGGCCTGGTAGATGTGCACATTAAGCACTGCCCTGGCAGCACAGGATTCACATTTCAGAGAGGGAATAGTCAGAGTAGGATAGATAGGTTTTTTTTTAAAGGAGAACTCTGCTTTCTCGGCTCCTGAGTTGAGGGCGGTGGAGTTCTCTGACCACTGTATGCTGTCTGTGACTCTGAATGCCTCGGACACTCCACCCAGGGGAAGGGGTACCTGGAAACTGAATTCGGCTCTCCTGGAAGATGTAGAGGTAAGACAATCCTTTGAGGATTTTTTTCAGGCACAGGTTTCTATTCTGGACTTTTGCAGCAGTAAGTCAGAGTGGTGGGAGCTTGTGAAACAAAGGGCGATTGGACTTTTCAAGGCCATAAGTAAGAAGAAGCAGCTTGGTATGTATATTGTCTACCAGCATTTGCGAAGGAAGCTTGATCGTCTTGTCTCGTATGGAGGAGATCCAGGGGAGATCTCGGAGGTAAAGCTTCTTCTTAGGAAGTGTCAATACGACCGGCATGCCTCCTTGGTTCTGGAGAGAGATTACGGGAAATATCACTCGCCTGATCCTTACCAGAACTGTAAGCAAGGCATAGCAGTTAAGACGGTCATAGGTCTGAGGGATAGTACGGGTTCCCTGGTTAAGTCCAGATCAGGGATCCTGGAGATCTTCAGGTCATATTACGCAGACCTTCTGGGAAGAAAGGACCTTAGTCGGGACAGGATGGAAAGCTTTCTGGATTCTACTCCAGGATTGGGAAATGATACATTGCCTTTGATGGATTTGACAGAACCAATTTCAGCGGATGAGGTAGTTCGTGCTATAGAGAAGCTGGCTACCAAAAAATCGCCTGGGCCAGATGGGTTGACAGCTGAATTTTACAAGTGTTTTAAGTCCATTCTGGCTCCCTTTTTAGCGGAGGTTTATAACAGCTGTTTAGAAGAGGGTTCTCTCCCTCCCTCCATGAGGCAATCCGCTGTGATTCTTCTGTCAAAAGGTAAAGACCCCTCAATAATTGAGAACTGGCGCCCCATCAGTCTTCTCAACGTTGATAGAAAGATCTTGGCGAAGATTCTTTTTTGGCGCTTGTCGTCAGTAGCAGGCGATTTGTTGTCCAATCATCAGCACTGCTCGGTCCAGGGCAGAAGTACTTTTTCAGCAATTTTAGCTGTCCGGGAGGCTTTGGAGCGATGCAGGGCTGCTGGATGGAGAAAGTACTTGCTGGCATTGGATCAGGCGAAGGCTTTTGATCGAGTCAATCATGAGTACCTGTATTTGCTACTTGGTAGATACGGCCTGCAGGGGAGGTTTATTGATTGGCTGAAAACATTATATAAAGGGGCTGAGAGCTTCCCACTTGTTAATGGTTGGGTTGGACGGCCTTTTGAGGTTGGCTCTGGTGTGCGCCAGGGGTGTCCTTTGAGCCCCCTGCTATATGTATTCGCAATCGACCCCTTCATAAGAAGGTTAGAGAGTGGATCGTTGTGTGGGGTGCCTTTGGGCATTGCTGGTGTGCCACCTTTGAAGGTCGTGGCCTATGCTGATGATGTGTCTGTTATTATCTCTGGGATGGAGGAGGCGCAGGAGGTGGTCTCTGTGATAGAGCAGTACACAGAGGCTTCTGGCTCTAAAATCAATCATGAAAAGAGTGAAGTTTTCTGGATGGGTGAGGAGGGTGAAAGCTTCGAACTTCCGGATGCCTTCCCAGAGCCCCAGCAGGAAATTAAAGTGTTGGGCATCAAATTTGGTCCTGGTGACTATGGTCATCGAAATTGGGAAAGCAGGTTGTTGAATGCCAATGCCAAGGTGGCAAGCTGGAAGAAATGGAAACTTTCCTTGAGGGAAAGGGTTGACTTGATTAAAACTTACCTGATCCCAATCTTTTTATATGTCAGCTTTGTCTGTATCTTGCCGGAATCTCTCTATGCAAGGGTGTACAGCTGCTTTTTCCAACTGTTATGGGGAAATAGGCTGAACCTGATCAAACGCAATGTAACTTACCTGTCCAGGCGGGAGGGTGGTCTAGGAATGGTCAACCCTATAGTTTTCTTTTCTCTGCTCTTTTTAAAGTATAATCTTGGTAATATGTTAGCAGAGACCCCGCCGGGATGGGTGGGTATTTTTCAATCTTGGTTTAGGCCTTTTCTGCGATGCTGGGAAGATGGCGGGCCAGTGAAAAGTCTGAGAGTCCGACATGGCAAGCTTCCGGCTTATGTTGCCCCGTGTCTGAAAATACTTAGGCAGTGGCAGGTGACAGTGGGGGATATCAAGTCCCTCCCCAGAAAGCTTCTGGAGAAGAGGATTTTGGGCTCTGCTTTCAGTGTGTCACTGACCTTAAGGGATTGCCCAGGCCCCGTAATGAGGGAGGGGTTGCGTTTAATTAACTTAGGAAGAATCCCTTTGAAGTTTAGGGATCAAGCCTGGCTCGCTTTCCATGGAAGGCTCTATGTGAGAGGGAACCTGAAGCATCGCCCTGTGGATGATCGGGTTTGTCCTAGAGCGGAGTGTGTTGGTAAAGTGGAATCTATGGACCACTTTTTGCTCCAGTGTCCCTTTAACATAGAGGTGTATAAAAGGGTGGGGAGGGCTCTAGGCCTCCCCTTTCTCTATCGCATGAGTTATGCGGAGTGGGTGTACGGGGCATTCCCGACTCGCTGGGATTTTGATTTGGATACACTTTTTCTAGTTAGTATAGTTGTCCGTTACTTCACGTGGAATGCACGGTGCCAGATTACCCTGCGGAAGAAAGTCCTCCCTGTTGAGGTGGTGGTGTACGATATTCTGGGTGAGGTTGGGAAGATTCGGGGTCTTGAGAAGGGCAGGGAGCCTCGAGCGGTCTGGATAAGGGCGTGGAGGAATATCAGACCTGCTTTTGGTGAACTGTCCATCTCTGGGTGAGGAGCTCTTTTCCTATGCTATTTCTTTCACGCCCTTAGCTTTTGTTGGTTAATATCTTCTTTTTGAAGAAGGGCTGCATGCATAATGGGGGTGGTTTTGTTTCTTGACCTCGCAGGTTGGATGTCTGGTGTGGTGGTGTGAGTCCTACTAAGATTATTTTCTCCGGTAATGACAGTTTCATGATGTGAGTTTTGTTTTTGCTGTAAAGCCATTCTTTATTTGAGAGCAGAACTTGCTATGTATTTTTTTCCATTTTCATGTAAATATGTATATATTTATTTATGTATATTGATTTTATGATTATTGATTGCAAGACTTTTAATAAACAAAAATTGGGAAGAATGCTCCTTACATTGGTGGTCAGTGGGAAGAATGTCCCTTACATTGGTGGTCAGTGGGAAGAATGTTCCTTACATTGGTGATCAGTGGGAAGAATGTCCCTTACATTGGTGGTCAGTGGGAAGAATGGTCCTTACATTGGTGATCAGTGGGAAGAATTCTCCTTACATTGGTGGTCAGTGGGAAGAATGTTCCTTACATTGGTGATCAGTGGGAAGAATGTCCCTTACATTGGTGGTCAGTGGGAAGAATGGTCCTTACATTGGTGATCAGTGGGAAGAATTCTCCTTACATTGGTGGTCAGTGGGAAGAATGTCCCTTACATTGGTGATCAGTGGGAAGAATGCCCCTTACATTGGTGGTCAGTGGGAAGAATGCTCCTTACATTGGTGGTCAGTAGGAAGAATGCTCCTTACATTGGTGATCAGTGGGAAGAATGCTCCTTACATTGGTGGTCAGTGGGAAGAATGTCCCTTACATTGGTAATCAGTGGGAAGAATGCTCCTTACATTGGTGATCAGTGGGAAGAATGCTCCTTACATTGGTGATCAGTGGGAAGAATGTTCCTTACATTGGTGATCAGTGGGAAGAATGCTCCTTACATTGGTGGTCAGTGGGAAGAATGTTCCTTACATTGGTGATCAGTGGGAAGAATGCTCCTTACATTGGTGGTCAGTGGGAAGAATGCTCCTTACATTGGTGGTAATTGAGAAGAATTTCCCCCTTACAGATAGCTAAAAAGAGCTACAGTAGAAAGAGGAATGGTGTCAGTGAGAGGCAGAAATTGCTTATTGCTCAAGGAACCTCTGGAGGAACCCGAAGATTCCAAGGAATCCTGGCTGAGGAACCCCGAGCTACCAGGTGGTTATTATAAAGCAGATCCCCCAGTTCATGAGTCAATTTGGAAAGGATTGTTTTTTTCTAAAGTAAAGTGGAGTAACACAGTGCCCCTCAATGCCGCCTCATCAGTGCCCCTCAATGCCGCCTCATCAGTGCCCATCAATGCAGCCTCACCAGTGCCAATCAATGCAGCCTGATCAGTGCCCATCAATCCAACCTGATCAGTGCCCATCAATCCAACCTGATCAGTGCCCATCAATGCAGCCTGATCAGTGCCCATCAATCCAACCTGATCAGTGCCCATCAATGCAGCTTCACCAGTGCCAATCAATGCAGCCTGATCAGTGCCCATCAATGCAGCTTCACCAGTGCCCATCAATGCAACCTCATCAGTGCCCATCAGCGCAGCCTCTTCAGTGCCCATCAGCGCAGCCTCATCAGTGCTCATCAATGCAGCCTCATCAGTGCCCATCAATGCAGCCTCATTAGTGCCCATTAGCTCAGTCTCATCAGTGCTCATCAATGCAGCCTAATCAGTGCCCATCAATGCAGCCTCATTAGTGCCCATCAATGCAGCCTCATCCTTGCCCATCAGTGCAACCTCATCAGTGCCCATCAATGCAGTTTCAACAGTGCCCATAAATGCAGCCTCAAGAGTGTCCATCAATGCAGCCTCATCAGTGCCCATGAGCACAGCTTTCTCAGAGTCCATCAATGCAGCCTGAATATTGCCCATTATTGCAGCCTCACCAGTGCCCATCAATTAAGCCTTCAGTGTGCTGTCTATCATAAGAGCTGATCAAGGAGGCAGAACTTTGTTTGACAGCAGCCGTCGTGCAATTTAAATCCAAGCTGTGTCACAGCGGAAGATCCCCGCTCTGTGAGATTCAGTCGGCTCTCCGGGGCAATGCTGTGGGCACTCTGCAATGATTAGGGGCAATGCTGTGGGCACTCTGCAATCATTGGAGGCAATTCTGTGGGCACTCTGCAATGATTAGGGGCAATGCTGTGGGCACTCTGCAATCATTGGAGGCAATTCTGTGGGCACTCTGCAATGATTGGGGGCAATGCTGTGGGCACTCTGCAATCATTGGAGGCAATTCTGTGGGCACTCAGCAATAATTGGGGGCAATGCTGTGGGCACTCTGCAATGATTGGGGGCAATGTTGTGGGCACTCTGCAATGATTGGGGGCAATGCTGTGGGCACTCTGCAATCATTGGGGGCAATTCTGTGGGCAATCTGCAATGATTGGAGGCAATGCTGTGGGCACTGTGCATTGAAAGGGGGCACACTGGTCTCTCTGCATTGAAAGGGGGGCACGCTGGTCACTGTGCATTGAAAGGGGGGCTGGGAAAGTCGGAATTGGTTACTAAAATTTTTAAATCCCACCATTGGGTACCTCCTCTATCACTTCAGGGTCCACTGACTAGGTACCCCCTTTACAGCTAGCTGGCACTGGATCCCAGAACCTTCTCCGGAGTGGTCCCCACTTACTCTAGGCCGACCCCCAGGGGCAATCCTCAGTACTCGTGACCTGTGTAGGCTTTCCTGGGACTGGACCCCTCTCTCTCTCCGCAGGCTCTCGGCACACCGGATCCACCTCAGCTCAACTCAGCGCTCTCTGGATTCTCAGGCACCACCCGAGACATCCGCTTCCTCAGACAGAAGGAGAGACAGCCGTACTCTCCCTCCTAGGACTCTGCTCCCGCCAAAGACAATGAGTCATGGGCTCTCCCTCAAAATTAAACCCACTCCCAGAATCCTCTGCGGCAGAATCTGCCTTCTGGGGTAGATACAAGCCTGACTGAGCCACTGATTAGGTTTCCTCCACTGCCCTATGAGAAGCCTCTCACAGAGCCAGTGGGGAGACTCCCCCTTCAGCAGACACACCTGGAAGCCATGACACCCTAACCAACAAGAAATCATGGCCCTGCTGGTAGGCAGACAAGGCCCACTATGCATTTACCTAGCACCTACCTGTAGGGTGCTACAAACATATATAAGAACACGTCCGGATGCCGGGTACTCCTTGCACTCAAATTTCCCACTCCTGTGCTTAATCATTTCTACTACAATTACAAGAATACTTTCCTACAATTGCAACTACTACAACACCCTACTACTACTATCACTACTTTTACTACTACTACTACAGTTATTACAATACCCTACTACTATTACCACCACCACTACCACCAGGGCCGCCATCAGGGGGGTACAGCTCATACACATGTATGGGTTCCCTTGCAGACTGGCACTATGTAGGGGTGCTGCCCCTCACACACACAGCTGTAGGCCCCGCCCTCCCCTGTTCTCCAGCTGTTCAAGCCTGGACAGGAGGGGCAGCATTTACTAGAACCGTTCACTTTTATTTTCCTGGGATGGAGGAGATGGGACTGGAGGAGGACATGGGATGAAGGAGGACATGGGACTGGAGGAGACGGAGGACATGGGACTGGAGGAGACGGAGGACATGGGACTGGAGGAGACGGGGGACATGGGACTGGAGGAGACGGGGGACATGGGACTGGAGGAGACGGGGGATATGGGACTGGAGGAGACGGGGACATGGGACTGGAGGAGATGGAGGACATGGGACTGGAGGAGACGGAGGACATGGGTATTTGAGGAGACGGAGGACAATGGGACTGGAGGAGACGGAGGACAATGGGACTGGAGGAGACGGAGGACATGGGACTGGAGGAGACGGGGGGCATGGGACTGGAGGAGACGGAGGACAATGGGACTGGAGGAGACGGGGGACAATGGGACTGGAGGAGACGGAGGACATGGGACTGGAGGAGACGGGGGACAATAGGATTGGAGGAGATGGAGGACATGGGACTGGAGGAGATGGAGGACAATGGGACTGGAGGAGACGGGGGACATGGGACTGGAGGAAACAGAGGACATGGGACTGGAGGAGACGGGGGACATGGGACTGGAGGAGACGGAGGACAATGGGACTGGAGGAGACGGAGGACATGGGACTGGAGGAGACGGGGGACATGGGACTGGAGGAGACAGAGGACATGGGACTGGAGGAGACGGGGGACAATGGGACTAGAGGAGACCGGGGACATGGGACTGGAGGAGACGGGGGACATGGGACTGGAGGAGACGGGGGACATGGGACTGGAGGAGACGGAGGACAATGGGACTGGAGGAGACGGAGGACATGGGACTGGAGGAGACGGGGGACATGGGACTGGAGGAGACGGAGGACATGGGACTGGAGGAGACGGAGGACAATGGGACTGGAGGAGACGGGGGACATGGGACTGGAGGAGACGGGGGACATGGGACTGGAGGAGACGAGGACATGGGACTGGAGGATACGGGGGACATGGGACTGGAGGAGACGGGGGACATGGGACTGGAGGAGACGGAGGACAATGGGACTGGAGGAGACGGGGGACATGGGACTGGAGGAGACGGGGGACATGGGACTGGAGGAGACGAGGACATGGGACTGGAGGAGACGGGGGACATGGGACTGGAGGAGACGGGGGACATGGGACTGGAGGAGACGGAGGACAATGGGACTGGAGGAGACGGAGGACAATGGGACTGGAGGAGACGGGGGACAATGGGACTGGAGGAGACGGAGGACATGGGACTGGAGGAGACGGAGGACATGGGACTGGAGGAGACGGAGGACAATGGGACTGGAGGAGACGGGGGACAATGGGACTGGAGGAGACGGAGGACATGGGACTGGAGGAGACGGGGGACATGGGACTGGAGGAGACGAAGGACATGGGACTGGAGGAGACGGAGGACATGGGACGGCAGGAGATGGAGGACATGGGACGGCAGGAGATGGAGGACATGGGAATGGAGGAGACAGAGGACATGGGACTGCAGGAGACGGGGGACATGGGACATGAGGAGACGGGGGACATGGGACTGGAGGAGACGGGGGACATGGGACTGGAGGAGACGGAGGACATGGGACATGAGGAGACGGGGGACATGGGACTGGAGGAGACGGGGGACATGGGACTGGAGGAGACGGGGGACATGGGACTGGAGGAGACGGAGGACATGGGACTGGAGGAGACGGGGGACATGGGACTGGAGGAGACGGGGGACAATGGGACTGGAGGAGACGGGGGACATGGGACTGGAGGAGACGGGGGACATGGGACTGGAGGAGACGGGGGACATGGGACTGGAGGAGACGGGGGACATGGGACTGGAGGAGACGGAGGACATGGGACTGGAGGAGACGGAGGACGTGGGACTGGAGGAGACGGAGGACGTGGGACTGGAGGAGTCGGGGGACGTGGGACTGGAGGAGACGGAGGACGTGGGACTGGAGGAGACGGGGGACGTGGGACTGGAGGAGACGGGGGACGTGGGACTGGAGGAGACGGGGGACGTGGGACTGGAGGAGACGGGGGACGTGGGACTGGAGGAGACGGGGGACATGGGACTGGAGGAGACGGGGGACATGGGACTGGAGGAGAAGGGGGACATGGGACTGGAGGAGACGGAGGACATGGGACTGGAGGAGACGGGGGACAATGGGACTGGAGGAGACGGAGGACATGGGACTGGAGGAGACGGGGGACAATGGGACTGGAGGAGACGGGGGACATGGGACTGGAGGAGACGGGGGACATGGGACTGGAGGAGACGGAGGACATGGGACTGGAGGAGACGGGGGACATGGGACTGGAGGAGACGGGGGACATGGGACTGGAGGAGACGGGGGACATGGGACTGGAGGAGACGGGGGACATGGGACTGGAGGAGACGGGGGACATGGGACTGGAGGAGACGGGGGACATGGGACTGGAGGAGACGGGGGACATGGGACTGGAGGAGACGGAGGACATGGGACTGGAGGAGACGGGGGACATGGGACTGGAGGAGAAGGAGGACATGGGACATGAGGAGACGGGGGACATGGGACTGGAGGAGACGGGGGACATGGGACTGGAGGAGACGGGGGACATGGGACTGGAGGAGACGGAGGACATGGGACTGGAGGAGACGGGGGACATGGGACTGGAGGAGACGGGGGACAATGGGACTGGAGGAGACGGGGGACATGGGACTGGAGGAGACGGAGGACATGGGACTGGAGGAGACGGGGGACATGGGACTGGAGGAGACGGGGGACATGGGACTGGAGGAGACGGGGGACGTGGGACTGGAGGAGACGGAGGACGTGGGACTGGAGGAGACGGAGGACGTGGGACTGGAGGAGACGGGGGACGTGGGACTGGAGGAGACGGAGGACGTGGGACTGGAGGAGACGGGGGACGTGGGACTGGAGGAGACGGGGGACGTGGGACTGGAGGAGACGGGGGACGTGGGACTGGAGGAGACGGGGGACATGGGACTGGAGGAGACGGGGGACTTGGGACTGGAGGAGACGGGGGACATGGGACTGGAGGAGACGGAGGACATGGGACTGGAGGAGACGGGGGACAATGGGACTGGAGGAGACGGGGGACATGGGACTGGAGGAGACGGGGGACAATGGGACTGGAGGAGACGGGGGACATGGGACTGGAGGAGACGGGGGACATGGGACTGGAGGAGACGGAGGACATGGGACTGGAGGAGACGGGGGACATGGGACTGGAGGAGACGGGGGACAATGGGACTGGAGGAGACGGGGGACATAAGAATGGAGGAGACGGGGGACATGGGACTGGAGGAGACGGGGGACATGGGACTGGAGGAGAAGGGGGACATGGGACTGGAGGAGACGGAGGACATGGGACTGGAGGAGACGGGGGACAATGGGACTGGAGGAGACGGGGGACATAAGAATGGAGGAGACGGGGGTCATGGGACTGGAGGAGACGGGGGACATGGGACTGGAGGAGACGGAGGACATGGGACGGCAGGAGACGGGGGACATGGGACTGGAGGAGACGGGGGACATGGGACTGGAGGAGACGGGGGACATGGGACTGGAGGAGACGGGGGATATGGGACTGGAGGAGACGGGGACATGGGACTGGAGGAGACGGAGGACGTGGGACTGGAGGAGACGGGGGACGTGGGACTGGAGGAGACGGGGGACGTGGGACTGGAGGAGACGGGGGACGTGGGACTGGAGGAGATGGGGGACATGGGACTGGAGGAGACGGGGGACTTGGGACTGGAGGAGACGGGGGACATGGGACTGGAGGAGACGGAGGACATGGGACTGGAGGAGACGGGGGACAATGGGACTGGAGGAGACGGGGGACATGGGACTGGAGGAGACGGGGGACATGGGACTGGAGGAGACGGGGGACATGGGACTGGAGGAGACGGAGGACATGGGACTGGAGGAGACGGAGGACGTGGGACTGGAGGAGACGGAGGACGTGGGACTGGAGGAGTCGGGGGACGTGGGACTGGAGGAGACGGAGGACGTGGGACTGGAGGAGACGGGGGACGTGGGACTGGAGGAGACGGGGGACGTGGGACTGGAGGAGACGGGGGACGTGGGACTGGAGGAGACGGGGGACATGGGACTGGAGGAGATGGGGGACATGGGACTGGAGGAGACGGGGGACATGGGACTGGAGGAGAAGGGGGACATGGGACTGGAGGAGACGGGGGACATGGGACTGGAGGAGACGGGGGACAATGGGACTGGAGGAGACGGGGGACATAAGAATGGAGGAGACGGGGGACATGGGACTGGAGGAGACGGGGGACATGGGACTGGAGGAGACGGAGGACATGGGACGGCAGGAGACGGGGGACATGGGACTGGAGGAGACGGGGGACATGGGACTGGAGGAGACGGGGGATATGGGACTGGAGGAGACGGGGACATGGGACTGGAGGAGACGGAGGACATGGGACTGGAGGAGACGGGGGACATGGGACTGGAGGAGACGGGGGACATGGGACTGGAGGAGACGGGGACATGGGACTGGAGGAGAGGGAGGACATGGGACTGGAGGAGACGGAGGACAATGGGACTGGAGGAGACGGGGGACATGGGACTGGAGGAGACGGAGGACATGGGACTGGAGGAGACGGAGGACAATGGGACTGGAGGAGACGGGGGACATGGGACTGGAGGAGACGGGGGACATGGGACTGGAGGAGACGAGGACATGGGACTGGAGGAGACGGGGGACATGGGACTGGAGGAGACGGGGGACATGGGACTGGAGGAGACGGAGGACAATGGGACTGGAGGAGACGGGGGACATGGGACTGGAGGAGACGGGGGACATGGGACTGGAGGAGACGGGGGACATGGGACTGGAGGAGACGGGGGACATGGGACTGGAGGAGACGGAGGACAATGGGACTGGAGGAGACGGAGGACAATGGGACTGGAGGAGACGGGGGACAATGGGACTGGAGGAGACGGAGGACATGGGACTGGAGGAGACGGAGGACATGGGACTGGAGGAGACGGAGGACAATGGGACTGGAGGAGACGGGGGACAATGGGACTGGAGGAGACGGAGGACATGGGACTGGAGGAGACGGGGGACATGGGACTGGAGGAGACGAAGGACATGGGACTGGAGGAGACGGAGGACATGGGACGGCAGGAGATGGAGGACATGGGACGGCAGGAGATGGAGGACATGGGAATGGAGGAGACAGAGGACATGGGACTGCAGGAGACGGGGGACATGGGACTGGAGGAGACGGAGGACATGGGACTGGAGGAGACGGGGGACATGGGACTGGAGACGGAGGACATGGGACTGGAGGAGACGGGGGACGTGGAGGAGACGGGGGACGGGGGACATGGGACTGGAGGAGACGGGGGACAATGGGACTGGAGGAGACGGGGGGACATGGGACTGGAGGAGACGGAGGACATGGGACTGGAGGAGACGGGGGACATGGGACTGGAGGAGACGGGGGACATGGGACTGGAGGAGACGGGGGACATGGGACTGGAGGAGACGGAGGACATGGGACTGGAGGAGACGGAGGACGTGGGACTGGAGGAGACGGGGGACGTGGGACTGGAGGAGACGGAGGACGTGGGACTGGAGGAGACGGGGGACGTGGGACTGGAGGAGACGGGGGACATGGGACTGGAGGAGACGGGGGACATGGGACTGGAGGAGACGGGGGACATGGGACTGGAGGAGACGGGGGACATGGACTGGAGGAGACGGAGGACATGGGACTGGAGGAGACGGGGGACAATGGGACTGGAGGAGACGGGGGACATGGGACTGGAGGAGACGGGGGACATGGGACTGGAGGAGACGGGGGACGTGGGACTGGAGGAGACGGAGGACGTGGGACTGGAGGAGACGGAGGACGTGGGACTGGAGGAGACGGAGGACGTGGGACTGGAGGAGTCGGGGGACGTGGGACTGGAGGAGACGGAGGACGTGGGACTGGAGGAGACGGGGGACGTGGGACTGGAGGAGACGGGGGACGTGGGACTGGAGGAGACGGGGGACATGGGACTGGAGGAGACGGGGGACATGGGACTGGAGGAGACGGGGGACATGGGACTGGAGGAGAAGGGGGACATGGGACTGGAGGAGACGGAGGACATGGGACTGGAGGAGACGGGGGACAATGGGACTGGAGGAGACGGGGGACATGGGACTGGAGGAGACGGGGGACATGGGACTGGAGGAGACGGGGGACATGGGACTGGAGGAGACGGAGGACATGGGACGGCAGGAGACGGGGGACATGGGACTGGAGGAGACGGGGGACATGGGACTGGAGGAGACGGGGGATATGGGACTGGAGGAGACGGGGACATGGGACTGGAGGAGACGGAGGACATGGGACTGGAGGAGACGGGGGACATGGGACTGGAGGAGACGGGGGACATGGGACTGGAGGAGACGGGGACATGGGACTGGAGGAGACGGAGGACATGGGACTGGAGGAGACGGAGGACATGGGACGGCAGGAGACGGGGGACATGGGACTGGAGGAGACGGGGGACATGGGACTGGAGGAGACGGGGGATATGGGACTGGAGGAGACGGGGACATGGGACTGGAGGAGACGGAGGACATGGGACTGGAGGAGACGGGGGACATGGGACTGGAGGAGACGGGGGACATGGGACTGGAGGAGACGGAGGACATGGGACGGCAGGAGACGGGGGACATGGGACTGGAGGAGACGGGGGACATGGGACTGGAGGAGACGGGGGACATGGGACTGGAGGAGACGGGGGACATGGGACTGGAGGAGACGGGGGACATGGGACTGGAGGAGACGGGGACATGGGACTGGAGGAGACGGAGGACATGGGACTGGAGGAGACGGAGGACATGGGACTGGAGGAGACGGAGGACATGGGACTGGAGGAGACGGGGGACATGGGACTGGAGGAGACGGGGGACATGGGACTGGAGGAGACGGGGGACATGGGACTGGAGGAGACGGAGGACATGGGACGGCAGGAGACGGGGGACATGGGACTGGAGGAGACGGGGGACATGGGACTGGAGGAGACGGGGGACATGGGACTGGAGGAGACGGGGGACATGGGACTGGAGGAGACGGGGGACATGGGACTGGAGGAGACGGGGGACATGGGACTGGAGGAGACGGGGGACATGGGACTGGAGGAGACGGGGGATATGGGACTGGAGGAGACGGGGGACATGGGACTGGAGGAGACGGAGGACATGGGACTGGAGGAGACGGGGGACATGGGACTGGAGGAGACGGGGGACATGGGACTGGAGGGGACGGGGGACATGGGACTGGAGGAGACGGGGGACATGGGACTGGAGGAGACGGGGGACATGGGACTGGAGGAGACGGGGGACAATGGGACTGGAGGAGACGGGGGACATGGGACTGGAGGAGACGGGGGACATGGGACTGGAGGAGACGGAGGACATGGGACTGGAGGAGACGGAGGACATGGGACTGGAGGAGACGGGGGACATGGGACTGGAGGAGACGGGGGACAATGAGACTGGAGGAGACGGGGGACAATGGGACTGGAGGAGACGGGGGACATGGGACTGGAGGAGACGGAGGACATGGGACTGGAGGAGACGGGGGACATGGGACTGGAGGAGACGGGGGACATGGGACTGGAGGAGACGGGGGACATGGGACTGGAGGAGACGGGGGACATGGGAGTGGAGGAGACGGGGGACATGGGACTGGAGGAGATGGGGGACATGGGACTGGAGGAGACGGAGGACATGGGACTGGAGGAGACGGGGGACATGGGACTGGAGGAGATGGGGGACATGGGACTGGAGGAGACGGAGGACATGGGACGGCAGGAGACGGGGGACATGGGACTGGAGGAGACGGGGGACATGGGACTGGAGGAGACGGGGGACATGGGACTGGAGGAGACGGGGGACATGGGACTGGAGGAGACGGGGGATATGGGAGTGGAGGAGACGGAGGACATGGGACTGGAGGAGACGGGGGACATGGGACTTGAGGAGACGGGGGACATGGGACTGGAGGAGACGGGGGACAATGGGACTGGAGGAGACGGGGGACATGGGACTGGAGGAGACGGGGGACAATGGGACTGGAGGAGACGGGGGACGTGGGACGGCAGGAGACGGGGGACATGGGACTGGAGGAGACGGGGGACATGGGACTGGAGGAGACGGGGGATATGGTAGGCGGGCTCTGGGGAATGTTGGTGGTCAGGCTGGGGGGGGGGGGCAGGCCTAAAACTGTGTAAGGGGCCCCTGACTACTACTACAGTTATTACAATACCCTACTACTACTATCACTACTACAATACTCCCCTTCCTGCACATATATTGGGAGAAATGTTGCACAGCTGTGTATAGTACATAGTAATAGGAGGGGGAGGGGAGAGTGGGTGTCCCTTCTCCATCACCTCCTTAGAATCTGACTACAATTTATAAAGAATTTCCCTCTCCCACCCCTCCCCTGCTCTCTATTACCACGCCTCCCATACTTCCCCGCCCCCCCTGCACCCATGTGTCAGATTTGAACGAGAAAACCACGCCCTAAACAACCCCGCCCCTCCTATAATCCTGTCTCCTGTTTGGCCCCTCCCTCCCCCCTCTTCTAGCAGTCAGGCGGAAGAGTTACCCAGGCTCCGCCCTCCGCCGCCACGACGCACCGCCTGTCAGAGGCGTACAGTGCGGCCCGCCCCCCCTCCGCGCAGGCGCATTGCGGAGTAAACAGAGAGCGGAGACGGCTGGGTGAGGGGAAGAGCTCCGCCATCCGGCACCGACACCGAGGAGGACCGGGAGAGAAGGAGGAGAGCGGAGCGCCGCCAGGAGTCTGCAATAGACCGGCCGCCGCTGAAGAGATAGGAGGAGAGCGGAGCGCTGAGGGAGCGGAGAGGAGAGACAGAAGAGAGATATACCGGTTCCAGCCGGATCCGTCCCGCGCCTGCGCACTGCGCTCCACCATGGTGCAGAAGGATGGACAGAGCGCAGCCACCGATCCGGACTCACCGACCAACCCGACACCCCTCACCGGAGAGCTCAGCGCCCCCCCCGGACCGGAGGAGCTCGACACCCATCCCCGGGCCAGGCGCTTCCTCTGCGGGGTGGTGGAGGGTCAGTATACTATACCCCCCCCCATTATATACCCCCCATTATTATTATTATATACCCCCCCATTATTATTATACCCCCCCATTATTATTATATACCCCCCATTATTATTATATACCCCCCCATTATTATTATATACCCCCCCATTATTATATACCATCCCCATTATTATTATATACCCCCCATTATTATTATATACCCCCCCACTATTATTATATACCCCCCCCATTATTATTATTATATACCCCCCATTATTATTATATACCCCCCCATTATTATTATATACCCCCCATTATTATTATATATACCCCCCATTATTATTATATACCCCCCCATTATTATATACCATCCCCATTATTATTATATACCCCCCATTATTATTATATACCCCCCCACTATTATTATATACCCCCCCCCATTATTATTATTATATACCCCCCATTATTATTATATACCCCCCCACTATTATTATATACCCCCCCCCATTATTATTATTATATACCCCCCCCACTATTATTATATACCCCCCCATTATTATTATTATATACCCCCCATTATTATTATATACCCCCCATTATTATTATATACCCCCCCATTATTATTATATACCCCCCCATTATTATATACCATCCCCATTATTATTATATACCCCCCCATTATTATATACCATCCCCATTATTATTATATACCCCCCCACTATTATTATATACCCCCCCCCATTATTATTATTATATACCCCCCCATTATTATTATTATATACCCCCCCCATTATTATTATATACACCCCATTATTATTATTATTATTATATAACCCCCCTCATTATTATTATATACCCCCCATTATTATTATATACCCCCCATTATTATTATATAACCCCCCCATTATTATTATATAACCCCCCCATTATTATTATTATATACCCCCCCATTATTATTATATACCCCCCCATTATTATTATTATATACCCCCCATTATTATATAACCCCCCCATTATTATTATTATATACCCCCCATTATTATTATTACTATATAACCCCTCATTATATATCACCTCTGAGAAAACTGCACCATACCACCCCTTTCCATAGAGGGGACCCCCCCCCCTAATTATATACCCCCATTATGTAGTCCCTCGGAGAGGAGTCCCCCCCTCCATTTATTACCCCCCCATTATATATTACCTCAGAAAGGAGACCCCCCTCTCATTGTCCACCCCTCATTATTATATAACCCCCCATTATATTTCACCTCAGAGAGGAGACTGCACAATAGCACCCCTTTCCATAGAGGGGACCCCCTTTATTATACACCCCCCATTATATATTACCTCAGAGAGGAGACCCCCCCATTATTATAATACCCCCCATTGTATATTACCTCAGACAGGAGACCCCCCCCCCCCATTATATATTCCCTTGGAGAGGAGACCCCCATTATTATATATCCCCCATTATATATTAACTTGGAGTGGAGACCCCCCCCATTATATATCCCCTATTATATATTACCTTGGAGAGGAGACACCCCATTATTACCCCCTATTATATATTACCTCAGAGAGGAGACCCCCCCATTATTTATTATATACCCCCAATTACATATTTTGGAGAGGAGACCCCCCATTATATACCCCCATTAAATATCACCTCAGAGGGAAGCCCCCACAAACCAACCAACGCTTTCACAGAGAGGAGACACAGCCCCTCCCATTATATAACCCCTATAATATATCGCCTCAGAGAGTCCCCACTATACCACCCCTTTCCATGGAGGAGACCCCCCCCATTATATATCGCCTCAGAGAGGAGACCCCATTATACCACCCCTTTCCATAGAGGAGACCCCCCCCCCTCCTATTATATCACTTCAGAGAGGAGACCCCATTATACCACCCCTTTCCATAGAGGAGACCTCCCCCCCCCTCCTATTATATCACTTCAGAGAGGAGACCCCACTATATCACCCCTTTCCATGGAGGAGACCCCCCCCCCCTCCTATTATATCACCTCAGAGAGGAGACCCCATTATACCACCCCTTTCCATAGAGGAGACCTCCCCCCCCCTCCTATTATATCACTTCAGAGAGGAGACCCCACTATATCACCCCTTTCCATAGAGGAGACCCCCCTCCCCCCATTATATATCACCTCAGAGAGGAGACCCCCCTCCCCCCATTATTATATATCGCCTCAGAGAGGAGACCCCACTATACCACCCCTTTCCATAGAGGAGACCCCCCCCATTATATATCCCCTCAGAGAGGAGACCCCATTATACCACCCCTTTCCATAGAGGAGACCCCCTCCCCCCCTTATTATATATCACCTCAGAGAGGAGACCCCACTATACCACCCCTTTCCATAGAGTAGACCCCCCCATTATATATCGCCTCAGAGAGGAGACCCCATTATACCACCCCTTTCCATAGAGGAGACCCCCTCCCCCCTTATTATATATCACCTCAGAGGGGGGACCCCCGTACCTCCCCTTTTCCCCGAGACCCCCCCATACCTCTTTTCAGAGATGATTCCCTCTCCTATACCACCCTCACAGAGGACCCCCCCCCCTATATACACCTCTGAGAAGATCCCCCTCCCCTACACCACCCCCACAGGGGACCCTCCCATGCCCTCCCCAGATGATCCTCTCCCCTATACCTCCCTCATAAGGGACCACCCATACCCCCTCTCCAAGATGATCCCCTCCCCTATACCACCCTCACAAAGCCCCCCCCCCCAATAGCCCTCCTTTTCGAAGATCCCCTTCCCTATACTACCCCCACAGAGGACCCTCCCATGCCCTCCCCAGAGGATCCCCTCTCCTATATCTCCCTCACAGGGAACCCCTCATACCCCTGTCAGAGATGAATCCCCTTCCCTATACCTCCCTCACAGCGGACCCCCCCATAGCCCTTCTCTTAGATGATCCCCCTCCCCTATACCTCCCATCACAGAACCCCACCCCCACCCTTCCCATCCAAATACAGATGCATCTACTAAAGCTGAAGGACCACCCCTCCTCCCCCAGGTTATTTCTGTGTGGGATGGTGGAGGGTCAGTCTCACCCCCCGCTATAATAATATCCCCTGAAATAGACCCCCCCCCTCTATTATTATGGATTCCTATTTTTAGTGTGTATGTATATATGATTTATTTGTTTTTATTAGTGTGTAATATAAATATAGTGTGTGTGTGTATATATATATATAGTCCCACAACAACAGCTGTGCCTTTATTCCTCCCGGGTGTGGAGATCCCCCTGCAGGTCAGTAGTACAGCCCTGTCTCCCCCTGTATGAGAAGGCCGTGTAGTTTGTCCCGCAGGATCTGTACAATATTTGTGATGACGTGTGCAGGGTGACATTGCTATATATCTGTGTATGGGGGGGGGGTGGGGGAGGCACACAATAATTACCACCAATGTACTCTATAGATGCTCTCAGGTTCATCCTGGTAATGCCAAGCCTTGTGTCCCCGGAAACCTGAATACCTCCATGTGGCTGCCAGCCCTTTCCTAGGACCTGTTGAGAGTCTCTTGATTGTGACAGGGCTGTAGTGGGTGGAGCCTGCTGGGCCCCTCCCACAGCTCTATTCTCTCTTTGTGCAGGGTAAATGGTCATGTCTCGGCCCCCTGCTGTAGTGGGTGGAGTCTGCTCGGCTCCTCCCACAGCTCTATTCTCTCTCTTTGTGCAGGGTAAATGGTCATGTCTTGACCCCCTGCTGTAGTGGGTGGAGTCTGCTTGGCTCCTCCCATGGCTCTGCTCCCTCTCCTTCTGCAGAGTGGCTGGTTTTGTCTCGGCCCCCCTCCTGTAGTTTTCTCTAGTGGGTGGAGCCTACTGGGCCCCTCCTGCTCTGCTTTCTCTTTTTGTGCAGGGTTGACTGGTCACGTCTCTGCCCCCTCCTGTAGTTCTTTGTAGTGGGTCAAGCCTGTTTGGCCCCTCCCACCACTCTGCTGTCTGCACAGACTTTGTACAGCACAGTGGTGATGTCACAGCTCTATATGTAAAGTAATAACTGGGTTTTCAAAT
This sequence comes from Pelophylax lessonae, assembly GCF_965119305.1. Classification (NCBI taxonomy): domain Eukaryota; kingdom Metazoa; phylum Chordata; class Amphibia; order Anura; family Ranidae; genus Pelophylax; species Pelophylax lessonae. The sequence goes on along the minus strand of NC_138776.1, from coordinate 11,825,242 downwards.
GCGTTTTGTGCTCACAAAGTGAATTTATATCCTGATGTGGGGTTTTGAGGAATACATTTAACCACTTTACCACCGGAGGATTTTGCTGTCTTACGTCTGGGCCACTTTGTGCGATTCGGCGCTGTGCGACTTTAACTGACAATTGCGTGGTTGTGCGACGCTGTACCCAAACGAAATTTACGTCCTTTTTTTTTCCCACGAACAGAGCTTTCTTTTGGTGGTATTTGATCACCTGTGCGATTTTTACTTTTTGCGCTATAAACAAAAAAAGAGTGTAAATTTTGAAAAATAACAATATTTTCCCATTTTTTTAATATGAAATTCCCCCCCAAAAAAATGTAAAAATCAAATTTTTTTAAAATTTTTGGCCAATTTTGTTTTCTGCTACCTATGTTTGGTAAAAAAAAAAAATCACAATAAGCGAATTTTGATTGGTTTGCGCAAAAGTTATTGCATTTACTAAGGGAAAGATTTCTGTCATTTTTGGTGTTTTTTTTTTTTTTTGCCGAGTACTGGCGGCGATCTCCGATTTTTGCGGGACTGCGACATTGCGGCGGACAGATCGGACCCTTGACTGACATTTTTGACACTTTTGGGGGTACCAGTGACATTACTGCAGTAATCAGTGCTATACATATGCACTGTTACTGTAAAAATGACACTAGCAAGGAAGGGGTTAATTTTTATTGGAGAGGGAGGGGTTAATGTATGCCTGGTGCTTACTGACGTGTGTGGGGGGAGGTGACTGTGTGACACAGGGACAGATCACATGTTCAGCTATGCTGAACCCTGCAATCTGTCCTTGCCTGTCACTTAGGAGATCCGCCCACTTTGTTTACACAAGCGGGCGGATCTCCAGACTCGATTCCCCGACGATCGGGGAAGAGCGGCGGCGATCGCTGCCGCTCCTCCCCTGGCCCGACTCCCGCTGTGACTGAAAACAGCGAGCCTCTGGTGGCGCGCGAGCGCCGCCCAGAAGGGGAGGAGTCCACGTCGCTGGACAGAATCGAGCCACTTTGCCGCAGTACAGTCCCAGTGACTGGTCGGCAAGTGGTTAAGAGTTTCTGTCTGAAGTTCATCTTTTTTAGAGGATAAGTTCACCTTTTGGAAGATGTTACGTCCCTCCTGTTTTTAGGGTGGAAGATGTAAAATATTTCAACATTTGCACCGTCCCCCCTCCTTGTGACAGCGAGCGGGGGATGTTCTCCCATCACCCACTGTCACAGTTTGGAAATGCAGGGCTCCGCCCACAGGGCTGCGTCAGTCATTTAGACTAGGTTCACAACAATCCAGGTGGTTCCAGCTGGGGTTCCACACCTGTTCCCGCAGCTGCAGGCTAAGGACACGCCACATGCAGTTAACCGCTTGCCGACCGCCGCACGACTATTTAGTGCGGCGGTCAGCCCCTCACAGGCAGAGCGACATAGTACTACGTCCCAAGCCTGTGAGGGTCTAGGGAGTGAGTGTGCGCCGCCGCGTGGTCACGGACCCCCCCCCCCCCCGCGCGTTGTGATGTAAACAAGCCGCCTGTCATTCTCCCCTGTGTAGAAACAGTGATCATACGGTTCTACTATGTAGGACCGTTGATCACTGTTCCTACAGCTCAAGCCACAGCCAATCACAGTTAGAATCACACCCCTAGGGACACGCATAACCCCTCCCTCTCAAAAAGTTAACCCCTTCACTGCCAATGTAATTTTACAGTAACAGTGCATATGTATAGCACTGATTACTGTAGTAATGTCACTGGTAACCCCAAAAGTGTAAAAAATGTCAGTCATCTGTCCGCCGCAATGTCGCAGTCCTGCAAAAGAAATCGCAGATCGCCGCCATTACGCGTTAAAACAAAAAAAATGACAAAAATCTTTCCCTTTTGTTGGTAAACATGATAACTTTTGCGCAAACCAATCAAAATACGCTTTTTGCAGGTTTTTTTTTTTACCAAACATATGTAGCATAAAAAAAATTGGCCGAAAATGTTAAATTTAGATTTTTACATTTTTTTTGGGGGAATTTCATATAAAAAAATGTGAAAAATATTGTTATTTTTGCAAAATTGTCGCTCTTTTTTTGTTTATAGCGCATGATCAAAAAATTGCACAGATGATCAAATACCACCAAAAGAAAGCTCTGAAAAAAGACATCAAATTCGTTTGGGTACAAAGTCGCACGACTGCGCAATTGTCTGTTAAAGTCACGCAGTGCTGAATCGCAAAAAAAACCCTGGTCAGAATGGGGGTAAAATCTTCCGGGGCTTAAGTGGTTAAAAACGCTCCCGCGTTGCACTTGCAGTTCCAATGCAGGCTGCAATTCCTAAAATGCTGCAAGGACCTTTTTCCTGCGTCTCAGGAAGCATGACTGCCCATTCAAATGAATGGGCTGCCACGCAAAACACGGCTCGCATAGCCACCTGTGTGGACCTTGGCTTACAGTTTTCCTGTGAATGGATCGACTACAAGTACCATCATCCATTGCGGCTGATGGTTTGTAGTTCCCAATGAACTACGAGGGTTCTGGCGAGTTCTCTGGTAGTGAATTAATCTTCCTGGTCTCAAGTACAAGCCTGCCTGTATGGGAGGTACGAGGCAGACGGCTATCCTGAGTGTCTGCAGGAGCTTAACTTTAAACTCACTATCTGTTTATTTTGGGTGCGATGCTCTGCAGGCTTTTTAGAAGGGAAAAAAAGCGCATTTTTTGCCTGCAATGAAAAAAAGCGCATTTTCTTACGTTCATTGACTGACACAGCGCCTGATCTTTATGACCATTGGGTTATACTGCCCCCTACAGGAGTAGGACACTAGGCAGAATACGGGCAGTCCCAGAGGGTATACTCCCTCTCTGCTATAGTTGATCTCTGGTCTTGGCAAATGTTTTTCTTTTAGAAAAAAATGTTTTATCCAGTTTTTCAATCAACTGCCGGCCTGGGCGATGGGCTGGATAATCTAGATCCAGTGGTCACCCCAGTGTGGCCAGTCAGTGCACAGGCCTCGACTCCGTGCTAGGTCGGCCATGACATAGCCACTCCGGGGGGAGGGGGCTGGCCTGCGAGTTAAATGCCTTGCGAGGTCGCATACACCTGGGTCTTGGCCCGAGTCGCAGTGCTCCTGGCCGACAGCCCCCCCATTTCGATGGTGAGGGGTTCTGTCTGGAGCGGTGCCGTCTGGTTCCTGGTATCGTGAGTTGCTGTCCCCCCCCCCCCCCCCCTCTCCTCCTGGAGGGTTTTGGGGTGGACTTGGGAACGCTCGGTCTTCCTCCCTGTCCGGACGGCAATCTGCCTTGTTTACATAGGCAGGCCGCTGCTCTGTCTCTCGGGAACGATTGCAGGTGGCCAGCAGACATCGGGTCCGTCAGACCCACTGATTGTTTCCCCCTCTAGCCAATCAGAGCGCGATTGTGCATATGACAGCATGCACGCCTCCTGGAGCCCCTGCACAAAATGACTTGCAGGTACGTGATTTCGCTTAGGGGAGTCAACTTGCCGCAGTAAAAGTACGTTAGGTGGTCGGCAAGTTAAAAAATGCTGCAGAATGCGTCAGTGGACTGCCAGTCTTCTGATTAGGTCACTCGTAGTCCATTCAGAGATTAAGTCTGCTGCAGTGTCAGATGGGACTTGTAGTTTATTAATTCACAGATATCTGTAAATGAATGACTTTACCACCACACTCTGCTCTCAGATTCATCCTTGTTATTAGGGATGCACCGATACCAGCTTTTTAAGTATGGGTACTGATACTTTTTCACAAATACTTGCCGATACTGATTACTGATACCTATGTTTAGTGTCATGTGACCGTAGCGTGATTTGGATCTAAGATTTCATTGCAGCTTCCAGACTGCCTTCTGGGAAGCACACAGGCCCCAGAAGACAGTGGGGACCATTCAGAAAGGGCAGCAAGACTCCTGCATGCGCAGTAGGAAACAGGCTGTGAAGCCGCAAGGCTTCACTTCCTGTTTCCCTTAGGCTCGGTTTCCACTAGTGCGACTTGCGGTGTGACTTGACACACGTCAAGTCGCACAGCAAGTCAAAAGCCATCAGTTTCAATGGGGCCCGTTTCCACTGCCGCGGCTTTAGTTGCGGCGCTTTCAAAAGTAGTTCGTGCGCTACTTTTGAGCCGCCTTCAGTGCGACTTCCCTCTATATATGAGGGACAAGTCTCACTGAAGCCGCAGTTTACTTTCGCTACGAAGTCGTGCTAGAAGTAGCACGACTTCGTAGCCACACTAGTGGAAACCTAGCCTTAGTGAAGATGTTTGGATCGGCTTCGGGTGTCGACATCGTGGGCACCTTGGACAGGGAAGCTTATATTAAGAGTCAGCAGCTACAGGACTTTTACTTTTTTTCCCCGGGCTGGAACTCCTCTTTAAAGTAATACTAAAATATATTTTTTAGTTAAAAATACCAAACATGTTATTGGGTTCCGCTGCTGTCAATCAGTCAGTCAGCCAATGAGGCGATAAAGGGGGTGGGGCCCAGCCACTGCTCAATGTCTAAATAGACACAGGGAGCTGTGACTTGGCTCAGTTGCCCGATAGCAAGCAGCTTGCTGGGGGGGGGGGCATTCACCAGGAGGCAGGGGCCAGGAGCTCCAGACAGGGAAACAAGATGAGGATCCAGGCTGCCCTGTGCAAAACCAACTGCACAGAGGAGGTAGGTAAAACATGTTTGTTATTTTTAAATAAAAATAATATATTTTAATATAAGGCTTCTTTCACACGGTCCGCCTCCGCAGGCGGATCCGTGTTGCTCAGCGGGGATCGATCCCCGATCCCCGCTGAACCGGGCGGATGACAGCTTCATCTCCGCTTGCAGAGCGGAGAGGGAAGTGTCTCAGCACCCGCTGCCCTCTATGGGGGATCGGAGGAGAGCGGACCGCTTGTCCGCTCTCATCAGATCCGATCCGCTCCGATTACTGAACGGATGGAAAAATAGGGTTTCCATCCGTCCAGATTTCAGCACAGGATCGGATGCGGATGGCAGCGGGTGTCAGCGGAGGTGTCTCCGCTGACACCGGCTGCCCCATAGAGCTGCATGGAGGATCCGATCAGATCCGCCTAAAAAACTGACAGGCGGATCTGATCGGACCGCCCGTGTGAAAGAGCCCTAACTTTATTTTAGTATTACTTTAAAGAGGAGTTCCGGCTGGGGGGGAAAAAATTAAGTCAACTGCTACAAATACTGTAGCTGCTGACTCTTTATATAAGGATTGTAAGTTCTAAGGAGCAGGGCCCTCTGATTCCTACTGTATTAAAGCATTGTATTTGTACTGTCTAACCTCAAGTTGTAAAGTGCTGCATAAACTGTTGGCATATAAATCCTATATAATAATTATAATGACGCTTACCTGTCTAAGGCGCCCGCAATGTCAAAAACCCGAAGCTGATCCCAATATCTTCACTAAGGGAAACAGGAAGTAAAGCCTTGCGGCTTCACAGCCTGTTTCCTACTGCGCATGCAGGAGTTGTGCTGCACTTTCTGAATGGTCCCACTGTCTTCTGGGACCTGTGTGCCTCCCAGAAGACAGATTTGCATAGATTGCCGCACAACAATTGCGGCTCTTTCCCAGAAGTGGAAGTGGGTACCTGGCTTTGACAGGTATCCTCCCCCCCCCCCCCCCCCCCCGAAAGGTACCAAATGTGGCAGAAGAGGGGCGGTGGGGGCGGAGCAAACAAGCGGAGCTTCCCTTTTTGAGTTTAGCTCTGCTTTGAATGTGACAGTGGCTGTGGGGGAGTGGAACCCCCGTCTGGTGTTAAAGCATAAGGGGGACATGTCCTGAAATATGTTACACCCTAAATATGGGCGCAACGTTTTCCAAAAGTTGAACTGATCTTTTAGGACAGCGTTAATTGGCTTTGGGCTTGTCAATGACATCATCAGTTTATAAAGCTTCTGAGATATTTCAGAAATTGAGGACCGGTGCATTTGACTTGCGCTTGACCCATTTTTAGAGAAAACCAATCTGAACCAATAAAAGCCCGCGGACACTGGTCCTTGTGGAGGACACGGCCTCTCAGGGAAGAGGAACAGAGTGCTGACGTGTACAGGCGGAGATGATTGACACGGGTATTTAACAGACCATCCTTCAGAACCTGCAGGGATTTGCTTAGTCCAGTGTTGCTTTCAATCGTCTGTAAACAAAGCTTTAATGATGTTTGAAAGACACCACCAGGCAAATAAATACCATTTTTATTTCCAGGAGGCCTGAAGTCTGTGTTAACCACTTAAAGACCAGGTCTATTTCTGACATTTTGTTTCATACAAGATAAAATCAGGATTTTTTGCTAGGAAATTATTTGGAACCCCTAAACATAAATAAATATACACTTTTTTTTTTGCAGAGACCCTAGAGAATAAAATGGCGATCGTTGCAAATTTATTATGTCACATGGTTTTTCGCAAATACTGTACCGTACCATGTGATCACTGTGACCAATCAATGCAATAATGCCCAATAAATGGCATGAACGGAAGCCATTTATTGTGTACAACTGTCATGGGATCTGCTGTGATTGGGCACAGCGATCACATGGTACCAGCAGTGGCCCGATACAGGGATCTGTCATCGGCTGTGTGCGGTGGATGTAGTAGGTGACAGTTTACACTGCAGCGCAGGCCCATGTCGGGTTTTCGGGGTGCACATCATATGAAGTCCACCCGGAACTAGAGAGGTTCGTTTCGCCTGGCCATCCCTTGTCTATAGGCCGGGCGGAAGCTGGTGAAGGACCCCCATCCCCCTTACCACTGTAGTAGAAGGCTTACTTTATGTGTATGGCCTCTGTCACACAGTCCGCCTCCGTAGGCGAATCAGTGTTGCTCAGCGGGCATCGATCCGCGATCCCCGCTGAGCCAGCGGATGACAGCTCCGTCTCCGCTTGCAGTGTGGAGAGGGAGGTGTCTCAGCCCCCGCTGCTCTCTATGGGGGATCGGATGAGAGCGGACCGCCTGTCCGCTCTCATCCGATCCGATTCCTGAACGGATGGAAAAATAGGGTTTCCATCCGTCCAGATTTCACGGACAGGATTGGATACGGATGGCAGCGGGTGTCAGCGGAGGTGTCTCCGCTGACATCCGCTGCCCCTTAGAGCTGCATGGAGGATCCGATCAGATCCGCCTAAAAAACTGACAGGTGGATCTCATCGGATCGCCCGTGTGAAAGAGCCCTAAAGCATGAGTGATACTTAAGCCCCGTACACACGTACCGATCGTCGGCGAACGATCGGCCGTCTTTTGTCCAGGGCTGTCGGTGTCTGTTGAAAATTGCAAAAGACTGCACAAGAATTTTGTCCACCGACTACAGCCGACTGCAGAAGTGATGTCATGTGATGGTTAACTTTCCCTGTGTTTTTCCTTTTCTGAGCATGCCCAGTATTGCAAATCTGCTGTCTGTCGGCCGAATTCTGTACTGACTGGCGAACAATCGGCCGCTCTGGTGTCGGCATACAAAAATTTTAATGCTTGCATGACAGATTCTTGTCGGCAGAATGTGCGCTGACGGCTGTCGGAGGCATCATACTAACAAGCCTACAATCGGCAGATCGGTCGTCGGCTGACGCTTTTCGGGCCGACGATCGGTACGTGTGTACGGGCCTTAACCACTTTACCACCGGAGGATTTTCCTGCTAAAAGACCAGGGGTTTTTTTGCGATTTTTTTTACTGCGTGACTTTAACGGACAATTGCGCGGTCGTGCGACGCTGTACCTAACGAATTTCACGTCCTTTTTTTTCCCACAAACAGAGCTTTCTTTTGGTGGTATTTGATCACCTGTGCGATTTTTTTGATCACGCGCTATAAACAAAAAAAGAGCGTAATTTTTGCAAAAACAACAATATTTTTCACTTTTTTTTATATGAAATTCCCCCAAAAATAAATGTAAAAATCAAAATTTTTTAAAATTTTCGGCCAATTTGTTTTACGCTACCTATGTTTGGTAAAGAAAATCGCAAAAAGCGTATTTTGATTGGTTTGCGCAAAAGTTATCGCGTTTACTAACAAAGGGAAAGATTTTTGTCATTTTTGGTGTTTTTTTTTTTTAACGAGTAATGGCGGCGATCTGCGATTTTTTTTTTTTTTTTTTTTTTTTTTTTTTTTTTTTTTTTTTTTTTTTGCGGTACTGCGACATTGCGGCGTATAGATCGGACCCTTGACTGACATTTTTGACACTTTTGGGGGTACCAGTGACATTACTGCAGTAATCAGTGCTATATATATGCACTGTTACTGCAAAAATGACACTGGCAGGGAAGGGGTTAACAGTATTGGACAGGGAGGGGTGTTCCGTGAAAAATCCATACCCGTGAGAAAACCATACCCTCGTCACTTCCGGTTCCGCTACGGAGGGTATGGATTTCTCACGGTAGTTAAACATGCGGCGCTTACATTAAAACACCTTATCTGCAACATAAATCATCTCCGCTCTTCCCCTGTCACTGCCCTCATCTCCGGTAATAAATATAAAAGCGGATCACGGAGCCGCGATCGCCGTCACATTTACATCTCATACACCCGCCGCCGCTTTTATATTTATTACCGGAGATGAGGGCAGTTACAGGGCGAAGAGCGGAGATGATTTACGTTGCAGAGGAGCTGTTTTAATGTAAGCGCCGCAAGTTTTACATTAGACACAGTGCCGTGAGAATTTCATGCCCACCGAGCATGCGCACTTGTCTAATTCTTTAATGTTCAATCACGTATCCGGGGCTCTGAGCATGCGCACTGCTGCGCTGCTCAGCTGTTTCAGCCCGGAAGTGACGAGGGTATGGTTTCTCCACGGGGTATGGTTTTTTAACGTTACAAGGGGTTAAGTGTGTCCTAGGGGCGTGTTTCTAACTGTGCAGGGACAGGTCTACTAGTGTAAAAACAAAGATCAACAGTTCTACATAGTAGAACTGTTTGATCTTCACTTTTACACAGGGAGAACTGACAGGCGGCTTGTTTACATAAGCCGCTCTGTCTTTCTCCCGCTGTACCGGCGATCGTAGACATCGGGTCCGCCAGTCACACTCCCGCACTCCTCCGTGAACGAGCCGAGGCGGGCGCGCGCCCGCCCGCCCGCTATTGGCTCTGGAAGGAGTGACAGGCGAGCGACGTAGACCTACGTCACTCTGCCTGGCCGGGGCCGACTGCCGCAGTAAATATACTGTGCGCAGTCGGCAAGCGGTTAAGTGTTTCTCGAGGGCATCTCAGATCACAGCCATTCAGGAGGTACTGGTTGACTATGTGCATTCTCGAACGTGCCTTTCATAAATGGCACTCCAAAAATACACGTCTGCCAGTACAGTACTGTATTTCGCAAATTATTATTTTTATTTTGTGTTTTTTATTTTTTTTTTTAAATTGTTCTTTTAGCTTTCGGTCAAGTGCATCCTGAATTTTTGGTTTGGGCACCAACATTTCCATTTGGTGCAGCTCTATAAATGTCATATGGGTACCGTGTTGCATGACTGAGTAATTGTCATTCATAGACAGCGCTGAAAGCTGAAAATTGGCCAGGGCAGGAAGGGGGTGAAAGTGCCAGATATTAAAGAAGTTAAGGATTGATCTAATATTGATTCCCATTCGCAGGGAGCATTTTTTTTATTTTGGATATTGAATATTTTTTTTTTATAAAACTGATGTTCGCCCTCTTCAGACAGAGGATTTTTTTCCCCATTTGTGAGGCAAATTGTGACTGGTTTTGTGTGCTTTTTTTTTTTTTTTTTTTTTTTTTTTACAGAGGTGGTTGTTATAGATTGTACACAGATTTCTCTGGCTGATCGGTGTCTGACAGTCGCTCCTCCTCATTCTGCCTGAGTTGGTGCAGATGTTGTAGTGAACTTAAATAACCTCTTCTATAATTTGTTCTGCGCGCTCTAAGATCTCGTCTTTACACTGACACGTTAATAAGAAAAGAAATGGATATAAATGTAATCAATTAACCACTTTACCCCCGGAGGATTTTGCTGTCTTACGTCCAGGCCACTTTTTGCTGTTCGGCACTGTGCGACTTTAAGGGACAATTGCGCGGTCGTGTGACGCCGTACCCAAACTAAATTTACGTCCTTTTTTCCCACAAACAGAGCTTTCTTTTGGTGGTATTTGATCATCTGTGTGATTTTTAGGCTGCATTCACATGTCCGCGTTTGGATCGCGGGCAGAACCGCCGCGGTTCCGCCCGCGATCCGGAGATTATTGCAAATCGCGGGACGCCTGTGCGTTGCCCGTTGATTTGCAATAGACCCCCAAACGCTGAGCGATGTTGCCGCGATTTCCGCCTGCCGAATCGCGGTAACATCGCGCAAACAAAATCGCGGGACGCAATACGCTCCAAGGAAGCTCTTGTACTTCTTTGGAGCGTATTGCGTCCCGCGATTTTGTTTGCGCGATGTTACTGCACTTCGGCAGGCGGAATTCGCGGCAACATCGCTCAGCGTTTGGGGGTCTATTGCAAATCAACGGGCAACGCACAGGCGTCCCGCGATTTGCAATAATCTCCGGATCGCGGGTGGAACCGCGGCGGTTCTGCCCGTGATCCAAACGCTGACATGTGAATGCAGCCTTATTTTTTACACTATAAACAAAAAAAAAAAGAGTGTAAATTTTGAAAAAATAACAATATTTTTCACATTTTTTTTATATGAAATTCCCCCCCAAAAAATGTAAAAATCAACATTTTTTTTTTTTAAATTTTTGGCCAATTTGTTTTCTGCTACCTATGTTTGGTAAAAAAAAATCACAATAAGCGTATTTTGATAGGTTTGCGCAAAAGTTATTGCGTTTTTTTAACGAGTAATGGCGGCGATCTGCGTGTTTTTTTTTTTTTTTTGCGAGACTGCGACATTGCGGGGGACAGATCGGACCCTTGACTGACATTTTTGACACTTTTGGGGGTACCAGTGACATTACTACAGTAATCAGTGCTATATATATGCACTGTTACTGTAAAAATGACACTGGAAGGGAAGGGGTTAATTTTATTGGAGAGGGAGGGGTTAATGTATGCCTGGTGCTTACTGACATGTGTGGGGGGAGGTGACTGAGTGACACAGGGACAGATCGCAGGTTCAGCTATGCTGAACCCTGCAATCTGTCACTGTCTGTCACTTAGGAGATCCGCTCGCTTTGTTTACACAAGCGGGCGGATCTCCAAACTCAATTCCCCGGCGATCGGGGAAGAGCAGCGGCGATCGCCGCCACTCCTCCCCTGGCCCGACTCCTGCTGTGAATGAATACAGCGGGAGCGAGCCTCCGGCGGCGTGCGAGCGCCGCCCACAAGGGGAGGAGTCCAGCGACGTAGATCTATGATAACTAACCACTTTGTCGCAGTAGAGCTCGAGTGAGCGGTCGGCAAGTGGTTAAAATCTCATATTAACCTGTTCAAGGAGAATGTTGGGCCCTTTTGATCTCTTGTTAATACTCCACGGCCATTATACTCCAAAGATTCGTCTTCTCACCCTGGTTTCTTGGGGCACTGGTGGCGTAGGCAGGGCCTCACAGATGGCCTCCCAGGAAAAGCGACATCGCCAGCACCTTCCAGGAAGGTCTTGTATATTGTGAGATTTTGGAGATCTTGGAATCCAATTATCCAAAATCTTGTACAGTGATGTGTGAGATTTAGCACAGATGTTATCAATGGGCCAGCAGAGAAGGACAAGGCTTTATGACCTGCGAGGGGATCCAGACCACCAATGCTTTTAAAGAGCAAAGAAGGTAAATGTATGTAAACCCTCCCAATGGACTTCCCTTATTTGTTGTCTTTTGGTTTGGGGGTTATGGGGTTGTGAAGGGGATTATAGAGATTTGGCGGGAGTGTGGAGGTGTGGTTGGTTGTGGAGGGAGTACCGAGGGGGTTTTGCAGGTGTGAAGGTGGCTATGAGGGTGTGGAGTGGGTTGTGAAGAAAGTTTTATGGAGGTGTGGATGGACCTGTGGAGGGAGTACCGAGGGGGTTATGAAGGTGGGGGAGAGGGTTGTGGAGGTATGGAGTGTGTTGTGAAGGGATTATGGAGGCTTGGAGGGAAGTATGGAGGCAGCTATGGAGGTGTGAATGAGTCTAGGGGGTTTTGGAGGTGGCTGTGGAGTAAGTATGGAGGGGGTTATGGAGGTATAGAGGGGACTGTGAAGGGCAGATGGAGAGGGGGCTATGGAGGCATGTTGTGGGAGGTTTTATGAAGTTGAGATGAGTGTCTATTGTAATCCATCAGAAATGAAGTAGGCAGGGCTGACACCCCATGCTAGAAATCCAAGACTAAATACACTGTTGTCGGGGGGGGGGGTAGGAGGTGCACACCATATGATTAGCACATCAGAGTTTATTTGGTACTTGCAGCATGTCTAAAAGGATAAACGCAGGGAAATGCACATGTATTGCAGAGATATACTAAATGTCTTCTTTGCCTTGACATTTCTCTTTGGGGCGGTAATAAAATCAGTTTGGAAAGCCACCGACAGGCTGGGCTTTTATGGCCGACCCTAATGGTCTCTTGTGTCATAAATGCTTCCCCCCCCCCCCCCTCACCGGTCAGCTGTAATGTACACTTAGCCGCACATGCACAGCCCAGGTACATTGATGGAACCCTCTCTGTGCCGTAATGAAGTGACTCCCATACGTGTGAATAAAGTCGCCGTGGTCTGGCCATTCGAGTGATGAATGACACCTATAGGCGTGAGTAAAGTTGCAGTAGCCCGGCCATTTGAGTGGTGAAGTGACTAGGCGGGAGTGAGGTTGCTGTGGCCCGGCCATTTGAGTGATGAAGTGACTAGGCGGGAGTGAGGTTGCTGTGGCCCGGCCATTCGAGTGGTGAAGTGACTAGGCTGGAGTGAGGTTGCTGTGGCCCGGCCATTCGAGTGGTGAAGTGACTAGGCGGGAGTGAGGTTGCTGTGGCCTGGCCATTTGAGTGATGAAGTGACTAGGCGGGAGTGAGGTTGCTGTGGCCCGGCCATTCGAGTGGTGAAGTGACTAGGCGGGAGTGAGGTTGCTGTGGCCCGGCCATTCGAGTGGTGAAGTGACTAGGCGGGAGTGAGGTTGCTGTGGCCCGGCCATTCGAGTGGTGAAGTGACTAGGCGGGAGTGAGGTTGCTGTGGCCCGGCCATTCGAGTGATGAAGTGACTAGGCGGGAGTGAGGTTGCTGTGGCCCGGCCATTCGAGTGATGAAGTGACTAGGCGGGAGTGAGGTTGCTGTGGCCCGGCCATTTGAGTGATGAAGTGACTAGGCGGGAGTGAGGTTGCTGTGGCCCGGCCATTCGAGTGATGAAGTGACTACCATAGGGGGAAGTAAATTTGCCGTGGTCTGGCCATTCGATTGATGAAGTGACTAGGTGGGAGTGAAGTCACTGTGACGTGGCAATTCAAGTGCACTCAGAAGAAAGACCAGATGAAAATTGAAGCACCGGATCACTGACAGCGGAGCTCTGGAGGACGTCCTTCGGCAGGTAAGTCTGTCATATTGTGTTAGTAAACCTGCAGGGGGTCCGTTTACAAAAGATTTTTTCCTGGATGATGTGATGGGACTTGCTTTGTTGGCTATGACTTGTCTGAGTTCCGGTTTCTTTTAGGATGCCCGAGGGGTGCCTTGGCTCATCCGACCAGTAACTGGAATAATTGTTTGGGGCGAACGTTCCCTTTCACCTTTTCTTGAATGGGGTTCTTTGTTCTCCATCCCTGATGGTGGAGTTGGAGGTACAAGTTACATCATGTATTTTTGATGAGACCTTGTTGGTATCGGTTTACCACAAAGACCCGAGGTTTCCAGTCCTCTAACATTAGAGCCCCCAACATTAGCGACCTGCTTACATCACAGCCCCCCTTGCAATCACAACCCCCCACATCACAGCTCACCCCCGCCTGACATCACAGCCCTTCACCTCACATCACAAACCCTTCATATCACAGCCCCCCCATATCATAGCCCCCAATAGCACAGCTCCCCCAATATCACAGCCCCCTCTCGCATTACAGATCCCCCATATCACAGATCCCCCATATCACAGCCCCCTTTCACACCATAGCGCCCCCCCCCCATATCAAAGCTCCCCCCTCACATCACATCCACCGTATTACATCACAGCACCCTATATAACAGCCCCCCACATCACAGCACCCCTCTCGCATCACAGCCCTCCACATCACAACTTGTCCCTTTTACATTACAGCCCCCAATATCCCAGCTCCCCCTCTCACATTACAGGCTCCCCCTTCTTTCATCACCCTATATCACAGCTCTCTCACACTTCACAGCCCTTCAGTATTATAGTGCTCACCCCTCTCATATCACAGCCACAGATATCACATCACAGCCCCCCCCCCCAATAATCTTCTCCCTACCTTAACTCAGTAATGTGGAGGGAGGGGAGAGTGGCAGGGTGGACTCCTCTTCTGGGTGTGCCTGCCTGCTGCTGCCGCTAGGCTCTGGGCCATCTGCCCTCCTCCTTGCTTTGGATTCAGCGGCAGGCGGGTGCATTGGGGGAGGAGAGGGGTTGGATAGCTGCCACTCCCCCTGGAGACTTTCTGTTCCCCCCCCCCCTCCGCCTGCTCTGACTTCAACAGCGGCAGGTGGGTGCATGCGGAGGGGAGGGGATCTGGGTCCTCCTTGCTGTGGGTTCAGAGGTGGACTACTAGTGCATTGGGGGAGGGATTGCCTGCTGTGGCCCCCCTAAATAGCGAACCACCGCACTGGGGCGGGTTCACTCCCGTGTCCCCAGACAGCTGCTGTGGTCCAGATTTATATTCATCTGGGTCTGGGCGTGGCCCGGAGTCCGCCTATTGAGGACCCCGGCTCTATAGTTTGTACTTGTCTCAATCCAGAGCACTAAGTGTCATTTCGGGCCGGCTGCCTCCTTCCTCTATCTGCTTGAGTCACTTCTGACAAGTTTTCCTGACACCAAGAGATAAAAGGTGACAGGGGAGGGAGCTCCAGCACTCAGCCTGTGATTGACATCATCAGCTCTGTTCCTGTGTGCTCAGCTCTCAAAACTCAGCAGAGTGTAATCTCCTCTCTCTACCCCCTTTTTATTCTGACAGCTCAGACAAGCTTTATAAATTCTGGACTTTGAACAGATGAAAAGAGGACTGCAGATAAACAGGTACCTCATATGTAGGAGGATTTGTTTAATTTCTGTGATTTACCTGAGGCCAGTCACTTCACTGGGGTCATGGAAGGGTTTACAGCCGCTGTAACCTTTTCGCTGCCAGAGCCGTTTTTGCATTTTTTTGCACGTGTTTAATCTTTTTAGGTCTGATGATTTACACAAAACCACCAAACATGATATATTTTCTGAAAGCAGACACCCTAGAGCAGCGATGGCAGACCTATGGCACGCCTGCCACAGCTGGCACGCAAGAGCCACTGCCCGCACTGTGACAAAGGGGAAGTGAGCGTGGGCTGTCAGTTTATTTCCCCCTTCGCCCTCCCTTCTGTCAAGCAGCACGGGACAGGGACAGAGACGCAATTGCAGGGATCGCCGGCCACTCTTGATTCCTCCTGCCTCCCCATTGGCTGAAGCCAGGGATTAATGAGGAGCCAGGACTAGTGCACCATGGGACATGTAGTACCGCTAGACTATGACTCCATTTTAATCAATTAAAGAAAAACTACAGCCCCAGCATGTCCTGAGGAAATAAGAGGAGGGACAGCTTGGAGCCCGGGGAAAAAAAAAGGGTGAGAGAGAAGGGAGAGCAAAGGGTGAGAGGAGTGTGGAGACAAGAGTTAGAGAAGGCTGAGGTGGTTCAGGAGGGAGAGAGAGCCCAAACCACAACAGCCCCTGGAGTTGAACCAGCCAGAGAGGAGCAAGAGGACGGTGCTGACATGACACCATCAAGATTGAGGCGGGTGATCAAAGGCACCAACAAAAGAAGTTGCTGCCAGGCACACCAACACTGGACACCGGAGCCGGGCGAGTGCTGACTACAGTCTCTCTAGGAGTGTGCGATCATCACCTGGGTGGCTGGGTGTCCGCAGTTAAATTGCACTTTGAAAAAAAATAATTTGGTTTTGTGATGAAGTTTGGGCATTTGGGCTCAAAAAGGTTCACCACCATCACTGCCTTAGAGAATAAAATGGTGGTAGTTGCAATTTTTTTATGTAACACAATGTCAACGCAATGGTCTAGGAAATGCGAAATTTCAGTAAAAAAAACCCCACAAAAGTTAATTTTAGGGCAAACGAACGCAAGAAAATGACCCAAATTTTTGGTAAAATATAAAAGACGAGGTTGCATCGGGTAAAGAAGATACCCAGCATGCCAAGCCTTAAATTTGTGTGCGTCCGTGAAATGGAGACCAACTTTAGTACCCTCCATTATTTTTAGGGCCGGTTCACACTTGTGCGATGTGGGAAGGCTGCGAATATGCAGCCTGTTCCCGCATCGCATCCGCACATCTGGCAGTTCACACTGCCATATGCGATACGCAGGGGGTGTCAAATGTTAACGACACCCCCAGTTTGATCGCATATCGCAGTGCGATCTGACAGTTCGCACAGGATCGGATCGCACAAGTGTGAACCGCTGTGCGCTCCGATTCTGATGCGGCTGAAAAAAGGGTCCTGTGCGTGTTTGGTGCGGATACTGTGCGAATTTAGCCATGCAAAGTGTATGGCTGAATTCGCATCCGCACAGGAGATCGCATGTAATGAAGGAGCAGTGCGCTCCGAATTACATGTGATCGCCGCAGCCGCAATAATGTGAACCGGTACTTGGGTGCCTTTTCACACTGAGGCGCTCTGGCGCTAAAAAAAAAAAAAAAGCGCCTGAAAAGCTCACAAAAACCTATTCCCACTGAAATCAATGAACGCTTTCACACTGGGGCGGTGCGCTGGCGGGGTGATGAAGAAAATTCAGCAAGCAGCGTATTTGGAGCGCTAAAAAAAGAGCCTCAAAAATGCCCCTCTGCATTAAAATGAATGGGAAGTGCCTCAAAATGGTCCTTGAAGCAGTTTTTGGGTCATGTGTTTTTTTATATATATATATATAGTGTATGTGTGTGTGTATATATATATACTGTGTGTGTACCACTAATGCCTCAAAAGCGCTCAGTTTTTTTTTTCTTTTATGGGCAGTTTTCAAGCTCCTCACAGTGTGAAAGGGCTCTTGTAAAAAGCTCCCTATAGGTCATCAGTTTAGGTTTACGAAAGAGGTCTGGTGCTAGTATTGTTGCTCACATACCGGCGTGCGTGACGATATGTAATGTGTATTGCAAGCGACCTGTTCAGGAGTAGGCACCCCGACGTGTGTGTTTTAGGTTTGTACGTGCAACGCAGACACCCAAATACTTCCACGCGACAAGTACACTGCCAGACACACGGAACTAGGAAAGCAAAGCTCAAAGACAGCACTCGCAACAGGGAGGACCCCTCATAGATCAAGGGTGGACACCCTTCACTAGGTGATCTTACTCAAAGAGCCTCCAGCCATTGAAAACGCAGCTCCAAGAAAGATGTAGCCGGCAACTCCAGAATCCCATGAAAATCTTTATTAGCTACATATAGGTCAAGATTAAAAACCGCTGACGCATTTCGGCATACAGCCTTGTTCACAGCATATTCGCAAATGGAGTGGCAGAACATTTATTTACTCTACGTACCTCATATGAGGAAAAGCAGTGTAAAAAAACATTTATTCAATTATCACTTCTGGACCAGAAGATTTTCTACCTTAATGACCAGGCCATTTTTTGCGATTCGGCACTGCGTTAATTTAACTGACAATTGCGCGGTCGTACGACGCTGTACCCAAATAAAATTGATGTTCTTTTCTTTCCCACAAATAGAGCTTTCTTTTGGTGGTGTTTGATCACCTCTGCTATAAACAAAAAAATATGTTTCACTTTCTGCTGTATAACATTCCCAACAAAAATTTAAAACTAATTTTTTTCATCATTTTAGCGTATTTTGATTGGTTTGCGCAAAAGTTATTGCGTCTACAAACTAGGGAAAAGATTTGTGTTTTTTTTTTTTTGTTAACGAGTAATGGCGGCGATCTTCGTTTTTTTTTTTTTTTTTGCGGGACTGCGACATTGCGGTGGACAGATCGGACCCTTGACTGACATTTTTGACACTTTTGGGGGTACCAGTGACATTACTACAGTAATCAGTGCTATACATATGCACTGTTACTGTAAAATGACACTGGCAGGGAAGGGGTTAACTTTATTGGGGAGGGAGGGGTTAAGTGTGTCCCTAGGGGCGTGCTTTCTACTGTGATTGGCTGTGGCTACTAGTGTAGGAACAGTGATCAACGGTCCTACATAGTAGAACCGTCTGACCACTGTTTCTACACAGGGGAGAATGACAGGCGGCTTGTTTACATCAGCCACCTGACTTTCTCCCTCTGTACCGACGATCGGCAAGTGACCGGCGGACATCGGGTCCGCCGGTCACACGCACTACCCTGTGAACGAGCCGCAGCGGGCGTGCGCCTCCGTGGGCGTGCGCTCGCCCGCTATTGGCTCACAAGGAAGTGACAGGCAAGTGACATACCGGTACGTCACTGCCTGGCCAGGGCTGACCGCCGCAGTATATGGTCGTGCGGCGGTCAGCAACCGGTTAAAAGGGATGTTTTACATTCCTTGTAATAGGAATAAAAGTGATGAAAAATAAAATAAAGGGACAGTGTAAATATAAAATGTATAATAATAAAAAAAAAAAATTTGAAGCACCGCCATCCCTCCATGCTCTCGTGCAGAAGTGAACACATACGGAAGTTGGGTGAGGATATGTAAAGTTCTGGTGAGAAGAAGAATTCTAGTGCTAGACTTCCTCTAAATCTAAAGGGGTAACCTATAAATTTTTTTTAAAGCTTCGCCTATGGAGATTTTTAAGTATCGTAGTTTGTCACCATTCCACTCTGCACAATTTTAAAGCATGACATGTTTGGTATCTATTTACTCGGTGTAACATCATCTTTCACATGCTAGAAAAAAATTGGGCTAACTTTTTTTTTTAATTTTGTGTAATTCTTCCCCAAAAAATTGCATTTGAAACACCGCTGCGCAAATACCGTGCGACAAAAATTATTGCAACATTAGCAATTTTATTCTCTAGGGTCTCTGCTAAAAAAAATATATATAATGTGTGGGGGTCTAATTTTCTAGCAAAAAAATACCGATTTAACTTGTAAGCAACAAGTGTCAGAAAAAGGCTTAGGCATGAAGGGGTAAATTAGTGTATTTTTTGTATTTTAAAAACTGCGTTTGAAAAACCGCTGCGTAAATACCGTGTGACCTAAATTGCAACAATGGCCATTTTATTCTTTTGGGTGTTTGCTAAAAAAATATATATGTTTGGGGGTTATAAGTAAATTTCTAGCAAAAAAAAAATACTGATTTAATCTTGTAAACAAAAAGTGCCAGAAAAGGCCGGGGGTCAGCAAGTGGTTCCGGTAAAAAACCTTTTTAATCGCTTTAACCATGTAGGGCTCTTTCACACGGGCGGTCCGATCAGATCTGCCGGTCAGTTTTTTTCTGGCGGATCTGATCGGATCCTCCATGTATCCCTATGGGGCAGCGGATGTCAGCGGAGACACCTCCGCTGACACCCGCTGCCATCCGCATCCAATCCTGTCCGTGAAATCCGGACGGATGGAAACCCTATTTCTCTTACGTCCTCCGACAGTCGCCGCCTCTTCATATTCGTCACATATGGGGTATTAGACTTTGCTCCGAAGGAGTAGCTAGGCAACAGAATATGTTAACAATAAAGCTTTAACATATCCCACCCTCAAGGGGTGGTCCCCTCAGTCAATACCCTCCTACTTCCTGCAACCATATCTCAGTTTTAATGTCTAGCTTGTCAGGAGTGGCTGGCTCTCTCTGTGCTGGGACTTTTTGTCCGAGACTCTTTCTTCTTTTTAATATTTTATTTGAGTTTTTTCTCTACCTTTACTTAGCTGTTGTTTTTGTCAGCATTAGTTAGTTCTTCGGACGAAGAGGATCATGCGGACTGGGTCTCGGGCTGATCCCCCTGATCGCAGGTCGTGGGTCAGTGGCTTCCCAGTCTGCCATCGAGCGTTCAGCCAGGTAACGCTCCTGGCACGGTGAACGACCCATCCCTGTTCGGTGCAGGGATGTTTGGTGAGGTGGCTACCTCACCGGACGCTGTGCGGTTTCTTAACCGCCATTGTGTGCGTCTTGAATTGCGACTCTCCCTGCCTCATGTGCAGCGGCTTGTTCGCCTGTGCGGGTTCCCCACGCCATATGAGGTAAGTGTGTCTATGTGGGGACCTGTCTGTCTGGGGGGGGTCTCAGTCTGGGACTGTGTAACCTGCCTTTAAATCACACTGCTTGTCTCCCTATCTCTCGGCTGCATGCTGTGGGCTGCAAGGGGGGGGGGGGGGGAGCTGTATGACACTGTGTGTGTCAGGCTGGGCAGTGTGGGAAGCTGTGTGCTGTGGGGCATGTTTTTAATGGCATGTTGGGGCATATACAGCGATCGCTGCGGCGATCTAACATGTATCCATATAATGGGATGAAATTGTGCGTGTTTTTATGCACTGTGGAGCGGCGGTTTCGGCGCCAAACGACGCCATTTTACCGGCGCCCGCTCCGGCCGCATGGTTTACATGCACGGCGGCCATTTTCTTGTAGCCTCCATAGGCTTACATAGAGCGCCCTGGCAGCATCACTTCCTTTTTCCTGGAACACCGGTCGAGGCAGCAGCAGCAGCGGGGTCTCCTCAGGTTTTATCCTTCTATTCCTGTTGTCCATTGCCTGTATTCAGTCTGTATATTCCCTGTGGGGGTCTCATTGTGCCTGAGTGTGTGCGGTGGGCTGCGCTTACCGCGCTTGCTGATAGGGGACAGTTAACCCTTGGTTGTCTGGCGTACAGGGACAATGGATTCTCAGGAGGGCAAGTTTCCCACAGTATTGGTGGAAAGCCAGGGGACCGCTGTTTCCCCCCCAGGGGGGGATTTAGCCACTATTGTGGCTGGCCTTGCTGCCCAGGTGCAAATGCTGGTGGCTGCTCAATCTACTAAACGGCCCAGAGTTACTCTGTCCTCCGATTCTGAGGGTGAAGGTGATGGGGCTGTTCTGGCAGGGACCTCCCTATCGGGGTCCCGCTCCTCTCTTGATCTAGTGGGGTCTGAGGTAGAGGCTGAGGTTGAGGGGGTTGATAATTCTCCCCCTGGCTCGCCTGAAGAGCTTGCAATCATGGATGAGTTGATTGCTTCCATTAAGCAGACGCTACGTTTGCAGGACGAAGTGTGTCCCCCCGCTGCCTTGGCGGCTTATGGGACGCAGAGAAAACGCAGGACGCCGCAGGTTTTTCCCCTGCAATGCTGATTTTCAGCGCGCGGTAAAGGATCAATGGCGCGATCTGCGCAAACCTTTTGCGGTACCAAGTAAATTCAAGCTGCGTTATCCTTTCTCCCCTGCCACTGATGAACGGTGGTGTGTGCCTCCACCAGTGGATCATGCAATTGCGGTTTTGAACAAAGCCACTGCGATTCCTGCAGAGGGATCCCCTGTTTTCCGTGATGCCACGGATAGGAGACTGGAGTCTCTTGCCCGTCATACTTATTCTGTTACGGGTTCTATGCTTAAAGCTCTATTTGCTTCTCTCATGGCGGCCCAGGCGATCGCAAGTTGGACGCAGATGCTTAGGCGCGTCCTAGTGGCCGATTCGGCCTCGGCGGCGACCCTGGACATGGTGGATCAGATCCACCAGGGTGTCATGTATCTGTGTGATGCGGACCTGGACCTGATTCCGTTGGCTGCACGTGTGCACAGCGTGGCGGTGTTGTCTCGCCGCCTGGTTTGGTTGAAATGTTGGTCGGTGGACCAATCTTCACGTAAAACCTTAGCCAATCTGCCTTATGATGGGTCTCGCCTTTTTGGGGAGTCTCTGGATGTGTTGATTAAGGGGATCACCGGGGGTAAGAGCACTCTCTTGCCCCATTTCCCCAAGGCTAAGGGGGCTTCTGGGAAGAAGCATGCGAATTTTCGGCCCCCTCAGGGGTCCTTTCGTGCCTTTCGGCCGCACTACAAGGGCAAACCGTTCAAGGGCCAGGGCTCTCAGAAGAAACCCTGGTCTGGAAAACAGAAGTCCGGCCAATCCGGACCTGCGGCCCATAACAGTTCGGCCTGAAGGGGCGCCCTCACCCAGTTTTGGGGTGGGGGGACGCTTGCTCGGTTTTCTTCAGCCCTGGTTGGCCCGTGTGCGGGACAGATGGGTCCTGGAAATCGTTCGATCTGGTTACAAGATCGAGTTTCTCTCTCGGCCAGAGAGCAGATTTTTTCCCTCAAATCTACAACTGTCTCCAGAGCGCCTGCGGGATCTGCACCTGGCGGTGCGGGACCTGAGGGCTCAGGGAGTGGTGGTTCCGGTGCCTCATCGGGACAGATTTCGGGGGTTTTATTCCAATCTGTTCACCGTGCCCAGAAAGGAGGGCAAGGTTCGTCCAATTCTGGACTTGAAAGCTCTGAACCGCTCTGTGCGGGTTCGCAAGTTCCGCATGGAATCCCTGCGCTCGGTGGTGGCTGCCCTGGTTCCGGGGGAATTCATGGCCTCCATCGATTTGAAGGATGCGTATCTTCACATCCCCATATTCGAGGGTCATCAGAGATACCTTCGATTTGCCATTGCGGAGGATCACTACCAGTTCGTGGCGTTGCCCTTTGGGCTCGCCTCGGCTCCGCGGGTCTTCACCAAGGTGCTTGCACCGGTTCTGGCATTATTGAGAGCCCAGGGCATTTCTGTCCTGGGGTATCTGGACGACATTCTGATTCGGTCTGCGACCAGTCAGGGTCTGGAGAAGGACCTGTCTGTCACGATGCAAACTCTGCAGGAGTTCGGTTGGACGATAAATGTTCCAAAGTCGACACTGAGTCCGTCGGTTCGTCTTCCCTATCTGGGAATGATACTGGACTCGGTGCAGGCGAAGGTCTTCCTGCCGGAAGACAAACTCAGGACTCTTCAGGAGGAAGTCAGGTCCCTCAGGGACGTTCCGAACTCGTCTCTGCGGACGTGTATGAGATGTCTGGGATTGATGGTCTCGACTTTCGAGGCGATTCCTTTCGCGCAGTTTCACACGCGGGGTCTCCAGGCGGAGATCTTGTCCAAGTGGGACGGGCGACCTCAATCTCTGGATCTTCAGATCTCGTTGAGTCATCGCACCAGGGAAAACCTTCTGTGGTGGCTCCAGTCCCCGTTGGTGTCCGGGGGCAAGTCGTTTCGTCCGATCTCGTGGACGATAATCACCACGGATGCCAGCCTGTCGGGCTGGGGTGGTGTTCTGGGCGTTCTGTCCGCCCAGGGGACCTGGTCGGAGGGGGAGTCTTCCCTCCCGATCAACATTCTGGAATTGCGTGCGATAAGGCTCTGTCTTCATCGCTGGACGGACCGGCTGCAGGGCTGCCCGGTTCGGGTGCAGACGGACAATGCCACGGCGGTGGCCTACATCAACCACCAAGGGGGCACCAGGAGTGCCCGAGCGGCTCGAGAAGTGGCCGACATTCTGTCTTGGGCCGAGACTCATGTCCCGGCGATAACGGCGGTTCACATTCCGGGAGTGGAGAACTGGCAGGCGGACTATCTGAGTCGCCAGACCCTGGATCAGGGGGAATGGTCTCTCCATCCGGCTGTCTTCCAGATGTTGTGCGCGAAGTGGGGTCTTCCAGATGTGGACCTGTTCGCGTCTCGCCTCAACTACAAGGTGAAGAGGTTCGTGGCAAGGACGCGCGACCCTCGGGCAGACGCGTCGGACGCGTTAGTGGCCCCGTGGCATCAGTACAGGCTGATGTACGCGTTTCCACCGATTCAGTTGCTGTCCCGGTTCCTTCGCAGGTTACACTCGGAACGCAGCACGGTGATTCTTGTGGCACCGGACTGGCCTCGCCGGTCCTGGTACGCAGACCTCGTCAATCTGGCGGTCGACGCCCCCTGGCGTCTGCCTCTTCGGGACGATCTACTGTCTCAAGGACCGATTTACCATCCTGCTTTACAGTCGCTGGCTTTGACGGCCTGGCTGTTGAGACCGAGGTCCTGAAGGAGAAGGGTCTCTCTCCAGAGGTTGTTCATACCTTGATCAACGCGAGGAAGACTTCCTCGGGAAAGGTTTATTACCGTACTTGGAAGGCCTATTTTGCCTGGTGTGAGTCCAGGGGGTTTTCACCCCGCACGTACTCGGTTTCCCGTGTGCTGTCTTTCCTTCAGACGGGTGTCGATCAGCGTTTGGCGCTGGCTACGATAAAGGGTCAGGTGTCTGCGCTGGCTGTTCTGTTTCAACGTCCCGTGGCTTCCAACTCCTTGGTTGGCACTTTTATTCAGGGTGTGCGGCATCTGGTTCCTCCTAGGAGGGATCCTTTGCCCCCTTGGGACTTGAATCTAGTCCTATCTGTGTTACAACGTGCTCCTTTTGAACAGATCAGGGAGATCTCGTTGTCTATGTTGTCCAAAAAGGTCGCCTTTTTGGTGGCGATCACTTCGGCTCGCAGAGTGTCGGAACTGGCGGCTTTGTCCTGCAAGTCTCCGTACCTGGTTGTTCATTTGGATAAGGTGGTCTTGCGACCTAATCCTTCTTTTCTGCCGAAACGAGTTTCGGAATTCCATCTTAACGAGGATATTGTTTTGCCTTCGTTGTGCACGAAGCCTAAACATCCAAAGGAGGTGAGATTGCATTCTCTGGATGTTGTTCGGGCGATTAGGGTTTACCTTAAATCGACTGAGTCTTTTCGAAAGACGGACTCCTTGTTTGTTCTTCCAGAGGGTCCTCGGAAGGGCATGGCGGCTTCCGCCTCTACCATTGCCAAATGGATCAGACAGACCATTGAACAGGCCTATGCCTTGCAGGGGAAGGTTCCCCCTGTGCCTGTGAAGGCGCACTCTACTAGATCTCTGAGTACGTCTTGGGCCTGTCGTCATGGGGCTTCTGTAGCCCAGGTGTGTAAGGCGGCGACTTGGTCGACCGTACACACGTTCACAAAATTCTACAAAGTAGATGTTCAGGCATCGGCGGATGCTTCCTTTGGCCGCAAGGTTCTTAGTGCGGCTGTTCCCTAGGGTCCCTTGTTGGGGACTCCTGGCTGTTGGGATAAGTTTTGTATCCCCTGGTTTTTTGTCTTTTCCTGGGTTGTTGCTCCTGTTGAGCACTTATTTTTGCTGTTGCCCAGCTGGTTTCCTTCCTTTGGTAAGGTTCCTTTCTTTGATGTGGAGACTGCGTTGCCTTTCGGCGCGGATGCGTTTCCCACCCCTCATGTTTGCACTGCTTTGGGACGTCCCCATATGTGACGAATATGAAGAGGCGGCGACTGTCGGAGGACGTAAGAGAAAACGGAATTTTTGTAAAATCTTACCTGTAAAATTCCTTTCTCTGAGTCCTCCGACAGTCGCCGCCCCCGCCCCTCTTTTGGGGTTTGAATGTATACTCTACTGCTATTCCACTAAAACTGAGATATGGTTGCAGGAAGTAGGAGGGTATTGACTGAGGGGACCACCCCTTGAGGGTGGGATATGTTAAAGCTTTATTGTTAACATATTCTGTTGCCTAGCTACTCCTTCGGAGCAAAGTCTAATACCCCATATGTGACGAATATGAAGAGGCGGCGACTGTCGGAGGACTCAGAGAAAGGAATTTTACAGGTAAGATTTTACAAAAATTCCGTTTTTCCATCCGTCCTGGGGATCGGATGAGAGCGGACAGGCGGTCCGCTCTCATCCGATCCCCCATAGAGAGCAGCGGGGGCTGTGACACCTCCCTCTCCGCTCTGCAACTGGAGACGGAGCTGTCATCCGCCGGCTCAGTGGGGATCGCGGATCGATCCCCGCTGAGCAGCACGGATCCGCCTACGGAGGCGGACCGTGTGAAAGAGGCCTTAAGTACCGCCCCACGTGCGTTTACTGTGAAAGGGCGGCCCTAAAGCGCAAAATCACGTACCTGTACATGATTTTTAGGAAAGACTCAAGGGGGCGTGTGCGCCACTGGAGCCGCGCTCCCGCTGTGATTGGACACAGCAGGAGCCAATCAGCGGGACCAGCGGCTGCGATGGCCGCTGACTGCCCACGATCATTCAGGAGAATAACAGAAAGGTGGTCTGCCATTCTGTCAGACAGGAAAAGATCTGGTCTTCCTGCTAATCGGGAACACAGAGGTCTCTTCCTTAAGCCAATCCACTCCCCCCACACAGTTAGAAAGCACTCCCTAGAAGCACACTTAACACTTTGATCGCCCCTGATGTTAACCCCTTCCCTGTCATTTATAAAGTGACAGTGTATATTTTTAGCACTGGTCCCCAAAAAGTTGTCAGTGTCAGATTTGTCCGCCGCAATGTCGCAGTACCTCTAGAAGTCGCTAATCGCCGCCATTACTAGTAAAAACATAAAAAAAGTTCATGAATCTATCACCTAGTTTGTAGACGCTATAACCTTTGAACAAACCAATCAATGTACACTTTTTTGGGATTTTTTTTTTTTTTTTACCAAAACTATGTAGCAGAATACAAATTGGCCTAAACTGA
This sequence comes from Pelophylax lessonae, assembly GCF_965119305.1. NCBI lineage: Eukaryota > Metazoa > Chordata > Amphibia > Anura > Ranidae > Pelophylax > Pelophylax lessonae. The sequence goes on along the minus strand of NC_138776.1, from coordinate 11,798,823 downwards.
TGAAGAAATTAGAATTTTTATTTATTTTTATTTATTTTTAATTGCACATGTTGTATAGCAGAAAAGAATTTTCAGAATTGTCGCTCCTTTTCTTTTTTTTTTTTTTTTTTTTTTGTTTGTTTGTTTATAGCGCAAAAAATAAAAAAACGCAGAGGTGATCAGATACCACCAAAAGAAATCTCTATTTGTGGGGAAAAAAAATTTGGGTACAGCGTCGCACATCCGCGCAATTGTCAGTTAACCACTTCCTTACTGCTGAACGTCATATGACCTCCTGGGCTTTTAAGTTGGGATATCTGAATGACGGGTGCAGCTACAGGCATCATTCAGATATCATTTTTTTCGCCCGGAGATTCCCTTCACCGTAAGAGCAATCATAGTGGCTGTTCAGCCACTTGATCGTTCTTAAGTCCATGGGAGGGAACACATTCCCCCCCCCCCCCCCCCCCGGCTGCCCTCCGGTGCTTCTGATGGGCAAGCTGGAGACAGAATCTGCCGGTGGTGGAAGTACACCAGATGGTCCACGGTAGTCTCTATGACTCTGAGGTCCAGGCGCGACGTCACGCCCGGCCTGGCAGTTGTCAATACTGCCGTGATGTGATCTCAACTGGATAGACGAGATTTTTTTAATTTTTTTTTTTATTTTTTTATTTCAGGCTTTTAAGCCTGTATGAGAGATCTGAGGTCTTATTGACCCCAGATCTCTCCATAAAGAGGACCTGTCATACACTATTCCTATTACAAAGGATGTTTGCATTCCTTTAAATAGGAATAAGTGATCAAAAAAAAAATTAAAGGGAAAGTGTAAAAAAAAAAAAAAAAAATTAAAGTGCCCCCGTTCCCGCATGCCTGCACGCAGAAGCGAACGCATGCGTACGTCGCAGCCACATATGTAAACGTCGTTCAATCCATACATGTGAGGAATCCTCACGAATGTAAGAGCGAGAGCAATAATTCTAGCCCAACTCTAAACTGGCAACCTGTAAACAATTTTAAAGTGTTGCCTATGGAGATTTTTAACCACTTGCCGACTGCTGTCAGTATATTTAGTGCGGCGGTCAGCCCCTCACAGGCAAAGCCCAGTAGGACTACGTCGCTTGCCTGTGAGCCTCTAGGGGGCGAGCGTGCGCCTCTAGGGGGCGAGCGTGCGCCGCCGGGGGCGAGCGTGCGCCGCCGGGGGCGCGCTCCCGCCCCTGCTCGTTCACGGACACCCCCGCGCATGTGCCCGGTGGACCCGATGTCCACCGGCAACTCGCGATCGTCTGTTGGAGAGGGAGAAAGGCAGGCGGCTAATGTAAACACAGCCGCCAGTCATTTTTCACTGTGTAAGAACACAGATCATATGGTCCTGCTATTCAGGATCGTATATCTCTGTTACACAACAAGCCGCATCCCATAACAGTTAGAAGCACGCCCCTAGGGACACACTTAACCCCTCCTTCTCCAATAAAGTTAACCCCTTCCCTGCCAGTGTCATTTTACAGTAACAGTGCATATGTATAGCACTGATCACTGTAGTAATGTCACTGATAACCCCAAAAGTGTAAAAAATGTCAGTCAAGGGTCCGATCTGTCCGCCGCAATGTCACAGTCCCGCAAAAAAAATCGCAGATCGCCGCCATTACGCGTTAAAAATAAAAAAAACAACAAAAATGACAAAAATCTTTCCTAGTTAGTAAACGCAATAACTTTTGCGCAAACCAATCAAAATACGCTTTTTGCGACTTTTTTTTTACCAAACATGTAGCAGAAAACAAATTGGCCTAAAATGTTTAAAAATTTTGACTTTTACATTTTTTGGGGGAATTTCATATAAAAAAAATGTGAAAAATATTGTTATTTTTGCAAAATTGACGCTCTTTTTTTGTTTATAGCGCATGATCAAAAAATCGCACAGGTGATCAAATACCACCAAAAGAAAGCTCTATTTGTGGGGAAAAAAGGACATCAATTTTATTTGGGTACAGCGTCGCACGACCGCGCAATTGTCCGTTAAAGTCACGCAGTGCCGAATTGCAAAATACCCCCTGGTCAGGAAGGGGGTAAAATCTTCCGGGGCTTAAGTGGTTAAGTACCGAAGTTTGGCGTCATTCCACGAATGTGCGCTATTTTAAAGCTTGACATGTTGGGTATCTATTTACTCGGTGTAACGTTCTTTCACATTTTACAAAAAAATTGGGCTAACTTCAGTGTTTGGGTTTTTTTTTTTTTTTTTAATTCATAAACTTCTTTTTTTTATTTTTCCCAAAAAAACGCGTTTGAAAAATTTCTGTGCAAATACCGTGTGACATAAAAAGTTGCAATGACCGCTATTTTTTTTCCCTGGAGTCTCTGCTGGAAAAAAAAAAAAATATTTGGGAGTTCTGAGTAACTTTCTAGCATGTAGGAGCGGAGTGCCAGAAATGGGCCGGTATGGAAGTGGCTAAAGCAACTTAGTCATTAACCACCTCCCACCCGGGCCATTGTAAATATACGGCTGGGTGGGAGTCTCCTCCTTCTGATCGGACGTTCCGGAACGTCCTTCAGAAGGAGAGAGATCGCGCTGCCGCGGGCACCCACAGCGGCGCGATCTCGATGTGCCTGTGTCCCTCAGACACAGAGCAACATCATTCGGCAGGAGGGCCCTGTGATTGGCCCTCCTGATCACATGACGGCTGTGTCCAATCACAGCCGTCATATAATGTAAATAGAGCCGTTGTAACGGCTTCGATCTCTTCTCCTCCTGACAGATCCTGTCAGTGAGGAGAAGAGAAGAGGATCAATTCTGCAGCCGGGGGGATCAGTGAATATTTCTAATTACTCACTGATCACAGGGGGGGTCTGTGCTGGTAATCAGAACATTGATTACCAGTGCAGCCCTGAGGGGGGGGGGGCCACTAGAGCCACCAGGGATGCCCACCCATGACCAGGGATGCCCACCATGGCCACCAGGGATGGCAAACAGGGCTCAGAGAGCCCCCCAGTGCCCTCCCTATCAGTGCTGCCCACCAATGCCATCTATCAGTGCCGCCCACCAGTGCCCATTATTTCCCACCAGTGCTGCCTATCATTGCCGCCCATCATTGCCGCCCAACAGTGCCGCCCAACAGTGCCGCCTATCAGTGCCCATCAGCGCTGCCTATCAGTGCCACCCCATCAGTGTCTCCTCATCAGTGCCTGTCAGTGCGGCGTCAGTGCTCATCAGTGCAGGAAAAAACGTATCTATTTACAAAATTTTATAACCTAAACAAAAAACTTTTTTTTTTTTTCAAACTTTTCAGTCTTTTTTTATTTGTGCACCAAAAAAGAAAAAACCTGACGGTGATCAAATACCACCAAAAGAAATCTCTATTTGTGGGGAAAAAATGACACAAATTTGGTTTAGGTACAGTGTTGCATGACCGCGCAATTGTCATTCAAAATGCAACAGCGCTAAAAGCTGAAAATTGGTCTGGGAAGGAAGGGGGTTTAAGTGCCCGGTATTGAGGTAGTTAAGGGGGTAAGCCCTGGGTCACACTATAGCGATGACAGACATTGCATGGGATTGGGAGCGCACTGCTCTGAAAATCACATAGGATGTCTGTGCGATGCCAATTCAGCCATACAGATTGTATTGCTGAATTCACATCTGATTCGGACAGAACTCGCACAGGACCCTGTTTTTGGGCCCGCAGCAGAATCAGATCGCATGGTGGTTCACAGCAATGCGATCCCAATTCATGTCCGAACTGACAGTTGGCACTGCAGTATGCGAACTGATCTGGGGGTGTCGTTAACTTTGTATTGACACCCCCAGCGATTCGCATATGGTAGTGTGAACTGCCTGCGAGTTGAATGCAAGGTGGGAACCCTCGGTGGATTGGCAGGGTTCCCGCATCGCATATGTGTAAAACCTTCCGGAGCTGAAGTGGTTACATTTTGAAGAACTTTTTTTTATGTTGTTTTTCAGTGTTCAGAATGATTTTGTTGCCTTTATATAGGTTGTAGGTTTTTTCTAGTTGTAGGAATTCTCTGCTTCTTCAGCCTCCTTCTCAGAGAAGCTGTCAGTCATCTTTTATGTCGCTCCCTCCAGCACAATGGGTAATATTTCTTTGTATTTTGCAGAGGCAGCGTGTTCACTGAATGATTCAGATGTGCCGCTAATGGATTATTTTCTGTGTTGGTGCCTGCTGAGGTTTGCAACCCACAGGGGTGATCTGTGCTGGGGGTTATGGTTCCCTGGCTGCTGATATACCTCCTTTCCTCAAGTGATAATAAATCAAAGGTCGCTATGAAGAAAGCAAAGTAATACTCAACATGATGTGCGCTATGGCATTTACTGTTCTCAGGCATAAAACATTTACACTCACCGGACACTTTATTAGGTGCACCTTGCTAGTAGCGGGTTGGACCCCCTTTTGCCTTCATTCTTGGTGGCATAGATACAACAAGGTGTTGGAAACGTTCCTCAGAGATTTTCCTCCATAGTGACATAATGGCATCATGCAGTTGCTGCAGATTTGTTGGCTGCACATCCATGATGCCAATCTCCCGTTCCACCACATCCCAAAGGTTCTCTATTGGATGAGATGTGGTGAGTGGGGAGGCCATTGGAGGACAGTGACCTCATTGTCATGGTGAAGAAACCAGTGGTGAGATGATTGGAGCTTTGTGACATGGTGCATTATCCTGCTGGAAGGAGCCATCAGAAGATGGGGACACTGTAGTCATAAAGGGATGGACATGGTCAGCAACAATACTCAGGTAGGCCGTGGTGTTTAAACAATGCTCAATTGGTTCTATGGGGCCCAAAGTGTGCCAAGAAAATATCCCCCCCCCCACCATTACACCACCACCAGCCTGAACCATTAGCCCCCCCTCCTCCCCCACACCATTACACCACCACCAGCCTGAACCATTACCCCCCCCCCCACACCATTACACCACCACCACAAGCCTGAACCATCCCCCTCCTCCCCCACACCATTACACCACCACCACCAGCCTGAACCATCCCCCTCCTCCCCCACACCATTACACCACCACCACCAGCCTGAACCATCCCCCCTCCTCCCCCACACCATTACACCACCACCACAAGCCTGAACCATCCCCCTCCTCCCCCACACCATTACACCACCACCACCAGCCTGAACCATCCCCCTCCTCCCCCACACCATTACACCACCACCAGCCTGAACCATCCCCCCTCCTCCCCCACACCATTACACCACCACCACCAGCCTGAACAGTTACCCCCAGCCGCCTCCTCCCCCACACCATTACACCACCACCACCAGCCTGAACCGTTACCCCCCCCCCCCTCCTCCCCCACACCATTACACCACCAGCCTGAACCATCCCCCTCCTCCCCCACACCATTACACCAGCACCACCACCAGCCTGAACCATCCCCCTCCTCCCCCACACCATTACACCACCACCACCAGCCTGAACAGTTACCCCCAGCCGCCTCCTCCCCCACACCATTACACCACCACCACCAGCCTGAACCATTCCCCCCTCCCCCACACCATTATACCACCACCACCAGCCTCAACAGTTACCCCCGCCGCCTCCTCCCCCACACCATTACACCACCACCACCAGCCTGAACCATCCCCCCCTCCCCCACACCATTATACTACCACCACCAGTCTGAACCATTCCCCCCTCCCCCACACCATTACACCACCAGCCTGAACCATTCCCCCCACACCATTACACCACCACCAGCCTGAACACATGTGATTGGCTGATTAACCATTTGTGTTCCCAAGCAACTGAACTGGTGTACATAATAAAGTGGCTGGTGAGTGTATGTTTAAAGTGGTTGTAAACCCAATTTTATGACTTTTACCTAGAGGTAAGCCTTTAAACAAACTTACCTATAGGTAGGGCTGAACGATAGTCGATGTACTATCGACTATCGCGCAGCAGGGGTGGGCGATATTCGCATCGCCGAGGATGCGATATTAATGAGGCAGGGAGAAGTTGGGACTCGGGGAGGAGGACTCACAGTTCAGCGCCAGCTCGGGACTCGGGGAGGAGGACTCACAGTTCAGCACCAGCGGTGAGCAGCTGCACAGCCAACCAATCACGCGTGCCTGCACACCTGATTGGTTCGCTCGGTGCTGCTACTCGCGGCGTGATTGGTTCGCTGTGCCGCCCATCAAGAGAACTAGCTTCAGGGCGGCAGACTCACTGAACGTGTGGGCTGCACTGCACGGATGATTGTCGAGTCAGGCTCACAGGCTGTGTTCTTCTACCGGCTCCTACATCCACCACTGAGTCCCGAGAGTAACTGCCTAATCCAGATTCCACATCCACACTGTCACTGAGTGTCTATCCCTCCCTAGTGCTGCCTGGCCTGCTAGTATATATTATATACAGTATACCATTATTAACCCTGGCTGTATCTGACTTAAATTCTAATAAGAAGGTTGTGCTGCTGCTGCCTGCAATAATCGAGTCCAGTCCATGTGCATGATTTCCATCCCAGCATCTCAGTAAAATTAACCCTGGCTGTCCCAGTGCAGTAACACAATCAGAAGAAGGCTGCTGCAATACTCATCCCATGTTGATCCCTCTACAGTAACATTAAGGTAATTGTTGACTTTTTAGCCTGGATTGATGGGTCCCTCAATATCGCAATATATATCGTTGAAAAAAAAATATCGCAATATATTTTTTTTCCAATATCGTGCAGGCCTACCTATAGGTACTGTAAATGTCTCCTAAACCTGCACAGTTTAGGACAGGGATCCTCAAAGTGCCGCCCTCAGCTGTTGCAGAACTACACATCCCATGAGGCATTGTAAAACTCTGACATTCACAGACATGACTAGGCATGACGGGAATTGTAGTTCCTGAACAACTGGAGGGCCATAGTTTGAAGACCCCTGGTTTAGGAGATATTTAAATTTGATGCAGCCGATGAATTCATTGCTGCATACTCTCTGAATGAACGGCCACCCGTGCCATTTCTTCCGAGCCCTGTGCCGTGACCTGCGGCGCGTGGGTGTGCCGTCACGCGGCTCCGGCCAGTAATGCAGCCGGAGTCTGCAGACCCAGAAGGAAGACGGGTGAAGATGGATGCGGGGACAACGTGGGCTTCCTTTGCAGGTAACTATCACATAATGTGCCGGAATGTGATCCATACTAGCCCATTATGCATTTACTTTGCAGGGAAAAAATAAAAGGAAGAGATTACTTCCTCTTTAAAGCAGTATTAACCCCAAAAGCAAACCTCATATTGCAGCTTACCAATTCTTGGATGTGGTGGCTGCGTTCATTTTCTTTTTTTAGGCTTTCTTTCCCTTATTTTCATCTGATGATCTAGGCAGTAAGTTTGTTTTTCTGGTAAGGGAGGAAGGGTAGGGAAAAGGGGCACAGTGAATTCCTGCAGGCTAGGGTGGCAATATCCCGGGTCACACTATAGCGATGACAGACATTGCATGTGATTGGGAGCGCACTGCTCTGAAAACCACATAGGATGTCTGTGCGAGGCGAATTCAGCTATACCGATCGTATGGCTAAATTTGCATTGGATTCGGACACAACTCGCACAGGACCCTTTTTTTTGGGTCCGCAGCAGAATCGGATCACATGGTGGTTCACCCGATTCATGTCCGAAACTGACAGATCGCATTGCGAGATCTGAACTGGGGGTGTCATTAACTTTGTATGGACACCCCCAGCGATTTGCATATGGCTGTGTGAACTGCCTGCGATTTGAATGCGATGCGGGAACCCTCAGTGGATTTGCAGGGTTGCCACATCGCATATCTGTGAACTGGCACGAAAACGTTTATCCCAAAAGGTACAAAAACTGTATTGCTGTAACTAATTATAAAGTGTGAGCTAGAGTTTGGCTTCAGTTTTAGTGTATGTAAATCTGCTAGTCCATCTAACACTCCCCTCCCCCAAGACTGACTATGCGGGTGTCAAAATGTGCCCCCCTGTGCTCCTCCATCCAGAGTGGAGGTGCTCTAATACAGGAGGTGTGTTACTGGCCAGATCACCAGTATGTTAAGAATGTTGCCTTTAGGATAATAATGTATAGGGCGGGGCACCGCGTACTTTGATTTCATTTTAAATGGAATGCATAGCTGTTTCATAAATCACTAATTACTTTATTATGGTGGTGTTCCTATTGTAGTGATATTTGTAGATATGTTATTACTTTAACGGTTTCATATATAGCATTCCTTTATGATGGTCTTATTACTTTTTAGTGATTTTTGTACACAGCTTATTTCTTCATCATGGTCCGGGCACAGAATCGTCTTTTTTTTTTTTTTTTTTGTCCCCCAAACAGTGACCCTTAGACCTCTATACATCCGCTAATCCTGTTTCATACAATGAAATAATCGGTTTGCAAGCATAAAATCTTACTTTATAAAATTTGTGATGAGCGCCGCCATCTTTTGTCCTGGATCGCCGAGTCCGTTGTGGGGAAATGTCTTCCCTTCTTCCTGGTTCTAGTGGGCGGAGGCCGGTGAATCCAGCGTGAAATCTCGCGCATGTCCAGTACTATGCGATAGGCATAGTATAGGGATGCCTATCATCGTATTATTTCCTGTTTGGAAATAACGCGATGAGAGGAGCGGCCCGGCCGCCTACGTCACTGCCAATTGCATCCTGGGAGCGACGAGTAAGAGCTCCCAGGACGCATTGCGGGACAGGAAGTGAAGGCGCGGGCCGCGGCCGAGGAAGGAGGAAGTCGATGGAAAGGTGAGTATATTATCCTCTCTAAAAAGGTAAGGAAAAAAAAAAGGCTGGGAATATCCAATTCGGGCACAGGAAAGGATAAGGAAGCAGATGCCGTCAAATCTACAGACACGATTCTGTGCCCGAAACTCCGCTTTAATCATTTTATTATCCTTTTTTTTTTCTTTTGTCAGCTAAATGAAATTCTGCCGATTTAATCAGAATATATTGTATTTTGAATCATTGGGTAGAACTTCAGGAGTTTTTTCATGTTTTGTCGGTCTGGCCACTGTGACTCCTCCCCTCTGCTCAGCTAGACGTATAGACCCTTCTCAGAGGTCAGACCAGGAGGGGATCGATGGCTGATATTTACTCCACATTGTAGTTTGGATTTATTAAATTGGAGTCAATCTCTTTGAAATAAGCCCACCTGAACTGTGAAAGCTCTAATGGACAGGCAGAGGACAAAGGATTGGTCACCAGTAGTACTGCCTGTTGTCTCCCTTTTACTGACTTCCCATGCCTTGTTATACACTTTCTCTGTATGGAGGTGGCCATCTTGTTGGTGGTTTGCTACTTTGTGTCAGAGCTGCCTCTGATAACTAGTGATCTGATGACTGTTGGAAGGGGTATTGGTGATCTGATGACTGGTGGGGTGAATATTGGTGATCTGATGACTTGTGGGGTGAGTATTGGTAATCTGATGACTGGTGGGATGAGTATTGGTGATCTGATGACTGGTGGGATGAGTATTGGTGATCTGATGACTGGTGGGATGAGTATTGGTGATCTGATGACTGGTGGGGTGAGTATTGGTGATCTGATGACTGGTGGGGTGAGTATTGGTGATCTGATGACTGGTGGGGTGAGTATTTTTGATCTGATGACTTGTGGGGTGAGTATTGATAATCTGACTGGTGGGGTGAGTATTGGTGATCTGATGACTTGTGGTGTGAGTATTTTTGATCTGATGACTTGTGGTGTGAGTATTGGTGATCTGAAGACTGGTGGGGTGAGTATTGGTGATCTGAAGACTGGTGGGGTGAGTATTGGTGATCTGATGACTGGTGGGGTGAGTATTGGTGATCTGAAGACTGGTGGGGTGAGTATTGGTGATCTGAAGACTGGTGGGGTGAGTATTGGTGATCTGAAGACTGGTGGGGTGAGTATTGGTGATCTGATGACTGGTGGGGTGAGTATTGGTGATCTGAAGACTGGTGGGGTGAGTATTGGTGATCTGAAGACTGGTGGGGTGAGTATTGGTGATCTGAAGACTGGTGGGGTGAGTATTGGTGATCTGAAGACTGGTGGGGTGAGTATTGGTGATCTGAAGACTGGTGGGGTGAGTATTGGTAATCTGATGACTGGTGGGGTGAGTATTGGTGATCTGATGACTGGTGGGGTGAGTATTGGTAATCTGATGACTGGTGTGGCACTGCTGAGGTGTTATGGAAGCCCTAGGTTGCTTTGATAGCAGCCTTCAGCTTGTCTGCATTGGGACCCCCTTTAGCGTGTAAGTTGACAACCACTGGAATAGAAGTGCAGGCCATTTAAGACCATGGGGGGGGCGCTACAGGCCATAGGAAGACATTCCAACTTTCCCAGTTTAGAACTTGAATCTAATACCTAGTATGTTAAGAATGTTGTCTTCAGGATAATTTACAGGGAGGGGCACCTTTTAATCAGGATTAACGAATGCTAAAATGGAAAAATTAGCGCTTTCGTAAATAGCTTAATACTTTATTATGTTGTTACTTTTTATGGTAATGTACATAGTTTATTGCTTTATTATGGTCAATACAATTTAATCGTTTCATTATCCTTTACTTTTTTTGTTAAATGAAATTCTGCAGAATAATCAGAACATAATGTATTCTATTGAGCCAGTATGTGGAACTTAAAGTGATCATAAGGGTTCACTTTTTATTTTATTAAAATAACAAACATGTTATACTTGCCTGCCCTGTGTAATGGTTTTGCACACAGCAGCCCCGGTCCTCCTCTTCTTGGGTCCACTGCTAGTGCTCCAGGCCCCTCCCTCCTGTCAAATTCCCCCATAGCAAGCAGCTACTGTTATGAATTTGGGTATGTCTTTTTTTTTGGGGGGGGGGGGGGGTTTGGTGCTGCATGCAAAAGGTTTTTTTTTATTACCTTAATGCATTACAGTAAAAACCTTCTGCTTTTAAAACCACTTTCTAGCTGGTTGGAAAGCCTGTTGATTACAGAACCCAATAGTTCAAGCAGAAATTTACATACACAAGTGATGAGAATCGAAACAGCGACTCATTCCTGATTGGACAGCTCAGCCAGAAAATTGTCTGTCTGCCCTGCTGTCTCTTTAGATGATCCATAGTGCTCTGGGAGTCCTTGTATTTCTTAGCGTTGGCCCCTGGTGGTTCCCATTGTGTGGGCCAGAGGCCACATGCTTCCCTTTGGCACTTTCAGTTTGACCCTCGGAGCCCCAGCAGACACTAATCTGTTTGTTGCCCTGTTATAGCAGTGATCTCCAGAAGTCTTGTGTAATATGTCTCCCAGTCTTTCTCCTGAAGCATATCCTCAGTCTCCCAACAACTCCTATAGCATATTTGCAATGTCGACATTCTGCAGCATGCCCTGCCCACCTCTTTGTCATCAGCTCTGCAGTCTATGACCACCTCTTTGTCATCAGCTCTGCAGTCTCTGACCACCTCTTTGTCATCAGCTCTGCAGTCTCTGGCCACCTCTTTGTCATCAGCTTGGCAGTCTTTGACCACCTCTTTGCCATCAGCTTGGCAGTCTCTGACCACCTCTTTGCCATCAGCTTGGCAGTCTCTGACCACCTCTTTGCCATCAGCTTGGCAGTCTCTGACCACCTCTTTGTCATCAGCTTGGCAGTCTCTGACCACCTCTTTGTCATCAGCTTGGCAGTCTCTGACCACCTCTTTGCCATCAGCTTGGCAGTCTCTGACCACCTCTTTGCCATCAGCTTGGCAGTCTCTGACCACCTCTTTGCCATCAGCTTGGCAGTCTCTGACCACCTCTTTGTCATCAGCTTGGCAGTCTCTGACCACCTCTTTGTCATCAGCTTGGCAGTCTCTGACCACCTCTTTGTCATCAGCTTGGCAGTCTCTGACCACCTCTTTGTCATCAGCTTGGCAGTCTCTGACCACCTCTTTGTCATCAGCTTGGCAGTCTCTGACCACCTCTTTCACTATATTCTGTAGTGCGCTTTCTCTTGACACTGAATAGCCACAAAATTTTATGTGCAGCCCTTTGGTGATGTTGAGGGCCACAATTGAGGCCCCCTGGTTCATAAAAGTTGACCACCTCTGGCATAGGCAGTGCAGATATTATTATCAAATTCAGTAATACATGCCAACTATTTTCAATTGATAGAGATTAGTGGAGGATGTATTCTGATTGGTTGACCCGATGGGTTAATTTGCTTGGAACATTACTCTGTGCCTCATTGGATGAACATACTTTATATTTTTTTTATTTTATTTGACCCCCTTTTAGCAGCTATGTGTCCAAAGCCCAGTGTGCCAACCCTCGGGAAGCTGATTTAGATTGAAATGTCTTGTTTCTTTTTTGCAGGCTTCTATGGACGGCCATGGACTATGGAACAAAGGAAAGAACTTTTCAGAAGGTGGGTGGAGCCTGAGGTGAAATCCACTTCTTGATTTTGCTTGGTTTAATGCATTGTGTATAAAGAGCTTTTAAGTGACCTCTGACCACCCCTCTTCAGTGTACCCACTTCACTTCTTGGACTGAAACGACTTCACTGCAAGCTTCTCGCAATGTGCATTAGAAGCTGCAGCAAGTCAGATAATGCCCCGCCTCAATTCCTAACCGGAGTGAATCCAGTAGAGCTGCACGATTCTGGATAAAATCACTATTTTTTTTGCTTAGAATAAAGATTAGGATTCTCAATGTAACATCAAATTTTACATTATACAATAAATTGGGCTAACTTTACGGTTTCGTTTTTTTTTTTTTTTTTATAATTCATTAACCACTTCCTGACCAGGGGGTATTTTGGGATTCGGCACTGCGTGATTTTAACGGACAATTGCGCGGTCGTGCGACGCTGTATCTAAACAAATTTGGCGTCCTTTTTTTCCCACAAACAGAGCTTTCTTTTGGTGGTATTTGATCACCTGTGCGATTTTTTGATCATGCGCTATAAACAAAAAAAGAGCGTAAATTTTGCAAAAATAACAATATTTTTCACATTTTTTTACATGAAATTCCCCCAAAAAAATGTAAAAATCACATTTTTTTTAACATTTTCGGCCAATTTGTTTTCTGCTACCTATGTTTGGTAAAAAAAAATCGCAAAAAGCGTATTTTGATTGGTTTGCACAAAAGTTATCGCGTTTACTAACAAAGGGAAAGATTTTTGTCATTTTTGTTGTTTTTTTTTTTTTTTAACGCGTAATGGCGGCGATCTGCGTATTTTTTTTTTTTTTTTTGCGACATTGCGGCGGACAGATCGGACCCTTGACTGACATTTTTGACACTTTTGGGGTTACCAGTGACATTTCTACAGTAATCAGTGCTATACATATGCACTGTTACTGTAAAAATACACTGGCAGTGAAGGGGTTAACTTTTTGAAAGGGAGGGGCTATGTGTGTCCCTAGGGGCGTGCGTTCTACTGTGATTGGCTGTGGCTTCAGATGTATGAACAGTGATCAACGGTTCTACATAGTAGAACCGTATGATCATCCTTCATACACAGGGGAGAATGACAGGCGGCTTGTTTACACAAGCCGCCTGACTTTCTCCCTCTCCCCTGACGATCGCAGAGTGACCGCGGGGGGGGTGCGTGACCGCGCGGGAGCGCGCCTCCGGCGGCACAAGCTCGCTCCCTAGACCCTCACAGGCTAGCGACGTAGCCCTACGTCGCTTTGCCTGTGAGGGGCTGACTGCCGACGTAGATCGGCATTAGGCAGTCGGCAAGTGGTTAAAGTGTATTTTTTTCCCAAAAACTGTGTTTGAAAGACTTGTGCGCAAATACAATGCGACATAAAATATTGTGACGATTGCAATTTTATTCTCTGGGGTCTCTGCTAAAAGGTGTGTGTGTGTAATAAATATATGTATGTTTGGGGGTTCTAAGCAGTGCCGTGACAAGGTAATCTAGGGCCCAGGGCGAACATGCAAAACTGCGTGCCCCCCACCCCCCCCCCAGAATGTATGAGCATTGTCAGAAAACTTCCCCCCTCCACAAAAAAATACTGGGCACTAATCTGCATGCTTACATATATACCCCCCTCTGCTGAAGCCACAAATATTTGTTCCCCCACTCCCTAAATCCCCCCAGATCAAAAAAATATATAAATTTCACTCCTAGCACAAACCTTCTACCCCTAAAATGTCCCCTCCTAGTACACATCATCTTCCCCAACTTCAAATTTCCCCCTCCCAGCACAAATTCCCCCAAATCTCCCTCTCCTAGCACAAGTCTCCCCCCCCCCCCCCCAATTCCCCCTCCCAAACACATATCCCCCTAAATCATTCTTGGCATCCCCTCCAAATTTCCCCTCCTTGAACAATACTAACCCCCTGCCTCCCCCCCTTTCAACAGAAATCCCCTCCCCTCCTCCAATCTCAATGTGACACCCCTCCACCTCACATGATAGCACAGTGCCCAGGGCAGCCGTCCCTCCTGCCAACCCCTTGTCCCAGCCCTGGTTCTAAGTAATTTAGCAAAAATACTGATTTTTAACTTGTAAGCAACAAGTGTCAGAAAAAGGCTTAGTTTTAAGAGGTTAAAGTGCCCTCACTTACAGACAGTTCATTCCTTTGATCTAAGACTCCATTCACACCTGAGTGTATCATTTTCAGGCATTTTTTGGGGCTTTTTTTCAGGTGTTTTTTTGCAGGTGTTTGGAGGCAGGCACTGACATCTAACACAAACTCTTTTAATCTGCCAAAAAAGCTCATGTACTTTTCTGAGCTTCAGGCATTTTGCTTCAGGTGACAAAACGCTCCTATGTGAACAGGTGCCATTGAAATGAATGGGATTTGCTTTTTGGGCGTTTGGAGACTGTAGGCCAAAAACACGGCAGTGTTTACAACTGCCAGGGCCGGATGTGACATCATACTGTTGTGCCCAGACTTCAAGAGTCATAGAGGTGACCGTGGCCCCAATCGCAGGGGCGAGCCGGTAGAAGCTCCGGAGGAAAGGGCGTCCCCTCTTAAAGAAACTTTAATCTGTTAATGTTTGTCATATAATCAGTATTTTACAAGCACATGATTTGACTTGAGGTATATAACGTCCGTTTTTTGTTTGCTCTAGGCTTCAGAAGTGGGGACTTAACACCTACCTTTATGCACCTAAAGATGACTACAAGCACAGAATGTTCTGGAGGGAGATGTACTCTGTGGAGGAAGCTGGTAAGTGTCATCTTTTGGTACACAGAGAATATACAGAAATTATTTGTTGTGTCAGGAGCTTGAGATGCGCTCCACCGCCACCTGTCTCTACCTCTCCCCAGTCTGGGAGTGGAACCATCTCTGCTCTCTCCATCGGTGGCACTTCTCTCTCTTACTTTGCCTGCCTTGCCCTCCCTGCTTTGATTGGCTGCTGTACCTTTTGGCTCCTTATTTAAAATTACAAGCCTAGAGCTCTGAACTTGTGAATATTCTGACCAAACTTGTTCTGTACTCTAACCCTCGTTTTTGACCCGAACTATCCTGTGCCTGGATTACTCTGTCTGCTGCCTGCCTTTTGGCCTCCTCTTGTCCCTGGATCACTCTGCTGTCTGCTGCCTGCCCTTGACCTCCTCTTGTCTTTGGGTTACCCTCCTGTCTGCTGCCTGTCCTGACCACCTCTTGTCCCTGGATTACTCTCCCGTCTGCTGCCTGGTTTGTCCTCCATTTTTATTTTTTCGGTCTAATGCCTCTTTAAATTGAGGCCTGATTCCAGCTAAATAATTTTTCTCATTTTTCCTGTCTGCTGCCTTCCCTTGACCACCTTCTTGTCCCTGGATTACTCTCTTGTCTGCTGCCTGCCCTGACCTCCTCTTGTCCCTGTGTTACCCTCCTGTCTACTTCCTACTTTGACCTCCACTTGTCTTTGGGTTACCCTCCTGTCTGTTGTCTGTCCTGATCTCTTGTCCCTGGGTTACTCTCCTGTCTGCTGCCTGCCCTGACCTTCTCTTGTTACCCTCCTGTCTACTTCCTAGCTTGACCTCCACTTGTCTTTGGGTTACCCTCCTGTCTGCTGTCTGTCCTGATCTCTTGTCCCTGGGTTACTCTCCTGTCTGCTGCCTGCCCTGAACTTCTCTTGTTACCCTCCTGTCTACTTCCTACCTTGACCTCCACTTGTCTTTGGGTTACCCTCCTGTCTGTTGTCTGTCCTGATCTCTTGTCCCTGGGTTACTCTCCTGTCTGCTGCCTGCCTTGTCCTCCTCTTGTTACCCTCCTGTCTACTTCCTACCTTGACCTCCACTTGTCTTTGGGTTACCCTCCTGTCTGCTGTCTGCCCTGATCTCTTGTCCCTGGGTTACTCTCCTGTCTGCTGCCTGCCCTGACCTTCTCTTGTTACCCTCCTGTCTACTTCCTACCTTGACCTCCACTTGTCTTTGGGTTACCCTCCTGTCTGCTGTCTGCCCTGATCTCTTGTCCCTGGGTTACTCTCCTGTCTGCTGCCTGCCTTGTCCTCCTCTTGTTACCCTCCTGTCTACTTTCTACCTTGACCTCCACTTGTCTTTGGGTTACCCTCCTGTCTGCTGTCTGCTGTCTGCCCTGATCTCTTGTCCCTGGGTTACTCTCCTGTCTGCTGCCTGCCCTGACCTCCTCTTGTTACCCTCCTGTCTACTTTCTACCTTGACCTCCACTTGTCTTTGGGTTACCCTCCTGTCTGCTGTCTGCCCTGATCTCTTGTCCCTGGGTTACTCTCCTGTCTGCTGCCTGCCCTGACCTTCTCTTGTTACCCTCCTGTCTACTTCCTACCTTGACCTCCACTTGTCTTTGGGTTACTCTCCTGTCTGCTGCCTGCCTTGTCCTCCTCTTGTTACCCTCCTGTCTACTTTCTACCTTGACCTCCACTTGTCTTTGGGTTACCCTCCTGTCTGTTGTCTGCCCTGATCTCTTGTCCCTGGGTTACTCTCCTGTCTGCTGCCTGCCTTGTCCTCCACTGTTTTTTCTTTTGAGTCTAATTCCGCTTTAAATTGAGGCCTGATTCCAGCCAAATTATTATGTATTTATTTTTTTTTTATTTTATTTTTTGTTTTATAAACAGCGGGGAGGAGGTAGAGCTTTTTTCCATTGTGTGTTTTTCTTTATTTTATTTTTCAACTCTGACCCCTTTGGGCAGCTTTGTTGTCATTCGCTGTGTGGTCACTGGCACAGAATGGAGCATCTAAATATAAAAAATAAATAGATATTGTATTATTTCTAAATATGTCCTCCTTTTTTTTTTTGTTTTTTTTGTTTTCTATAGATCAGTTGATGACCTTGATTTCTGCTGCTCAGGAATTTGGGATCGAGTTTATTTACGCCATCTCTCCAGGGCTTGATATCACCTTTTCCAATCAGAAGGAGGTGTCCACGCTAAAACGCAAATTAGATCAGGTAAATTGTCGTCTTTTTATTATTTTTTATTTTTCCTGATGGGATTTTTAACTCCTTCCTGCCCGCCCTGGCATCCTCTTTAAGGCCTCATGCACACAGGACTTTTTTTTTACTACTGCTTTTAGGGGCGGCATTTTGGAGTTTTTTATTTTTATTTTTTCCCCCGCTTCCAAATTTCCCTCTATGTTAGCCTACATGTGTTCAGGCACACAGACTTTTAGCAGTGTTTAGTGGCAGGGGCTTCTAGAGGCAAGAAAAAAAAAAAAAAAAACATTGCTAGTGCGTCCAGAAGCAGCAGCAGCAGTTTGACAGAAAAAAAACGCTAAACGCGCGTAAGTGCTTGTTAACGCTAGGCAATTTTAGCGTTTGAACGTTAATTCATTTCAATGGTCAGAATAAACCATCATTATTCTGGCCAATGAAATGAATTAACACCTATGCGCTTGACGCCTGTAAAGGCGCCTAAACACTTGTAAAAGCTGTATACGTTTTTACAAGCGTTAGGGCTCTTTCACACGGTCCGCCTCCGTAGGCGGATCCGTGCTGCTCAGCGGGGATCGATCCGCCGATCCCCGCTGAGCCGGCGGGTAACAGCTCCGTCTCCGCTTGCAGTGCGGAGAGGGAGGTGTCACAGCTCCCGCTGCTCTCTATGGGGAATCGGATGAGAGCGGACCGCTCCGATCCCTGAATGGATGGAAAAGTAGGGTTTCCATCCGTCCGGATTTCACGGACCGGATCAGATACGGATGGCAGCGGGTGTTCTGCTGCCCCATAGAGCTGCATGGAGGATCCGATCAGATCCGCCTAAAAACGGACAGGCGGATCTGATCGGACCGCCCGTGTAAAAGAGCCCTTAGGCTCTTTGTCTGTAAAAACACTCCATGCCGGAAGGAAATCTTCCAGGAGAGTTTTCAAAACATCCTGCGTGCATGAGGCCTAAAAGTTATTAATGTCTAGGGGGCGGGCTGGGAAGGATCTGTGATCATATGGCCACTGTGATTGGCAGTCATATGATCGGAAGCCGGTCTAGCCAGCTACAGATGTTTTCTCGGGATCATGAGTTATTTTCGGCAGCTCGGTCTTTGTGCTCGGAGAGCGCATAAACATTGGAGAGGCATATGTGTGGGTGTTAGAGCCTGGGTTTTTGCCGCCACACATGTGTTACTGGGGCATAGCGGGATTAAAGTGTTACTAAACCCACATATGTAAAATCAGTCTGTATATGCAGTAAAGCATGCTTGTTATACTCACTGTGGAACCTAAGGGGTTTATCCTTTGCATTGTGTATAAAGGCTGTTTGATCCTGTCTTCTCTGATTCTCTCCTTTACTGTCTCCAAAAAATAACCTGATATTTACAGAGCCAGGGGGCACTCTGCACATGCTCAGTTTGGTGTGTATTGCTAGAGATTTTGTTTTTTTCTTGGGAGAGTGCATATGATCAACACAGGGTCACTCAGCACTGTCCAGACAGAGGGTCAGGGGAGAATGAAAACTCCTCCTACAAGCTTTACTAGGAACTGATACAAGTCACAAGACTGCTATATACTGCTGATGAGAAAAGGTATTTAGCAGTTTATATTTACTAAAATGCATTTCCTGTGTACTATGGGATACCAGTTATAGTGAATGCAGAGTCCTGGGGGGATCAGATAGAGTGAATGCAGAGTCCTGGGGAGATCAGATATATTGGGGTATACTTCGCCCTACAGGAGTAGGACACTAGGCAATAAAAAGCTTGACTATGCCTATGGGCAGTTCCAGGGGGTTTACACCCACTCTCAGCTATAGGCACTCTGTTTGTTTTTTTTGGCCTAGTCAGGAGTAAGGACCTAGTTCCTTGCTGGGATCTCTGTTCCTGGCGATTTTTCTTTCTTCTTAAATGGAATCTTTTCCTATCTTTTTTGTTCCTGTGAGAATCTACAATCAATTGCCAGACTGGGCGAGGGACTGGATAATCTAGATCCAGAGGGTCCCCCCAGTCTGGCCAGCGAGCGAGCGCAGGCCTCAGCTCCGCATTAGATCGGCCGCGACATAGCCCCCCCCTGGACGGGGGCTGGCCTGCGAGTTAAACGTCTCGCGAGGGCGCATATGACCTGGCCTCGGCCTGAGTCACAGCGTTTCACCTGGCCGGCAGCCACCCATATTCCAATGGAGTGGTACACACTCTGTTACTAATATGGTAAGTAGCGGTCCCTCTACTCCTTGAGGGTTTTGGTGTGGATGTAGGCCTCATGGGCTCCCCTCCTTCCCATGCAGCCCCCTCCCCCGTTTTATCAGTGGTACTCTGTGGACTTGTTACCCCCCCATCTGCCCACCCTTCCCTTTCCATGTGATGGCCATACCTTTTTTAGGTCGGTCTGGGGTGTCGAGCTGGCGATAGGGAGTGCGCCGTTGGGGACCGGGCGAACGCTTTTTGGGAGGGGGCTGTGCCTGGTGGGGGCTTTTTCTAGGACCCCCCTTCCTGCTGGGATCGTGTTCGGTGCTCCTGGGGTCCCCCCCGGGAAGCTGCGTATGGCCACCATTTTCTTGTAGATTTTTTGTGCTATGGCTCGGCAGCCATGTTTGCGTAGCCTTGGCCATTTTCTTATTGTTTCCTCATTGGTGAAAAAAACGGCGTCCATGTTTTTGGAGCTGTATGGGCGTTGATTCGGCGGTGGGAGCCCCTCATTCCCTAGTGCTGACTCCTGGATCTTTCTCTTCCTGGTCGTCGCATGGTGTGCAGTTTGGTGTGGTGAGCTTTTGTGGGGTTCTCTCTCCCTCTCTCTGCTAAAGCAGTGAATCTGTGCTGGGTCTTGTAGTGCCACCAGCGCGGTGGGGTGTCCATAGAAGTGCTAAACACTTTTTTTGTGTGGGTCCCCCTGTTCCTTAATGGAATCTCTAAAGCATATTTCTCCACCTGATCCCCCTCTCAGAGGCTGCGGGGCCCTCCGTGTCCCAACAATCACTGACTGCACTGACGGCAGTCCTGGAGTCCTTGGTGTCCAAGGTGGATTTAGCCCTGGGCAAACGGGCTATTAAAAAGCGTCTCCCGCCTTCACCTGCCTCATTTGTCTCATCAGATCCTGAATTGGATTTGGCCGCCGCGGATGTGAGTTACCCATCTGGGTCTGCGTCCATGCACCCTGCATGCTCAGATAGTGAGGATGATTCCTCCGCTTTTCTAGCTGTGGATGAAAAGGCGCTGGTGAATGCACTGATTGTGTCAGTGCATGAAACTTTAAAGATGGAGGATGCGGCTGATGCTGCGCCGGAGGCGCCGGTCCTTTTTTTGCACCTATAGGCCCTCCAAGGCAGCGAAGGTGTTCCCCTTTCCCACATACTTTGACAATGTTGTCACAAAACAGTGGGGCTGTCCAAAACACACACTTTTGCGATCCCTATGCGTTTTGCGCTGCGGTATTGTTGTGAGGATTCCCCGCTAAAGTGGACGGTTCCACCTGTAGTGGACTTGCCGGTTTCCAGGTTAAATAAAGCAACTTGAATTCTGGTGGAGGAGTTCCCGGCCTTTAAGGATCCGGCTGATAGGCGGTCTGAGGCTCTGACCCGCTATATGTTCACGGTGGCCGGGTCGGTGCTTAGGCCAGTTTTTACTATTGCTTTGGTGTCGCAAACTGACAGAGTGGGTCAAGCTTTTATGCCGGGACCTGGAGGGGGAACAGCTTCTTCCTGCTTTTGCGAAGCTGGCAGATCATTTGTTCCAGGGGCTACAGTTTCTGTGACGCCTCTTTGGATGCGGCTCCCTTGCTTTCTAGACTTATCTGGCTGTCTTCCGCAGGCTTACAAGGGTAAGGAGCCCTATCGTAGAAGGGGGGGGGGGCATTCTTCTGGGCTCATAAGAGGCTTTTTCGTCCCTCGGGGTCTCAAAACAAGGGATCTAAGCCCTTCAGGGCATCCACCGGAGGTTCCAAGCGGCCCTCGTCTGGCAAACCATGGGCTCTTCCACACCTGCAGATAAGTCTTCTCTGCAAAAAGAGGCGCCTTCTCCTGTATCTGGGGTGAGGGGGATGTCTTTGCTGGTTTCCAGATCCGTGGACCTCCCTGGTACACAGGACACGTGGGTCCACAAAGTCATTTGGTCTGGTTACAAGATCAAGTTTCGGTCTTATCCTCCGTAAAGGTTCTTCCCTTCCAACCTGCGCTTGTCCCCAGATTACTTACAGGGTCTCTTTGGGGGCAGTGTGAGACTTGTTACTACAAGGGGCAGTGGTCCCAGTTCTGACTTCGGAATGCTTTAGGGGTTCTACTCAAACCTGTTCAATGTTCCCAGGAAGGAAGGGAAGGTACATCCTTTTCTGGACCTCAAGGCGCTAAACTGCTTTGTGTGAATACAGAAGTTCCAAATGGAGTCAATTTGCACGGTAATGGCGTCCCTACATCAGGGGGATTTTTCTCGCTTCTGTCAACATCAAGGATACCTACCTTCACATTAGAATATATGCCGGTCACCAGCGCTTCCTCCGCTTTGCCGTGGGCAAGGAGCATTATCAGTTTGTGGCGTCCCATCGACGGGGCCAACACTTTCATGAGGAGCGGTGGCGTTACCCCATGGTCTCGCCTCCGTTCCTCGGGTCTTCATGAAAGTGTTTGCCCCGGTGCTGGAATTGTTGTTAGCTGGGGATTGCAGTACTAGGGTATCTGGACGATCTTCTGCGAGCGGAGTCTCCTACTGCTCTAATGACAACTTGGAGATTACTTTGCAAACTCTGAGGGAGTTCGGTTGGATTCTGAACCTTCAAAAATCTGCTCTGGTTCTGTCCATCTTTCTGGACTATGTGGGTCTGACCCTGGACTCTGCCTCAG